>NC_064642.1:580251-1780251 GCF_023864345.2 Schistocerca serialis cubense
GAAGCGCGGCGCGTGTCAGGCAGGTGAGAAAGCTTCCGTCGGTCCAGCAGGACACCGCGCGCAGTCCCCCCGCGGCCCGGCCGCGCGCAAGCCCCGCGCCGGATAATAACAGGAACAAGGTGCGTCGCCAGCCAGTGTCGGAGGCCGCACGCACCAAACGAATGACAGGCGGTGCATCCAGCAGCTGTGTTGTGCGTCTCACCTTCGTTCGGCAGTCGCCTATGAGACGCCGAGGCGAGCGCGCACTCCGCGCCACCCTCGAGGTGGAAAGACATGCTTTGCGTCAAATGTGCCACGGAAAGCGGCGATTGCGTGTGTTGGGAGGAGAGGCGAACGCTTCTTCTGTGGCGCGGCTACAGTATAAGGACGCCAACGGCCATACCATGTTGAATACACCGGTTCTCGTCCGATCACCGAAGTTAAGCAACATCGGGCCCGGTTAGTACTTGGATGGGTGACCGCCTGGGAACACCGGGTGCTGTTGGCTCTATCTCATTTTTTCATTTTTACGTCGCTGCACCTGCCAGCCCTCTTTTCATACTAACTTTCAGGTGCTGACAAAGATGCTTCCACAAGCATTTGAAACTACTGTATCAAACGTAAGATACGAAATTGCAGTAATGAACTCAGTTTGAGCAAGAATGTGCGAAAGAAGATTGCTAGAACGCCTCGGAAATAACAACACACTACGAATCGACAGATGAGTTTTGAAAATACGTCAGGGCCTACTGTTTTGTAGCTGTGCTAAATTCCACAAAGTAAATAAACAAAAAACAAACAAAAAAAAAAAAAAAAAAAAAAAAAAAAAAAGAAGAAATAAAATCTTCCGTTCTCGTCCGATCACCGAAGTGAAGCAACAACGTTAGTACTCAGTTGGGTGAGCGCATGGGAACTCTGGCTGTGTTCATTTTTCGCTTTTTAGTCGCTACTCCTGCCAGCCCTCTTTCCATACCACCTTTCTGTTGTGACAAAGAGACTTCCTTAAGCATTTTAAACGGCCGTAAGAAACGAAACTGCAGCAACTAACTCAGTTTGAAGGAGAATGTGCTAACCAAGTTTGCCAGGAAGTCTTTGAAAACGACAAAACAGTACGAATCGGGCGGTATGCTCCGAAATACGATAGCGCCTATCGTTCTGCAGCGGCGTACAGCTCGCAATTCGATTTGTAATCATAAATTGATTCATTTGTCCTCCCGCAGACGTTTCTCGCGCTTGTGCTGTCAAATGGACCGCGACCCGAGCGGCAGCGAGCGGCAGTCGGGACAAGTCGGGACGGAAGGGGAGGCGACACGACAGGCGAGAATGCACCGCGCAAATTACGCAAATATCTGGAAGCGCGGCGCGTGTCAGGCAGGTGAGAAAGCTTCCGTCGGTCCAGCAGGACACCGCGCGCAGTCCCCCCGCGGCCCGGCCGCGCGCAAGCCCCGCGCCGGATAATAACAGGAACAAGGTGCGTCGCCAGCCAGTGTCGGAGGCCGCACGCACCAAACGAATGACAGGCGGTGCATCCAGCAGCTGTGTTGTGCGTCTCACCTTCGTTCGGCAGTCGCCTATGAGACGCCGAGGCGAGCGCGCACTCCGCGCCACCCTCGAGGTGGAAAGACATGCTTTGCGTCAAATGTGCCACGGAAAGCGGCGATTGCGTGTGTTGGGAGGAGAGGCGAACGCTTCTTCTGTGGCGCGGCTACAGTATAAGGACGCCAACGGCCATACCATGTTGAATACACCGGTTCTCGTCCGATCACCGAAGTTAAGCAACATCGGGCCCGGTTAGTACTTGGATGGGTGACCGCCTGGGAACACCGGGTGCTGTTGGCTCTATCTCATTTTTTCATTTTTACGTCGCTGCACCTGCCAGCCCTCTTTTCATACTAACTTTCAGGTGCTGACAAAGATGCTTCCACAAGCATTTGAAACTACTGTATCAAACGTAAGATACGAAATTGCAGTAATGAACTCAGTTTGAGCAAGAATGTGCGAAAGAAGATTGCTAGAACGCCTCGGAAATAACAACACACTACGAATCGACAGATGAGTTTTGAAAATACGTCAGGGCCTACTGTTTTGTAGCTGTGCTAAATTCCACAAAGTAAATAAACAAAAAACAAACAAAAAAAAAAAAAAAAAAAAAAAAAAAAAAAAGAAGAAATAAAATCTTCCGTTCTCGTCCGATCACCGAAGTGAAGCAACAACGTTAGTACTCAGTTGGGTGAGCGCATGGGAACTCTGGCTGTGTTCATTTTTCGCTTTTTAGTCGCTACTCCTGCCAGCCCTCTTTCCATACCACCTTTCTGTTGTGACAAAGAGACTTCCTTAAGCATTTTAAACGGCCGTAAGAAACGAAACTGCAGCAACTAACTCAGTTTGAAGGAGAATGTGCTAACCAAGTTTGCCAGGAAGTCTTTGAAAACGACAAAACAGTACGAATCGGGCGGTATGCTCCGAAATACGATAGCGCCTATCGTTCTGCAGCGGCGTACAGCTCGCAATTCGATTTGTAATCATAAATTGATTCATTTGTCCTCCCGCAGACGTTTCTCGCGCTTGTGCTGTCAAATGGACCGCGACCCGAGCGGCAGCGAGCGGCAGTCGGGACAAGTCGGGACGGAAGGGGAGGCGACACGACAGGCGAGAATGCACCGCGCAAATTACGCAAATATCTGGAAGCGCGGCGCGTGTCAGGCAGGTGAGAAAGCTTCCGTCGGTCCAGCAGGACACCGCGCGCAGTCCCCCCGCGGCCCGGCCGCGCGCAAGCCCCGCGCCGGATAATAACAGGAACAAGGTGCGTCGCCAGCCAGTGTCGGAGGCCGCACGCACCAAACGAATGACAGGCGGTGCATCCAGCAGCTGTGTTGTGCGTCTCACCTTCGTTCGGCAGTCGCCTATGAGACGCCGAGGCGAGCGCGCACTCCGCGCCACCCTCGAGGTGGAAAGACATGCTTTGCGTCAAATGTGCCACGGAAAGCGGCGATTGCGTGTGTTGGGAGGAGAGGCGAACGCTTCTTCTGTGGCGCGGCTACAGTATAAGGACGCCAACGGCCATACCATGTTGAATACACCGGTTCTCGTCCGATCACCGAAGTTAAGCAACATCGGGCCCGGTTAGTACTTGGATGGGTGACCGCCTGGGAACACCGGGTGCTGTTGGCTCTATCTCATTTTTTCATTTTTACGTCGCTGCACCTGCCAGCCCTCTTTTCATACTAACTTTCAGGTGCTGACAAAGATGCTTCCACAAGCATTTGAAACTACTGTATCAAACGTAAGATACGAAATTGCAGTAATGAACTCAGTTTGAGCAAGAATGTGCGAAAGAAGATTGCTAGAACGCCTCGGAAATAACAACACACTACGAATCGACAGATGAGTTTTGAAAATACGTCAGGGCCTACTGTTTTGTAGCTGTGCTAAATTCCACAAAGTAAATAAACAAAAAACAAACAAAAAAAAAAAAAAAAAAAAAAAAAAAAAAGAAGAAATAAAATCTTCCGTTCTCGTCCGATCACCGAAGTGAAGCAACAACGTTAGTACTCAGTTGGGTGAGCGCATGGGAACTCTGGCTGTGTTCATTTTTCGCTTTTTAGTCGCTACTCCTGCCAGCCCTCTTTCCATACCACCTTTCTGTTGTGACAAAGAGACTTCCTTAAGCATTTTAAACGGCCGTAAGAAACGAAACTGCAGCAACTAACTCAGTTTGAAGGAGAATGTGCTAACCAAGTTTGCCAGGAAGTCTTTGAAAACGACAAAACAGTACGAATCGGGCGGTATGCTCCGAAATACGATAGCGCCTATCGTTCTGCAGCGGCGTACAGCTCGCAATTCGATTTGTAATCATAAATTGATTCATTTGTCCTCCCGCAGACGTTTCTCGCGCTTGTGCTGTCAAATGGACCGCGACCCGAGCGGCAGCGAGCGGCAGTCGAGCAAAGTCGGGACAAGTCGGGACGGAAGGGGAGGCGACACGACAGGCGAGAATGCACCGCGCAAATTACGCAAATATCTGGAAGCGCGGCGCGTGTCAGGCAGGTGAGAAAGCTTCCGTCGGTCCAGCAGGACACCGCGCGCAGTCCCCCCGCGGCCCGGCCGCGCGCAAGCCCCGCGCCGGATAATAACAGGAACAAGGTGCGTCGCCAGCCAGTGTCGGAGGCCGCACGCACCAAACGAATGACAGGCGGTGCATCCAGCAGCTGTGTTGTGCGTCTCACCTTCGTTCGGCAGTCGCCTATGAGACGCCGAGGCGAGCGCGCACTCCGCGCCACCCTCGAGGTGGAAAGACATGCTTTGCGTCAAATGTGCCACGGAAAGCGGCGATTGCGTGTGTTGGGAGGAGAGGCGAACGCTTCTTCTGTGGCGCGGCTACAGTATAAGGACGCCAACGGCCATACCATGTTGAATACACCGGTTCTCGTCCGATCACCGAAGTTAAGCAACATCGGGCCCGGTTAGTACTTGGATGGGTGACCGCCTGGGAACACCGGGTGCTGTTGGCTCTATCTCATTTTTTCATTTTTACGTCGCTGCACCTGCCAGCCCTCTTTTCATACTAACTTTCAGGTGCTGACAAAGATGCTTCCACAAGCATTTGAAACTACTGTATCAAACGTAAGATACGAAATTGCAGTAATGAACTCAGTTTGAGCAAGAATGTGCGAAAGAAGATTGCTAGAACGCCTCGGAAATAACAACACACTACGAATCGACAGATGAGTTTTGAAAATACGTCAGGGCCTACTGTTTTGTAGCTGTGCTAAATTCCACAAAGTAAATAAACAAAAAACAAACAAAAAAAAAAAAAAAAAAAAAAAAAAAAGAAGAAATAAAATCTTCCGTTCTCGTCCGATCACCGAAGTGAAGCAACAACGTTAGTACTCAGTTGGGTGAGCGCATGGGAACTCTGGCTGTGTTCATTTTTCGCTTTTTAGTCGCTACTCCTGCCAGCCCTCTTTCCATACCACCTTTCTGTTGTGACAAAGAGACTTCCTTAAGCATTTTAAACGGCCGTAAGAAACGAAACTGCAGCAACTAACTCAGTTTGAAGGAGAATGTGCTAACCAAGTTTGCCAGGAAGTCTTTGAAAACGACAAAACAGTACGAATCGGGCGGTATGCTCCGAAATACGATAGCGCCTATCGTTCTGCAGCGGCGTACAGCTCGCAATTCGATTTGTAATCATAAATTGATTCATTTGTCCTCCCGCAGACGTTTCTCGCGCTTGTGCTGTCAAATGGACCGCGACCCGAGCGGCAGCGAGCGGCAGTCGGGACAAGTCGGGACGGAAGGGGAGGCGACACGACAGGCGAGAATGCACCGCGCAAATTACGCAAATATCTGGAAGCGCGGCGCGTGTCAGGCAGGTGAGAAAGCTTCCGTCGGTCCAGCAGGACACCGCGCGCAGTCCCCCCGCGGCCCGGCCGCGCGCAAGCCCCGCGCCGGATAATAACAGGAACAAGGTGCGTCGCCAGCCAGTGTCGGAGGCCGCACGCACCAAACGAATGACAGGCGGTGCATCCAGCAGCTGTGTTGTGCGTCTCACCTTCGTTCGGCAGTCGCCTATGAGACGCCGAGGCGAGCGCGCACTCCGCGCCACCCTCGAGGTGGAAAGACATGCTTTGCGTCAAATGTGCCACGGAAAGCGGCGATTGCGTGTGTTGGGAGGAGAGGCGAACGCTTCTTCTGTGGCGCGGCTACAGTATAAGGACGCCAACGGCCATACCATGTTGAATACACCGGTTCTCGTCCGATCACCGAAGTTAAGCAACATCGGGCCCGGTTAGTACTTGGATGGGTGACCGCCTGGGAACACCGGGTGCTGTTGGCTCTATCTCATTTTTTCATTTTTACGTCGCTGCACCTGCCAGCCCTCTTTTCATACTAACTTTCAGGTGCTGACAAAGATGCTTCCACAAGCATTTGAAACTACTGTATCAAACGTAAGATACGAAATTGCAGTAATGAACTCAGTTTGAGCAAGAATGTGCGAAAGAAGATTGCTAGAACGCCTCGGAAATAACAACACACTACGAATCGACAGATGAGTTTTGAAAATACGTCAGGGCCTACTGTTTTGTAGCTGTGCTAAATTCCACAAAGTAAATAAACAAAAAACAAACAAAAAAAAAAAAAAAAAAAAAAAAAAAAAGAAGAAATAAAATCTTCCGTTCTCGTCCGATCACCGAAGTGAAGCAACAACGTTAGTACTCAGTTGGGTGAGCGCATGGGAACTCTGGCTGTGTTCATTTTTCGCTTTTTAGTCGCTACTCCTGCCAGCCCTCTTTCCATACCACCTTTCTGTTGTGACAAAGAGACTTCCTTAAGCATTTTAAACGGCCGTAAGAAACGAAACTGCAGCAACTAACTCAGTTTGAAGGAGAATGTGCTAACCAAGTTTGCCAGGAAGTCTTTGAAAACGACAAAACAGTACGAATCGGGCGGTATGCTCCGAAATACGATAGCGCCTATCGTTCTGCAGCGGCGTACAGCTCGCAATTCGATTTGTAATCATAAATTGATTCATTTGTCCTCCCGCAGACGTTTCTCGCGCTTGTGCTGTCAAATGGACCGCGACCCGAGCGGCAGCGAGCGGCAGTCGGGACAAGTCGGGACGGAAGGGGAGGCGACACGACAGGCGAGAATGCACCGCGCAAATTACGCAAATATCTGGAAGCGCGGCGCGTGTCAGGCAGGTGAGAAAGCTTCCGTCGGTCCAGCAGGACACCGCGCGCAGTCCCCCCGCGGCCCGGCCGCGCGCAAGCCCCGCGCCGGATAATAACAGGAACAAGGTGCGTCGCCAGCCAGTGTCGGAGGCCGCACGCACCAAACGAATGACAGGCGGTGCATCCAGCAGCTGTGTTGTGCGTCTCACCTTCGTTCGGCAGTCGCCTATGAGACGCCGAGGCGAGCGCGCACTCCGCGCCACCCTCGAGGTGGAAAGACATGCTTTGCGTCAAATGTGCCACGGAAAGCGGCGATTGCGTGTGTTGGGAGGAGAGGCGAACGCTTCTTCTGTGGCGCGGCTACAGTATAAGGACGCCAACGGCCATACCATGTTGAATACACCGGTTCTCGTCCGATCACCGAAGTTAAGCAACATCGGGCCCTGTTAGTACTTGGATGGGTGACCGCCTGGGAACACCGGGTGCTGTTGGCTCTATCTCATTTTTTCATTTTTACGTCGCTGCACCTGCCAGCCCTCTTTTCATACTAACTTTCAGGTGCTGACAAAGATGCTTCCACAAGCATTTGAAACTACTGTATCAAACGTAAGATACGAAATTGCAGTAATGAACTCAGTTTGAGCAAGAATGTGCGAAAGAAGATTGCTAGAACGCCTCGGAAATAACAACACACTACGAATCGACAGATGAGTTTTGAAAATACGTCAGGGCCTACTGTTTTGTAGCTGTGCTAAATTCCACAAAGTAAATAAACAAAAAACAAACAAAAAAAAAAAAAAAAAAAAAAAAAAAAAAGAAGAAATAAAATCTTCCGTTCTCGTCCGATCACCGAAGTGAAGCAACAACGTTAGTACTCAGTTGGGTGAGCGCATGGGAACTCTGGCTGTGTTCATTTTTCGCTTTTTAGTCGCTACTCCTGCCAGCCCTCTTTCCATACCACCTTTCTGTTGTGACAAAGAGACTTCCTTAAGCATTTTAAACGGCCGTAAGAAACGAAACTGCAGCAACTAACTCAGTTTGAAGGAGAATGTGCTAACCAAGTTTGCCAGGAAGTCTTTGAAAACGACAAAACAGTACGAATCGGGCGGTATGCTCCGAAATACGATAGCGCCTATCGTTCTGCAGCGGCGTACAGCTCGCAATTCGATTTGTAATCATAAATTGATTCATTTGTCCTCCCGCAGACGTTTCTCGCGCTTGTGCTGTCAAATGGACCGCGACCCGAGCGGCAGCGAGCGGCAGTCGGGACAAGTCGGGACGGAAGGGGAGGCGACACGACAGGCGAGAATGCACCGCGCAAATTACGCAAATATCTGGAAGCGCGGCGCGTGTCAGGCAGGTGAGAAAGCTTCCGTCGGTCCAGCAGGACACCGCGCGCAGTCCCCCCGCGGCCCGGCCGCGCGCAAGCCCCGCGCCGGATAATAACAGGAACAAGGTGCGTCGCCAGCCAGTGTCGGAGGCCGCACGCACCAAACGAATGACAGGCGGTGCATCCAGCAGCTGTGTTGTGCGTCTCACCTTCGTTCGGCAGTCGCCTATGAGACGCCGAGGCGAGCGCGCACTCCGCGCCACCCTCGAGGTGGAAAGACATGCTTTGCGTCAAATGTGCCACGGAAAGCGGCGATTGCGTGTGTTGGGAGGAGAGGCGAACGCTTCTTCTGTGGCGCGGCTACAGTATAAGGACGCCAACGGCCATACCATGTTGAATACACCGGTTCTCGTCCGATCACCGAAGTTAAGCAACATCGGGCCCGGTTAGTACTTGGATGGGTGACCGCCTGGGAACACCGGGTGCTGTTGGCTCTATCTCATTTTTTCATTTTTACGTCGCTGCACCTGCCAGCCCTCTTTTCATACTAACTTTCAGGTGCTGACAAAGATGCTTCCACAAGCATTTGAAACTACTGTATCAAACGTAAGATACGAAATTGCAGTAATGAACTCAGTTTGAGCAAGAATGTGCGAAAGAAGATTGCTAGAACGCCTCGGAAATAACAACACACTACGAATCGACAGATGAGTTTTGAAAATACGTCAGGGCCTACTGTTTTGTAGCTGTGCTAAATTCCACAAAGTAAATAAACAAAAAACAAACAAAAAAAAAAAAAAAAAAAAAAAAAAAAAAAGAAGAAATAAAATCTTCCGTTCTCGTCCGATCACCGAAGTGAAGCAACAACGTTAGTACTCAGTTGGGTGAGCGCATGGGAACTCTGGCTGTGTTCATTTTTCGCTTTTTAGTCGCTACTCCTGCCAGCCCTCTTTCCATACCACCTTTCTGTTGTGACAAAGAGACTTCCTTAAGCATTTTAAACGGCCGTAAGAAACGAAACTGCAGCAACTAACTCAGTTTGAAGGAGAATGTGCTAACCAAGTTTGCCAGGAAGTCTTTGAAAACGACAAAACAGTACGAATCGGGCGGTATGCTCCGAAATACGATAGCGCCTATCGTTCTGCAGCGGCGTACAGCTCGCAATTCGATTTGTAATCATAAATTGATTCATTTGTCCTCCCGCAGACGTTTCTCGCGCTTGTGCTGTCAAATGGACCGCGACCCGAGCGGCAGCGAGCGGCAGTCGGGACAAGTCGGGACGGAAGGGGAGGCGACACGACAGGCGAGAATGCACCGCGCAAATTACGCAAATATCTGGAAGCGCGGCGCGTGTCAGGCAGGTGAGAAAGCTTCCGTCGGTCCAGCAGGACACCGCGCGCAGTCCCCCCGCGGCCCGGCCGCGCGCAAGCCCCGCGCCGGATAATAACAGGAACAAGGTGCGTCGCCAGCCAGTGTCGGAGGCCGCACGCACCAAACGAATGACAGGCGGTGCATCCAGCAGCTGTGTTGTGCGTCTCACCTTCGTTCGGCAGTCGCCTATGAGACGCCGAGGCGAGCGCGCACTCCGCGCCACCCTCGAGGTGGAAAGACATGCTTTGCGTCAAATGTGCCACGGAAAGCGGCGATTGCGTGTGTTGGGAGGAGAGGCGAACGCTTCTTCTGTGGCGCGGCTACAGTATAAGGACGCCAACGGCCATACCATGTTGAATACACCGGTTCTCGTCCGATCACCGAAGTTAAGCAACATCGGGCCCGGTTAGTACTTGGATGGGTGACCGCCTGGGAACACCGGGTGCTGTTGGCTCTATCTCATTTTTTCATTTTTACGTCGCTGCACCTGCCAGCCCTCTTTTCATACTAACTTTCAGGTGCTGACAAAGATGCTTCCACAAGCATTTGAAACTACTGTATCAAACGTAAGATACGAAATTGCAGTAATGAACTCAGTTT
The DNA here is from genome assembly GCF_023864345.2 of Schistocerca serialis cubense. NCBI lineage: Eukaryota > Metazoa > Arthropoda > Insecta > Orthoptera > Acrididae > Schistocerca > Schistocerca serialis. The sequence goes on from NC_064642.1 coordinate 590,206, forward strand.
GAGCAAGAATGTGCGAAAGAAGATTGCTAGAACGCCTCGGAAATAACAACACACTACGAATCGACAGATGAGTTTTGAAAATACGTCAGGGCCTACTGTTTTGTAGCTGTGCTAAATTCCACAAAGTAAATAAACAAAAAACAAACAAAAAAAAAAAAAAAAAAAAAAAAAAAAAAAGAAGAAATAAAATCTTCCGTTCTCGTCCGATCACCGAAGTGAAGCAACAACGTTAGTACTCAGTTGGGTGAGCGCATGGGAACTCTGGCTGTGTTCATTTTTCGCTTTTTAGTCGCTACTCCTGCCAGCCCTCTTTCCATACCACCTTTCTGTTGTGACAAAGAGACTTCCTTAAGCATTTTAAACGGCCGTAAGAAACGAAACTGCAGCAACTAACTCAGTTTGAAGGAGAATGTGCTAACCAAGTTTGCCAGGAAGTCTTTGAAAACGACAAAACAGTACGAATCGGGCGGTATGCTCCGAAATACGATAGCGCCTATCGTTCTGCAGCGGCGTACAGCTCGCAATTCGATTTGTAATCATAAATTGATTCATTTGTCCTCCCGCAGACGTTTCTCGCGCTTGTGCTGTCAAATGGACCGCGACCCGAGCGGCAGCGAGCGGCAGTCGGGACAAGTCGGGACGGAAGGGGAGGCGACACGACAGGCGAGAATGCACCGCGCAAATTACGCAAATATCTGGAAGCGCGGCGCGTGTCAGGCAGGTGAGAAAGCTTCCGTCGGTCCAGCAGGACACCGCGCGCAGTCCCCCCGCGGCCCGGCCGCGCGCAAGCCCCGCGCCGGATAATAACAGGAACAAGGTGCGTCGCCAGCCAGTGTCGGAGGCCGCACGCACCAAACGAATGACAGGCGGTGCATCCAGCAGCTGTGTTGTGCGTCTCACCTTCGTTCGGCAGTCGCCTATGAGACGCCGAGGCGAGCGCGCACTCCGCGCCACCCTCGAGGTGGAAAGACATGCTTTGCGTCAAATGTGCCACGGAAAGCGGCGATTGCGTGTGTTGGGAGGAGAGGCGAACGCTTCTTCTGTGGCGCGGCTACAGTATAAGGACGCCAACGGCCATACCATGTTGAATACACCGGTTCTCGTCCGATCACCGAAGTTAAGCAACATCGGGCCCGGTTAGTACTTGGATGGGTGACCGCCTGGGAACACCGGGTGCTGTTGGCTCTATCTCATTTTTTCATTTTTACGTCGCTGCACCTGCCAGCCCTCTTTTCATACTAACTTTCAGGTGCTGACAAAGATGCTTCCACAAGCATTTGAAACTACTGTATCAAACGTAAGATACGAAATTGCAGTAATGAACTCAGTTTGAGCAAGAATGTGCGAAAGAAGATTGCTAGAACGCCTCGGAAATAACAACACACTACGAATCGACAGATGAGTTTTGAAAATACGTCAGGGCCTACTGTTTTGTAGCTGTGCTAAATTCCACAAAGTAAATAAACAAAAAACAAACAAAAAAAAAAAAAAAAAAAAAAAAAAAAAAAGAAGAAATAAAATCTTCCGTTCTCGTCCGATCACCGAAGTGAAGCAACAACGTTAGTACTCAGTTGGGTGAGCGCATGGGAACTCTGGCTGTGTTCATTTTTCGCTTTTTAGTCGCTACTCCTGCCAGCCCTCTTTCCATACCACCTTTCTGTTGTGACAAAGAGACTTCCTTAAGCATTTTAAACGGCCGTAAGAAACGAAACTGCAGCAACTAACTCAGTTTGAAGGAGAATGTGCTAACCAAGTTTGCCAGGAAGTCTTTGAAAACGACAAAACAGTACGAATCGGGCGGTATGCTCCGAAATACGATAGCGCCTATCGTTCTGCAGCGGCGTACAGCTCGCAATTCGATTTGTAATCATAAATTGATTCATTTGTCCTCCCGCAGACGTTTCTCGCGCTTGTGCTGTCAAATGGACCGCGACCCGAGCGGCAGCGAGCGGCAGTCGAGCAAAGTCGGGACAAGTCGGGACGGAAGGGGAGGCGACACGACAGGCGAGAATGCACCGCGCAAATTACGCAAATATCTGGAAGCGCGGCGCGTGTCAGGCAGGTGAGAAAGCTTCCGTCGGTCCAGCAGGACACCGCGCGCAGTCCCCCCGCGGCCCGGCCGCGCGCAAGCCCCGCGCCGGATAATAACAGGAACAAGGTGCGTCGCCAGCCAGTGTCGGAGGCCGCACGCACCAAACGAATGACAGGCGGTGCATCCAGCAGCTGTGTTGTGCGTCTCACCTTCGTTCGGCAGTCGCCTATGAGACGCCGAGGCGAGCGCGCACTCCGCGCCACCCTCGAGGTGGAAAGACATGCTTTGCGTCAAATGTGCCACGGAAAGCGGCGATTGCGTGTGTTGGGAGGAGAGGCGAACGCTTCTTCTGTGGCGCGGCTACAGTATAAGGACGCCAACGGCCATACCATGTTGAATACACCGGTTCTCGTCCGATCACCGAAGTTAAGCAACATCGGGCCCGGTTAGTACTTGGATGGGTGACCGCCTGGGAACACCGGGTGCTGTTGGCTCTATCTCATTTTTTCATTTTTACGTCGCTGCACCTGCCAGCCCTCTTTTCATACTAACTTTCAGGTGCTGACAAAGATGCTTCCACAAGCATTTGAAACTACTGTATCAAACGTAAGATACGAAATTGCAGTAATGAACTCAGTTTGAGCAAGAATGTGCGAAAGAAGATTGCTAGAACGCCTCGGAAATAACAACACACTACGAATCGACAGATGAGTTTTGAAAATACGTCAGGGCCTACTGTTTTGTAGCTGTGCTAAATTCCACAAAGTAAATAAACAAAAAACAAACAAAAAAAAAAAAAAAAAAAAAAAAAAAAAGAAGAAATAAAATCTTCCGTTCTCGTCCGATCACCGAAGTGAAGCAACAACGTTAGTACTCAGTTGGGTGAGCGCATGGGAACTCTGGCTGTGTTCATTTTTCGCTTTTTAGTCGCTACTCCTGCCAGCCCTCTTTCCATACCACCTTTCTGTTGTGACAAAGAGACTTCCTTAAGCATTTTAAACGGCCGTAAGAAACGAAACTGCAGCAACTAACTCAGTTTGAAGGAGAATGTGCTAACCAAGTTTGCCAGGAAGTCTTTGAAAACGACAAAACAGTACGAATCGGGCGGTATGCTCCGAAATACGATAGCGCCTATCGTTCTGCAGCGGCGTACAGCTCGCAATTCGATTTGTAATCATAAATTGATTCATTTGTCCTCCCGCAGACGTTTCTCGCGCTTGTGCTGTCAAATGGACCGCGACCCGAGCGGCAGCGAGCGGCAGTCGGGACAAGTCGGGACGGAAGGGGAGGCGACACGACAGGCGAGAATGCACCGCGCAAATTACGCAAATATCTGGAAGCGCGGCGCGTGTCAGGCAGGTGAGAAAGCTTCCGTCGGTCCAGCAGGACACCGCGCGCAGTCCCCCCGCGGCCCGGCCGCGCGCAAGCCCCGCGCCGGATAATAACAGGAACAAGGTGCGTCGCCAGCCAGTGTCGGAGGCCGCACGCACCAAACGAATGACAGGCGGTGCATCCAGCAGCTGTGTTGTGCGTCTCACCTTCGTTCGGCAGTCGCCTATGAGACGCCGAGGCGAGCGCGCACTCCGCGCCACCCTCGAGGTGGAAAGACATGCTTTGCGTCAAATGTGCCACGGAAAGCGGCGATTGCGTGTGTTGGGAGGAGAGGCGAACGCTTCTTCTGTGGCGCGGCTACAGTATAAGGACGCCAACGGCCATACCATGTTGAATACACCGGTTCTCGTCCGATCACCGAAGTTAAGCAACATCGGGCCCGGTTAGTACTTGGATGGGTGACCGCCTGGGAACACCGGGTGCTGTTGGCTCTATCTCATTTTTTCATTTTTACGTCGCTGCACCTGCCAGCCCTCTTTTCATACTAACTTTCAGGTGCTGACAAAGATGCTTCCACAAGCATTTGAAACTACTGTATCAAACGTAAGATACGAAATTGCAGTAATGAACTCAGTTTGAGCAAGAATGTGCGAAAGAAGATTGCTAGAACGCCTCGGAAATAACAACACACTACGAATCGACAGATGAGTTTTGAAAATACGTCAGGGCCTACTGTTTTGTAGCTGTGCTAAATTCCACAAAGTAAATAAACAAAAAACAAACAAAAAAAAAAAAAAAAAAAAAAAAAAAAAGAAGAAATAAAATCTTCCGTTCTCGTCCGATCACCGAAGTGAAGCAACAACGTTAGTACTCAGTTGGGTGAGCGCATGGGAACTCTGGCTGTGTTCATTTTTCGCTTTTTAGTCGCTACTCCTGCCAGCCCTCTTTCCATACCACCTTTCTGTTGTGACAAAGAGACTTCCTTAAGCATTTTAAACGGCCGTAAGAAACGAAACTGCAGCAACTAACTCAGTTTGAAGGAGAATGTGCTAACCAAGTTTGCCAGGAAGTCTTTGAAAACGACAAAACAGTACGAATCGGGCGGTATGCTCCGAAATACGATAGCGCCTATCGTTCTGCAGCGGCGTACAGCTCGCAATTCGATTTGTAATCATAAATTGATTCATTTGTCCTCCCGCAGACGTTTCTCGCGCTTGTGCTGTCAAATGGACCGCGACCCGAGCGGCAGCGAGCGGCAGTCGGGACAAGTCGGGACGGAAGGGGAGGCGACACGACAGGCGAGAATGCACCGCGCAAATTACGCAAATATCTGGAAGCGCGGCGCGTGTCAGGCAGGTGAGAAAGCTTCCGTCGGTCCAGCAGGACACCGCGCGCAGTCCCCCCGCGGCCCGGCCGCGCGCAAGCCCCGCGCCGGATAATAACAGGAACAAGGTGCGTCGCCAGCCAGTGTCGGAGGCCGCACGCACCAAACGAATGACAGGCGGTGCATCCAGCAGCTGTGTTGTGCGTCTCACCTTCGTTCGGCAGTCGCCTATGAGACGCCGAGGCGAGCGCGCACTCCGCGCCACCCTCGAGGTGGAAAGACATGCTTTGCGTCAAATGTGCCACGGAAAGCGGCGATTGCGTGTGTTGGGAGGAGAGGCGAACGCTTCTTCTGTGGCGCGGCTACAGTATAAGGACGCCAACGGCCATACCATGTTGAATACACCGGTTCTCGTCCGATCACCGAAGTTAAGCAACATCGGGCCCGGTTAGTACTTGGATGGGTGACCGCCTGGGAACACCGGCCACCTCAAAAATAACAGTAAACGGATGGACTTCCAAGTCAATAAGACTGGGAAGATCCGTCAGGCAAGGATGTCCATTATCGATGGCACTTTTCACAATAGCCCTCGACCCACTACTACGAAAACTAACAGCCGAAATCGGAGGATACACAATGGGTGCAACAAACATCGTATGCACGGCCTATGCTGACGACATGGGCATATTCATCCAAAACGAAGAAGAACTAGGAATAATCCAGCCTATCATGGAATCCTTCGAAAAGGCTTCAGGTGCCAAAACGAATCCGAGGAAGACAGTGCTACTACCAATAGGCAACGGCAGACTGCGACCAGCGAGACAGTGGTACCGAGTGACAAACAACCATAGGGCACTCGGAGTGGAACTACAGCAGTGCCCTTTGAAAATGGCAGCACAAAACTGGCGCAGCGTCTTGAACACAACGAGAGGGCTCGTGAGGATACACGCGAACCGGAACCTGACGCTGAGCCACAGAGTGCAGTTAGTAAACGAAACAATCCTGTCGAAAGCGTGGTACATGGCGCAAATACTATGTGCTCCGACGGAAATTGCGCGAGCGATAGGAAGTGCGGCGTACTACTTGCTGTGGAGGCGGGAAATCTTCAAGGTCTCCCAGGCGACGTGTTTCCTGTCAAGGGACGAAGGCGGACTTGGTCTGACTGACGTTAAGACGAAATGCGCGGCACTGCTTCTACACCGTGCGATGAAAATGGCAAACCAGAACAACAACAGTATAACGTCCAGCCTGATAAACCAATATAAACCTGAATCTGAAGAGGCTCCTGTAGTCACTACGCACATACCATTCAAGTTGCGGCACATAAAACAGATGGCAATCGACAAGAGTTACATCACCGCGGTCGTTGCCAACCCACAGCAAAGAACGGCGAGGAACATCTACAGCGCTCTGAGGGGGAAGGCAAGAAAGTCCAAAATAGAGACGAGTTTTCCAGACCATGACTGGCCACAGGTCTGGAAGAATGTCTCGGAACGGACACTTCCTGAGCACGCCAGGGACACGTGGTATAAAATCATCCACAAAACAGTGCCGACAAACGAAAAACTGGCACGCATAAAAATGCGGGAATCCCCAAACTGCGAGCTCTGCAACCAGACCGACACCATCGAGCATCGTTTTGGCTGCAGAGAGAGCGGGGAAATATGGGCGGCAGCGAGAAAAATGATCGCCCACATCAACAGAACCGACGAGAGGGCGATACATGTCTCAGCTGTCACTGTCCCGGACGCGAAGCCTTTCCCCAAAGCAAAACGCCTGGCCACAATGTGGATCATCGCCATGACGGCACACGCCATCGTCACGAAACGGCAGACCGACAAGGCGCAGTTCCTCACGGACCTGTGGGAGGAACACAGGAGGGCCAAACAACGCTCCAAGTACCGCGAGACCTTCCAGAACTTCCTGCAGGTCCCGCTGGACGCCGCCTTCCGAGACGCCTTCAACACGACGTGACCGACGCCCTCCCACAACACCCATACCCCAGTCGCTGAGGACGTCGCCCACCGATCCCTCCAAAGCCCCGACGGCAAGAGTGGTGCAGCGCGGAAAGCGTTTTTTACGAAACGTGCACATAGTGAAAGTTTATATGTGAAGCAGTGCAAAAGTGAGTGACGTGTGCCAATTGTAGTGATACAGTGTCCAATTGCCACATAAAAGCAGGCAAGGAAATGGTCAGAGATAAATTTAGTGAAAATGTTACAAAGTGCCCCAAGAAAACAACAAATGTCATACAGTGTATTGCATGTAATTAATGTGTTCTCTCACTCACTCTCTCTCTCTCTCTCTCTCTCTCGCTCTCTCTCTCTCCACTCAAGGTACGCTTTTCCTTTCTCTTATGTTTTCAGTTCTTTTGCTTATTGACTTGTTTTTTTTTTTGTTTCATTGTTTTTTTTGTTTTTTATTTGTTTGTTGTTCCTTTTTGCTTTTTGTTTTGTTGTAAATCTCGGCCCATCATGTGCCAATCGTAGCATGCCTCTCTGCGACTAATAATCCCCGGCATTCACAAATTTAATCACATAGATGTTTCTGGTTTATAATCCCCTTTTTCGCCTCTGGGTACATATAGCAAACATGCCAAAATAGGTGCATTTCAAATAGCATAGAAGCAAATTTTTAATTTTCCCTTTTTTTCATGTAAATTAAAAAAATATATATATATATATATATATATAGAAATAACGCAAGCTTTGGAATTAAAAGACATAAAAAAAAAAAAAATCAAACAGGAAAATCTACATGAAGGACACTCAGTGAATAAACGTGTTGTAACTCGACCAAGAACTATCAAAAGAACAATCAGAACAGAAACCTTGACAGTGAATATCACCGTTCAATAATCAAGTACACCATTTAATGTAAAGACTTGTAATTGTTACAATTTGTAAATAAAAGTTTATATACGTTACAAAAAAAAAAAAAAAAGGTGCTGTTGGCTCTATCTCATTTTTTCATTTTTACGTCGCTGCACCTGCCAGCCCTCTTTTCATACTAACTTTCAGGTGCTGACAAAGATGCTTCCACAAGCATTTGAAACTACTGTATCAAACGTAAGATACGAAATTGCAGTAATGAACTCAGTTTGAGCAAGAATGTGCGAAAGAAGATTGCTAGAACGCCTCGGAAATAACAACACACTACGAATCGACAGATGAGTTTTGAAAATACGTCAGGGCCTACTGTTTTGTAGCTGTGCTAAATTCCACAAAGTAAATAAACAAAAAACAAACAAAAAAAAAAAAAAAAAAAAAAAAAAAAGAAGAAATAAAATCTTCCGTTCTCGTCCGATCACCGAAGTGAAGCAACAACGTTAGTACTCAGTTGGGTGAGCGCATGGGAACTCTGGCTGTGTTCATTTTTCGCTTTTTAGTCGCTACTCCTGCCAGCCCTCTTTCCATACCACCTTTCTGTTGTGACAAAGAGACTTCCTTAAGCATTTTAAACGGCCGTAAGAAACGAAACTGCAGCAACTAACTCAGTTTGAAGGAGAATGTGCTAACCAAGTTTGCCAGGAAGTCTTTGAAAACGACAAAACAGTACGAATCGGGCGGTATGCTCCGAAATACGATAGCGCCTATCGTTCTGCAGCGGCGTACAGCTCGCAATTCGATTTGTAATCATAAATTGATTCATTTGTCCTCCCGCAGACGTTTCTCGCGCTTGTGCTGTCAAATGGACCGCGACCCGAGCGGCAGCGAGCGGCAGTCGAGCAAAGTCGGGACAAGTCGGGACGGAAGGGGAGGCGACACGACAGGCGAGAATGCACCGCGCAAATTACGCAAATATCTGGAAGCGCGGCGCGTGTCAGGCAGGTGAGAAAGCTTCCGTCGGTCCAGCAGGACACCGCGCGCAGTCCCCCCGCGGCCCGGCCGCGCGCAAGCCCCGCGCCGGATAATAACAGGAACAAGGTGCGTCGCCAGCCAGTGTCGGAGGCCGCACGCACCAAACGAATGACAGGCGGTGCATCCAGCAGCTGTGTTGTGCGTCTCACCTTCGTTCGGCAGTCGCCTATGAGACGCCGAGGCGAGCGCGCACTCCGCGCCACCCTCGAGGTGGAAAGACATGCTTTGCGTCAAATGTGCCACGGAAAGCGGCGATTGCGTGTGTTGGGAGGAGAGGCGAACGCTTCTTCTGTGGCGCGGCTACAGTATAAGGACGCCAACGGCCATACCATGTTGAATACACCGGTTCTCGTCCGATCACCGAAGTTAAGCAACATCGGGCCCGGTTAGTACTTGGATGGGTGACCGCCTGGGAACACCGACCATCACTCTGGTACCGAAAAATAAGGCGCCAAAAACGTTAACAGACTTCCGCCCAATTACCCTCCTAAATGCGGACTACAAGCTCGTAGCGAAATGCGTCGCGGAAAATATGAAGCTCGCCCTCAAAAAAGCAATCAGCCCATGGCAGACATGTGCAGTGTTAGGCAGAAACATTTTCGACGCCGTCTGCACGTACAGAGACGTTATAGCCCACGCCGCATCCAACAGAGCGACTGCAGCGATCATCTCTGTAGACTTCCAAAAGGCCTTCGACAGGATCGGTCACCGGTACCTGCTGAAGACCTTGGCAAGACTGGGTTTTGGCTCCGAATTCGCTCAAGTCATCAAAAACATGTTAACAAATGCCACGTCAAGAGTTACTGTAAACGGCTGGACATCTACGCCGATAAAACTGGGGAAATCTGTGAGGCAAGGGTGCCCACTGTCGATGGCACTATTCACAGTAGCCCTCGACCCAGTTCTCAGGAAACTCGCTGCCACCGTCAACGGCTACAAGCTGAACGATATAAACGAGACATGTATGGCATATGCCGATGACTTGAGCATTTTCGTGGACGGTAAAGAGGACATCGACAAAGTCCTCCCAATAATAGAGTCTTTTGGGAAGGCATCTGGGGCGAAAACCAACCCCAAAAAAACCGTGCTCGTCCCGATAGGGAACGGGAAACTGAGAGAGGCCAGACCATGGTACCAGGTGACCGACAAATATAAAGTTCTAGGTGTTCAGCTGCAGGCCTGCCCACTCAAAATGGCCGCAGAGAACTGGCGGAACATCCTGAACACCACGAGAGGACTCGTCAGGACACACGCCAACAGAAACCTGACGTTGGATCAGAAAGCACAGCTGATCAACGAAACGATCCTGGCGAAGGCTTGGTACATGGCACAAGTCATGAACGTACCAACAGAAATAGGGAAGTCTATAGGAAGCGCTGTATACTACCTGCTGTGGAGGCGGGAAATTCTCAAAGTGTCGCAAGCCACCAGCACCCTCCCTAGAGAAGAAGGGGGGCTGGGCCTGATAGATGTCACGACAAAATGCGCGGCACTGTTGCTCCACCGAGCTCTACAAATGGAGGACAGAAGTGTAGACTGTACCACGTCGTCTCTACTGAAAGAACACAGACCCGATTCCGGGGAAGCGCCGGTAGATGTCAGTAGAATACCCTACAAGATGCGCTACTTGAAGCAGATAGTAATAAACAGTAGCTACATCTCATCCACGCTAGCAGTGAAAGAGATGAGAACTGCAGCGAAAATCTATCGTGCACTGAGAGGCAAACAAGGAAGAAGCAGAACAGAGACGAATCTTCCAGACCACGACTGGCCACAAGTCTGGAAGAATCTCTCTGAGAAAGCCATACCTCCGGAAGCTAGAGACACGTGGTACAAAGTCGTACACAACAAGATACCCACGAACGAGCGGCTAACGCGCATCGGCATGCGTGAGTCGCCGCACTGCGAAGCGTGCAACGAGATCGACACCGTGGAACACCGCTTCACATGTCCGACAAGTCAGGCGATATGGGAGACATGCAGGAAAATGGTGGCGCTCATGAACAGGGCGGATCACCGAACTATAGAAGCCACAGCCCTCACGATCCCGGCTGCAAAATGTTTCCCACGTCCCAAACGCGTCGCGACCATGTGGACGTTCGCGATGACAGCGCACGCCATAATCGCAAAAAAACAAACGGACGGAGTGCAGTTCCTCACCGATCTCTGGGAGGAACACAAGCGAGCCAAGCGGAAAAACAACTACAGGCAGACGTTCCAGAACTACCTTCAGATAGCGCTGGACGCCGCCTTCAAGGACGCCCTCCGTCCCCACACGCCACGACCGCCTCCGACGTCTCCGCCGCCGCCGCCGCTGCCGCTGCCGCCGCCGTCGCCGCCGCCGCCGCCGCCGCCGACGCCGCCGGCGCCGCCGACGCCGCCGACACCGCTGCCGCCACACCACGCCCCCCCCCCCCCTAGTCCTCCACGCCTCCGTCGTCACCGATGCAGAGACCCTCCAACGCCCCCAAAGTGTTGTGTGTTAAATGTGAGTTCGGTATAAAATTTGTGCAGTGCAACAACAGTGTCCGCAGTGCTACGGCTACACATATAGGGCATATCCAGGTAGAGTTCTTAAAAATGTGCGAAACATCACTACGCCGAAGATGACTATGTGAGTAGACTAACAAAAGAAACATCTATATTCAATCCATATTTAATCATGTTAAACTTATCTAGAATATAGTTGTCCACTTATAGAATTATTCTTTAATTATGTTTCAAATGTGTTCCGTATCGCCCTCTCACTCTCACTCTCTCTCTCTCTCTCTCTCTCTCTCTCACTCTCTCTCTCTCTCTCTCTCTCTCTCTCTGTCTCTCTATTTCTCTCTCTCTCCCTCTCTCGCTCTCTTCCCCTCAACCACCATCTCGTGGACACCTCGCTATAAATATATAATATTCTTTCATACATATTTGTCATTGTCCTTTGTCTCTTAAATGTAAGCCTTAGCCAATAAGACATCTCTAATAATAGCTACAAGCCACATAATGGCACCAGACCAAAAACTCGACCTAAAGTAAAGAACTTAGAAGTGTTTGAATCAATAACCCATTAAAATTTAACAAAAACGCAAACAAAACTGAAAAATGAAATATTCTTGCTCCACTGACTTACAAATCAGTGCAACAGTGTAAATTACCTGCAAATGCACAAAATATAATGAAACAGACAATTCCAACAAAGTTACATATCAGTAAAGAAAAGAAAAAGACTCGATAACTAACTGAAATTGAAAATACCTTGGAATCTCATGACTGTATTTGTTATTTTGTAAATAAAAGTTTATTACGTTTAAAAAAAAAAAAAAAAAAAAGGTGCTGTTGGCTCTATCTCATTTTTTCATTTTTACGTCGCTGCACCTGCCAGCCCTCTTTTCATACTAACTTTCAGGTGCTGACAAAGATGCTTCCACAAGCATTTGAAACTACTGTATCAAACGTAAGATACGAAATTGCAGTAATGAACTCAGTTTGAGCAAGAATGTGCGAAAGAAGATTGCTAGAACGCCTCGGAAATAACAACACACTACGAATCGACAGATGAGTTTTGAAAATACGTCAGGGCCTACTGTTTTGTAGCTGTGCTAAATTCCACAAAGTAAATAAACAAAAAACAAACAAAAAAAAAAAAAAAAAAAAAAAAAAAAAGAAGAAATAAAATCTTCCGTTCTCGTCCGATCACCGAAGTGAAGCAACAACGTTAGTACTCAGTTGGGTGAGCGCATGGGAACTCTGGCTGTGTTCATTTTTCGCTTTTTAGTCGCTACTCCTGCCAGCCCTCTTTCCATACCACCTTTCTGTTGTGACAAAGAGACTTCCTTAAGCATTTTAAACGGCCGTAAGAAACGAAACTGCAGCAACTAACTCAGTTTGAAGGAGAATGTGCTAACCAAGTTTGCCAGGAAGTCTTTGAAAACGACAAAACAGTACGAATCGGGCGGTATGCTCCGAAATACGATAGCGCCTATCGTTCTGCAGCGGCGTACAGCTCGCAATTCGATTTGTAATCATAAATTGATTCATTTGTCCTCCCGCAGACGTTTCTCGCGCTTGTGCTGTCAAATGGACCGCGACCCGAGCGGCAGCGAGCGGCAGTCGAGCAAAGTCGGGACAAGTCGGGACGGAAGGGGAGGCGACACGACAGGCGAGAATGCACCGCGCAAATTACGCAAATATCTGGAAGCGCGGCGCGTGTCAGGCAGGTGAGAAAGCTTCCGTCGGTCCAGCAGGACACCGCGCGCAGTCCCCCCGCGGCCCGGCCGCGCGCAAGCCCCGCGCCGGATAATAACAGGAACAAGGTGCGTCGCCAGCCAGTGTCGGAGGCCGCACGCACCAAACGAATGACAGGCGGTGCATCCAGCAGCTGTGTTGTGCGTCTCACCTTCGTTCGGCAGTCGCCTATGAGACGCCGAGGCGAGCGCGCACTCCGCGCCACCCTCGAGGTGGAAAGACATGCTTTGCGTCAAATGTGCCACGGAAAGCGGCGATTGCGTGTGTTGGGAGGAGAGGCGAACGCTTCTTCTGTGGCGCGGCTACAGTATAAGGACGCCAACGGCCATACCATGTTGAATACACCGGTTCTCGTCCGATCACCGAAGTTAAGCAACATCGGGCCCGGTTAGTACTTGGATGGGTGACCGCCTGGGAACACCGGGTGCTGTTGGCTCTATCTCATTTTTTCATTTTTACGTCGCTGCACCTGCCAGCCCTCTTTTCATACTAACTTTCAGGTGCTGACAAAGATGCTTCCACAAGCATTTGAAACTACTGTATCAAACGTAAGATACGAAATTGCAGTAATGAACTCAGTTTGAGCAAGAATGTGCGAAAGAAGATTGCTAGAACGCCTCGGAAATAACAACACACTACGAATCGACAGATGAGTTTTGAAAATACGTCAGGGCCTACTGTTTTGTAGCTGTGCTAAATTCCACAAAGTAAATAAACAAAAAACAAACAAAAAAAAAAAAAAAAAAAAAAAAAAAAGAAGAAATAAAATCTTCCGTTCTCGTCCGATCACCGAAGTGAAGCAACAACGTTAGTACTCAGTTGGGTGAGCGCATGGGAACTCTGGCTGTGTTCATTTTTCGCTTTTTAGTCGCTACTCCTGCCAGCCCTCTTTCCATACCACCTTTCTGTTGTGACAAAGAGACTTCCTTAAGCATTTTAAACGGCCGTAAGAAACGAAACTGCAGCAACTAACTCAGTTTGAAGGAGAATGTGCTAACCAAGTTTGCCAGGAAGTCTTTGAAAACGACAAAACAGTACGAATCGGGCGGTATGCTCCGAAATACGATAGCGCCTATCGTTCTGCAGCGGCGTACAGCTCGCAATTCGATTTGTAATCATAAATTGATTCATTTGTCCTCCCGCAGACGTTTCTCGCGCTTGTGCTGTCAAATGGACCGCGACCCGAGCGGCAGCGAGCGGCAGTCGGGACAAGTCGGGACGGAAGGGGAGGCGACACGACAGGCGAGAATGCACCGCGCAAATTACGCAAATATCTGGAAGCGCGGCGCGTGTCAGGCAGGTGAGAAAGCTTCCGTCGGTCCAGCAGGACACCGCGCGCAGTCCCCCCGCGGCCCGGCCGCGCGCAAGCCCCGCGCCGGATAATAACAGGAACAAGGTGCGTCGCCAGCCAGTGTCGGAGGCCGCACGCACCAAACGAATGACAGGCGGTGCATCCAGCAGCTGTGTTGTGCGTCTCACCTTCGTTCGGCAGTCGCCTATGAGACGCCGAGGCGAGCGCGCACTCCGCGCCACCCTCGAGGTGGAAAGACATGCTTTGCGTCAAATGTGCCACGGAAAGCGGCGATTGCGTGTGTTGGGAGGAGAGGCGAACGCTTCTTCTGTGGCGCGGCTACAGTATAAGGACGCCAACGGCCATACCATGTTGAATACACCGGTTCTCGTCCGATCACCGAAGTTAAGCAACATCGGGCCCGGTTAGTACTTGGATGGGTGACCGCCTGGGAACACCGGGTGCTGTTGGCTCTATCTCATTTTTTCATTTTTACGTCGCTGCACCTGCCAGCCCTCTTTTCATACTAACTTTCAGGTGCTGACAAAGATGCTTCCACAAGCATTTGAAACTACTGTATCAAACGTAAGATACGAAATTGCAGTAATGAACTCAGTTTGAGCAAGAATGTGCGAAAGAAGATTGCTAGAACGCCTCGGAAATAACAACACACTACGAATCGACAGATGAGTTTTGAAAATACGTCAGGGCCTACTGTTTTGTAGCTGTGCTAAATTCCACAAAGTAAATAAACAAAAAACAAACAAAAAAAAAAAAAAAAAAAAAAAAAAAAGAAGAAATAAAATCTTCCGTTCTCGTCCGATCACCGAAGTGAAGCAACAACGTTAGTACTCAGTTGGGTGAGCGCATGGGAACTCTGGCTGTGTTCATTTTTCGCTTTTTAGTCGCTACTCCTGCCAGCCCTCTTTCCATACCACCTTTCTGTTGTGACAAAGAGACTTCCTTAAGCATTTTAAACGGCCGTAAGAAACGAAACTGCAGCAACTAACTCAGTTTGAAGGAGAATGTGCTAACCAAGTTTGCCAGGAAGTCTTTGAAAACGACAAAACAGTACGAATCGGGCGGTATGCTCCGAAATACGATAGCGCCTATCGTTCTGCAGCGGCGTACAGCTCGCAATTCGATTTGTAATCATAAATTGATTCATTTGTCCTCCCGCAGACGTTTCTCGCGCTTGTGCTGTCAAATGGACCGCGACCCGAGCGGCAGCGAGCGGCAGTCGGGACAAGTCGGGACGGAAGGGGAGGCGACACGACAGGCGAGAATGCACCG
This sequence comes from Schistocerca serialis cubense, assembly GCF_023864345.2. NCBI lineage: Eukaryota > Metazoa > Arthropoda > Insecta > Orthoptera > Acrididae > Schistocerca > Schistocerca serialis. The sequence goes on from NC_064642.1 coordinate 605,568, forward strand.
CGCAAATTACGCAAATATCTGGAAGCGCGGCGCGTGTCAGGCAGGTGAGAAAGCTTCCGTCGGTCCAGCAGGACACCGCGCGCAGTCCCCCCGCGGCCCGGCCGCGCGCAAGCCCCGCGCCGGATAATAACAGGAACAAGGTGCGTCGCCAGCCAGTGTCGGAGGCCGCACGCACCAAACGAATGACAGGCGGTGCATCCAGCAGCTGTGTTGTGCGTCTCACCTTCGTTCGGCAGTCGCCTATGAGACGCCGAGGCGAGCGCGCACTCCGCGCCACCCTCGAGGTGGAAAGACATGCTTTGCGTCAAATGTGCCACGGAAAGCGGCGATTGCGTGTGTTGGGAGGAGAGGCGAACGCTTCTTCTGTGGCGCGGCTACAGTATAAGGACGCCAACGGCCATACCATGTTGAATACACCGGTTCTCGTCCGATCACCGAAGTTAAGCAACATCGGGCCCGGTTAGTACTTGGATGGGTGACCGCCTGGGAACACCGGGTGCTGTTGGCTCTATCTCATTTTTTCATTTTTACGTCGCTGCACCTGCCAGCCCTCTTTTCATACTAACTTTCAGGTGCTGACAAAGATGCTTCCACAAGCATTTGAAACTACTGTATCAAACGTAAGATACGAAATTGCAGTAATGAACTCAGTTTGAGCAAGAATGTGCGAAAGAAGATTGCTAGAACGCCTCGGAAATAACAACACACTACGAATCGACAGATGAGTTTTGAAAATACGTCAGGGCCTACTGTTTTGTAGCTGTGCTAAATTCCACAAAGTAAATAAACAAAAAACAAACAAAAAAAAAAAAAAAAAAAAAAAAAAAAAGAAGAAATAAAATCTTCCGTTCTCGTCCGATCACCGAAGTGAAGCAACAACGTTAGTACTCAGTTGGGTGAGCGCATGGGAACTCTGGCTGTGTTCATTTTTCGCTTTTTAGTCGCTACTCCTGCCAGCCCTCTTTCCATACCACCTTTCTGTTGTGACAAAGAGACTTCCTTAAGCATTTTAAACGGCCGTAAGAAACGAAACTGCAGCAACTAACTCAGTTTGAAGGAGAATGTGCTAACCAAGTTTGCCAGGAAGTCTTTGAAAACGACAAAACAGTACGAATCGGGCGGTATGCTCCGAAATACGATAGCGCCTATCGTTCTGCAGCGGCGTACAGCTCGCAATTCGATTTGTAATCATAAATTGATTCATTTGTCCTCCCGCAGACGTTTCTCGCGCTTGTGCTGTCAAATGGACCGCGACCCGAGCGGCAGCGAGCGGCAGTCGGGACAAGTCGGGACGGAAGGGGAGGCGACACGACAGGCGAGAATGCACCGCGCAAATTACGCAAATATCTGGAAGCGCGGCGCGTGTCAGGCAGGTGAGAAAGCTTCCGTCGGTCCAGCAGGACACCGCGCGCAGTCCCCCCGCGGCCCGGCCGCGCGCAAGCCCCGCGCCGGATAATAACAGGAACAAGGTGCGTCGCCAGCCAGTGTCGGAGGCCGCACGCACCAAACGAATGACAGGCGGTGCATCCAGCAGCTGTGTTGTGCGTCTCACCTTCGTTCGGCAGTCGCCTATGAGACGCCGAGGCGAGCGCGCACTCCGCGCCACCCTCGAGGTGGAAAGACATGCTTTGCGTCAAATGTGCCACGGAAAGCGGCGATTGCGTGTGTTGGGAGGAGAGGCGAACGCTTCTTCTGTGGCGCGGCTACAGTATAAGGACGCCAACGGCCATACCATGTTGAATACACCGGTTCTCGTCCGATCACCGAAGTTAAGCAACATCGGGCCCGGTTAGTACTTGGATGGGTGACCGCCTGGGAACACCGGGTGCTGTTGGCTCTATCTCATTTTTTCATTTTTACGTCGCTGCACCTGCCAGCCCTCTTTTCATACTAACTTTCAGGTGCTGACAAAGATGCTTCCACAAGCATTTGAAACTACTGTATCAAACGTAAGATACGAAATTGCAGTAATGAACTCAGTTTGAGCAAGAATGTCGAAAGAAGATTGCTAGAACGCCTCGGAAATAACAACACACTACGAATCGACAGATGAGTTTTGAAAATACGTCAGGGCCTACTGTTTTGTAGCTGTGCTAAATTCCACAAAGTAAATAAACAAAAAACAAACAAAAAAAAAAAAAAAAAAAAAAAAAAAAGAAGAAATAAAATCTTCCGTTCTCGTCCGATCACCGAAGTGAAGCAACAACGTTAGTACTCAGTTGGGTGAGCGCATGGGAACTCTGGCTGTGTTCATTTTTCGCTTTTTAGTCGCTACTCCTGCCAGCCCTCTTTCCATACCACCTTTCTGTTGTGACAAAGAGACTTCCTTAAGCATTTTAAACGGCCGTAAGAAACGAAACTGCAGCAACTAACTCAGTTTGAAGGAGAATGTGCTAACCAAGTTTGCCAGGAAGTCTTTGAAAACGACAAAACAGTACGAATCGGGCGGTATGCTCCGAAATACGATAGCGCCTATCGTTCTGCAGCGGCGTACAGCTCGCAATTCGATTTGTAATCATAAATTGATTCATTTGTCCTCCCGCAGACGTTTCTCGCGCTTGTGCTGTCAAATGGACCGCGACCCGAGCGGCAGCGAGCGGCAGTCGGGACAAGTCGGGACGGAAGGGGAGGCGACACGACAGGCGAGAATGCACCGCGCAAATTACGCAAATATCTGGAAGCGCGGCGCGTGTCAGGCAGGTGAGAAAGCTTCCGTCGGTCCAGCAGGACACCGCGCGCAGTCCCCCCGCGGCCCGGCCGCGCGCAAGCCCCGCGCCGGATAATAACAGGAACAAGGTGCGTCGCCAGCCAGTGTCGGAGGCCGCACGCACCAAACGAATGACAGGCGGTGCATCCAGCAGCTGTGTTGTGCGTCTCACCTTCGTTCGGCAGTCGCCTATGAGACGCCGAGGCGAGCGCGCACTCCGCGCCACCCTCGAGGTGGAAAGACATGCTTTGCGTCAAATGTGCCACGGAAAGCGGCGATTGCGTGTGTTGGGAGGAGAGGCGAACGCTTCTTCTGTGGCGCGGCTACAGTATAAGGACGCCAACGGCCATACCATGTTGAATACACCGGTTCTCGTCCGATCACCGAAGTTAAGCAACATCGGGCCCGGTTAGTACTTGGATGGGTGACCGCCTGGGAACACCGGGTGCTGTTGGCTCTATCTCATTTTTTCATTTTTACGTCGCTGCACCTGCCAGCCCTCTTTTCATACTAACTTTCAGGTGCTGACAAAGATGCTTCCACAAGCATTTGAAACTACTGTATCAAACGTAAGATACGAAATTGCAGTAATGAACTCAGTTTGAGCAAGAATGTGCGAAAGAAGATTGCTAGAACGCCTCGGAAATAACAACACACTACGAATCGACAGATGAGTTTTGAAAATACGTCAGGGCCTACTGTTTTGTAGCTGTGCTAAATTCCACAAAGTAAATAAACAAAAAACAAACAAAAAAAAAAAAAAAAAAAAAAAAAAAAAAAGAAGAAATAAAATCTTCCGTTCTCGTCCGATCACCGAAGTGAAGCAACAACGTTAGTACTCAGTTGGGTGAGCGCATGGGAACTCTGGCTGTGTTCATTTTTCGCTTTTTAGTCGCTACTCCTGCCAGCCCTCTTTCCATACCACCTTTCTGTTGTGACAAAGAGACTTCCTTAAGCATTTTAAACGGCCGTAAGAAACGAAACTGCAGCAACTAACTCAGTTTGAAGGAGAATGTGCTAACCAAGTTTGCCAGGAAGTCTTTGAAAACGACAAAACAGTACGAATCGGGCGGTATGCTCCGAAATACGATAGCGCCTATCGTTCTGCAGCGGCGTACAGCTCGCAATTCGATTTGTAATCATAAATTGATTCATTTGTCCTCCCGCAGACGTTTCTCGCGCTTGTGCTGTCAAATGGACCGCGACCCGAGCGGCAGCGAGCGGCAGTCGAGCAAAGTCGGGACAAGTCGGGACGGAAGGGGAGGCGACACGACAGGCGAGAATGCACCGCGCAAATTACGCAAATATCTGGAAGCGCGGCGCGTGTCAGGCAGGTGAGAAAGCTTCCGTCGGTCCAGCAGGACACCGCGCGCAGTCCCCCCGCGGCCCGGCCGCGCGCAAGCCCCGCGCCGGATAATAACAGGAACAAGGTGCGTCGCCAGCCAGTGTCGGAGGCCGCACGCACCAAACGAATGACAGGCGGTGCATCCAGCAGCTGTGTTGTGCGTCTCACCTTCGTTCGGCAGTCGCCTATGAGACGCCGAGGCGAGCGCGCACTCCGCGCCACCCTCGAGGTGGAAAGACATGCTTTGCGTCAAATGTGCCACGGAAAGCGGCGATTGCGTGTGTTGGGAGGAGAGGCGAACGCTTCTTCTGTGGCGCGGCTACAGTATAAGGACGCCAACGGCCATACCATGTTGAATACACCGGTTCTCGTCCGATCACCGAAGTTAAGCAACATCGGGCCCGGTTAGTACTTGGATGGGTGACCGCCTGGGAACACCGGGTGCTGTTGGCTCTATCTCATTTTTTCATTTTTACGTCGCTGCACCTGCCAGCCCTCTTTTCATACTAACTTTCAGGTGCTGACAAAGATGCTTCCACAAGCATTTGAAACTACTGTATCAAACGTAAGATACGAAATTGCAGTAATGAACTCAGTTTGAGCAAGAATGTGCGAAAGAAGATTGCTAGAACGCCTCGGAAATAACAACACACTACGAATCGACAGATGAGTTTTGAAAATACGTCAGGGCCTACTGTTTTGTAGCTGTGCTAAATTCCACAAAGTAAATAAACAAAAAACAAACAAAAAAAAAAAAAAAAAAAAAAAAAAAAGAAGAAATAAAATCTTCCGTTCTCGTCCGATCACCGAAGTGAAGCAACAACGTTAGTACTCAGTTGGGTGAGCGCATGGGAACTCTGGCTGTGTTCATTTTTCGCTTTTTAGTCGCTACTCCTGCCAGCCCTCTTTCCATACCACCTTTCTGTTGTGACAAAGAGACTTCCTTAAGCATTTTAAACGGCCGTAAGAAACGAAACTGCAGCAACTAACTCAGTTTGAAGGAGAATGTGCTAACCAAGTTTGCCAGGAAGTCTTTGAAAACGACAAAACAGTACGAATCGGGCGGTATGCTCCGAAATACGATAGCGCCTATCGTTCTGCAGCGGCGTACAGCTCGCAATTCGATTTGTAATCATAAATTGATTCATTTGTCCTCCCGCAGACGTTTCTCGCGCTTGTGCTGTCAAATGGACCGCGACCCGAGCGGCAGCGAGCGGCAGTCGGGACAAGTCGGGACGGAAGGGGAGGCGACACGACAGGCGAGAATGCACCGCGCAAATTACGCAAATATCTGGAAGCGCGGCGCGTGTCAGGCAGGTGAGAAAGCTTCCGTCGGTCCAGCAGGACACCGCGCGCAGTCCCCCCGCGGCCCGGCCGCGCGCAAGCCCCGCGCCGGATAATAACAGGAACAAGGTGCGTCGCCAGCCAGTGTCGGAGGCCGCACGCACCAAACGAATGACAGGCGGTGCATCCAGCAGCTGTGTTGTGCGTCTCACCTTCGTTCGGCAGTCGCCTATGAGACGCCGAGGCGAGCGCGCACTCCGCGCCACCCTCGAGGTGGAAAGACATGCTTTGCGTCAAATGTGCCACGGAAAGCGGCGATTGCGTGTGTTGGGAGGAGAGGCGAACGCTTCTTCTGTGGCGCGGCTACAGTATAAGGACGCCAACGGCCATACCATGTTGAATACACCGGTTCTCGTCCGATCACCGAAGTTAAGCAACATCGGGCCCGGTTAGTACTTGGATGGGTGACCGCCTGGGAACACCGGGTGCTGTTGGCTCTATCTCATTTTTTCATTTTTACGTCGCTGCACCTGCCAGCCCTCTTTTCATACTAACTTTCAGGTGCTGACAAAGATGCTTCCACAAGCATTTGAAACTACTGTATCAAACGTAAGATACGAAATTGCAGTAATGAACTCAGTTTGAGCAAGAATGTGCGAAAGAAGATTGCTAGAACGCCTCGGAAATAACAACACACTACGAATCGACAGATGAGTTTTGAAAATACGTCAGGGCCTACTGTTTTGTAGCTGTGCTAAATTCCACAAAGTAAATAAACAAAAAACAAACAAAAAAAAAAAAAAAAAAAAAAAAAAAAGAAGAAATAAAATCTTCCGTTCTCGTCCGATCACCGAAGTGAAGCAACAACGTTAGTACTCAGTTGGGTGAGCGCATGGGAACTCTGGCTGTGTTCATTTTTCGCTTTTTAGTCGCTACTCCTGCCAGCCCTCTTTCCATACCACCTTTCTGTTGTGACAAAGAGACTTCCTTAAGCATTTTAAACGGCCGTAAGAAACGAAACTGCAGCAACTAACTCAGTTTGAAGGAGAATGTGCTAACCAAGTTTGCCAGGAAGTCTTTGAAAACGACAAAACAGTACGAATCGGGCGGTATGCTCCGAAATACGATAGCGCCTATCGTTCTGCAGCGGCGTACAGCTCGCAATTCGATTTGTAATCATAAATTGATTCATTTGTCCTCCCGCAGACGTTTCTCGCGCTTGTGCTGTCAAATGGACCGCGACCCGAGCGGCAGCGAGCGGCAGTCGGGACAAGTCGGGACGGAAGGGGAGGCGACACGACAGGCGAGAATGCACCGCGCAAATTACGCAAATATCTGGAAGCGCGGCGCGTGTCAGGCAGGTGAGAAAGCTTCCGTCGGTCCAGCAGGACACCGCGCGCAGTCCCCCCGCGGCCCGGCCGCGCGCAAGCCCCGCGCCGGATAATAACAGGAACAAGGTGCGTCGCCAGCCAGTGTCGGAGGCCGCACGCACCAAACGAATGACAGGCGGTGCATCCAGCAGCTGTGTTGTGCGTCTCACCTTCGTTCGGCAGTCGCCTATGAGACGCCGAGGCGAGCGCGCACTCCGCGCCACCCTCGAGGTGGAAAGACATGCTTTGCGTCAAATGTGCCACGGAAAGCGGCGATTGCGTGTGTTGGGAGGAGAGGCGAACGCTTCTTCTGTGGCGCGGCTACAGTATAAGGACGCCAACGGCCATACCATGTTGAATACACCGGTTCTCGTCCGATCACCGAAGTTAAGCAACATCGGGCCCGGTTAGTACTTGGATGGGTGACCGCCTGGGAACACCGGGTGCTGTTGGCTCTATCTCATTTTTTCATTTTTACGTCGCTGCACCTGCCAGCCCTCTTTTCATACTAACTTTCAGGTGCTGACAAAGATGCTTCCACAAGCATTTGAAACTACTGTATCAAACGTAAGATACGAAATTGCAGTAATGAACTCAGTTTGAGCAAGAATGTGCGAAAGAAGATTGCTAGAACGCCTCGGAAATAACAACACACTACGAATCGACAGATGAGTTTTGAAAATACGTCAGGGCCTACTGTTTTGTAGCTGTGCTAAATTCCACAAAGTAAATAAACAAAAAACAAACAAAAAAAAAAAAAAAAAAAAAAAAAAAAAAAGAAGAAATAAAATCTTCCGTTCTCGTCCGATCACCGAAGTGAAGCAACAACGTTAGTACTCAGTTGGGTGAGCGCATGGGAACTCTGGCTGTGTTCATTTTTCGCTTTTTAGTCGCTACTCCTGCCAGCCCTCTTTCCATACCACCTTTCTGTTGTGACAAAGAGACTTCCTTAAGCATTTTAAACGGCCGTAAGAAACGAAACTGCAGCAACTAACTCAGTTTGAAGGAGAATGTGCTAACCAAGTTTGCCAGGAAGTCTTTGAAAACGACAAAACAGTACGAATCGGGCGGTATGCTCCGAAATACGATAGCGCCTATCGTTCTGCAGCGGCGTACAGCTCGCAATTCGATTTGTAATCATAAATTGATTCATTTGTCCTCCCGCAGACGTTTCTCGCGCTTGTGCTGTCAAATGGACCGCGACCCGAGCGGCAGCGAGCGGCAGTCGGGACAAGTCGGGACGGAAGGGGAGGCGACACGACAGGCGAGAATGCACCGCGCAAATTACGCAAATATCTGGAAGCGCGGCGCGTGTCAGGCAGGTGAGAAAGCTTCCGTCGGTCCAGCAGGACACCGCGCGCAGTCCCCCCGCGGCCCGGCCGCGCGCAAGCCCCGCGCCGGATAATAACAGGAACAAGGTGCGTCGCCAGCCAGTGTCGGAGGCCGCACGCACCAAACGAATGACAGGCGGTGCATCCAGCAGCTGTGTTGTGCGTCTCACCTTCGTTCGGCAGTCGCCTATGAGACGCCGAGGCGAGCGCGCACTCCGCGCCACCCTCGAGGTGGAAAGACATGCTTTGCGTCAAATGTGCCACGGAAAGCGGCGATTGCGTGTGTTGGGAGGAGAGGCGAACGCTTCTTCTGTGGCGCGGCTACAGTATAAGGACGCCAACGGCCATACCATGTTGAATACACCGGTTCTCGTCCGATCACCGAAGTTAAGCAACATCGGGCCCGGTTAGTACTTGGATGGGTGACCGCCTGGGAACACCGGGTGCTGTTGGCTCTATCTCATTTTTTCATTTTTACGTCGCTGCACCTGCCAGCCCTCTTTTCATACTAACTTTCAGGTGCTGACAAAGATGCTTCCACAAGCATTTGAAACTACTGTATCAAACGTAAGATACGAAATTGCAGTAATGAACTCAGTTTGAGCAAGAATGTGCGAAAGAAGATTGCTAGAACGCCTCGGAAATAACAACACACTACGAATCGACAGATGAGTTTTGAAAATACGTCAGGGCCTACTGTTTTGTAGCTGTGCTAAATTCCACAAAGTAAATAAACAAAAAACAAACAAAAAAAAAAAAAAAAAAAAAAAAAAAAGAAGAAATAAAATCTTCCGTTCTCGTCCGATCACCGAAGTGAAGCAACAACGTTAGTACTCAGTTGGGTGAGCGCATGGGAACTCTGGCTGTGTTCATTTTTCGCTTTTTAGTCGCTACTCCTGCCAGCCCTCTTTCCATACCACCTTTCTGTTGTGACAAAGAGACTTCCTTAAGCATTTTAAACGGCCGTAAGAAACGAAACTGCAGCAACTAACTCAGTTTGAAGGAGAATGTGCTAACCAAGTTTGCCAGGAAGTCTTTGAAAACGACAAAACAGTACGAATCGGGCGGTATGCTCCGAAATACGATAGCGCCTATCGTTCTGCAGCGGCGTACAGCTCGCAATTCGATTTGTAATCATAAATTGATTCATTTGTCCTCCCGCAGACGTTTCTCGCGCTTGTGCTGTCAAATGGACCGCGACCCGAGCGGCAGCGAGCGGCAGTCGAGCAAAGTCGGGACAAGTCGGGACGGAAGGGGAGGCGACACGACAGGCGAGAATGCACCGCGCAAATTACGCAAATATCTGGAAGCGCGGCGCGTGTCAGGCAGGTGAGAAAGCTTCCGTCGGTCCAGCAGGACACCGCGCGCAGTCCCCCCGCGGCCCGGCCGCGCGCAAGCCCCGCGCCGGATAATAACAGGAACAAGGTGCGTCGCCAGCCAGTGTCGGAGGCCGCACGCACCAAACGAATGACAGGCGGTGCATCCAGCAGCTGTGTTGTGCGTCTCACCTTCGTTCGGCAGTCGCCTATGAGACGCCGAGGCGAGCGCGCACTCCGCGCCACCCTCGAGGTGGAAAGACATGCTTTGCGTCAAATGTGCCACGGAAAGCGGCGATTGCGTGTGTTGGGAGGAGAGGCGAACGCTTCTTCTGTGGCGCGGCTACAGTATAAGGACGCCAACGGCCATACCATGTTGAATCGGCTAGCGGCCGCTCTGTTGGCATCGCCGCGTTGCGTTCCGCTGTCGAGTTTCTCATTTTTGCGCGTTTTTTTTTGCGTAGTTGTTAAGTAACGGTTTGAAAATGGAAAACGTAAACAGATCGAACACATTGAACGTTATTTTCGACAAGGAAGCTGTACGCCCTACGGCATACGAGGCTCACGACTGGATTATTGACGAACTCGGTCTTACCGACACCGAAACGTACGGAGTCCAGTGGGACTTTATTACCGGAACCCTGTTTATGAAATTCAATGATCCGGAAATGTGCGAAAAGATCGTACAGGAAAACGGTGGAAAACGCAAGTTTAAATATCGTGACGGAAGCGTTTGCGACGTGACCGTGTGCCACGCGGGTTATGGTATTCGTCAAGTTCGTATTTTCAATCTTCCTTTCGAAATACCGACCCAAATGATTGCTCGTGGTCTCATGCCGTATGGGAATGTGCTTTCAGTGACTAATGAGAAATGGGGTAGTGGTTTCCGACTACAAGTTTACAACGGAGTAAGAAGTGTTCTTATTGAACTGAAACAGCACATCCCGTCCTTTCTAGTCATAGGCGGCTACAGGGCCTTTATATCGTACAATGGACAGCCACAGACGTGCTCGTACTGCAATGCAACCGATCACTTTCGACAAAATTGTCCGAACAGACGTCGCCCTGTGCAGCTCCCGCTCGGCGGTGATAGCGCACAAACGCAGAAAAACTCGTATGCGTCTGTAACGTTGGGTGTTGCTCCGATTCGACCCTCGTCACTCCCTGTGACAGAGGCTGCGTGCGAATCGGCAGCGACCCCGGCAAACACGGACAATGTCATGGACGTAACAGAAATTGATGAAAAAGCCGTCATTCCAGAAACTTCTCTCCGCAATAATGCGACAAACATTACGGTCGTGGCTGACGTTCACCCAGAGCCGCCAAAAAGTGACGATACTGAATCAGAAATTTTTCCGACCAACACGCAAAATTCAGAGAGTGGACGCAGCCCTGCTGCTGTCCCCTCAGAAAAGCGTGTTTCTCGTAAAGACCCCAGTCCATCCCCGAGTAGGAGATCGGTGAGCCATTCACCGAATAAATCTTCGAAAAGGAAACATAGACGCGGCCGTGGAAACGGAATCTCGGATGCAACTTCTAAATCCGATCAACAATGCCCTGTGACAGTCGTCCCTGTTGCGTCGCATGAAACAGAAGCAGATCGCCGGCGCGACGCAACTGTTCGACATCTAAGGGAATTTCTAAATAAGCAAGAGAAAGAAATCAGCGTACAACCGCTCGTAACTGAGGCTGTATTATCAGCGCCAATTAAAAGAAAGGCAGAGGAAATGCACGAGTGTCGTGCTCGGCACACAGCCCACGTCCCGACGGACGACATTCGTGCCGTCCATGCTATGCAAATCGATTCGCCACATATGCACGTACCGATGGAAACCAACAATGATCCCTCCTCCTCAGAACAACAACGCAGTACTGTTTGGTCCGAAGATGTTTGAGTATAAACTCGGTTGAAAATTAGTTGCAATACGCCTCACATACAAAAACAAACCATTCCCAGAATGAAATTATCTCCATTTATACCCTGTCTCCCGTAGCTAATGTTTCTCTGTTTCTTTCCCCACTTACAATGCCAGTCTGTTATACGCAAATAAAAGATTTATCTATTCTTACCTTAAATATAAACGGGATTTCTGCAGCTCACAAAATTTTATCCCTAGTCGATTTTGTACATTACAGTCGTTTTGACGTAATATTCCTTCAGGAAGTTACCGCAAACATCCTCAATAACATAAATGGATATGATGTCATTTATAACATTAACAATAATATAAAATGCGGTACCGCGATTTTATACAAAAATTCCCTAGAGCCAGACAATGTCCAAATGTTGCCAAGCGGACGCGCAATTGCGTGCAATATACAAAGCATGAGATTTATCAATATTTACGCCCCCTCAGGGACAGATAATAGACGAATGCGCGCAGCATTTTTCAATCACGAGATAGTTCCCTTGTTTGATACCACACGTCCAATAATTCTCGGTGGCGATTTTAACTGTGTAACAGACCCATCCGACCAGCACCCTACGGCCACTATGTGTCCTGAATTAGTGAAACTGTTGACCGCCAAAGATCTGCGAGACACGTGGCGTCTCCTCCACCCACATACAACGCCGTATACGCACATATACAATAGTGGAGCAAGCAGAATAGACCGTATATACGTCTCTCAACAGATTGCAAACAACCTAAATAGTGTAGACATCATCCCTGTCGCGTTTAGCGACCACTGCGGTTATGTTGCTGCCATCCACCTACAGCGTACAAATGAAACACCTACTCCCAGGTTGTGGAAGCTTAATACGAAACATCTTGCCGCGTCAGACTTCCGCTCGAAAATGCAATCTGTATGGCAGCTTTGCCTCCAGAAAGAGAAAAACTACAGCTCAGCACTAGAGTGGTGGACTTTCTACGCAAAGCCGCAAATTAGGATGATTGCTCAATGTTATAGCCAGGAGGTATCTTTCTGGACGCAGCGCACAACAGAATTTTACCAACAATGCCTCAAAGACGCGTTAAACGCCCCTGTCGGACCAAATGAAAATCTCCGCCTTCGCTTAAATCGTATTAAGGCAAAGATTCTACGTATACATAACGAAAAGGCAAAAGGAATTTTGGTCCGAAGTCGCGCCTTGTGCGCTCTGGACGACGAAGAACCGTCGTCCTATCATCTCGCGCGTGAAAAAACACGGGCAAGGCGTAAACATGTAGAATCGATAACGACTGCGTCAGGCGAGCGCCTTACGCGGAAAACAGACATTCTCCAACATATTACAGCCCATTACACGGACTTATTTCGAGACGTTGCGACAGACGACGCAGCGCTAAATTATTTGTTACGCGACCTGCAGACTGACATTTCGAACGCGGACCGAGAACAGTTGATAGCAGAGGTGACAGTACAGAACACAAAACCTATTGTACAATCGTGCTCTAAAGGAAAGTCGCCGGGACCTGATGGCCTGCCAACCGAATTCTATCAGGTCTACTGGGACATCTTTGGGCAAAAACTCACCGACATAGTAAATGAAGTAATTCGTGGCACCGATATTCCCGCAAAATTCCTGGAAGGTCGAGTTGTGCTCGTCCCAAAAACGCAACATACATGTCGTGTCCAAGATTTCCGACCCATCACATTACTCAATACTGACTACAAAATAGTTGCAAGGTGCCTTGCAGCAAAGATGAAGCCAGTCATGAACAAAGCTATCAGCTCTTACCAAACGTGCGGAGTAACACACCACAATATTTTCCACGCAGCGTCCTTATACCGAGACATAGTAGCTCACACGGCAATCCATAAATTATCGACAGCTATTCTATCCATTGACTTTGCGAACGCTTTCGATCGCATAAGCCACAAATACTTGCTACAGGTCATGACAAAAATGGGATTCGGCCGAGAATTTATCAAAATTATTGAAAATATTCTGACGGGAGCAAGATCAATAGTCACATTAAACGGATGGCAAACTAAACCGATCCCTATTTGCCGCTCTGTCAGGCAAGGATGTCCGCTGTCAATGTTCTTATTCGTGATCGCCATAGACCCGCTTCTCAGAACAATAGGCAGGACGTCAAAAGGAGTACAAATACACAATGCTTCCTTTAAATGTGTGGCATACGCAGATGACGTAGGCGCTTTCATTGACCACACAGCAGACATAGACTCGATACGCGCCTCCCTTCATCAGTATGAAAGTGCGTCTGGAGCAGCGATAAATACTATTAAAACTGTTCTACTTCCTCTGGGTCTGCTAGCCACCGATATTGTCCGCCCATGGTACAGAATAGTGAGAGACCATCAAGTATTGGGTCTAGACATAACTGCGTGCCCACAGCATATGCAAGCACGAAATTGGAGAAGAATCCTCAACTCCATCAAGGGCCTCTGCAAATGCCACGCAACCCGGCACCTTAACTTGCACCAGAAAGTCAAACTAATCAATTCCTTTATTCTCTCCAAGGCGTGGTATATGGCGCAGTTGCTTAGCGTGCCAAAACAAATAGGACGCGCTATATCTCAGGCAGTATACTGGTTACTCTGGCGCCACGAAATTTTTAAAGTGCGAGCAGCAGTTTGTGTCTTGGACCCGTCACATGGAGGACTCGGGCTAGTAGACTTCAGTCGCAAATGTGCAGCGTTGCTCGTCAACCGCACCGCTGAAATGCAGGCCGGCTTTCCCGATGGATCGACAGCATCCCTGCTAGAAATCTATCGGCCAAAATCTGAAAGCGCCCCAGTATCGGTGGCCAACATCCCTTACCGTATGTCCTTTGTACGAGACTATATTCTAAATAAAAGCTACGTCCTCCGCACGGCCACGAATCCACACAGGACAGCACGGCAACTCTATATTGAATTGATGGGACAACCACCCCTTAGTAAATTGGAAGTCCGCTTACCTACTGTTAACTGGAAGCAGGTGTGGTCAAATGTTAATAGCAGTATTCTGCCGTCCGATGTGTCTGCGTTGTGGTATAAACTAGTCAACAACACGCTGCCTACCAATCAGCGTTTAGCCGATATTCAGCTTCTTGCCTCCCCCAACTGTAGCAGATGTGGCATGCCTGACACCAGAGAACACCGCCTGCAATGCCAAGCTGTTTCCGATGTGTGGAGGACTTGCCAGATAATGGTGGCTCTCATCACGCGAACTACTCCGGCGCACGTCTCAGTTGACAGTGTCATTGTACCTGATTTCAAATATTTCCCGCGGCCAAAACACAATACTGCTGTGTGGTTGTTGGGCCACACTGTTTACGCCCTCATTGACCGGCAAATTCACGATGGGCTCACTTTTTTGACTCATATTTGGGACCAATATTGTAAGATCCAAAATAGTAATAAACACAAAGAATATTTTGCAAATTTTTTATCATCTGCATTGCATCATGCGTATGCGAAACAACTGTAAGATGATTCTGAGCCCCTTTTATTTGTATCAATGGTCTTTCAGTCTCGCCATTGAGCTTTGATGATACGCACACTGACCTTATTTGCGTCTTACGCGCAGGTCTATCAAAATTAAGTTTAGATATATAGTTAGTGTTAGCTGGTGAAATATAACCAGTCTCCATTCATTTGTCTATCTTTGTTATGTGCCAGCCTGTAAACAAGTATACCTATGACTATTTTTGGAAAAAGTAATAAAATGGACAAAGTTACAGAAAGAGAGTAACTGAGTAATAGGATGAGGTTCCAGTTTTAAACTTTTTAAAAAAAAAAAAAAAAAAAAAAAAAAAAAAAAAAAAAAAAAAAAAAAAAATACACCGGTTCTCGTCCGATCACCGAAGTTAAGCAACATCGGGCCCGGTTAGTACTTGGATGGGTGACCGCCTGGGAACACCGGGTGCTGTTGGCTCTATCTCATTTTTTCATTTTTACGTCGCTGCACCTGCCAGCCCTCTTTTCATACTAACTTTCAGGTGCTGACAAAGATGCTTCCACAAGCATTTGAAACTACTGTATCAAACGTAAGATACGAAATTGCAGTAATGAACTCAGTTTGAGCAAGAATGTGCGAAAGAAGATTGCTAGAACGCCTCGGAAATAACAACACGCTACGAATCGACAGATGAGTTTTGAAAATACGTCAGGGCCTACTGTTTTGTAGCTGTGCTAAATTCCACAAAGTAAATAAACAAAAAACAAACAAAAAAAAAAAAAAAAAAAAAAAAGAAGAAATAAAATCTTCCGTTCTCGTCCGATCACCGAAGTGAAGCAACAACGTTAGTACTCAGTTGGGTGAGCGCATGGGAACTCTGGCTGTGTTCATTTTTCGCCTTTTAGTCGCTACTCCTGCCAGCCCTCTTTCCATACCACCTTTCTGTTGTGACAAACAGACTTCCTTAAGCATTTTAAACGGCCGTAAGAAACGAAACTGCACTAACTAACTCAGTCTGAGGGTGAATGTGCTAACCAAGTTTGCCAGGAAGTCTTTGAAAACGACAAAACAGTACGAATCGGGCGGTATGCTCCGAAATACGATAGCGCCTATCGTTCTGCAGCGGCGTACAGCTCCAAATTCGATTTGTAATCATAAATTGATTCATTTGTCCTCCCGCAGACGTTTCTCGCGCTTGTGCTGTCAAATGGACCGCGACCCGAGCGGCAGCGAGCGGCAGTCGGGACAAGTCGGGACGGAAGGGGGACAGGCGAGAATGCACCGCGCAAATTACGCAAATATCTGGAAGCGCGGCGCGTGTCAGGCAGGTGAGGAAGCTTCCGTCGGTCCAGCAGGACACCGCGCGCAGTCCCCCCGCCGCCCGGCCGCGCGCCGGATAACAGGAACAAGGTGCGTCGCCAGCCAGTGTCGGAGGCCGCACGCACCAAACGAATGACAGGCGGTGCATCCAGCAGCTGTGTTGTGCGTCTCACCTTCGTTCGGCAGTCGCCTATGAGACGCCGAGGCGAGCGCGCACTCCGCGCCACCTTCGAGGTGGAAAGACATGCTTTGCGTCAAATGTGCCACGCGAAGCGGCGATTGCGTGTGTTGGGAGAAGAGGCGAACGCTTCTTCTGTGGCGCGGCTACAGTATAAGGACGCCAACGGCCATACCATGTTGAATACACCGGTTCTCGTCCGATCACCGAAGTTAAGCAACATCGGGCCCGGTTAGTACTTGGATGGGTGACCGCCTGGGAACACCGGGAGACCACAATGGAGGCCGAGCCGGCGGCCGCCCCCTCCCCCGCCGCCCGGCGGGTGAAGGTCACGCGCGCCGCCGCGCCCGCCCAGCCGTCAGCTGAGGCTGTCATTCACGGCAGCCAGCTGGCCGGGCCCAGCGCAGAGTCCACGCCCACCTCGTACACCGAGGCGCGCGAGATCGCCATCAAGAAGCAGGTGACCAAACTCGCCCGCATCTTGAAGGAGTCCGACGACGAACCGAAGGAGTGTAACGAGCAGCCGCAACCGGCGTCCAAAGCCAAAAGGCGGCGCAACAGGCGGCGAAGCCGCAGCAGCAGCTCAAACGACGAGAGGATGGAGACCTCCGACGGGGAAGCGTCGGACATCTCGCCCGAAAACGCGCGAAAACAAACCACCGAACCGGAGGACCTAGTCCTACGGCCGGACCGCCCACAGCAAGTTCAACCCCCGCCTCCACATAGCGCTTAAATGCAGGAACGCTCTGGCTATAACGTCATCACGTGCAATGTCAATAAAATGAATTCGGTTGTGAAGATAGACGCCCTCACGGAGTTCCTGCAGCACCGAGCTGCCGATGTAGCGATATTACAAGAAGTCGTCACCACGGACTTGGAACAAGTACCGGGATTCGACGTCTTCACGAACATTGACGCAGAAACGAGAACTGGCACTGCTGTAATGGTGAGGAATGGTATCGACACAGAGGACATCAAGACCCTGACTGACGGCCGTGGAATAGCAATCAAAATAGCTGGGACGTACTTTGTCAACATCTATGCGCCGTCAGGCACAGAAAACAAGAGGGCCAGAAGCCAGTTCTTCAATGAAGATATTTGTGCACTCCTTCCACGCAACAACAGCAATGTTGTGCTGGGAGGCGATTTCAACTGCGTGTCTGCTCCGGAAGATCAAGTCCCGGTACCTAATCTGTGCATGGAGCTGCAGGAACTCCTAAGAAAACTGAATCTACGTGACTCTTGGCGTCTATTATACCCCAACACAACGGAATTCACGTACTTCCACAACCGCGGAAGAAGCAGGCTTGACAGGATTTATGTGACCAGAGAGTTGGCCACCTCTGTGTCACGTGTGGAAGTCTGCCCTGTGATCTTCTCCGACCACTGTGCCTACATTTGCAAGCTCCAGCTGCCAACGAATAAAATATCAGGAGGAAGATCAGCGTGGAAACTTAACACCGAACATCTAAGTGACGCCAAACTACAGCAGGAGATAGCGCTCACACTAGAAGAAAGTTTACAGACGCGACGACAATATCCGTCCACCACACAATGGTGGGTCGCATCTGGAAAACCACACATAAGGAAGACGCTGATAAGGCACAGTGCGGAAAAGGCTTTCTGGAGGAAGAGCACGGCAGACTTTTACACGCAGTGTCTGAAGGACGCGCTCAACTGTCCTCCAGACGACGACCTGCTTCTCACGCGAGTGAGAGGAATAAAGGCGCGACTACTGAATATCAGGCGTCAACAGATGAAAGGCGTCGTCGTCCGCAGCCAGACACACGGCGCCACTGAAGACGAACCTGCCACACTGCACCACCTGCACAGGGAGAGGGAGAGGGCACAAAACAGAACTGTAAGAGAGCTTAGCGACGCAGCTGGCCGCAAAATAACAACTAGGAGGGACATGATGCGTCACGTAGAAGACCACTTCTCTGATCTCTTCAAGGCAGAGGAACCAGATGACGCAGAAACAGCAAAACTACTACAAGGAACGCGCAGACGGCTGAACGACACCGATCGCGCTTTGCTGACGGAAGCTGTGTCAGAGGATGAAGTGAGAGCCGTCCTCAAAACCTGCGCCAACGGCAAAGCTCCAGGAGCGGACGGATTACCGTCAGAATTCTACGCCACCTGCTGGAACAAAGTAGGTGGAATAATAACAGAAATTGTGAACGAAATTCTGGACGGGAAGGAGATACCACCTCCCTTCCTGGAAGGGACCATCACGCTGATACCGAAAACTAGGCGCCAAAAACGCTATCAGACTTCCGCCCAATTACCCTCCTAAATGCGGACTACAAGCTAGTAGCAAATTGCGTCGCGGAAAATATGAAGCTCGCCCTCAAAAAAGCAATCAGCCCATGGCAGACATGTGCAGTGTTAGGCAGAAACATCTTCGACGCCGTCTGCACGTACAGAGACGTTATAGCCCACAGCATCCAACAGAGCGACTGCAGTGATCATCTCTGTAGACTTCCAAAAGGCCTTCGACTGGTTCGGTCACCGGTACCTGCTGAAGACCTTGGCAAGACTAGGTTTTGGCTCCGAATTCGCTCATCAAAAACATGTTAACAAATGCCACGTCAAGAGTTACTGTAAATGGCTGGACATCTAAGCCGATAAAACTGGGGAAATCGGTGAGGCAAGGGTGCCCACTGTCAATGGCACTCTTCACAGTAGCCCTCGACCCAGTCCTCAGGAAACTCGCTGCCACCGTCAACGGGTACATGCTGCAAGATATAAAAGTGACATGTATGGCATATGCCGATGACTTGAGCATTTTCGTGGACGGTAAAGAGGATATCGACAAAGTCCTCCCAATAATTGAATCCTTTGGAAAGGCATCTGGGGGCGAAAACCAACCCCAAAAAAACCGTGCTCCTCCCGATAGGAAACATGAAACAGAGAGGCCAGACCATGGTACCAGGTGACCGACAAATATAAAGTCCTAGGTGTTCAGCTGCAGGCCTGCCCACTCAAAATGGCCGCAGAAAACTGGCGGATCATCCTGAACACCACGAGAGGGCTGGTCAGGACACACTCCAACAGAAACCTAACGTTGGATCAGGAAACGCAGCTGATCAACGAAACGATCCTGGCGAAGGCTTGGTACATGGCACAAGTCAAACGTACCAATAGAAATAGGGAAGTGTATAGGAAGCGCTGTGTACTACCTGCTGTGGAGGTGGGAAATATTCAAAGTGTCGCAAGCCACCAGCACTCTCCCTAGAGAAGAAGGGGGACTGGGCATGATAGATGTCACGACAAAATGCGCTGCACTGTTGCTCCACCGAGCTCTACAAATGGAGGACAGAAGTGTAGACTGTACCACGTCGTCTCTACTGAAAGAACACAGACCCGATTCCGGAGAAGCGCCGGTAGACGTCAGTAGAATACCCTACAAGATGCGCTACTTGAAGCAGATAGTAATGGACGGTAGCTACATCTCATCCACGCTAGCAGTGAAGGAGATGAGAACTGCAGCGAAAATCTATCGTGCACTGAGAGGCAAACAAGGACGAAGCAGAACAGAGACGAATCTTCCAGACCACGACTGGCCACAAGTCTGGAAGAATCTCTCTGAGAAAGCCATACCTCCGGAAGCTAGAGACACGTGGTACAAAGTCGTACACAAGAAGATACCCACGAACGAGCGGCTAGCGCGCATCGGCATGCGCGAGTCCCCGCACTGCGAAGCGTGCAACGAGATCGACACCGTGGAACACCGCTTCACATGTCCGACAAGTCAGGCGATATGGGACACGTGCAGGAAAATGGTGGCACTCATGAACAGGGCGGACCACCGAACTATAGAAGCCACAGCCCTCACGATCCCGGCTGCAAAATGTTTCCCAAGACCCAAACGCGTCGCGACCATGTGGACGTTCGCGATGACAGCGCACGCCATAATCGCAAAAAAACAAGCGGACGGAGTGCAGTTCCTCACCGATCTCTGGGAGGAACACAAGCGAGCCAAGCGGAAAAACAACTACAGGCAACCCCCTGCGGGTTCGGGGGTAAGAATAGGCCCGCGGTATTCCTGCCTGTCGTACGAGGCGACTAAAAGGAGTCTCAACTGTTTCGGCCTTATGTAATGGTCCCCTCTCGGGTTTGACCTCCATATTTCTAAATTATTCCGAAGAGCGAGCCAATTGGGGAATGGCGCCTTACATGGTGCACTGTATCCGTCGTGCGTTGAGACCTTTAGCCGGCTTTTTCGTCGTTGCACTGGGGTCCCGCTCGTTTTCCATCTTTTGGGCGAGGATCCGTCCCTGGGTGCGATTCCCACGCTGCACTGTGCAGTGTTTCTTTTACCTGAGACGACGGCCTTGGACATTTTTGCACCTAAGATCCAGCACGGTAGCCAGTCCGTTGTGGTGGGGCCGGCATGTACCCTGTTGGTTGTAGCCCCCTGACAACACAGGGATCGCTCTACTGATGCCTGCGCCTTTAACTCCCCACGTATGCCAAGGAGTAGATGCCCATCTCCTTGGGGCATCAGGACTCCCGGCAATGGCCGTCCTGCCGGGTGGGTATTGCTGCGGCTGGGTGGCGCCCGTGGGGAGGGCCCTTGGTCGGAGTAGGTGGCATCAGGGCGGAAGACCCGCAATGAAGCGTGGTACATCATCTCTCGCTGGCGGCCAACCGCCAGCAGTCTCTAAGCGTTCTCGGGCTCAATTTAATGCTGAAAAGTACAATCCGAAAACGTTCCCCTCTCTGGCCACGCCGTGGGAGGAACGTAAATCTCAGGATGGCAGTAGCAATTATTCGCCCCAATTCTTAGTTTCTACGAGAGCTGATGGGGAGTCTTTTCTCTCCACAAAGCCTCAGTTCTTCGTCGAGCATTTAGAGGACAAGTTTGGGAAGGTGGAGGGCTTGTCAAAAATGCGCTCTGGATCGGTCCTGATCCAAACGGCATCCTCTGCCCAGTCACGGCGGTTACTTGCTTGTGACAAGTTGGGGGATGTTGCTGTTACGATCACACCGCGTAAGAGTTTAAATATGGTCCAGGGAGTTATTTACCATAAGGACCTTCTTTTGCAGTCTGATGACGAGCTGCACGCCAACTTGGAGCGCAGAGGTGTACATTTCGTCCGGCGCGTTCATCGGGGTCCGAAGGAAAATCAGATAGCTACCGGTGCCTTCATCTTGGCCTTCGAGGGTGATACGTTACCGGAAAAGGTCAAGGTGATGGTCTAGCGATGTTACGTCAGGCCCTATATTCCTCCCCCGATGCGGTGCTTCAAGTGCTGGAAGTTCGGCCACATGTCTTCCCGCTGCACTTCCAGCCTCACATGTCGAGATTGCGGACGCCCGTCTCATCCCAATACTCCATGTGCCCCGCCTCCCATCTGTGTCAACTGCGGGGAGCACCATTCCCCCTGCTCGCCAGACTGCAGAATCTTCCAGAAAGAACGCAAAATCATGGAATATAAGACCCTGGACTGACTTATACTGAGGCCAAAAGGAAATACGACCGATTACATCCTGTGAGTATGACATCATCCTACGCCGCTGCTACAACACCTGTGCTCGCCCCATCAGTTTCGCGACTTCCAGCCGGATCGCTGAGTGGTACAACTCCTCCTGCCCCCTTGCCAGTGGGGGGCTCTACCCGGCGGATTGCTCCTGCGCCACCTACCTCAGGGGCAACACCTTCCCCCCCCCCCCCATCAGGGACGTCCGTCTCTGCTTCTAAGCCGGAGAAGAGTCCAACTTCTTCGGCTTCTCACGTTCGCAAGGGGTCCCTCGGGTCCCTCCCTTCCCAGGTTTCCACCAGTGGGAAGGCTGACGAACGACAGTGGCGTAAGTGCCCGCAATCAGCTGGTCGACGGGCTTCACGATCCTCCTCAGTCCCGGAGACTGAATCGGTGATGCCCTCCCAGCCAGTTAAACCCAAGGAGCAGCGTGAGAAATCAAAGAAGAAGAGCTCTAAGACCAAGGAACTCGCGGTGGCAGCCACCCCCCCGCTACCTTCCAGCTCTGCGTCTGAGGACGAGGTGGAGATCCTGGCGTCCGCTGAGGACCTCGATCTCGCCGGTCCCTCAGACGCCATTGATAGCACTAGCACGGGTGCTCAATCGGAGGCAGCAGGTGACCCAGCGGCGTAATCTGCCTTCCCAGTCCCGTCACGCCTTTCTCCGCCATGGACAATACCATCCTCCAGTGGAACTGCGGCGGTTTTTTCCACCATCTAGCTGAGCTCCGCCAACTTATCAGACTTCGCCCTTTCTTCTGCATTGCTCTCCAGGAAACTTGGTTTCCAGCAATGCGAACCCCCGCCCTCCGTGGCTATCGGGGTTATTATAAGAACCGAGGAGCTTATGAAAGGGTGTCTGGTGGCGTCTGCATATATGTCCTTCACACTCTGCACAGCGAGTCTGTCCCTCTCCAGACGCCTTTAGAGGCTGTCGCTGTACGCGTGTGGACGCCACAGGCTGTTACCATCTGCAGTCTTTACATTCCACCGGATGGTGATGTCTCGCAGCATGTCCTGGCAGCACTGGTCGCCCAATTGCCGCCATCTTTCTTGCTATTGGGCGACTTCAACGGCCATAACCCTCTGTGGGGTGGGTCAGTGGCCACAGGTCGAGGCGCCATCGTTGAGCATTTATTGTCGCAGCTCGATCTCTCGCTGTTAAATGATGGTGCCTTCACACAATTCAGTGTGGCGCATGGCACCTACTCCGCCATTGACCTTTCCATCTGTAGCCATAGCCTCTTACCGTCTGTCCAATGGAGTGTGCATGACGACCTGTGTGGTAGTGACCACTTTCCGATCTTTCTGTCACTACCACAGCGTCACTCTTCTCATAGCCCTAGCAGATGGGCTATGAATAAGGCTGACTGGGATTTGTTCTCCTCCACTGCCTCTTTTGAGCCTCTCTCTACTGATGACATTGATGCGGTGATTCAATCGGTCACCACTGGAATCTTTACTGCCGCCGAATCTGCCATTCCCCGTTCTTCTGGGTCCCCTCGGCGGAAGGCTGTGCCTTGGTGGTCGCCTGAGATCGCTGAAGCGATTAAAGATCGCCGGCGGGCGCTCCAGCGTCACAAGCGACATCCCTCCATAGCCCACCTTATCGCCTTCGAACGGCTGCGTGCGCGGGCCCGCCTCCTTATCCGCCAAGGCAAGAAGGAGTGCTGGGAGCGGTATGTGTCCACCATTGGCCTCCATGTCACTCCCTCGCAGGTCTGAGCCAAGATTCGACTCGTCTACGGCTATCGGACCCCTGCCAGCGTCCCTGCGCTCTCACTGAATGGAGCCGTTTGTACTGACTCCGACGTCATTGCAAATCGCTTAGCAGAGCATTTTGCTATGAGTTCCGCTTCTGCGAATTAACCCCAGGCCTTCCGCTCCATTAAAGAGCGGCTGGAACGTCGGACCCTTTCGTTTCGCACCAACCACCCGGAATCTTACAATGCTCCATTCAGTGAGTGGGAATTTCGCAGTGCCCTAGCTGCTTGCTCTGATACCGCTCCTGGGCCAGATGGCATCCACTGTCAGCTGCTGAAACACCTTTCAGTGGACTGCCAGCGGCGCCTTCTCGATCTTTACAACCGTCTTTGAGTCGAGGGGGGAGTTTCCGTCGCAATGGCGGGAAGGCATTGTCATCCCCGTTTTGAAACATGAAAAGACCCCTCTGGAGGTGGACAGCTACCGCCCCATTAGCCTCACCAACGTTCTTTTCAAGTTGCTTGAACGGATGGTGAGCCGACGCTTGCATTGGGTACTGGAGTCTCGGGGCCTTCTGGCTCCATCTCAGGGTGGGTTCCGTAGAGGCCGCTCCACCACCGACAATCTGGTGAGCCTGGAGTCCGCCATCCGTACTGCCTTTGCCCGCCGTCAGCACCTGGTCGCTGTCTTTTTCGACATGCGGAAGGCGTACGATACGACATGGCGTCATCACATTCTTTCTACGCTTCATGGATGGGGTCTTCGGGGTCCTCTGCCGATTTTTATCCGCAATTTTCTGTCGTGTCGTACCTTCCGCGTGCAAGTCGCGGCCTCGTATAGTTCCTCCCACGTCCAGGAGAACGGTGTGCCACAGGGCATTAACGGGCTTGCTGCGGCCGTGGGAAATTCTGTCTCCGCTTCCCTGTATGCTGACGACTTCTGCCTTTATTACAGCTCTACTGGCATTGCAGCTGTTGAACGTCAGCTACAGGGCGCTATCCGTAAGGCGCAGTCCTGGGCTGTAGCGCATGGGTTTCAGTTTTCGGCAGCCAAGACCCGCGTTATGCATTTCTGCCGGCGACGTACTGTCCACCCGGAGCCGCAGCTTTCTCTTAACGGCGAACTCCTTGCTGCGGTGGAGACCAACAGGTTTTTGGGGGTGGTTTTCGATGCCCGGTTGATTTGGCTGCCTCATATCCGGCAGCATAAACAGACGTGTTGGCGGTATCTAAACGCTCTGAGATGTTTGAGCCACACCGGCTGGGGCGCCGACCGCTCTACCCTGTTGCGGCTCTACCAGGCGTTAATCCAGTCCCGTCTGGATTATGGGAGCCTGGCTTATGGCTCAGCATCCCCATCTGCGTTACGGGTGCTGGACCCAATTCACTACAGCGGGATACGCCTTGCCACTGGTGCTTTCCGCACCAGCCCTGTGGACAGCGTACTAGTGGAGGCAGGTGTACCTCCCCTGCGGTTCCGACGCCAACGTTTGCTGGCCGCTTATGCTGCCAATGTTCTAAGCTCGCCCGGGCATCCCAACTATCGTCTCCTGTTCCCGCGATCGGTCGTCCGTCTGCCAGAATGTCGGCCCCGGTCTGGTTGTACAATAGCGGTCCGCATCAAAGGGCTCCTCTCTGGGCTTCAGGTTTTCACTGTTCCACCTCCTTTCCGGGCTACTTTGCATACACCCCCATGGTGTGATCGTCACCCTTGCCTTCGGCTCGACTTAGCCCAGGGCCCGAAGGACTCAGTCCCTCCAGAGGCCTTCCGCCGCCGCTTTTATTCCATCCTAGCCACGTATCAGGGCTCTGGTATTGTTTACACTGACGGTTCGATGGTTGCTGGTCGTGTCGGGTGTGCGCTCACTCTAGGGGACCGTTCCGAACAACGTTCCTTGCAGGATGGCTGCAGCGTTTACACTGCTGAACAGGTCGCCATCTTTCATGCCCTGGAGTATATCCGCTCCTGCTCAGGTGAGTCCTTCGTGATCTGTAGAGATTCCCTGAGCGGTTTACGAGCTCTCGACCAGTGTTTCCCTCGTTCTCGTCTGGTGATGGCTATCCAAGAGTCTCTACATACTCTTGCCCGTTGCGGCCGCTCTGTGGTCTTTGTATGGACCCCCGGTCATGTCGGTATCCCGGGTAACGAACATGTTGACCGCCTGGCGAAAGAGGCCACCAGTAAGCCATCTCTGGACGTTGGCCTCCCAGAGACTGATTTGCGGGCAGTCTTCCGCCGCAAAATCTTGGCGCTATGGGACGATGAATGGCGCGAACTGACAATGCGCAATAAACTCCGTGCTGTCAAGGAGACGACGGCTGTGTGGCGGTCATCCCTGCGAGCCACTCGCAGGGACTCAGTAGTTCTTTGCCGGCTCCACATTGGCCACTCCCGGCTGACCCACAGTTATTTACTGCGCCGGCAGGACCCTCCTCTATGTCGTTGTGGGGCGGCTTTGACAGTGGCCCACATTTTGATGGCCTGCCCCCTTTTAGCTGTGGTCAGGCAGACATTTGCGCTGCCTGCTACGCTCCTTGTCCTTTTAACAGACGACTCCACTATGGCTGACTTAGTTTTACGTTTTATTCGGGCAGGGGGATTTTATCATTTAATCTGAGTGTTTCTGTTTTATCTTATTGTTTTGTGTTGATTCTGGCCTTTGGCCTATGATTTTAAACTGATTTTTTAATGTGTTTCTAAGTGGTTGGCTTTTCCTTTTTTATATCTATTGTCGGCCAACCACCGTCACACACTGTGTGGTTTTAGTTCGTTTTGTCTTTTCTTTGTCTCAGTTTCTCTTGTTCTCTATCGTCTGTGATCTATTCTGTTCCTCGTTTTTATTCTCTGTGGGTTTTTTTTTTTTTTTTTTTTTTTTTGTGGTTTTCGGGCGCACAACTTCAATGGTCATTAGCGCCCTGACTACTCTAAGAATGCACCGCGAGGCACAAGTTGACAACAACAACTAAAAGGGAAAACACAATAAAAGACAGACTGACAGGCATAGGATTAAAAAACATCATCAAATGTCCTTAGCGAGGTGTGTCAAATTGATAAAACAAAGAACACGAGCAGCTGCTCGTGGGTCATCCGCTAAAATGGCATCGGAAGTATTAGGCAGGTTAAGATCGAGGCGCAGTGTGTTAAGATCAGGACAGGACATTAAAATGTGTCTAACCGTCAGCAAGTGCCCACATGGGCAGAACGGCGCCGGCGCAGCCGTCAGCAGATGGCGATGGCTGAACCGGCAGTGTCCAATTCTTAACCTTGCTAAAACGACCTCCTCCCGCCGAGAAGGGCGTGAGGAGGACGTCCAAGCCACGGGAAGAGGTTTTAAGGCCCGAAGCTTGTTGTCGGTAAGTGCAGCCCAATCGGCATGCCACAGCGACACAACGCGCCGACAAATGACCCTGCTAAAATCGGACGAAGGGACACAACAAGAAGCTGTCCGAGGCTGGAGGACCGCAGCCTTGACCGCGGCATCTGCAGCTTCGTTCCCAGGGATACCGACATGGCCAGGAACCCACATAAAGCTAACCGGCGTACCGACGTCCACCAGCTGCTGAAGAGAGCGTTGGATCCGGTGTACGAAAGGGTGAACCGGGTACGGATCACTGAGGCTCTGGATGGCGCTCAGGGAATCTGAGCAGATGACATAAGCAGAATGTCGGTGGCGGCAGATGTAAAGAACAGCCTGGTAGAGGGCAAAGAGCTCAGCTGTGAAGACCGAACAATGGCCATGGAGCCGGTATTGGAAACTTTGTGCCCCGACAATAAAGGAACACCCGACCCCGTCATTGGTCTTAGAGCCATCTGTATAAATGAAAGTCATGTTGTTGAACTTCGAACGAAGTTCCAAAAAACGGGAGTGGTAGACCGAACCGGGGGTGACCTCTTTTGGGAGCGAGCTGAGGTCGAGGTGAACGCGGACCTGAGCCTGGAGCCAAGGTGGCGTGCGGCTCTCGCCCACTCGAAAGGTTGCAGGGAGTGAAAAATGAAGGTGTTGAAGGAGGCGACGAAAGCGAACTCCAGGGGGTAGCAAGGCAGAGACATACAACCCGTATTGAAGGTCAAGAGAGTCGTCAAAAAAGGAACGATAAGACGGATGGTCGGGCATTGACAGTAGCCGACAGGCATACCGACAAAGCAGTATATCGCGCCGGTAGGTGAGTGGCAATTCGCCAGCGTCAGCATGAAGACTCTCTATGGGACTGGTATAAAATGCTCCGATCGCAAGTCGTAAACCCCGATGTTGTATGGAGTTGAGGCGGCGTAAGATGGATGGCCGTGCAGAGGAGTATACGAAGCTCCCATAATCCAGCTTGGAGCGGACGATCGACCGATATAGACGAAGTAGGACGGTTCGATCCGCTCCCCACGACATACCACTGAGAACACGGAGGACATTTAAAGAACGGGTACAACGGGCGGCCAAATATGACACATGTGGAGACCAGCTAAGTTTCCTGTCAAAGGTAAGGCCTAAAAATTTGATTGTCTCCACGAGTGGGAGAGCAACGGGACCGAGTCGTAAGGACGGTGGGAGAAACTCTTTGTAGCGCCAGAAGTTAATACAGACCGTCTTCTCGGCAGAAAAACGGAAGCCATTGGCGACACTCCAGGAGTAAAGACGGTCAAGAGAACGCTGAAGACAGCGCTCCAGGACACGTGCACACTGCGCGCTGCAATAGATGGTATAATCGTCCACGAAAAGGGAGCCTGATACATCAGCTGGGAGGCAATCCATTATTGGATTGATCGCGATGGCGAAGAGAGCGACGCTCAAAACTGACCCCTGTGGCACCCCATTCTCCTGGCGAAAGGTGTCTGACGGGACAGAACCCACACGTACCCGAAACTGTCGATCCATTAAAAAGGAATGAATAAAAAGAGGGAGGCGACCGCGAAAGCCCCATGTATGCATGGTGCGGAGAATGCCCGCCCTCCAACAGGTGTCGTAAGCCTTCTCCAAATCAAAGAACACAGCCGCGGTCGGGCGCTTCCGCAAGAAGTTATTCATAATGAAGGTCGACAAGGTAACCAGATGGTCAACAGCAGAGCGGCGCCTTCGAAATCCACATTGTACATTGGTAAGTAGGCGTCGAGACTCGAGCAGCCAAACCAATCGAGAGTTAACCATTCGCTCCATCACTTTACAGACACAGCTGGTAAGGAGATAGGTCGATAACTGGAAGGCAAGTGCTTGTCCTTCCCCGGCTTAGGAATCGGGACAACAATAGACTCGCGCCAGCATGCGGGAACATGTCCCTCAATCCAGATGCGATTGTATGTACGAAGAAGAAAACCTTTACCCGCAGGAGAAAGGTTCTTCAGCATCTGAATATGAATAGAATCAGGCCCTGGAGCGGAGGACCGTGATCGGCCAAGTGCGGTTTCGAGTTCCCGCATGGTGAATGGGGCATTATAACTTTCACAATTCGAGGAGCGGAAGTCAGGTGGCCTAGCCTCCTCTGCCTGTTTGCGGGGGAGGAAGGCAGGGTGGTAATGAGCGGAGCTCGAAACCTCGGCGAAAAAGCGGCCGAAGGCATTGGAGACAGCCTCAGGGGCCACAAGGACTTCATTCGCGACCTTCAAGCCAGAAACTGGGGAGTGGACCTTAGTGCCAGATAGCCGGCGCAGGCTACCCCAGACAACAGAAGAAGGGGTAGAACTGTTGAAGGTGCTTGTGAAAGCAGCCCAGCTGGCTTTCTTGCTTTCTTTAATAATACGACGACACTGAGCACGTAATCGTTTATAATTAATACAATTCGCCACTGTAGGGTGGCGCTTAAAGGTGCGTAAAGCACGTCGACGAGCACGTAAAGCATCTCTACATGCTGCGGTCCACCAGGGGACCGGTACGCGACGTGGAGAAGAAGTAGGGTGAGGGATGGAATATTCAGCAGCAGCGAGAATGACTTCCGTGAGGTGTGCGACCTGACGATCGCAGCTTGTGAAGGTTTGATCCTGAAAGGTAGCCCTGGAAGAGAAGAGCTCCCAGTCTGCCTTGGAGATTGTCCAACGAGAGGAGCACGGAGAGGGAGTATGCTGCAGGAGATGGATAACACACGGGAAATGGTCGCTCGAATATGTATCAGAAAGTGCATACCACTCAAACCGGCGTGCAAGTTGGGGAGTACATATAGAGAGGTCTAAATGGGAATAGGTGTGAGATGTGTCCGAAAGAAAAGTAGGGGCGCCAGTATTGAGGCAGACAAGATCGAGCTGGTTGAAAAGGTCTGCTAACAAGGAGCCCCTCGGGCAGGATGCTGGAGAGCCCCAAAGGGGATGGTGGGCATTGAAGTCTCCAGTTAACAAAAATGGTGCAGGTAGCTGAGCAATAAGTTGCATCATGTCTGCCC
Source organism: Schistocerca serialis cubense (assembly GCF_023864345.2). NCBI lineage: Eukaryota > Metazoa > Arthropoda > Insecta > Orthoptera > Acrididae > Schistocerca > Schistocerca serialis. The sequence continues at coordinate 635,314 of NC_064642.1, forward strand.
TGGTAACGGCAGATGACGATGGAGTGTAAACGGTACAAAAGGAAAACGTAAAAGTGGGGAGAGTAATGCGGATGGCAACTGCCTGCAGGCCGGTGTGCAACGTGATGGGATCGTAGTAAATATCATCCCGGACCAGCAACATAACCCCTCCATGAGCTGGGATACCTACCACAGGGGGTAGGTCAAAACGCACAGAGGTGTAGTGTGCCAAGGCAATTTGATCGCATGGGCGTAGCTTCGTTTCCTGGAGGGCTACGACAAGCGGACGGTGCAAGCGGAGCAGCAACTTCAAGTCCTCTCGGTTGGAGCGAATGCTGCGAATATTCCAGTGAATAAGTGCCATCGTAAGAAAAGAAAGATGAGAGAAGTGGTCACCTCGAAGGCCGCTTAGGGCCTGGCTTCGAGCGAGCACTGCCGCCGCTATCAGTAGGCGGACAGTCATCGTCCATTGGGTCTATAGGGTCATCGGCCATCTCGGGAGGATGGCCGGGAGGGGGAGCTTCCTCCGCCAGTGAACGGCCAGATGTACGGCGACCAGCGGTGCGGCCAGGCGAAACGGATGACGGCCTGGGGCGGCAGCCGCTGGGTGGCGCAAGAGAAGAAATGCGCCGTGGCGGGGAAGGAGAACTGTGCTTCCTATGCGCCTTTTTGGAAGGACGTGTAGTGGAAGTACCGGTCGAAGGCTGTGAGGTCGAGGTACGGAGGAAGTCTGCACGGGATGGTTCCTTCTTGAAGGCCCGTGCATCTGACTTCGGTGTCTTCGTTTTAGCAGAAGCTGAAGAAGGTGCTCGTGTCTGTGGGGTGATGGGAGGAAGAGGAGACGTCGACCGCGCGATCTTAGCACTGGCCGAACGGACGACCGTGGTGCTGAAGGTCAGATCGCATGTCTGGGTTGCTACCTCCCGGGTAGTCCGAGGAGAGGCGAGGACAGTACTGTATTTCCCCGCTGGGAGCAGCGTGGGCTTCCTACTAGCCAATAGCTTGCGAGCAGCCGAGGTGGACACTTTCTCTTTGACCCGAATTTCCTGGATACAGCGTTCTTCCTTATAGACAGGACAGTCGCGGGAGGATGCTGCATGGTCACCCTGACAGTTCACACAACGAGGAGACGGAGGTGGACAGTCACCCTCATGGGCATCCCTGCCACAGGTGACACATTTAGCCGCATTGGAACAAGACTGTCGAGTGTGATTGAAACGCTGACACTGGTAGCAGCGCGTAGGTGTCGGGATATAGGGGCGAACAGAAATAACCTCGTAGCCCGCCTTGATGCGCGATGGCAGCTTAACACTATCGAAGGTCAAGAAAATTGTCCGGGTCGGTACAAGGTCATTGTTGACCTTTTTCATGACCCTATGGACAGCCGTCACGCCCTGCTCAGCGAGGAATGATTGAAGCTCCTCGTCAGTCAATCCGTCGAGGGAGTCAGTATAGACCACACCACGAGACGAATTCAAAGTTCGGTGGGCCTCCACCCGGACAGGGAACGTGTACAGGAGGGTGGCCCGAAGCAGTTTTTGTGCCTGAAAGGCATTCTCAGTTTCCAGTAATAAGGTGCCGTTACGCAACCTGGTACAGGATTTGACAGATCCGGCTATGGCATCTACGCCCTTCTGAATAACGAAAGGGTTGACAGAGGAAAAATCCTTTCCGTCCTCAGTTCGAGAAACTACGAGGAACTGTGGGGCAGGCGGTAGTACTTTTGTCACTGTTGGCTGGTCACGTTTCCGTTTTTGGGTCGAAGTCGAAAGAGATGGAGTAGAATCCATTGCGGAGGAATCCCCCATGATTGCCAGCGTCTCCGATGGCGCGCTCCTTCCTTGTGGGGACCCTCTCAGAGGGCACTCCCGCCTTAGGTGAATGTTTACACCTCAGGTCACACCTCCCGAGAAACAGACGGAGGGACCAATCGGCATGGTCAGAAGGTATCAGCTCAGGCAATCACCCCTCCCCGGGCCTGGCCTTTACCAGGGGGTACGCGCGTGCCTTACATGTCTACCCAGGGCGGGGACTTACGCGTTACCCCGTCACTGGCTACGCGTGCGAACGCGTGGGTCGGCCTTCAGACACGCACAGGGAGGAAGGAAGAAGAGGAAAAAGAAGAGAGAGAGGGAGAAAGAGGACAGACTGTCTCAAACGCCGAGGCGGAGACCAGAGAAGGCAAGGAGAAGAAGGCAATGAGAAAGCAAGGGGAAGAAGGCAATAAGAAGGCAAGGAGAAGAAGGCAATGAGAAGGCAAGGAGAAAAAGGCAATGAGAAGGCAAGGAGAAGGCAAGGGAAAGAGTAAGGAAGACAGTGAGGTGGAGAAGAGCAAAGAAAGGAACCAACAAAAGGAAGGAAGAAACGAGAAGTGAAAAAACCAAAAGGACCACGATGATAGGTCGTGGAACCGTCCGTCTCCGGACGCAGGCGCGAACTACCCCCGTGAGGGGGATGGACTCCTTTTAGTCGCCTCTTACGACAGGCAGGAATACCGCGGGCCTATTCTTACCCCCGAACCCGCAGGGGGGATTCTCTGTGGGTGTTCTTTGTATTTGGAAAAAGGGACCGATGACCGTAGCAGTCTGGTCCCTTTAATCCCCAAAACCAACCAACCAACTACAGGCAGACGTTCCAGAACTACCTACAGATAGCGCTGGACGCCGCCTTCAAGGACGCCCTCCGTCCCCACACGCCACGACCGCCTCCGACGTCTCCGACGTCTCCGCTGCCGCCGCCGCCACCACCACCACGCCACGCCACGCCACGCCACGCCACGCCACGCCACAACTGTTCTGGACTGATCACCGAAGATAAGCAACGACGTTAGTACTCAGATGGGTGACAGCCTGGGAGCTTTGGCTGACTTCATTTTGTGCCTTTTTGTCGCTGCCCCTGCCAGCCCTCTTTTCATGCTTCCTTTCCGATGTCACAAAGATGTTTCCATAATGATTTAAAACTGTTGTAATGAACATAAGATACGATATTAAGGAACTCAGTTTGAAGAAGAGAGTGCCAAGGAAAGTTTCCAAAGTGTCTCTGTAAGTAACAAAACAGTCCGAAAAGACAGAAACGTTCTGAAATACGTCAGGGCTTATTGTTTTGTAGCGGTGTACAAGTGCAAATTTGTAAACAAAAATTTATTTTTCGCCGCTAGAAGAGCTGGATGATTTGGCGAAGCGCCTGTGTCTTCTGTCCTAGTTTCCGCACCTTTCCCTGGCACAGTGCTGCTCTACTAGCTGCGAAACGGCCACCCACGGCGTCTCGCAGATGTTTCTCGCGCTTGTGCTGTCATATCGACCGCGACCGTCGGGACAAGTCGGGACGGAAGGGGGGACAGGCGAGAATGCACCGCGCAAATTACGCAAGTATCTGGAAGCGCGGCGTGTGTCAGGCAGGTGAGAAAGCCTCCGCCGGTCCAGCAGGACACCACCACAGCCCGCGCAGCCCCCCTGCGCCAGGCCGCACGCCCGCCCCAAAGATGCGTCGCCCGCGAGTGTCGGAGGCCGCACGCACCAAACGAATGACAGGCGGTGCATCCAGCAGCTGTGTTGTGCGTCTCACCTTCGTTCGGCAGTCGCCTATGAGACGCCGAGCCGAGGGCGGCGCGCACCCCGCGACGCCTTCGAGGTGCAAGGACGTCCTTTGCGTCAGATGTGCCACCGAAAGCGGCGATTGCGTGTGTTGGCAGAGGAGGCGAACGCTTCTTCTGTCGTGCGGCTACAGTATAAAGACGCCAACGGCCATACCATGTTGAATACACCGGTTCTCGTCCGATCACCGAAGTTAAGCAACATCGGGCCCGGTTAGTACTTGGCTGGCTGCCCGCCTGTGAACACGTGTGCCGCTCGCTATTGTGCGTCGCAGGTAGCAGAGGATTTCCCGGCCGTCCCGCCGTCGCCGGCCGGCCACGAGACCGAGACCGCCACCGCGCCCGCCGCCCGCTGCCCGAGGTGGACAGCGTGCCGCCGCCGTCGCTGCTTTGGCGAGTATAAGTTCTTTATTATATTGACCGGTTATTTTTGGAAAACATGGCATCAACGACAAACAGGAGGGACACTATTCAGTGTACTTTTGATAAGAATGGTGAAAGACCGAACGCGTTTGAAATTCACAATTGGATCATTGACGATGTGAAAGTACCAGTAGAGGAAATCGAGGGACTACAACTGGACTTTATTTTGAACACACTGTTTGTAAAAATCGGAAACGCCGCGGAAATTGATAGAGTAGTAAATCTAAACAGGGGCATCTGGAAGTTCAAATATAGGGACGGAACCACAAGTGCCGTCACGATCCAGCATTCTGGTTACGGAATCAGGAATATAAAAATATACAATCTGCCTTTCGAAGTCCCTGACGAAGAAATTGTAAAAACCTGCAGACTATACGGAAACGTTTTCGGGATATCGAGAGACAAGTGGTCGAGTGCATACCGCATTCAGGTAGACTCGGGTGTGCGCACCGTAAAAATGGACCTAAGGAAACACATTCCGTCGTTCATCAACGTATGCGGGCACAGAGGATTCGTCTCGTACACAGGCCAACCTCAGACGTGTTCCATTTGTCATGCCACGGATCACATGAGGAACGACTGCCCACGGTTGGTTGGTTTAAGGATTAAAGGGACCAAACTGCAGAGGTCATCGGTCCCTTTTTCCAAAATACTAAAAATACCCACAGAGAATAAAAAATGTTCAACAGAATAGGAGACAGACGACACAGAACAAGAGAAACATAGACAAGGACCAGACAAAACGAAATAAAATCACATGGAGTGTGACGGTTGTTGGCCGACCATAGGAACAAAAAAATGGAAAAGCTAACCACCGAAAACACATTAAAAACTTAGTTTAAAACCGTAGGCCAAAGGCCAGAATCAACACAAAACAATAAAATAAAACAAACTCAGATTAAAGAATAAAAACTCCCTGCCCTAATAAAACGTAAAACTAAGGCAGCCATAGCAGGGTCATCAGATAAAACGGCAGGGAGCGTATCAGGCAGCGCAAATGTCTGCCTGACCACAGCTAAAAGGGGGCAGGCCAACAGAATGTGGGCCACTGTCAAAGCCGCCCCTCAGCGACATACAGGAGGGTCCTCCCGGCGCAGTAAATAACTGTGTTAGCCGGGAGCGGCCAATGCGGAGCCGACAAAGGACGACTGAGTCCCTGCGGTTGGCTCGCATGGATGACCGCCACACAGTCGTCGTCTCCTTAATGGCACGGAGTTTATTGGGTGTGATCCGATCGCGCCATTCAGCGTCCCAAAGCGCAAAAACTTTTCGGCGGAGGACTGCCCGCAAATCAGTCTCTGGGAGGCCAACATCCAGAGATGGTTTACACGTGGCCTCTTTCGCCAGGCGGTCAACATGTTCATTTCCCGGGATACCGACATGACCGGGAGTCCACACAAAGACCACAGAGCGGCCCCAACGCGCAAGAGTATGCAAGGACTAATGGATAGCCATCACCAGACGAGAACGAGGAAAACACTGGTCGAGAGCTCGTAAACCACTCAGGGAATCGCTACAGATCACGAAGGACTCACCTGAGCAGGAGCGGATATACTCTAGGGCTCGAAAGATGGCGACTAGCTCAGCAGTGTAAACGCTGCAGCCAGCCGCCAAGGACCGTTGTTCGGAATGGTCCCCTAGAGTTAGCGCATACCCGACACGACCAGCAACCATCGAACCGTCGGTGTAAACAATTCCAGAGCCCTGATACGTGGCCAGGATGGAATAAAAGCGGCGGTGGAAGGCCTCTGGAAGGACCGAGTCCTTCGAGCCCTGTGCCAAGTCGAGCCGAAGGCAAGGGCGAGGAACACACCACGGGGGTGTATGCAGAGGCGCCTGGAAAGGGGGTGGAACAGGGAAAAACCCAAGCCCACAGAGAAGCTCCTTGACGCGTACGGCGATTGGATAACCCGACCGGGGCTGACGGTCCGGCAGATGGACGACCGACTGCGGGAACAGGACACGGTAATTTGGATGCCCGGGCAAGCTAAAAACATGGGCAGCATAAGCAGCCAGTAATTGTTGGCGTCGCACCCGCAGTGGAGGGACACCTGCCTCAACAAGGATGCTGTCCACAGGGCTGGTGCGGAAGGCACCAGTGGCAAGTCGGATCCCGCTGTGTAGTATTGGGTCCAGCACCCGCAAGGCAGAGGGGGATGCTGAGCCATAAGCCAGGCTCCCATAATCCAGACGGGATTGGATTAACGCCTGGTAGAGCCGCAACAGGGTAAATCGGTCGGCACCCCAGCGGGTGTGGCTCAAGCATCTCAGAGCGTTTAGATGCCGCCAACACGCCTGTTTAAGCTGCCGGATATGAGGCAGCCAAGTCAACCGGGCATCGAAAACCACCCCCAAAAACCTGTGTGATTCCACCACTGAAAGAAGTTCGTCGGCAAGATAAAGCCGCGGCTCCGGGTGGACAGTGCGTCGCCGGCGGAAATGCATTACGCAGGTCTTGGCTGCCGAAAACTGGAACCCATGAGCTACAGCCCAAGACTGCGCATTGCGGATAGTACCCTGTAGCTGACGTTCAACAGCTGCAATGCCAGTAGAGCTGTGATAAAGGCAGAAGTCGTCAGCATACAGGGTAGCAGAGACAGAATTTCCCACGACCGCAGCGAGCCCGTTAATGGCTATTAAAAACAGGCAGACACTTGAAACAGAACCCTGTGGCACACCGTTCTCCTGGACGTGGGTGGAACTATATGAGGCTGCGACTTGCACGCGGAAGGTACGATACGACAGAAAATTTCTGATAAAGATCGGCAGAGGGCCCCGAAGACCCCATCCATGAAGCGTAGAAAGAATGTGACGACGCCATGTCGTATCGTACGCCTTCCGCATGTCGAAAAAGACAGCGACCAGGTGCTGACGGCGGGCAAAGGCAGTACGGATGGCCGACTCCAGGCTCACCAGATTGTCGGCGGCGGAGCGGCCTTTACGGAACCCACCCTGAGATGGAGCCAGAAGGCCCCGAGACTCCAGTACCCAAGTCAAGCGCCAGCTCACCATCCGTTCGAGAAGCTTGCAAAGAACGTTGGTGAGGCTAATGGGGCGGTAGCTGTCCACCTCCAAAGGGTTCTTGCCTGGCTTCAGAATGGGGATAACGATACTTGCCCGCCACTGCGACGGAAACTCACCCTCGCCCCAAATATAGTTGTAAAGGTCGAGGAGCCGTCGCTGGCAGTCCACTGAGAGGTGTTTCAGCATCTGGCAGTGGATGCTATCTGGTCCAGGAGCGGTATCAGGACAAGCGGGAAGGGCACTGCGGAATTCCCACTCACTGAATGGAACATTGTACGATTCTGGTTGGTTGGTGTGAAACGAAAGGCTCCAACGTTCCATCCGCTCTTTAATGGAGCGGAAGGCCTTAGGGTAATTCGCAGAAGCGGAACTCATAGCAAAATGCTCTGCTAAGTGGTTTGCAATGACGTCGGAGGCAGTAAAAACTGCTCCATTCAGTGAGAGCGCAGGGACGCTGACAGATGGCCGATAACCGGAGACGCGTCGAATCTTGGTCCAGACCTGCGATGGAGTGACATGGAGGCCAATGGTGGACTCGTACCCTCCCAGCACTCCTGCTTGCTTTGGCGGATAAGGCGGTGGTCCCGCGCACGCAGCCGTTTGAAGGTGATCAGGTGTTCAATGCAGGGATGTCGCTTGGGACGCTATAGCGCCCGCCGGCGATCTGTAATCGCTGCAGCGATCTCAGGCGACCACCAAGGCACAGTCCGCCGCCGAGGGGACCCAGAGGCGCGGGGAATGGCAGATTCGGCGGCAGTAACGATGCCGGTGGCGACCGATTGAACCACCGCATCAATGTCGTCATTAGAGAGAGGCTCAAGAGCGGCAGTGGAGGAGAACAAGTCCCAGTCAGCCTTATTCATAACCCATCTGCTAGGGCGCCCAGAAGAGTGACGCTGTGGTAGTGACAGAAAGATCGGAAAGTGGTCACTACCACACAGGTCGTCATGCACACTCCATTGGAAAGACGGTAAGAGGCTAGGGCTACAGATTGAAAGGTCAATGGCAGAGTATGTGCCATGCGCCACACTGAATTGTGTGAAGGCACAATCATTTAAAATCGAGAGATCGAGCTGCGACAATAAATGCTCAACGATGGCGCCTCAACCTGTTGCCACTGACCCACCCCACAGAGTGTTATGGGCGTTGAAGTCGCCCAATAGCAAGAAAGGTGGCGGCAATTGGGCTATCAGCGCAGCCAGGACATGCTGCGAGACATCACCATCCGGTGGAAGGTAAAGACTGCAGACGGTAACAGCCTGTGGCGTCCACACACGAACAGCGACAGCCTCTAAAGGCGTCTGGAGAGGGACAGACTCGCTGTGCAGAGTGTGAAGGACATATATGCAGACGCCACCTGACACCTTTTCATATGCTGCCCGGTTCTTACAATAAACCCGATAGCCACGGAGGGCAGGGGTTCGCATTGCTGGAAACTAAGTTTCCTGAAGAGCAATGCAGAAGAAAGGGCAAAGGCTGACAAGTTGTTGGAGCTCAGCTAGATGGTGGAAAAAACCGCCGCAGTTCCACTGGAGGATGATATTGTCCATGGCTGAGAAAGGCGTGAAAGGACTGGGAAGGCAATTTACGCCGCTTGTTCACTCACTGCCACCGATTCAGTACCCGTACGAGAGGCATCCATGGCGTCTGAGGGACCAGCGAGATCAAGGTCCTCAGCGGACGCCAGAATCTCGACTTCATCCTCAGACGCAGACGCAGAGTGCGAAAGGTGCGGTGGGGTTGGTGCTACCGCAAGTTCTTTGACCTTAGAGGTCTTTCTCTTGGACTTCTCTCGCTGAACCTTGGGTTTCACCGGCTGGGAAGGCTTCACCGATTCAGTCTACGGGACAGAGGAGGATCATGAAGCCCTACGCCCGGCCGCTGATGAGGACTTATGCCACTGGCGGCCGTCATCCTTCCCGCTGGTGGCACCATGGGAAGGGAGGGACCCAAGGGAACTCTTACGGGCGAGAGTAGCCGAAGAAGGTAGACGCTTCTCCGGCTGAGAAGCGGGGACGGACGTCCCTGACGGGTGGGAGGAGGTTGCTCCCGAGGTATTTCTTTTTTGGTAGGGTTTAAGGGCGCTCAACTGCTGAGGTCATTAGCGCCCAGTCACTGGTGTTAGAGCACATGGAATCTGCTAAAAGTCAAGGGGATGGGGGGACACCAGAAGGACCTGACAAAGATGCAGATAAAATAAGTAAAAATGTTAAATGTCTTTGGACAAGCTAGCTAACGTTATAAAACGCAGAATACGAGCAGCTGCTCGAGCGTCATCAGCTAAAACATCCGGTAAAGTAGATGGCAGGGACAGGACAACACGAAATTGACTAAAACGGGGACACGACAATAAAGTATGGCGCACCGTTAATGCCTGACCACAAGGGCACTGCGGGGCTGGGTCACCGGAGAGCAGGTAGCGGTGGCTAAACCGCCAATGCCCAATCCGCAACCTGGTCAGAAGGACCCCCTCGCGCCGAGATGGTCGGGAGGATGTTGTCCAAGCAGTTGGGAGCAGTTTTACTGCCCGGAGCTTGTTTCCTTCGAGGGATGACCAAGCATCCCACCACAACGACACAAGCCTCTTACACACATCCCCACGAACGTCAGATGACGGGACACAATGGGAGGCTGCCCGAGGCAGGAGGACTGCAGCCTTGGCTGCAGCATCCGCAGCCTCATTCCCAGGCACTCCTACATGTCCGGGAACCCACAGAAAGCTGACAGAACCACCATTATCAGCAAAAGAATGGAGGGACTGCTGTATCCGTTGAATCAAGGAATGGACCGGATAGGGAGCTCCAAGGCTCTGAAGAGCACCGAGTGAGTCAGAGCAGAGTACATACGATGAATGGCGGTGGCGGCGAGCATACTGAACGGCCTGATGGAGAGCAAAACGCTCGGCCGTAAAGCTGGAACATTGGTCGAGGAGCCGGTATTTAAAGGTGGCGGCCCCGACGACAAAGGCACAGCCGACACCATCGTCAGTTTTGGAGCCATCGGTGTAAATAAAGGTGTGACCGGCAAGTCGAGCACGAAGTTCGACAAACCGTGAGCAATACACTGCAGCCGGAGTACCCTCCTTCGGGAGTGAGCTGAGGTCGAGATACATTTGAACCGGAGCATGGAGCCAAGGTGGTGTCGGGCTCTCACCCTCTCTGAAGGTGGTAGGGAGGGCAAAATCCAATTGTCGAAGCAGGCGACAGAAGCGGACTCTGGGGGGCAGCAGGGCAGACACATACAACCCGTACTGACGGTCGAGAGAATCGGCGAAGAAGGACTTGTAAGAGGGGTGGTCGGGCATAGACAACAGCTGGCAGGCATACCGACACAGCAGTACGTCGCGCCGGTAGGTCAATGGTAACTCGGCAGCTTCAGCATAAAGACTTGACAGGACTAGTGTAGAACGCTCCGGTCGCAAGACGTATCCCCCGATGGTGGATGGAGTTGAGCCGGCGTAAGAGGGATGGCCAAGCGGACGAGTAGACGAAGCTCCCATAATCCAGCTTCGATCGGACTATGGACCAATACAAGCGAAGCAGGACAGTGCGATCCGCTCCCCAAGATGAACCGCTAAGAACTCTGAGGACATTAAGGGAATGTGTACAACGGGCCGCCAAATAAGAGACATGTGGAGACCAACACAGTTTCCGGTCCAACGTGAGCCCTAGAAACTTAGTTGTGTCCCCGAATGGGAGAACAACGGGACCGAGATGTAAGGATGGCGGAAGGAACGCTTTATATCGCCAAAAGTTGATACAAACCGTCTTCTCTTCAGAGAACCGGAAGCCATTTGCCACGCTCCATGAGTAGAGGCTGTCTAGACAACGCTGAAGGCAGTGCTCCAGGAGGCATGTTCTCTGGGCACTGCAGTAGATCGCGAAGTCATCGACAAAGAGAGAGCCTGAGACATTAGGTGGAATGCAATCCATAATTGGATTGATCGCGATGGCAAAAAGGGCTACGCTCAAGACGGAGCCCTGAGGCACTCCGTTCTCCTGGAGGAAGACGTCGGACAATACGGAACCCACACGTACCCTAAACTTTCGATCCGTTAAAAAGGAATCAATAAAAAGGGGCTGACGACCGCGTAGGCCCCACTTGTGCATAGTGCGGAGGATACCTCCTCTCCAACAGGTATCATAAGCCTTCTCCAAGTCGAAGAACACGGCTACCGTTTGGCGCCTTCGCAAAAAGTTGTTCATGATGAATGTCGACAAGGTCACAAGGTGGTCAACAGCGGAGCGGCGGCGACGAAAGCCGCATTGGACATTAGTAAGTAGTCGTCGAGATTCAAGAATCCAAACTAACCGAGCATTAACCATGCGCTCCATCACCTTACAGACACAGCTTGTAAGAGAAATGGGGCGGTAACTAGAAGGAAGGTGTCTATCCTTCCCGGGTTTGGGTATAGGAACAACAACGGCGTCACGCCAACGCATGGGGACTTGACCTTCGGTCCAGACGCGATTGTAGGTACGAAGAAGGAAGCTTTTGCCCGCCGGAGAAAGGTGTGCCAGCATCTGAACGTGAATGGCATCTGGCCCCGGAGCAGAGGACCGGGATAGTGCAAGCGCACGTTCGAGTTCCCGCATAGTAAAGTGGACATTGTAAGTTTCCAGATTCGGCGAGTGGAAGGAAGGTCGCCGAGCCTCTTCTGCCTCTTTCCTGGGAACGAAGGCAGGATGGTAATGGGCGGAGCTTGAAACCTCCGCGAAAAAGCGGCCAAAGGCGTTGGAGACAGCCACAGGATCAACAAGGACCTCATTACCTGAGGTCAGGCCAGGTACCGAGGAGTGGGCCTTAATGCCCGACAGCCGGCGCAGGCTACCCCAAACGACGGAAGAGGGAGTAAAACTGGTAAAGGAGCTCGTGAAAGAGGCCCAACAAGCTTTTTTGCTGTCTTTGATGACTCTACGGCATTGCGCTCGGAGTCGTTTGTATTCAATACAATTCGCCAACGTAGGATGGCGGCGAAAGGTGCGTAAAGCACGTCGTCGAGCACGGATAGCGTCCCTACAAGCCTCGTTCCACCAGGGGACGGAAACGCGACGTGAAGAAGAAGTAGTACGAGGAATGGAACGTTCGGCAGCATTGATGATAACAGCCGTGAGGTATTCGACCTGACTGTCACAACTGGGAAAATCGTGGTCCGGAAAGGTCGCCAGGGAGGAGTAAAGTCCCCAGTCAGCTTTCGGTATGTTCCAGCTTGAAGGACGTGGGGATGGGGTGTGGTGCAGGAGACGAGCGACACAGGGGAAGTGATCGCTCGAATAGGTGTCAGAAAGGACATACCACTCGAACCGACGGGCAAGAGTGGTAGAACAGATCGAGAGGTCCAAGTGGGAGTAGGTATGAGTAGAGTCCGAGAGGAAAGTCGGGGCGCCGGTATTGAGGCAGACAAGATTGAGATGGTTGAAGACATCTGCCAAGAGTGAGCCTCTTGACAGGATTCAGGAGAGCCCCAAAGGGGATGATGGGCATTGAAGTCGCCAAACAATAAGAATGGCGGGGGAAGCTGAACGATGAGGTGCATCATGTCAGCCCGACTAACAGCAGATGACGGTGGAGTGTAGATGGTGCAAACTGAAAAAGTAAAAGCAGAAAGAGTAATGCGGACAGCTATTGCTTGGAGTGGGATGGTCAATGGGATGGGATGGTAATAGACATCGTCCCGAACGAGCAACATGACCCCACCATGAGCTGGGATACCGTCCACAGGGGTGAGGTCATACCGCTCCTAGGTATAGTGGGTAAAGGCAATACAGTCAGTCGGGCGCAACTTGATTTCCTGGAGACCAAGGACGAGCGGACAGTGCAGGCGGAGGAGCAGTTGTAATTCCTCCCAATTAGATCGAATACCTCTTATGTTCCAATGAAACAACGCCATTGCTAGTCAAAAAGTTGGGGGAACGAGACGGAGAAGAGCTGGTCACCTCGATGGCCGCGGAGGGCCAGGTTGCGAGGGAACAACGCTACAACCGATGGGAGGCGGATCCGGTTCCATCGACTCGTCGCCAGCTGCGGCTGCTGTCCCTGGTTGTGTAGGAGGGGCCGCATCATTTGCCGACGAAAGGCCGGTGGAGCGCCTGGCAGCAGAGCGTCCCGGCGAAACTGAGGACGGCCGGGAACAGCGACTCACGAATGGAGCGTGAGACGAAACGCGCCGGGGTGGAGAGGGGGATAGAGACTTCTTCTTGGAGGCCTTCTTGGAAGGCCGAGGAGGCACAGGGATGGTGGGCTGGACCCGAAGAAGGTCCTCACGCGTGGGGTCCGTTTTGGAACGCCGGACCTCGGAAGCTGGGGTCCGGAACGTTTCCCCGATGGACGCCTGAGAAGAGGATCGCTTCTCAGGTGGCGTGGGGGGAGGAGGAGGAGGAGGAGGAGGAGGAGGAGGAGGAAGGGTGGCCCCTGGGGCAGAGGGGGTGGGGGCCACGGGGGAGGAGGATTTGGAAGGGAGGGATTTGGGAGGCGGAGGCAGAGCCCCCTGATGGGCGGAGGAGGCGGAGGGGGGACAGGATAGGGGTGAGGATACCGCGGAAGGAGAGGACACAACTGAGGCAAACGAAGTGATCAATGGCACGGAATGGAGGTGGTCGTACTTCTTCCGGGCCGCAGAATAAGAGAGCCGATCCAAAGTTTTGATTTCTTGTATCTTCTTCTCCTTCTGATATGCGGGGCAGTCTGAGGATCTAGGCGAGTGGACGCCAGGACAATTAATGCACCGAGGTGGTGGGGTGCAAATATGTTCCTCACGAAGAGGACGTCCACAATCGCCACAAAGGGGCTCAGCCTCACACCGGGACGACATGTGCCCAAAGCGCAAACACTGAAAACAGCGCATAGGAGGCGGGACGTAAGGTCGCACGTTGCACCGGTAGCACATCACCTTTACCTTCTCTGGGAGAACGTCCCCCTCGAAGGCGAGGATAAAGGCCGCGGTGTCGATGCGACAGTCTTTGGGGGCCGCACTGGACTCACCGGACGAAATGCACGCCTCGGCGCTCCAGGTTGGCCCTGAGCTCCTCATCAGATTGTAGCAGGAGGTCATGATGAAAAATAACCCCCTGCGTCCTATTGAGTGCCAGATGTGGGACAATGGACACTGGGATGTCCCCTAGGCGGTCGCACGCCTGGAGCGCCGCCGACTGTGTGGCGGAGGTGGTCTTGATAAGAACGGACCCTGTACGCATCTTGCTGAGAGCATCGATGTCCCCGAAGATGTCCTCAATGTGGTGAACAAAGAACATGGGCTTGGAGGTGGCGAATGTCCCCCCATCGATTCGAGAACAGACCAAATAGCGGGGGAAGTACTTCGCCCCAAGCCGGCGGGCCTGTCCCTCCTCCCATGGAGTGGCCAAGGGGGAAAGGGCAGGAGAACCAGGACTAGAAACGGTACCTTTTCTTTTGAAAGACTCGGCCGCAGAGCGACCCGATATGTGTTGACGTTTCATCTGCGAAACGTCCGCCCCGATACCACCCACTCCGACCAGGGGCTCTCCCCACGGGCGCCACCCAGCCGCAGCAAGGGCCACCTGGCAGGATGACCATTGCCGGGAGTCCTGATGCCCAAGGAGACGGGCATCTACTCCTTGGCCGACGTGGGGAGGTTGCAGCTCAGGTATCGGCAGTACGATCCCTGTGTTGTCAGGGGGCTACAACCTAGAAGGTACATGGCGACCCCACCACAACGGGCTGGCTACCGTGCTGGATTTCTGGTGCCATGGAAAGTCCATCATGATCGCTGGGGCAGATGGAGATGCACTATGGGCGTAACTTGGACAACCCATCAGGCGTTTAGGCCCAATTTGAGGAATAGTGGGTATGGTTACAACGCCGGTGCAATGCTGAGTGCCAAGGTCTTAGTGCACTTAGGACCAGTGGTACACCACGTAAGGTGTCCTTCCCCAAAAGGCTCGTACTTCAGTAGAATTTTGAAAAATGGAGGTCAAACCCCAAGGGGGACCACCACGTAAGGCCGAAACATTGGAGACTCCTTTTAGTCGCCTCTTACGACAGGCAGGAATACCGCGGGCCTATTCTTACCCCCAAACCCGCAGGGGGCGACTGCCCACGAAAACGGCCGGTACAGCTTCCTAGAGAGAATACGTACGCAGGCGCGATGATGAATCTCAACGCAGATTTTCCGTCGCTGAGAATAGCGGACGCTGCCCCGCAGCCACAGGGAGAGGACAGTAACGGCAACGAGGCTGCCGCCGCGGGCCCCGTCGCCGCTACAGCCGAGCAGGACACAATGGGAGGAGGAGGAGGAGGAGGAGGAGGAGGAGGCCACAGAACCCGCGCCCCAGCCCGCTGCCCCGGCTACCCCCGGCCCCGAGCCGGCCGCCGGGCCAGCACCCGGAAGCGCCGACAAAAGGAAGATTAGCGACGGCAGCTCGGACGAGGCCGAACAGCAAGTACAGCCCAAGACGGCGCGTACACAGAAAACGCTGGCGAAGCAAGCGAGAAAGGAAAAAGAACCAGAACGAGAAATAGAAATGATGGAAACTGAAAAAGCAGAAAATGAAAGTGGTACTCCAGCCACACACGAACAGGCACGCGAGCAGAAGATAAGAGAAAACGTGAACCAACTTAAAAAGATACTGAAATTAAACCAAGAAGATGACGTCGCCGCAACCACCTCCAAGAAGAGGAGCGGAGAAAAAGCCAAGGGGAAACAACGGAACACAGAAGAAGACACAGAAACGACAAACAAAACGGCAAACAAAACAGGAACCAAAAAGGAAAGGAAAAGGCAAAATTCCAGTTCCTCACAGGAGAGGAGGCAAAGCGGGCCAGACCGGCCACAGCTGCAGCACACGGACTCTGACGACAGCTCTGACGGACAATAGAAATGGCTAGGCTGGCAAAACACTCATACCAGATAATCACTTGCAACGTAAATAAAATGACTACAGCAGTAAAGATAGACGCCCTCGCACAGTTCTTAAGACACAGAGCCGCAGACGTAGCGCTTTTGCAAGAAGTGGCATCGACGGCGATAGAACGGATACCGGGGTTCGACATCTACACAAACATAGACCCAGAATCGAGGTGCGGCGCCGCCATAATGGTCAGACATGGAATAGAAACTGACGAACCCAAGATGTTATCAAACGGCCGAGGAATTGCGATCAAAATAGAGGGCACGTTAGTTGTGAACGTATACGCACCGTCAGGCACAAACAAAAAGAGAGCCAGGAGCAACTTCTTTAATGAAGAAATATGTGAACTTATCCTACACAACAATATCATAATCGGTGGTGACTTCAATTGTGTGACCGCACAAGAGGATCAGATCCAAGTGGCAAATGTGTGCGCAGAATAACAAGAACTCATTAAACGTTTAAAACTGGAGGATTCGTGGAGAGTGAAAAATCCCGCGCTCACAGAGTTCACATACTTCTACAGAAACGGAAGAAGCAGACTAGATAGAGTTTACGTAAGCAGAGACTTGGCAGACAAAATATCGCGAGTGGAGGTCTGTCCAGTCATGTTTTCCGACCACTCCTGCTACGAGTGCAGCATCCATTTGGAAACAGAGAAGACGGCAGCGGGAAGAAGCTCCTGGAAGCTTAACACCGACCACCTGCAAGACGTCGCTCTGAGAAAGGAGATAGCAGCCACGTGGCAGGAATGCTTGGCGAAGAGAGAAGAGCACAGCACCACAATAGACTGGTGGATTACGCGCACGAAACCAGCGCTGAGAAGACTGCTAATTCGGTTCTGCGCCGAAAAAGCGTTCTGGAGAAGGAACACTGCCGACTTTTATCAACAGTGCCTGAAAGATGCCCTAAATGCGCCGTTAGACGACCAATCTTTCTTGCCTAGGGTGAGGAGGATCAAAGCAAAAATGCTAATGATCAAAAAACAGCAACTGAGGGGAGTAATCACAAGAAGTAAAACGTACGGCGAAGTGGAGGACGAGCCCGCTACCCTGCACCACATCAACAGGGAGAGGGAAAGGGCGGCGAGCAAGACCATTAAAGAACTGTGCGACGGCGAAGGGCGATCACTCAAAACAAAACCAGAAGTTAAAAGACACATAGAGACGTACTTCGAACAACTCTTCCAAAAAGAAGAAATAAAACAACGAGCAGTAACAAAAATCCTGCAAAACACAACACGGATGCTAACGGAGGCAGACAGAACAAAACTGACGGAGACCTTCGACGAAGATGAAGTCAGAGCAGTCCTCAAGAGCAGTGCCAAAGGAAGATCACCGGGCACAGACGGCATCCCGACCGAGTTTTACATCGAGTACTGGGACATAATCGGAGGGAAAGTGACGGAGATGGTAAATGAGATCTTAGGCGGAGCAGAGACACCAGCCAAGCTCACGGATGGGACCATCATACTCATACCGAAACAGAAAAAAGCCCGAAGAATAGAAGACTACCGTCCCGTCACGCTCCTGAATGCCGATTATAAATTAATAGCCAAATGCCTCGCAAGCAACTTGAAGACTGCAATGACCAAAGCAATAAGCCCGTGGCAGACATGCGCAGTGCCGGGTAGAAGTATATTTAACGCTACCTCCACCTATAGAGACGTGATAGCACATGCAGCTACCAACAGGAATACAGCAGCAATAATATCCGTAGACTTCAACAAGGCTTTCGATAGGATCGACCACAGCTACTTAATGAAGACGTTAATAAGACTAGGATTCGGACCAAAATTCAACAGCATCGTCGAAAAACTACTAAAGAATGGCAAATCCAGAATAGCCATAAACGGCTGGACAACAAAATACATAGAGCTTAACAGGTCAGTGAGGCAAGGCTGCCCCCTATCAATGGCCCTTTTTGCAGTAGCACTAGACCCGCTATTGAAGAAGATCGCAAATAGCATAGCAGGCTACACGGTGGAAGACAAAACAGTGGCTTGCGTAGCCTACGCAGATGACATGGGAATCTTCATCCAACAACGTCAAGAAATAAAAACGGTGGAAGAAATACTGCACACCTTTGAAGAAGCGTCAGGTGCAAAAATAAACAAAAAGAAAACAGTGCTACTGCCAATTGGGAATAAGCAGATAAATGCAGCGAGTCAGTGGTATGAAGTAGTCGAGAACCACAAAGTACTCGGCATCTTCATGCAGCCTTGCCCACAAAAAAATGGCAACATACAACTGGAGGAACGCACTACATGTAATACGAGGCCTCACGAGAGTGCATTCAAACAGGCAACTAACCCTGCATCAAAGAATAGACCTCATAAACACAACGATCCTATCGAAAGCCTACTACCTGGCACAGATCCTGACCTTACCCAAAGAAATAGCTAGGGCAATCACGGGAGCCGTATACTACCTCCTGTGGCGAAGAGAAATCTTCAAGGTGGCGCAGGAAACATGCTCGCTACCGATAGAGGAAGGAGGACTCGGTCTTGTGGAAGTAAGAACGAAATGTGCGGCGCTTCTACTAAAAAGGACGCTGGAAATCAAGGAGAAGAACCCAGAAAGCATCACAGCAGCACTGATAAGAAGAATGAAACCTGCATCTGAAGAACCGCCAATAAACACGAGCCACATCCCGTATAAGATTTGCCACGTAAGACAATACTACATAGACAAGAGCTATGCATTGACAACCGTGGCAAATCCCAGTCACCGGACAGCGAGGCAAATGTACAGGGCGCTGAGGGGAAGGCCTGCCAGAAACAAAATAGAAAACAAGTTCCCCAATCACAACTGGCCACAGATATGGAAAAACATCACGGAAACCACGCTACCAAAGCACGTGAAGGCGAGCTGGTACCGAATAGTAAGCAAGACGGTAGCAACAAACGAAAAATTAGCCCGGATCAAACAGAGATTCAGATAAATGTGAAGCCTGCAACTGTGTCGACACATTAGAGCACCGCTTCACATGTAAAAACGGGGTCAGAATATGGGAAACGTGCCAGAGAATGGTGGCAAAAATACACTCCTGGAAATGGAAAAAAGAACACATTGACACCGGTGTGTCAGACCCACCATACTTGCTCCTGACACTGCGAGAGGGCTGTACAAGCAATGATCACACGCACGGCACAGCGGACACACCAGGAACCGCGGTGTTGGCCGTCGAATGGCGCTAGCTGCGCAGCATTTGTGCACCGCCGCCGTCAGTGTCAGCCAGTTTGCCGTGGCATACGGAGCTCCATCGCAGTCTTTAACACTGGTAGCATGCCGCGACAGCGTGGACGTGAACCGTATGTGCAGTTGACGGACTTTGAGCGAGGGCGTATAGTGGGCATGCGGGAGGCCGGGTGGACGTACCGCCAAATTGCTCAACACGTGGGGCGTGAGGTCTCCACAGTACATCGATGTTGTCGCCAGTGGTCGGCGGAAGGTGCACGTGCCCGTCGACCTGGGACCGGACCGCAGCGACGCACGCCAAGACGTAGGATCCTATGCAGTGCCGTAGGGGACCGCACCGCCACTTCCCAGCAAATTAGGGACACTGTTGTTCCTGGGGTATCGGCAAGGACCATTCGCAACCGTCTCCATGAAGCTGGGCTACGGTCCCGCACACCGTTAGGCCGTCTTCCGCTCACGCCCCAACATCGTGCAGCCCGCCTCCAGTGGTGTCGCGACAGGCGTGAATGGAGGGACGAATGGAGACGTGTCGTTTTCAGCGATGAGAGTCGCTTCTGCCTTGGTGCCAATGATGGTCGTATGCGTGTTTGGCGCCGTGCAGGTGAGCGCCACAATCAGGACTGCATACGACCGAGGCACACAGGGCCAACACCCGGCATCATGGTGTGGGGAGCGATCTCCTACACTGGCCGTACACCACTGGTGATCGTCGAGGGGACGCTGAATAGTGCACGATACATCCAAACCGTCATCGAACCCATCGTTCTACCATTCCTAGACCGGCAAGGGAACTTGCTGTTCCAACAAGACAATGCACGTCCGCATGTATCCTGTGCCACCCAACGTGCTCTAGAAGGTGTAAGTCAACTACCCTGGCCAGCAAGATCTCCGGATCTGTCCCCCATTGAGCATGTTTGGGACTGGATGAAGCGTCGTCTCACGCGGTCTGCACGTCCAGCACGAACGCTAGTCCAACTGAAGCGCCAGGTGGAAATGGCATGGCAAGCCGTTCCACAGGACTACATCCAGCATCTCTACGATCGTCTCCATGGGAGAATAGCAGCCTGCATTGCTGCGAAAGGTGGATATACACTGTACTAGTGCCGACATTGTGCATGCTCTGTTGCCTGTGTCTATGTGCCTGTGGTTCTGTGAGTGTGATCATCTGATGTATCTGACCCCAGAAATGTGTCAAAGTTTCCCCTTCCTGGGACAATGAATTCACGGTGTTCTTATTTCAATTTCCAGGAGTGTAAATAGAACGGACCAGCGAGCTATAACACCTACAGTTATCACTGCGCCCGACATCAAACCATTTCCCAGGCCGAAAAGGCTGGCAACCCTGTGGATCCTCGGCATGACAGGCCACGCCATCGTGACGAAGCGGCAGACGGACCACGTCGACTTCCTGATGGACCTCTGGGAGGAACATAAGGAAGCGCAGCAGCACAGGCGGTACGACGAGAACTTCCAGAACTTCCTCCGGATACCCCTGCAGGCAGCCATCGACGACGTCTTCCCGGCGGCACGCGACCACCAGCGAGCCTCCCCACAGCACCGCAGCAACCTCCACAGTGCAGTGCAGTGATAAAAGTGAAATAGTACAAATCCAAAAAGAAAGTGAAAGTAGAAGTGCGCCAACGTGTTTTAAGAAATGCAGCAAAAAGAAAAAGAAAGTGTTTTTATCTGTGTGAACACCCTAGGGTGTAGTGTTTCAGTGCTACAACCTCCCAATCACCACCGGATAACAGGTACATATTAAAGTGTTCTTTCCCTTCCTAGGTGCCACAAAGTCATAAGAGGTACTAATAAACTTTGCACTAATCTCTGCTTTCACCTTCGTCCTTCAACTGTCAGATCTGTCTTTCCATGTAAATAATATGTGATGCATGCTTAAACGCCGAACTAAAACCGGACCTCCTTTGTTTCTACCATCCTTTCATGCCTTAAATGCAATATGTAATTTAAATGTATATAACTTAATGTAATCAGTATCTAAATAACTACGCTCATTTTTTGTTTTGTTTGTTTGTATGGACATTGCAAGTGAATAACTCTGTGACATCAGAGAAAGGCCAGTCGTGTCAGTATTTGCCACAACAAACTTGGACATAAACATATAGCAATGAAAATGGACTACTCTCAGTAACGAATATAGGAAAAACTTATCGAAGTGCTTAAAAACGAAAATAATGAAAGGAAAATTAGAAAATGGACAGCATGTCTTACAAAATAAATAAGGGTAATAAATACCACAAAAAGATGAACAAAATTAATATGAAAACGTGTAATTCACAACCATAGAGATGATTTATTTGTTGTTTCTTTTTTCTGAAATAAATATTTTGGTTACAAAAGAAGTGCTGTTGGCTCTCATTTTTTCCTTTTTACGTCGCTACACCTGCCACTCTTCTTTTCATACTGACGTTCAGGTGTGACAAAGGTGGTTCCACAGGCATTTTAAACAACTGTATTAAACGTAAGATACGAAATTACAGTAATGAACTCAGTTTGTGCTAGAACGCCTCGAAAATCACAACACACTACGAATCGACGGATGTGTTCTGAAATACGTCAGGGCCTACTGTTTTGTAGCTGTGCTAAATTCCACAAAGTAAATAAACAAACAAAAAAATCTGCCGTTCTCGTCCGATCATCGAAGTCAAGCAACAACGTTAGTACTCAGATGGGTGAGCACCTGGGAACTCTGGCTGTCTTCATTTTTCGCTTTTTAGTCGCTACCGCTGCCAGCCCTCTTTTCATGCTGCCTTTGAGATGTGACAAAGATGTTTCCACTATGATTTAAAACTGTTGTAATAAGCATAAGGTACGATATTAAGAAACTCAGTTTGAAGAAGACTGTGCCAAGTCAGATTTCCAAAGTGTCTCTGGAAATAACAAAACAGTATGAAACGGCGAAAATGTTCCGGAATACGACAGGGCTTATTGTTTTGGATGCTTTGTCGAACCTCCTGTGTCTTCTGTCCTAGTTTCCGCACCTTTCCATGGCACGCCACAGCGCTGCTCCAGTAGCTCCGAACGGCCGCCCACGGCGTCTCGGACACGCCGGTCAGGCCCGCGCCCGTCTCGCAGATGTTTCTCGTCCTTGTGCCGTCATATGGACCGCGACCCGAGCGGCGTCAGGCGAGAATGCACCGCGCAAATTACACAAGTGTCTGGAAGCGCGGCGTGTCAGGCAGGTGAGAAAGCTTCCGTCGGTCCAGCACGACACTGCCACACCCCGCGCAGCCCCCCCCCCCCCCCCCGGCACGGCCGCTCGGAAGCCCCACAAGATGCGCCGCCCGCGAGTGTCGGAGGCCGCACGCACCAAACGAATGATAGGCGGTGCAACGGGTCCAGCACCGACGCCGCCACGCCGCACAGCGAGATGCGTGAGCTTGCCGTCAAAAAGCAAGTGACGAAAGTGGCCCGCATTCTGAAGGAATCAGAAGACGAGCCCAAAGAAAACAACGTGGACGTCCCGGCCGCGGGGAAATCCAAAAGGCGCCGTAGCAAGCGGCGTTGTCTCAGCCGTGAAAAAGACAAGATGGACGTATCGGAAGCAGAGGAGTCAGAGGAGTCAGATACGTCAACCGCAACCATAAAGGCTACAATCCCTAAAGCAGAGGACGTAGTCCTACGGCCGGAACGGCCACAGCACTCCACAGACCCGCCTCCACAAAGCGATTAAATGCCACAGGGCTCGCGCTCAGTATACAGTGTAATTACGTGTAACGTGAACAGAATGACCGCCGCACTAAAACTAGACGCACTGACTGACTTCCTGCAGCACAAAGCCGCAGACGTGGCTATGCTACAGGAGGTGGTTACGACGGCTATAGAACAGGTACCGGGATACGAAGTCATCTGCAACATCGACGCAGAAACTCGATGCGGGACTGCCAAACTAATCAGGCACGGCCTCGAATTTGGCGACGTCAAAGTGATGCCCGACGGACGCGGAATAGCGGTGAAGGTGGAAGACACTGATTTTGTAAACATTTACGCTCCGTCGGGAACGGAAAATAAGCGTGCCAGGAGCAAATTTTACAACGAGGACATCTGCGAGCTACTACTTCACAGCAACAACGTCGTGCTGGCAGGTGACTTCAACTGCGTGATTTCACCCGAAGACCAGACCCCGGTACCCAACTTGTGCGCCGAACTGTAGGATTTAGTTAGGCGTCTAAAGTTAGCAGACACCTGGCGTATACTACACCAAAACCACACAGTATTCGCGTACCTGTATAACCGCGGCAGAAGCAGAATCGATAGAGTGTACGTAAACAGAGAGATGGCCACCTCTGTGACACAAGTAGAAGTCTGCCCTGTGACCTTCTCAGACCACTGTGCCTATCAGTGCAAACTCCGTCTACAGAGAAGCAAGCTTCCAGCAGGAAGAGGAACGTGGAAGCTAAACACAAGCCACCTCACGGACGCGAAGCTAAAGCAGGAAATTGCCGACACGATCCAGGCATGCAGACAGCGGCGAGGCGAGTACAATTCCACTACTGAGTGGTGGGTAGAACACGCCAAACCGCAAGTAAGACGGGAACTGATCAGGCACAGCGCTGAGAAGGCCTTCTGGAAAAGAAACACGGCAGACTTCTACACAAGATGCCTACGAGACGCGATGGACGCCCCTGCGGACGACGAACTGTTTCTGCCGCGGATAAGAAGCCTCAAAGCACGTATACTGAGTCTCAAAAGAGAAAATGAGGAGTCATCGCCCGTAGCCAGACAAACGGCGAAATCTAAGAAGAACCTGCCACGCTGCACCACCTGCTCAGTGAAAGACAGAGGGCTAATAGCAAACAAATAAGCCAACTCGTCGACAAGGACGGGAACATGTTAACGAGGAAGAAAGACATCATGAGCCACGTCGAAGACGATTTCAACGACCTGTTCCGAGGAGAAGAAAATGACGACGGAGAAATGGCGAGGATCCTGCAAGAAACCCGTCGGATCCTCACCAACGCAGACCGGGCACTACTCAACGAAAACGTCACAGATGATGTCAAAGCCGCCATCAAAGACAGCAGAAACGGAAGAGCACCAGGCGCAGACGGAATCCCAACAGAATTCTACACTGCGCTCTGGGGCACAGTCGGCGGAATACTCACCGAAATAGTAAATGAAGTTCCGAACGGGACAGAGTTGCCTTCAAAATTCCTGCAAGGGACGGTGATTCTGCTCTCCAAAACGAAGGCAGCCAACAAAATCGAAGACTTTCGGCCAATAACCCTCCTAAATTCAGACTACAAAATAGCAGCAAAGTGCCTGGCTGCAAACATCACGGTCGCTCTAAAGGAAGCCATTAGCACATGGCAAACCTGTGCAGTGCTTGGTAGGAACATTTTCGACGCCGTCTGCACATACCGGGACATCATAGCACACGCAGCAACAACGAGGAGACCCGCACCCGTAATCTCTGTCGATTTCCACAAGGCTTTCGACAGAATCAGTCACCGGTACCTACTGAAAACCATAGCACGCCTCGGATTCGGACCAAAATTCGGTAGAACAATCAGGAACGTCATCACAAATGCCACCTCAAAAGTAACAAACTGGGAAGATCCGTCAGGGAAGGATGTCCATTATCGATGGCACTTTTCACAATAGCTCTCGACCACCCACTACGAAAACTAACAGCTTAAGCCGGAGCATACACAATGGGTGCAACAAACATCGCATGTATGGCCTATGCCGACGAAATGGGCATTTTCATTCAAAACGAGAACGAACTAGAAATAATCCAGCCTATCATGGAATCCTTTGAGAGAAGTTCCGGTGCCAAAACGAATCCGAGGAAGACAGTGCTACTACCAATAGGCAACGGCAGACTGCGACCAGCGAGACAGTGGTACCGAGTGACAAACAACCACACGGCACTCGGAGTGGAACTACAGCAGTGCCCTCTGAAAATGGCAGCACAAAACTGGCGCAGCGTCTTGAACACAAGAGGGCTCGTGAGGACACACGCGAACCGGAGCCTGACGCTGAGCCAAAGAGTGCAGGTGGTAAAAGAAACGATCCTGTCGAAAGCGTGGTACATGGCCCAAATACTATGTGCTCCAACAGAAATTGCGCGAGCGATAGGAGGCGCGGCGTACTACCTGCTGTGGAGGCGGGAAATCTTCAAGGTCTCCCAGGCGACGTGTTTCCTGTCGAGGGATGAAGGCGGACTCGGACTGACGGACGTAAAAACAAAATGCGCAGCACTGCTCCTACACCGTGCGATTAAAATGGCGAACCAGAACAATAACAGGATAACGTCCAGCCTGATCAACGAATATAAACCTGAATCTGAAGAGCCTCGTGTAGATACTACCCACATACCATTCAAGTTGCGGCACATAAAACAGATGGCAATCGACAAGAGTTACATCACCGCAGTCGTTGCCAACCCACAACAAAGAACTGCGAGAAAGATCTACAGCGCTCTGAGGGGGAAGGCAAGAAAGTCCAAAATAGAGACGAGACTTCCAGATCGCGACTGGCCACAGGTCTGAAAGAACGTCTCGGAACGGACACTTCCTGAGCACGCCAGGGACACGTGGTATAAAATCATCCACCAAACAGTGCCGACTAATGAAAAACTGGCACGCATAAAAATGCGGGAATCCCCAAAATGCGAGCTCTGAAACCAGACCGACACCATCGAGCATCGTTTTGGCTGCAGAGAGAGCGGGGAAATATGGACGACAGCGAGAAGAATTTTTTTTTTTTTTTTTTTTTTTTTTTTTTGTGGTTTTCGGGCGCACAACTTCAATGGTCATTAGCGCCCTGACTACTCTAAGAATGCACCGCGAGGCACAAGTTGACAACAACAACTAAAAGGGAAAACACAATAAAAGACAGACTGACAGGCATAGGATTAAAAAACATCATCAAATGTCCTTAGCGAGGTGTGTCAAATTGATAAAACAAAGAACACGAGCAGCTGCTCGTGGGTCATCCGCTAAAATGGCATCGAAAGTATTAGGCAGGTTAAGATCGAGGCGCAGTGTGTTAAGATCAGGACAGGACATTAAAATGTGTCTAACCGTCAGCAAGTGCCCACATGGGCAGAACGGCGCCGGCGCAGCCGTCAGCAGATGGCGATGGCTGAACCGGCAGTGTCCAATTCTTAACCTTGCTAAAACGACCTCCTCCCGCCGAGAAGGGCGTGAGGAGGACGTCCAAGCCACGGGAAGAGGTTTTAAGGCCCGAAGCTTGTTGTCGGTAAGTGCAGCCCAATCGGCATGCCACAGCGACACAACGCGCCGACAAATGACCCTGCTAAAATCGGACGAAGGGACACAACAAGAAGCTGTCCGAGGCTGGAGGACCGCAGCCTTGGCCGCGGCATCTGCAGCTTCGTTCCCAGGGATACCGACATGGCCAGGAACCCACATAAAGCTAACCAGCGTACCGACGTCCACCAGCTGCTGAAGAGAGCGTTGGATCCGGTGTACGAAAGGGTGAACCGGGTACGGATCACTGAGGCTCTGGATGGCGCTCAGGGAATCTGAGCAGATGACATAAGCAGAATGTCGGTGGCGGCAGATGTAAAGAACAGCCTGGTAGAGGGCAAAGAGCTCAGCTGTGAAGACCGAACAATGGCCATGGAGCCGGTATTGGAAACTTTGTGCCCCGACAATAAAGGAACACCCGACCCCGTCATTGGTCTTAGAGCCATCTGTATAAATGAAAGTCATGTTGTTGAACTTCGAACGAAGTTCCAAAAAACGGGAGTGGTAGACCGAACCGGGGGTGACCTCTTTTGGGAGCGAGCTGAGGTCGAGGTGAACGCGGACCTGAGCCTGGAGCCAAGGTGGCGTGCGGCTCTCGCCCACTCGAAAGGTTGCAGGGAGTGAAAAATGAAGGTGTTGAAGGAGGCGACGAAAGCGAACTCCAGGGGGTAGCAAGGCAGAGACATACAACCCGTATTGAAGGTCAAGAGAGTCGTCAAAAAAGGAACGATAAGACGGATGGTCGGGCATTGACAGTAGCCGACAGGCATACCGACAAAGCAGTATATCGCGCCGGTAGGTGAGTGGCAATTCGCCAGCGTCAGCATGAAGACTCTCTACGGGACTGGTATAAAATGCTCCGATCGCAAGTCGTAAACCCCGATGTTGTATGGAGTTGAGGCGGCGTAAGATGGATGGCCGTGCAGAGGAGTATACGAAGCTCCCATAATCCAGCTTGGAGCGGACGATCGACCGATATAGACGAAGTAGGACGGTTCGATCCGCTCCCCACGACATACCACTGAGAACACGGAGGACATTTAAAGAACGGGTACAACGGGCGGCCAAATATGACACATGTGGAGACCAGCTAAGTTTCCTGTCAAAGGTAAGGCCTAAAAATTTGATTGTCTCCACGAGTGGGAGAGCAACGGGACCGAGTCGTAAGGACGGTGGGAGAAACTCTTTGTAGCGCCAGAAGTTAATACAGACCGTCTTCTCGGCAGAAAAACGGAAGCCATTGGCGACACTCCAGGAGTAAAGACGGTCAAGAGAACGCTGAAGACAGCGCTCCAGGACACGTGCACACTGCGCGCTGCAATAGATGGTATAATCGTCCACGAAAAGGGAGCCTGATACATCAGCTGGGAGGCAATCCATTATTGGATTGATCGCGATGGCGAAGAGAGCGACGCTCAAAACTGAGCCCTGTGGCACCCCATTCTCCTGGCGAAAGGTGTCTGACGGGACAGAACCCACACGTACCCGAAACTGTCGATCCATTAAAAAGGAATGAATAAAAAGAGGGAGGCGACCGCGAAAGCCCCATGTATGCATGGTGCGGAGAATGCCCGCCCTCCAACAGGTGTCGTAAGCCTTCTCCAAATCAAAGAACACAGCCGCGGTCGGGCGCTTCCGCAAGAAGTTATTCATAATGAAGGTCGACAAGGTAACCAGATGGTCAACAGCAGAGCGGCGCCTTCGAAATCCACATTGTACATTGGTAAGTAGGCGTCGAGACTCGAGCAGCCAAACCAATCGAGAGTTAACCATTCGCTCCATCACTTTACAGACACAGCTGGTAAGCGAGATAGGTCGATAACTGGAAGGCAAGTGCTTGTCCTTCCCCGGCTTAGGAATCGGGACAACAATAGACTCGCGCCAGCATGCGGGAACATGTCCCTCAATCCAGATGCGATTGTATGTACGAAGAAGAAAACCTTTACCCGCAGGAGAAAGGTTCTTCAGCATCTGAATATGAATAGAATCAGGCCCTGGAGCGGAGGACCGTGATCGGCCAAGTGCGGTTTCGAGTTCCCGCATGGTGAATGGGGCATTATAACTTTCACAATTCGAGGAGCGGAAGTCAGGTGGCCTAGCCTCCTCTGCCTGTTTGCGGGGGAGGAAGGCAGGGTGGTAATGAGCGGAGCTCGAAACCTCGGCGAAAAAGCGGCCGAAGGCATTGGAGACAGCCTCAGGGGCCACAAGGACTTCATTCGCGACCTTCAAGCCAGAAACTGGGGAGTGGACCTTAGTGCCAGATAGCCGGCGCAGGCTACCCCAGACAACAGAAGAAGGGGTAGAACTGTTGAAGGTGCTTGTGAAAGCAGCCCAGCTGGCTTTCTTGCTTTCTTTAATAATACGACGACACTGTGCACGTAATCGTTTTTTTTTTAAAAAATATATATCTCTTTATTCATCATTAATATTTATACAAAAGAACCCACTACCTTAGTGATTAGTGGGTCGTAGCTAATCTATATATATAATACATATTCAGCAGCTAATTCACAATGTTATTGTATATTTCTATATTAGTTATTGAAGCTACAGACAGAATAAGATAATGGGCAGACTACAGCTAAAATCTACTTACTTAATATTTCCTACTGGTTAATTTCTAACTGCCTGCAGCGTTACAGGTGTGTCAGCATAAATATAAACCTACTACTGTGGCCTTGCTCATCGAGCTAATCCCGATGAGCGTGCCCCTGACACTGGGCTGGCCAGGACTGTTTGTCGCTGCAGGTTCCTAACTTAGTATCTATATCTAAAGCTACAACTATTACTAACCTACGTCAATTCCGGTGCTTTGGTCTTCATTCGGGAACCCCCATCCCCCTAGTCCTGCACGTGGCGGATTGCAACTCATGAAGTCGACCAGTCCACGTACAGGCGGTATAGGATGAGGGTAATTGTCGCGTTCGGTAAAATGTCACTAATCGTGAACTACCCTCATGTATCCCCTAGTGGGACACATTTGGTAAATGTCCTAAACGTGTAAATCACTCAGATATGCCGTTAATACTTTCCGTGAAACCTCGTCTGCCAGTTTGTTTAAAGTTTCGAAAGTTTCTTTTTGTCTTAATAGGTCGTATGTATTATTGTGCGGAAGTTGTTGTCTCAGCGTCATTGCTACATCATCGAAAAGGGGGCACTCATAAACCACATGGTCGGGAGTGCCCTCCGAAGCACCACAGTCACACTCGGGTGTAGCCTTTTTCCCAAACCGACACAAGTATGTCGGGTAGGGCCCATGACCAGTGAGAAAGTGTATTAAACCCCGCGTTGGCTCAAAGTACTTTATCCCCAACCTTTCTTTTACGTCTGGCAAGAACTCAAAGGTTCTTCTGCCTGTTTCATCTGTTTCCCAAGACCTTTGCCATAGGTCCTCGCCCTTTCTACGTATTTCTTTCTTATCTATTACCGGTATTCCCATGATGTTTTCTGTTTTCACGTTGTTCCCCTTTTTGACCCAGTACCAAGCCGCTTGTTCACGAATTTTGATATCTAAAGGACAGAGCCCCATTATTACTAAGAGTGCACTTCCTGGAGAAGTTCTATACGCCCCTATGGATCTTAGAAGCATGTTTCTCTGTACTCTTCTCACTGCCATGGCAGGCATCACCCTTGTGAGCCTATGTGCCCAGACTCCCGATCCGTAACCCACTACTGATGCTAATATACTGTTATGATACAACTTGATTAGGTGAGGTGGAAGATGAAACCGTTTATGACCGATTGATATGAGATTGTTTAATAATTGTAATGCTTTTTGGGATACGGACTCAATGTGCTTTCCAAAGTTCCACCTTTCATCGATGATGACGCCTAGGTAGCGAGTCTCTTGTCGTCTTATTACTGGTGAGCCTCCTATTCTGACTGTAGGGTTCCTCGCCAGCTGTCCTTTCAGTAATAAGTAAGTCGATTTGGTCGGTGAGATCGTCATCTTAGTATTTGTGCACCACAGTTGTAATTCGGTCATCGCTCTGTCTATTTTTGGTTCGATGTCTTCGCGGCTTCGGCCGCCGACCAGCAAGAGGAGGTCATCCGCGTAGGCTATCACCTCTAGCACATCTTCACTCTGTTCTAATTTGTCCAAAAGTGGTTCCATATGGATGTCCCAGAACAGGGGACCTAGTACGGAGCCCTGGGGACATCCTTTAGTTATGGATTTTCCTACTCTGCCGCTAGGGGATGATAGCCAGACCTCCCGCCCTTCACAATAGCTCCTCAGGCAACCATATAGCGACCCTGGACACTCTTTCTCCCGCAAGCAGGAGAAGAGCGAAGGCCACCACAGGTTGTCAAAGGCGCCACTGATGTCAACCATGATGCCAACAACGTACTTGTATACTTGTATGGGGTAGAGTCGCAGACCTCGGCCGCCAGAGCGATCGCATCAGTTGCCGATCTGCCCGGCCTGAAGCCGAACTGCCTGCCACTCATCCCACACAGCACTCGGTGTGCAGTCAATCTGTCAGCTAGCAGTTTCTCAAATAATTTCCCAAGGATGTTCAATAGGCAAATTGGCCTATACGACTTAACATCCGCTGGGTCCTTGTTGGGTCCCTTTTTTATTATAACAACATTTGCCTCTTTCCAGATTTTCGGAAATTTTTCTTGTCTTAGGCATTCATTGTATAACTGGGTTAATGGTGCCACCAGTTGAGGTGCCAGGAACTGCACCACCTCCGCCACAATGCCGTCTGGGCCGGGGGCTTTTCCAGTTTTCATTGCTTTAATATGGCCAGCCACCTCCTCCTCAGAGAAGGGGTAGACCGCTCTGTCGTTATCAACTCTGTCCATATCTTGGTTTCGTAGCTGGGACTGTCCCTCTGTGTCGCTGGCCTCATCGTCATCAGGCAGCAGGGACCGGAGAAGAACCTCGGCAGTCTCCTGCCAAGACACTGTCATCCCATCCCCGCGTCTAACTGTTGATAACATCATTGGGGACCGGATCTTTTCCCTCACTAATTTATAGGGTATTCCCCATGGGTCCATGGCCAGCTGGTCCATCACAAACCTTTCCCAGCTACGTAGCCTGACTTCTTTTAGTTCTTTTTGAAATTCGTCTTTTGCCTCCCGGTATAGCTGTAACCATCGCTGTTTTTCCCACCAGACGACACTGCGCTGGTAGTGCCTCCTCAGCCTTCTGACAGACTGACGCATTTCCTGAAGTTCAGCTGACCATGGTGACGGGGAGGCCGCCATGGCTCTCCTCCTGGTTGGAACAGCTGCCTTGACCGCTCTGGTTATTGCGTCTACCAGTTCTTCGGCCCGCTTGTCTATGTCCAGGTCCTGTCGTGCTTCACCTTCAGGCAATGGAGGTATGTCGCACTCTCTCGCTAGTCTCTCCCAGTCCGCTCTCTTGAAGTTCAGTTGCAACTCCCACCCTGTGGCCCAGTGACAGCCTCCGTTTCCTAAGCTGAACATTATTAGATTATGGTCGCTTGTTGTCGCATTCTCCTTTACTTCCCAATTCTGAATGATGTTCGCAGAATTTGGTGTAACTAACGTTACATCTATATTAGTGCCGCGCCCCCCTCCCGCTGCATAAGTGGGAGGGTTGCCAGGTCTATTTGCAACCACAAGTTGCAGAGCCATAATCATTTCCTCTACTTTTTCTCCATTTTCATCTCTTGTGCCACTGTACCACAGGGGGGATTTTGCATTTATATCTGCTGTTATTATCAGCTTGCGACCTCGCAACGCCGTGGCTACTCTGGTCAGGTGATCCAGATGTTGTTCGATATTATCCCCGTATTGAAAATACATGTTTATAAAAGTTATAATTCCCATGGGAGCCTGTACCTCCACGACGTTGCAATGAGTGGTGGAAAATTGTTCAAGTGTTGTTGCTCGTATGGACTGATTGGTAATGACAATTGCCGCTTTGGGGGCTTCCCCGTTACAAGCTATCTGCCATGTAGCGGCTGCAAATGAGAGTTTTCCAGCTTGAGAGTACGGCTCCTGCAAGCAGAGTACGTCAAGCCTCTTCTCCTCCACCTCTCTTCGGAGCTCCTGCATCACGAGTCTGCTGTTATGCGTATTCAACTGTCCAACAGTTAGTTTTGTCATTATGGGAAGTAAGTATGTAATCTGTCATCAGGCCATGTCTTGCTCCAATCAAAGGCGATTCGCCCATGAGCTAGGACTGATTGAGTATAGATGTCATTCAAGTCAAATTTCTCCCCACGTCTGTCGAACACTTTCTTAAGTAAGTCCCGCAGGGCCCCGAAGTCGGTGGGAAGATTCACTGACTTTAATTGTATCCTGTCCACAGCCTCCATTACCGAGAAGGTGACCTTTCTTCCGTCTTCGTGTCCTACCCGGACCACATGTCGTAAGGCAGTGGTCAGGATAGCCGGCTGCTCCAATCTTGCCAATTGCATGGTGAATTCTAAATTGGGATACACCCTGATCGGATCTACAGGCGGTAGCCTGATTACTGGAGTTTCTGCCTCAGTTGGGTTGGTGCTGGTGACTGTACTTTCTTGAAGAGGTTTTTTAGTTTGTTCAACTTTTTGTGTGGGGGCCCGGGAGGCCGCTACCACTACAGGATGCTTCTGCCGTTGGATGTTGTTGTTCGGCCTTTCTCCCCGATTTAGGGGAGGGGGAGCTGTGTTTCTGTCCGGAGGATCGGTTTGTATGCCTCTGTCCACCATAAAGGGATCTGTTTGTATTTCCTTCTCAACTGTTGTGATGCATAAGGTGCCCGAAAGCGACCTTAGAAATTCTTTAAATTTATTAGCTCTCACAGCATCCCTCCTTCTCTTACTCGGGGACTTGTGTTTGAGCATCCTGTTAGCTGTGCTCTGCTCAGCCATAGTCGATTCTTGAGATCAGGCGTTGTTCAAGCATCCGGTAAGTGGGGCAGTTCCGTCCCGTGGCACCACAGGATTTCTTCCCCCGATTTTTACACGGAATGCAGACCCCTGTCGTTCTGCATTCCTTGCGGTTGTGACCACTTTCACCGCATCTGGAGCAAGCCGACCCCCTGGTACAGTGCCTCAGAATGTGGTCCAGGTCGCCGCAGTTGTGGCAGCGAGGTACCACGATATAATCCCTTGTGTTAATGGCATGAAAGCCTACATATAATCTGCCCATTGATCTTATTTTTTTCCATAATTGTGCCGAGACCTCGGCCACGTGATGTACCACATCGCGATCTCGAGGTCCTGTTTTGAACTTCAGCTTAAAAGAATTTTTAAATTCTTGCTCATTGATATCTTCAAAATTCTGTGATCTAACTGTTTCATGAAGCTCCTCATTAGTCATGATCGTGGGCACATCGTATAATATTATTAAAGGGTTTCTTTTTCTGGGGGGTTCGCACTTAACAACTGCATTTAGTTTTTGATTGTTTAAGAGTTTCTCCTTGTCCTCCTCACTAGCGACTTCCACAATAACTGAGTTTCTACTGGGTTTTACTCTTTTGATTTTGATCTTATCCTTCACTGGGTCTACAGTTTTAGTTAGCAGCTCCTGTATTTTCTTAACGCTCGTATCTTGGCCAGGCAGGGTCCTCAAGAAGACTGCCGTGTCTGACCGTTTAGCGACTTTTTCTATTGTGTCCCTTGTTGAGGTCTGTTTAGCTGGCGCCTGTGCAGCCACAGCCGCCCAAGTCTTACTAGGTTGTTTTCTTAGTCTTTCATTTTCTTTCGTTAATTCCAATACGCGGCCTTCCAGTCTTGCATGAGCTATGGCCCATGCCGATAGCTCATTTCTGATCGTATTAAGAGCCGCTTGACTAATTTTACCATTCTTAACATTTTGCTCTAAGAGCATGGTAATTCTTGCGTGTCTTTGTACTACGCTCTCATCATCTGCCTGTCCCATCCCGTCCTGTGGTGAGGGTACAGACATCATAGAAGCCCGTAAAGGCGCACTCGTATCACTCGCTTCGGTTTCAGCCATCTTGTTAACGAGTGATAAAAAGGTGGGAGCCCGTCTCTTGCCCCGGACCGGCTCCTCTGGCATGGGGGGGGGACTATTGCAGCTCGCCCACCGACCTCGCCCCTAGGTCAAGGGCACTCCAGAGCTGCAGGGTTCAACGCGCCGTTGCCAGCGCACTGGTCCCCATCGAAGGCCTCGTCGTCGACGATTTCACCCGACGCTCCTCGGCAAGTGCACCCCGCACTCCGGAGAGGCGGATGCACCCCTCGCCCTTCGCCGCCTACTAGCCCGAGTTTCCACCCGAGGGCCGAGGACCCACTCCTACTCAGGTGGTGGGTCGGTCCCCCAGTCGTTCGGCGGTCTGGGCCCATCTAACCTGGCCCAGGCGATGTCACCACCACCTGGGTTTGGCAGAACACGCCCCGGTTACCCAGGGGCGCGGCGAAGCACCCTTGCCGACTCGCGCCGTGATCCCACGCCGACAAACGAGGTCGCCGGCATGCAGAGCACCTGCTGGTCTGTGCCCTGCGAACAGAAAGGGACTGGTGTTCGGTCCCTCGACACAGCTCCCCCTGTGCCACGCACCCTTCGCTTTCGCATCGGGTTGGGTCGCAGCTCTCCCTTTTGACGCAAGGCAGAATGCCGAGCTTGACGTCTGGCACCACGGGAAGGCGGAAAGAGCTACTTGGGAAGGAGAGGCTGTAAGAGACGCTTCACTTCCCCGAGTGAGGACTGCCGCGGCACGCCCGACTGGAAAGCGATACGCCCCAGTGCGAGCCTCCGTGCCTTACGGCGCGCCGGCAACGGGCGGGCCCGCGCCGAAACGCGCCGTCAAGCGACTGACCTCACGGACAGGAGAGAACCCACACGTACCCGAAACTGTCGATCCATTAAAAAGGAATGAATAAAAAGAGGGAGGCGACCGCGAAAGCCCCATGTATGCATGGTGCGGAGAATGCCCGCCCTCCAACAGGTGTCGTAAGCCTTCTCCAAATCAAAGAACACAGCCGCGGTCGGGCGCTTCCGCAAGAAGTTATTCATAATGAAGGTCGACAAGGTAACCAGATGGTCAACAGCAGAGCGGCGCCTTCGAAATCCACATTGTACATTGGTAAGTAGGCGTCGAGACTCGAGCAGCCAAACCAATCGAGAGTTAACCATTCGCTCCATCACTTTACAGACACAGCTGGTAAGGAGATAGGTCGATAACTGGAAGGCAAGTGCTTGTCCTTCCCCGGCTTAGGAATCGGGACAACAATAGACTCGCGCCAGCATGCGGGAACATGTCCCTCAATCCAGATGCGATTGTATGTACGAAGAAGAAAACCTTTACCCGCAGGAGAAAGGTTCTTCAGCATCTGAATATGAATAGAATCAGGCCCTGGAGCGGAGGACCGTGATTGGCCAAGTGCGGTTTCGAGTTCCCGCATGGTGAATGGGGCATTATAACTTTCACAATTCGAGGAGCGGAAGTCAGGTGGCCTAGCCTCCTCTGCCTGTTTGCGGGGGAGGAAGGCAGGGTGGTAATGAGCGGAGCTCGAAACCTCGGCGAAAAAGCGGCCGAAGGCATTGGAGACAGCCTCAGGGGCCACAAGGACTTCATTCGCGACCTTCAAGCCAGAAACTGGGGAGTGGACCTTAGTGCCAGATAGCCGGCGCAGGCTACCCCAGACAACAGAAGAAGGGGTAGAACTGTTGAAGGTGCTTGTGAAAGCAGCCCAGCTGGCTTTCTTGCTTTCTTTAATAATACGACGACACTGAGCACGTAATCGTTTATAATTAATACAATTCGCCACTGTAGGGTGGCGCTTAAAGGTGCGTAAAGCACGTCGACGAGCACGTAAAGCATCTCTACATGCTGCGGTCCACCAGGGGAGCGGTACGCGACGTGGAGAAGAAGTAGGGTGAGGGATGGAATATTCAGCAGCAGCGAGAATGACTTCCGTGAGGTGTGCGACCTGACGATCGCAGCTTGTGAAGGTTTGATCCTGAAAGGTAGCCCTGGAAGAGAAGAGCTCCCAGTCTGCCTTGGAGATTGTCCAACGAGAGGAGCACGGAGAGGGAGTATGCTGCAGGAGATGGATAACACACGGGAAACGGTCGCTCGAATATGTATCAGAAAGTGCATACCACTCAAACCGGCGTGCAAGTTGGGGAGTACATATAGAGAGGTCTAAATGGGAATAGGTGTGAGATGTGTCCGAAAGAAAAGTAGGGGCGCCAGTATTGAGGCAGACAAGATCGAGCTGGTTGAAAAGGTCTGCTAACAAGGAGCCCCTCGGGCAGGATGCTGGAGAGCCCCAAAGGGGATGGTGGGCATTGAAGTCTCCAGTTAACAAAAATGGTGCAGGTAGCTGAGCAATAAGTTGCATCATGTCTGCCCTGGTAACGGCAGATGACGATGGAGTGTAAACGGTACAAAAGGAAAACGTAAAAGTGGGGAGAGTAATGCGGATGGCAACTGCCTGCAGGCCGGTGTGCAACGTGATGGGATCGTAGTAAATATCATCCCGGACCAGCAACATAACCCCTCCATGAGCTGGGATACCTACCACAGGGGGTAGGTCAAAACGCACAGAGGTGTAGTGTGCCAAGGCAATTTGATCGCATGGGCGTAGCTTCGTTTCCTGGAGGGCTACGACAAGCGGACGGTGCAAGCGGAGCAGCAACTTCAAGTCCTCTCGGTTGGAGCGAATGCTGCGAATATTCCAGTGAATAAGTGCCATCGTAAGAAAAGAAAGATGAGAGAAGTGGTCACCTCGAAGGCCGCTTAGGGCCTGGCTTCGAGCGAGCACTGCCGCCGCTATCAGTAGGCGGACAGTCATCGTCCATTGGGTCTATAGGGTCATCGGCCATCTCGGGAGGATGGCCGGGAGGGGGAGCTTCCTCCGCCAGTGAACGGCCAGATGTACGGCGACCAGCGGTGCGGCCAGGCGAAACGGATGACGGCCTGGGGGCGGCAGCCGCTGGGTGGCGCAAGAGAAGAAATGCGCCGTGGCGGGGAAGGAGAACTGTGCTTCCTATGCGCCTTTTTGGAAGGACGTGTAGTGGAAGTACCGGTCGAAGGCTGTGAGGTCGAGGTACGGAGGAAGTCTGCACGGGATGGTTCCTTCTTGAAGGCCCGTGCATCTGACTTCGGTGTCTTCGTTTTAGCAGAAGCTGAAGAAGGTGCTCGTGTCTGTGGGGTGATGGGAGGAAGAGGAGACGTCGACCGCGCGATCTTAGCACTGGCCGAACGGACGACCGTGGTGCTGAAGGTCAGATCCAATGTCTGGGTTGCTACCTCCCGGGTAGTCCGAGGAGAGGCGAGGACAGTACTGTATTTCCCCGCTGGGAGCAGCGTGGGCTTCCTACTAGCCAATAGCTTGCGAGCAGCCGAGGTGGACACTTTCTCTTTGACCCGAATTTCCTGGATACAGCGTTCTTCCTTATAGACAGGACAGTCGCGGGAGGATGCTGCATGGTCACCCTGACAGTTCACACAACGAGGAGACGGAGGTGGACAGTCACCCTCATGGGCATCCCTGCCACAGGTGACACATTTAGCCGCATTGGAACAAGACTGTCGAGTGTGATTGAAACGCTGACACTGGTAGCAGCGCGTAGGTGTCGGGATATAGGGGCGAACAGAAATAACCTCGTAGCCCGCCTTGATGCGCGATGGCAGCTTAACACTATCGAAGGTCAAGAAAATTGTCCGGGTCGGTACAAGGTCATTGTTGACCTTTTTCATGACCCTATGGACAGCCGTCACGCCCTGCTCAGCGAGGAATGATTGAAGCTCCTCGTCAGTCAATCCGTCGAGGGAGTCAGTATAGACCACACCACGAGACGAATTCAAAGTTCGGTGGGCCTCCACCCGGACAGGGAACGTGTACAGGAGGGTGGCCCGAAGCAGTTTTTGTGCCTGAAAGGCATTCTCAGTTTCCAGTAATAAGGTGCCGTTACGCAACCTGGTACAGGATTTGACAGATCCGGCTATGGCATCTACGCCCTTCTGAATAACGAAAGGGTTGACAGAGGAAAAATCCTTTCCGTCCTCAGTTCGAGAAACTACGAGGAACTGTGGGGCAGGCGGTAGTACTTTTGTCACTGTTGGCTGGTCACGTTTCCGTTTTTGGGTCGAAGTCGAAAGAGATGGAGTAGAATCCATTGCGGAGGAATCCCCCATGATTGCCAGCGTCTCCGATGGCGCGCTCCTTCCTTGTGGGGACCCTCTCAGAGGGCACTCCCGCCTTAGGTGAATGTTTACACCTCAGGTCACACCTCCCGAGAAACAGACGGAGGGACCAATCGGCATGGTCAGAAGGTATCAGCTCAGGCAATCACCCCTCCCCGGGCCTGGCCTTTACCAGGGGGTACGCGCGTGCCTTACATGTCTACCCAGGGCGGGGACTTACGCGTTACCCCGTCACCGGCTACGCGTGCGAACGCGTGGGTCGGCCTTCAGACACGCACAGGGTGGAAGGAAGAAGAGGAAAAAGAAGAGAGAGAGGGAGAAAGAGGACAGACTGTCTCAAACGCCGAGGCGGAGACCAGAGAAGGCAAGGAGAAGAAGGCAATGAGAAAGCAAGGGGAAGAAGGCAATAAGAAGGCAAGGAGAAGAAGGCAATGAGAAGGCAAGGAGAAAAAGGCAATGAGAAGGCAAGGAGAAATAGGCAATGAGAAGGCAAGGAGAAGGCAAGGGAAAGAGTAAGGAAGACAGTGAGGTGGAGAAGAGCAAAGAAAGGAACCAACAAAAGGAAGGAAGAAACGAGAAGTGAAAAAACCAAAAGGACCACGATGATAGGTCGTGGAACCGTCCGTCTCCGGACGCAGGCGCGAACTACCCCCGTGAGGGGGATGGACTCCTTTTAGTCGCCTCTTACGACAGGCAGGAATACCGCGGGCCTATTCTAATCCCCGGACCCGCAGGGGGGAGCGAGAAGAATGATCGCCCACATCAACAGAACCGACGAGAGGGCGATATGTGTCTCAGCTTTCACTGTTCCGGACGCGAAGCCTTTCCCCAACGCAAAAGGCCTGGCCACAATGTGGATCATCGCCATGACGGCACACGCCATCGTCAGCAAACGGCAGACCGACAAGGCGCAGTTCCTCACGGACCTGTGGGAGGAACACAGGAGGGCCAAACAACGCTCCGAGTACCGAGAGACCTTCCAGAACGTCCTGCAGGTCCCGCTGGACGCCGCCGTCCGAGACGCCTTCAACACGACGTGACCGCGAACTCCCGCAACACCCACACCCAGTCGCTGAGGACGTCGCCCACCGATCCCTCCAAAGCCCCGACGGCAAGAATGGTGCATTGCGAAAGTGTTGCGAAAATGCGCACAAAGTGAAAGTGGGTACGTGTAGCAGTGCCAGTTACGTGTGCCATTCGTAGTCAAAAGTGTCCAATAGTCAAATACAGCAGGCAAAAGGAAATAATCAGCCATAAATTTAGTGTAAAACATACAAAAAGTGTTCCAAGAAAACAACAAAATATCAAACAGTGTATATGATGTCATTAATGTGTCCTCTCACATTCTCATTCGCTCTCGCGCTCTCTCCACTCAAGGTACGTTTTTCATTTCTCTTATATTTTCATGTGTTTTGATTTCTTGTTTTGTTGTGTTTTATTAATGTGATAATATATATATATTATTTCGGCCATCATGTGCTTAAACGTAGCATGCCTCTTTGCCACTAACAAAATATTAACATTAGACATTCTTTGCACCAAATTCCATGTAAATTGTTGCGTCCACCCTTAGGCAGTACATTAACAATCTCCTGCGTTCACGAATTTACCCGCCCGCATCTCGTGGTCGTGCGGTAGT
This sequence comes from Schistocerca serialis cubense, assembly GCF_023864345.2. Lineage (NCBI taxonomy): Eukaryota > Metazoa > Arthropoda > Insecta > Orthoptera > Acrididae > Schistocerca > Schistocerca serialis. The sequence continues at coordinate 675,370 of NC_064642.1, forward strand.
GTTCTCGCTTCCCACGCCCGGGTTCCCGGGTTCGATTCCCGGCGGGGTCAGGGATTTTCTCTGCCTCGTGATGGCTGGGTGTTGTGTGCTGTCCTTAGGTTAGTTAGGTTTAAGTAGTTCTAAGTTCTAGGGGACTGATGACCATAGATGTTAAGTCCCATAGTGCTTAGAACCATTTTGAACCACGAATTTACCCACATAGATGCTCTGGTGTATATTCCCTATTTCGCTTTAGCAAACTCGCCAAAATAGGCCCACTTAAATACAATAGATGAATAAAATCATTACTTTTTTATTTCTTAAATTTAGAATAAAAAAAAAAGGAATCAGCCGTACTCGTCTTATCACGTAAGTCAAGCAACATCGTTAGTACTTAGATGGGTGAGCGCCTGGGCACCCTGGCTGTCATCAGTTTTTGCTTTTTATTCACTGCCCCTGCCAGCCCTCTTTCCATACCGCCTTTCTGTTGTGACAAAGACTTCCTTAAGCATTTTAAACGGCCGTAAGAAACGAAACTGCAATAATTAACTCAGTTTGAAGGAGAATGTGCTAACTGAGTTTGCCGGGAAGTCTTTGAAAACGACAAAACAGTACGAATCGGGCGGTATGCTCCGGATTACGATAGCGCCTATCGTTCTGCAGCGGCGTACAGCTCCAAATTCGATTTGTAATCATAAATTTATTCTTTTGTCGTCTCGCCTCCTCCCGCAGACGTTTCTCGCGCATGTGCTGCCATATGGACCGCGACCGGAGAGGCAGCGAGCGGCAGTTGGGACAAGTTGGGACTGAAGGGGAGGGGTCAGGCGAGAATGCACCGCGCAAATTATGGAAATTCGGGACAAGTCGGGACGGAAGGGGAGGGGACAGGCGAGAATGCACCGCGCAAATTACGCAAATATCTGGAAGCGCGGCGCGTGTCAGGCAGGTGAGAAAGCCTCCGTCGGTCCAGCACGACACTGCCACACCCCGCGCAGTCCCCCCAGCGCCCGGCCGCGCGCAAGCCCTACAAGATGCGTCGCCCGCGAGTGTCGGAGGCCGCACGCACCAAACGAATGACAGGCGGTGCAACGAGCAGCTGTGTCGTGTGTCTCGCCCACTTGCTTTGCGTCTAATGTGCCACGGAAATCGGCGATCGCGTGTGTTGGGAGAAGGGGCGAAAGCTTCTTCTGTGGCGCGGCTACAGTGTAAGGATGCCAACGGCCATACCATGCTTAGCGGCCGCTCTGTTGGCTTCGCCGCGTTGCGTTCCGCTGTCGAGTTTCTCATTTTCGCGCGTTTTTTGCGTAGTTCTTAAGTAACGGTTTGAAAATGGAAAACGTAAACAGATCGAACACACTGAACGTTATTTTCGGCAAAGAAGCTGTACGCCCAACGGCATACGAAGCTCACGACTGGATTATTGACGATCTCGGTCTTACCTAAACCGAAACGTACGGAGTCCAGTGGGACTTTATTACCGGAACCCTCTTCATGAAATTCAATGATGCGGAAATGTGCGAAAAAATCGTAAATGAAAACGGTGGAAAACGCAAGTTTAAATATCGTGACGGAAGCTTTTGCGACGTGACCGTGTGCCACGCGGGTTACGGTATTCGTCAAGTGCGTATTTTCAATCTTCCTTTCGAAATACCGACCCAAATGATTGATTGTGGTCTCATGCCGTATGGCAATGTGCTTTCAGTGACGAATGAAAAATGGGGCAGTGGTTTCCGCCTACAAGTATACAACGGAGTAAGAAGTGTTCTTATTGAACTGAAACAGCACATCCCGTCTTTTCTTGTCATAGGCAGTTACAGGGCTTTTATATCGTACAATGGACAGCCACAGACGTGCTCGCACTGCAATGCAACTGACCACTTTCGACAAAATTGTCCGAACAGACGTCGCCCTGTGCAACTCCCGCTCGGCGGTGATAGCGCACAAACGCAGAAAAATTCGTATGCGTCTGTAGCGTTGGGTGTTGCTCCGATTCGACCCTCGTCACTCCCTGTGACGGAGGCTGCGTGCGAATCGGCTGCGACCCCAGCGAACACGGACAATGTCATGGACGTAACAGAAATTGATGAAAAAGCCGCCATTCCGGAAAATTCTCTCGGCAATAATGCGACAAACGTCACGGTTGTGGCTGACGTTCACCCAGAGCCGCCAAAAAGTGACGATACTGAATCAGATATTTTTCCGACCAACACGCAAAATTCAGAGAGTGGACGCAGCCCTGCTGCTGTCCCCTCAGAAAAGCGTGTTTCACGTAAAGACCCCAGTCCATCCCCGAGCAGGATATCGATGAGCCATTCGCCGAATAAATCTTCAAAAAGGAAACATAGACGCGGCCGTGGAAACGGAAATTCGGATGCAACTTTTAAATCCGATCAACAATGCCCTGTGACAATCGTCCCTGTTGCGTCGCATGAAACAGAAGCAGAACGCCGGCGCGAGGCAACTGTTCGACATCTAAGGGAATTTCTAAATAAGCAAGAGAAAGAAATCAGCGTACAACCGCTCGCAACTGAGGCTGTATTATCAGCGCCAATTAAAAGAAAGGCAGACGAAATGCACGAGTGTCGTGCTCGGCACACAGCCCACGTCCCGACGGACGACATTCGTGCCGTCCATGCCATGCAAATCGATCCGCCACATATGCACGTACCGATGGAAACCAACAATGATCCTCCCCGCTCAGATCAACAACGCAGTACTGTTTGGTCTGAAGATGTTTGAGTATAAACTCGGTTGAAAATTAGTTGCAATACTCGTCACATACGAAACAAACCATTCGCAGAATGAAATTATCTCCATTTATACCCCGTCTCCCGTAGCTAATGTTTCTCTGTTTCTTTCTCCACTTCCAATGCCTGTCTGCTATACGCAAATAAAAGATTTATCTATTCTTACCTTAAATATAAACGGGATTTCTGCAGTTGACAAAATTTTATCCCTAGTCGATTTTGTACATTTCAGTCGTTTTGACGTAATATTCCTTCAGGAAGTTACCGCAAACATCCTCAGTAACATAAATGGATATGATGTCATTTATAACATTAACAATAATATAAAATGCGGTACCGCGATTTTATACAAAAATTCCCTAGAGCCAGACAATGTCCAAACGTTGCCAAGCGGACGCGCAATTGCGTGCAATATACAAACCATGAGATTTATCAATATTTACGCCCCCTCAGGGACAGATAATAGACGAATGCGCGCAGCATTTTTCAATCACGAGGTAGTTCCCTTGTTTGATACCACACGTCCAATAATTCTCGGTGGCGATTTTAACTGCGTAACAGACCCATCCGACCAGCACCCTACGGCCACTATGTGTCCTGAATTAGTGAAACTGTTGACCGCCAAAGATCTGCGAGACACGTGGCGTCTCCTCCACCCACATACAACGCAGTATACGCACATATACAATAGTGGAGCAAGCAGAATAGACCGCATATACGTCTCTCAACAGATGACAAACAATCTAAATAGCGTAGACATCATCCCTGTCGCCTTTAGCGACCATTGCGGTTATGTTGTTGCCATACACCTACAGCGTACAAATGAAACACCTACTCCCAGGTTGTGGAAGCTTAATACGAAACATCTTGCCGCGACAGACTTCCGCTCGAAAATGCAATCTGAATGGCAGCTTTGCCTGCAGAAAGAGAAAAACTACAGCTCAGCACTAGAGTGGTGGACTTTCTACGCAAATCCGCAGATTAGGATAATTGCTCAATGTTACAGCCAGGAGGTATCCTTCTGGACGCACTGCACAACAGAATTTTACCAAAAATGCCTCAAAGACGCGTTAAACGCCCACATCGGACCAAATGAAAATCTCCGCCTCCGCTTAAACCGTATTAAAGCAAAGATTCTCCGTATACATAACGAAAAGGCAAAAGGAATTTTGGTCCGAAGTCGCGCCTTGTGCGCTCTGGACGACGAAGAACCGTCGTCCTATCATCTCGCGCGTGAAAAAACACGGGCAAGACGCAAACACGTAGAATCGATAACGACTGCGTCAGGCGAGCGCCTTACGCGGAAAACAGACATTCTCCAACATATTACAGCCCACTACACGGACTTATTTCGAGACGTTGCGACAGACGACGTAGCGCTAAATTATTTGTTATGCGACCTGCAGACTGACATTTCGGACGCGGACCGAGAACAGTTGATAGCAGAGATGACAGTACAGAACACAAAACCTATTGTACAGTCGTGCTCTAAAGGAAAGTCGCCGGGACCTGATGGCCTGCCAACCGAATTCTATCAGGTCTACTGGGACATCTTTGGGCAAAAACTCACCGACATAGTAAATGAAGTAATTCGTGGCACCGATATTCCCGCAAAATTTCTGGAAGGTCGAGTTGTGCTCGTCCCAAAACCGCAACATACATGTCGTGTCCAAGATTTCCGGTCCATCACGTTACTCAATACCGACTACAAAATCGTTGCAAGGTGCCTTGCAGCAAAGATGAAGCCAGTCATTAACAAAGCTATCAGCTCCTACCAAACGTGCAGAGTAACACACCACAATATTTTCCACGCAGCGTCCTTATACCGAGACATAGTAGCTCACACGGCAGTCCATAAATTATCGACAGCTATTCTATCCATTGACTTTGCGAACGCTTTCGATCGCATAAGCAACAAATACTTGCTATAGGTCATGACAAAAATGGGATTCGGCCGAGAATTTATCAAAATTATTGAAAATATTCTCACGGGAGCAAGATCAGTAGTCACATTAATCGGATGGCAAACTAAACCGATCCCTATTTGCCGCTCTGTCAGGCAAGGATGTCCGCTGTCAATGTTCTTATTCGTGATCGCCATAGACCCGCTTCTCAGAACAATAGGCAGGACGTCAAAAGGTGTACAAATTCACAATGCTTCCTTTAAATGTGTGGCATACGCAGATGCTAGCACGAAATTGGAGGAGAATTCTCAACTCCATTAAGGGCCTCTGCAAAAGCCACGCAACCCGGCACCTTACCTTGCACCAGAAAGTCAAACTAAACAATTCCTTCATCCTCTCTAAGGCGTGGTATATGGCGCAGTTGCTTAGCGTATTACCTAAAATGAACTGTACGCAAAGTCCACGCAATGCGTTTTTACCTCTGCACACTCATTCAAATTTCGTGTAAGGGTTTACGTAAATGCGATACAGCAAGTAACCACGACGAATAACGAAAAGAAATTCGGTCCTTTATCGAGAGAAGATATCAGGCTGTAACATGACCAAGAATCAAATTTTTCTCCCGAATAGTTTCCTTGGAATCGGATGATAAGTATTTCATAGCTGCCGCCGCGTCCGCGCCAGCGGTTCGGCGAAAGTTCGTGTGGCCCGGGGGTCCGTACCTGACGTCACGCTCAGCGCGTTCTGTGATTGGCGGCGCGCACCTGGAGCGCGGCACGCGGCAGCGGAAGCGGTTCGACATGGTCAAACCGTGACGCAGAGCCCGCCGCGCCTTGCCGCTGACGCCATTTCCATGGCAACCACGCCGCTGACGCGCGGTTTTGACGCGCGGCAGCCCTAGTGGGAACCGGCCTTCAGTCGCGAGGAGTCGTACTGGAGGAACCGTACGCTCGATTTTTACCAGTAGTGTCTCAGGGATGCCTTCGACGCCCCTATTGACGACTATGGTAACCTCCGTGTGCGGCTCAATCGCATTAAAAGCAAGATTCTGGGTATTCATCGCGAAAGGGCGAAAGGTCACATAGTCCGTAGTCGTTTTGCGGGCACCGTTGATGAGGAGCATCCGACGACTTTTTATTTGGATAAGGAGAGACGCTTGGCGTCTGCGAAACGAGTTCAGAGTTTGTTAACGGATGCTGGCGATCGCCTCAGTGGCAGACGGGATATGGTTGCTCACGTCACTGCTTATTATTCCGCGTTGTTTTCCAACTACGATGGTGACGGCATCGCCACTGCCGCCTGTTTAGACGAACTGCGTTGTTTTTTAACGGACGACGATCGCGCCGACTTAACTGCAGCGTTGTTGCCACACGATTTTTTTTATATTGAAGGCGTGTCCCAAAGGGAAGTCTCCAGGGCCCGACGGTTTACCGACTGAATTTCATCTCGCCGTCTGGGACATTATTGGGGGCATGTTCACTCCATTGATTAACGAAGTCCTTCGTGGTGTGGCAGTACCCAGCCGTTTTATGGACGGTGGGGTGGTGCTTATTCCTAAGAAGGAAGGAGACTGTCGCGTCCAAGATCTGGGGCCTATCACCTTATTGAATGCCGACTATAAGATCGTTGCGAAGTGCGTGGCTGACAAGTTGAAATCTGTCATGGATAAGGTTATTGCTGCTCCTCAGTCGTGTGGAGTACGGCGTCGTAACATCTTTACTGCGGCTTCTGCATACAGGGACGTTGTCTGTTCGGCAGCGGCTCCTGGTACCTCTGCAGGAATCTTATCCATTGACTTCGCCAACGCCTTCGATCGTGTCAGCCACGACTACCTCCTTCAGGTCATGTCGCGCATGGGTTTTGGTCTCAAATTTCTGGAAGTGGTACGCAACTTACTTACGGGAGCTCGGTCGGCGCCAGGCGAAAGAGCAGACCTCTTCCCGCACTCAGCCGGAGGGTGATGTCGTTACTGCAACGCAACAACGTGACATCGCGGTGCAACATTTGAAAACTTTCCTGAGCCAACCGACTTCTGCTACCGATTCCGGCATGGCGGTGGATCCGCCTTTGTCTGTGACACCTTCCCCCTTTCCGATTAAAAGACAGGCCGAAGATTCACACCATCGTCGTGCCCCCCCTTCCACCCACGATTTGGTGCCGCCTTTATCTTCGGATGTTGAAATGCCCGCCGTGGAGCATTCCGTCACAGAGGGTGCCGTCACAGTTTCTGGGACCCCACCGCCCCCGCCCCCCCCTCCCCCCCTCCCAGTCAATTACGGGATTGGTCGGAGGACGTTGAGGCCGGTGATCACCATTAGTGTGACGTTTTGTATGTCCTTCTCCCTCGTAGCACGTTGGTATGTTTTATCGTGTTTTAAACATTTTCCTGTTTTTATGTTCTTGTTTTTCAACTGTGTTTTACGTGTATATGGTTAACGACTGTAGCCAGTGGATCATTTTAACAGTCAATCTTAATAAGTTGCGCAATCCGCAGAAGGCTATGATTTTAAAAAATTTTTTGTACGGTAACTCATGTCGCTTTTTTTTTTTTTTTTTACAAGAGGTGACTTGTGAAGCGCTTTTATTTTTGCATCCCCCCTGCAGGTTCGGGGGTAAGAATAGGCCCGCGGTATTCCTGCCTGTCGTAAGAGGCGACTAAAAGCAGTCTCAACTGTTTCGGCCTTTAATGTGATGGTCCCCATTGGGGTTTGACCTCCATTTTTCCAAATTCAACAGAAATACGAGCCTTTTGGGGAAGGACACCTTACGTGGTGCACCATGAGTCCTCTGTGCCCTAAGACCTTGGCACTCGTTATCGTCTTGGCGTCGTAACTGCACCCTCCATCCCTCATTTTGGGCTTTCACACCTGATGGATTGTGTAAGTTCCGCCCTTCGTGCTTCACCATCTGCACCCACGATCACTATGGACTACCCATGGCACCCAAAATCCAGCACGGTAGCCAGCCCGTTGTGGTGGGGTCGTCATGTACCCTCTAGGTTGTAGCCCCCTGACAACACAGGGATCGTACTGCCGATGCCAGAGCTGACACCTCCCCACGTAAGCCAAGAAGTAGATATCCGTCTCTCTGGGGCATCGGGACTCCCGGCAACGACCATCCTGCCAGGGCCGGCCGAAGTGGCCGAGCGGCTTTAGGCGCTACAGTCTGGAACCGCGCGACCGCTACGGTCGCAGGTTCGAATCCTGCCTCGCGCATGGATGCGTGTGATGTCCTTAGGTTAGTTAGGTTTAAGCAGTTGTAAGTTCTAGGGGACTGATGACCACAGCACTTAAGTCCCATAGTGCTCAGAGCCATTTTTTGAAGCATCCTGCCAGGTGGCCTTTGCTGTGGCTGGGTGTCGCCCGTGGGGAGAGCCCCTGGTCGGAGTGGGTGGCATCGGGGCGGATGCCCCGCAATGAAGCAGGTGAAATCTCAATCTGGTGGTCGCCCGACCGCCAATGTCTCTAAGCGTGGTAAGGTGGAATTTAACGCTGTGACATATAACCCGAAGTCGTTCCCTCCCCTAGCCACACCATGGGAGGAACGTAGGGCTGCAGACAGACAGGAGCCGTATTCACCGCGATACCTTGTACGCAGCAGGACTGATGGGGATTCGTTTTTTGGGACTAAGCCTCTTTTCTTTGTGCGCAATCTGTAAGATAAGTTTGGGGAAGTGGCGTCTCTTTCCAAACTGAGGAGTGGGGCCATTCTGATACAAGCAGCTTCATCTGCACAGTCCCAGGCATTACTCGCCTGTGAGAAGCTCGGTGACATCCCCGTTACTGTCACTCCCCTTAAGTCCTTAAATTTGGTCCAGGGGATTATTTTTCATAAAGATCTTCTGCTACAGTCTGATGAGCTACGTGAGAACCTGTCACGACGAGGTGTACACTTTGTCCGTCGTGTCTTTAGGGGGCCGATGGATAATAGGGTCGCTACCGGTGCTTTCATCCTGGCCTTTGAGGGCGACTGCTTGCCTGAGAAAGTCAACGTCATGATCTACCGGTGCGATGTCAAGCCATATGTCCCGCCGCCTATGCGATGCTTCCAGTGCTGGAAATTCGGACACATGTCCTCCAGGTGCACTGCCAGCCCCACGTGTCGTGATTGTGGACGACCTCCGCATCCTAATGCTCCATGTGCTCCGCCTCCCACCTGCGTTAACCGGAGGGAGCATCATTCTCCCTGCTCACCAGACTGTGTAGTCTATCAACGAGAGCGGAAGATACAAGAAATTAAGACCTTGGACCGTTTAACTTACCAAGAGGCAAAGAAGACGCTAGAACGACTCAACCCCACACCTATGTTGAGGAGCTATGCTACCGTCACATTGCCGCCACCAGCTCCTGCACAGGCTCCCTTCTCCGTTGGCCCACAGAGAAATTAAGTAACGTCTGCCCCACCGCTGAGACAGGCCACTCTCTCTTCTACTGCTCCCAAAACACCCAGTTTGGGAGCAGTGCGCCCCAAGCAACCGGGGAAGTCAGTCCCCACCTCTCAGCCGGAGCGGCGACAGCCGTCTCTGGCTCCTCGGCCGGGGAAGCGACAGCTCTCTCCGGCTCCTCGGCCGGAGACGCAACAGCCTCCTCTGGCCTCACTTGTTCGGAAGGGATCCCTTAGGGGAGTCCCTTCCAAGGACTTCCCCAGTGTCTCACAAGACACTAGCCAGTGGCTGAAGAAGCCACCAGCTGCTGGTCGAAGGGCTTCAAGCTCTTCCTCTGTTCCTGATAATGCATCAGGAAAGCCATCCCAGCATGCCAACCCTCCTCCCAAAGACGAGAGAGAAGAGGAAGCTCTCCAAGAAGGATAAGAACCCAGTGGTTCCCGCAACAAAGCTTCCTGTCAGCTCAGCCTCTGAGGATGAGGTCGAGCTCTTTGCATCCCCTGATGACCTGGATCTCGCCGTCTCCTCAGAAACGATGGCCGTAGCGACGTCCGTCACTCAGTCGGTGGCAGCATGTGACCCTGCGAAGTAATTTGCCTTTTCAGTGCCTGAATGCCCCTACAGGACACGCTTTGTACAATCCTCCAGTGGAATTGTGACGGTTATTTTAGCTATCTACCTGAGCTACGTCAGCTTCTAAGCATGACACCTGCTTTCTGCATTGTCCTCCAGGAAACCTGGTTCCCGGCAATGCGGACCCCTGTCCTCCGTGGATACAGGGGTTATTACTGCTACCGTAGCACTTACAATAGTGTGTCAGGTGGAGCCTGAGTGTATGTCCTTACCTCTGTATATAATGCTCCTGTGCCTCTTCAAACATCATTGGAAACTGTGGCTGTCCGCGTAAGGACTACCCAGGACATAACCGTCTGCAGTGTATCTCCCTCCAGGTGGTACAGTCTCCCTGACCGAATTGGCTGCACTTGTCACCCAACTTCCCACGCCTTTTCTTCTCCTTGGGGATATTAACGCCCACAATCCCCTGTGGGGTGGATCGAAGATTACTGGCCGAGGCAGAGATGTCGAGAATCTCATCTCCCAACTCGACCTCTGCCTCTTAAACACTGGCGCTGCCACGCATTTCAGTGTGGCGCATGGCACGTTCTCGGCCATAGATCTGTCATTGTGCAGCCCAGGGCTTGTACCATCGATCCACTGGAGAGTCCATGACGACTTGTGTGGTAGTGACCATTTTCCGATCTTCCTTTCACTACCCCAGCGTCGATCCCATGAGCGCCTGCCTAGATAGGCATTTAGAAAGGCAAACTGGGAAACGTTCTCCTCTGCTGACACTTTTGAATCTCTCCCCCAAGCTTGAGGGGCGTCTTGAAGAGCTGGAGAAGGAGAATGCTAGATTAAGACAACAGCCAGCCAAGACATGGGCCGGAGTGGTGGCGCAAGCCGCCACAAAAGCCCAAACAACTAAAGAAACAATTGCGAAGATCTCAAAAAAGCCAGACACGGCAGTCTTTTTAAGACCCCTGCCTGGTCAGACTATTAAAAAGGTACAGGAGATCTTCACAACAACAATTGACCCAGCAAGGGACAAAATAAAAATAAACAAAGTAAAGGCCACAAAAAATGTTGTTGTAGATCTCGCAACAGAGGAAGACAGGGACAAAATATTAAATAATTCCAAACTCAATAAGGCCATTAAATGTGAACCTCCCAAGAAAAGAAATCCTCTGGTAATATTGTATGACGTACCTGTGGCACTAACTGAAACCGATATCTATGAAACGATGTTTGCGTACAGACTGACCCATGTGAAGAAGACGTTCCCTCTCCTTGCTGGGGACCTGGGTCGAAACAAGAGCATTCTCGACCACACAGGCATCCTGTACTTGGGAGTTCACAATTACACAGTGAAGAAGTAGTAACCACCAAACATGTCCAGTATAATGAAGTGAGTAGCTCAAACCCACCCTCTGACTCACCATCCCGGGGTGTACTGGGAATTGATCCCCAACGAATATGCCCCAACCTGGAGCATGCTTTGCAGCTATCAAGACTAGAGGAGCCGGCAATCCTCACAACTGCACTGAGACATGTGGTACGTGTCGACCATGAGTATGGTGGAGATGTCACCTTTACAGTAATGGAGGCGGTGGACAGAATCCACCTCAAGACAATGAATCTCCCCACCGACTTCGGAGCCCTGCGAGAACTGGTTAAAAAGGTCTTCGAAAGAAGAAATGAGAAGTTTGACTTGGATGAACTATATTGTCAATCAGTGATAACAAATGGCAGAGTAGCCCACGACTGGTCTAAAAACTGGCCAGAATCACACATTCATACTTACTACCCACGTGAGCCAACTAAACGTGGGTCAGATAAACACTCGCAATAGCAAACTAGTCTTGCAGGAACTGCGGAGGGTGGAGGAGGAAAAGAGTCTAGATGTACTCTGTTTACAGGAACCGTACTCCCACGCGGGGCGGATCCCATTCATGGCTGCCAATTGGCAAATTATACACTCTGATATAGAGCCAAAAGCTGCAGTTGTAATTATTAATAGATCAATTAGAGCCACAGTCCTTGCGCAATTCTCAGGCGAACACTGCAATGTCGTGGAACTTCAAACAATATGGTAGAGGAATAGACGAGTTTTTAGAGTTACTTGCACAAGTTGCCACGGCATTGCGGGGACGCAGAATGCTCGTAACGGCAGACATAAACGCAAAGTCCCCCCTGTGGTTCAGTGGCACGCACGACGATCGGGGGTTGAAGGCTGAGGAGACTATCATGGCACTGCAACTGGTGGTTGCCAACCAACAAGGGAACCCCCCCACCTATATTGGCGGAGGGGGAGAAGGCACAAATATTGACGTCACTTTAGTGACACCAAACCTGGCTACAAAAGTTGACAACTGGAAAGTGTGGGACAAAGCATCCACCAGTCATCATAACCTAATTACATTCATCATTGGGGAAAGGGAGTGCCGCTGGGACATGGGGTGGGAGCTGCAGCTTAACTACAACAAGACTAACTGGGACCGTCTCGCGAGGGAGTGCAACATTCCGACATTGCTGGAGGGTGACGAAAACGTGGAAGAATGCGCCAAAGGACTGGTACAGGCGATCACCAGGGCGGTGCGAGCTGCTGTACCAACCAGGAGGAGAGCCGTAGCGGCCACCCCCACACCATGGTCGGTCGAATTAGGACAGATGCGACAGGCTGTAAGGAGGGCAAGGAGGTACTACCAGCGGAGTGTCGTCTGGAGAGAAAAACAAAGATGGTTGCAGATCTATCGAGGGAGCAAGGAACAATTCCAACAGAAGTTAAGGGCAGTCAGACTCAGAAGCTGGGAAAATTACGTAAAAAGCCAACTGGCTACAGACCCATGGGGAGTCCCGTACAAACTGGTTCGAGAAAAGATCACCTATGGTGTTATCCACCGTCAGGGACGGGGACCGAATGACGGGCACGTGGCAGGAAACTGCTGAGGCCCTACTTCGGGTCCTGTTGCCTGACGATGTGGAGGAAAGTGAGACAGAAGAACAAAAAAGAATAAGGACAGAAGATCAAAGGGACTACAACAACATCAGAATCTACCCTTTCTCTGAGGAGGAGGTTGCTGCCCAGATCAAGGCCCTCAAAAGAGGAAAAGCTCCTGGCCCAGACGGCATTACTGCGGAAGTGGTGCAATTCCTTGCCCCCCAGCTCGTAGCTCCTCTCACTAAGTTATATAACGAGTGTCAAACTCGGGAAATTCCCAGAAATATGGAAAAAAGCTAACATAATTATCATTAAAAAGAGTCCAGACAAAGATCCCACAGAAATTAAATCGTACAGACCTATCTGCTTGTTAGATGTACTGGGCAAACTTTTTGAGAGGCTACTGGCAGACAGACTGACAGCACACCGCATGCTGTGCGGGATGAGTGACAGGCAATTCTGCTTTCGGTCTGGGCGTTCTGCGTCTGACGCAATCGCCCTGGCTGCCGAGGTCTGTGGCTCCACCCCGCACAAGTATGTCGTCGGCATCATGGTAGACATCAGTGGCGCCTTCGACAACCTGTGGTGGCCCTCACTCTTTTCCTGCTTGCGGGAGAAGAACTGTCCAGGGCCGCTATACGGCTGTCTGAGGAGCTATTGTGCAGACAGGGAGGTCTGGCTATCGGCCCCTAGCGGCACAGTCGGGAAGACTTACCAAAGGATGTCCTCAAGGCTCTGTCCTAGGACCTCTCTTTTGGGACATCAATATGGAGCCATTACTTGAAGATCTAAAGAACTGTGACGATGTGCTAGAGGTCATAGCATACGCTGACGACCTCCTCCTGCTGGTCGACGGCAGAAGCCGCGAGGATTTAGAGCCGAAAGTGGAAAGAGCCTTAACTATCCTTACATCGTGGTGCCATAAAAGTAAAATGACGATTGCACCCAACAAATCCACATACCTACTCCTCAAAGGCCAATTGGTCAGAAACCCCACGGTAAGAATGAATGGCATACCAGTTCTTCGGCGCCGCGAGGCCCGATACCTGGGTGTAATCATCGATGAGAGGTGGAACTTTGTATCAGATATAGACACCGTATCTCAGAAATCCCTGCCTCTATTAAACAATCTCATCGGAATTGGTCACAAGCGGTTTCACCTTCCACCTAATCTAATCAAGTTATACCACAATAGCATACTGACCTCAATAGTAGGATACGGATCAGGAGTCTGGGCGCACAGACTCACGAGGGTCATGCCTGCCATGGCCGTAAGAAGAGTGCAGCGGAATATGCTTTTACGTTCAGCAGGAGCCTATAGGACAACACCTGGGGGAGCGCTGTTAGTGCTAATGGGAATCTGTCCATTAGACATAAAAATTCGTGAACAGGCTGCCTGGTACTGGGTAAAAAAGGATAACAGGGACAAAATTAGGGAGATACTTGGGGTTTACGCAGGGGACAAGTATACCATCAAAAAGAGAGGGATAGAACTGTGGCAAGAACAATGGAACAACGAGGATACAGGTCGCAGAACATACGAGTTGCTACCGGATATAGAAGAAAGAATAAAACTTACGTTTTTCACGCCTACGAGAGGAATGCTGCACTTTCTTACTGGACATGGACCATATCCAACATACCTATGTAGGTTTGGGAAGCAGGCTACACCCGCGTGTGACTGTGGTGCAGTGCAAGGCACCCCAGAGCATGTGGTGTACGAGTGCCACCTCTTCGATGATGTAGCCCAAGAGCTAAGACAACTACCAAACAATGACACGTACCCCTTATTAAGACATGACAACACCTTTGATACCTTAAACAAACTCACAAATGAGATATCAAAAAAGATAATTAAGAACTTTTTAAGGGACAATCGCCATTAGAAACCAAAACTTTCAACCGACTTTGACTAGTGTACCCTTCCTGTACCGCCGGGTAAGGACTGGTCAGCCGCTTCACGGCTGGAATCCGCCTTTGTCCTGGATTAGGAGGGAGGAGGGCACAAAAATACCGGACTAAACGCACACCGATCATGACTAATATAATTAGAGTAGATGTAGAAGATAGGATAATACCTTAGAATAGAATGCAGCGACACCAAGTTAAGAGCCAGCCCAGTGCCAGGGGCATGCCCACTGGGATTAGCTCAGTGGGCCTGGCCAACAACCAGTAGGTTTATAGTAGCACTGGCACACTTGTAACGCTGCAGGTAGTACGTAGTTTCCTTGTAGATTAAGTAGTTAGAGCCTCATAGCGGTAAGATTAGAGTAAATAATAATAATAATAAAAAGATACCTGTAGTGTAGAATAAATAGCTGCATTTGCTATGTATCATCATTAGGACCCACTAATGTAGTTAGGTAGTGGGTTATTATGTATCATGTAATGGATATAATAAAGAATTTAAAAAAAAAAACTCCAAAGTGTCCTGGCACAGTGCCCTGATACAGCCTCTGGGCTGAGACACTGTCGTCGTGTTCAGGGGGTGGGACGAAAGACACGAGGGAGACGCACATACAGGAGCAGACCCAGCATTTGCGTCAGCTACTGGGTGGTCAGGGCGATAAGGCTGAGCCGCCTGTTAAACGGAAAAGCGATCAGCCCGGCGATCAGTCATTGAGACAGCAACGCACGCGTTCGGGGGCGGGTGCGGCCTTCCCCGCCCGTGCGGAACCGATGGAAGCAGAATCTTCGCAAGTTGTTGACAGGGATCGTATGGAGCAGGATGACGCTTGGTGGAAGTCGCCGGAGGACGCCCCACTGTCGGGGGTGGTTCCGGACGCGCCACCCGCACCTACGTAAATGCATTACTGTTCAAACCACTCAGTAGTTGTTTTAATGTTACCTTTCTGTGTCTGTCAATGTTTATTTGTGTTTGTACTACTCACGCAGTGTCTTGCACGTGGACAATAATTTACGGTTGAGATAGAGCTTTCTCCCCTTTGCTCTTTTTGTACAGTGGCTTGCCAAAGGTTTCCGAGTGTAGCAACGGTGTTACCTTTTACTGTGAATGTTTGCCGTGACGTGTTTGTCGGCCTCTGAACGGTGCAGTATCGCCGTTTGACTTCCTGTTGCCGCCGTTATAATCTGACTTCAGTGTCGTGCTTGTACTGTTATAAAATTTCGCTTCTATTGTCACGTTGTCTTGTGGCAATGTTGCCATGTTGAGCGGCGGTTGCTGTCTGCTTTTTGGCGTCCTCTTTGCAGCAGTTTATTTTTAGAAATCCGTGCGTTTTCCTGGGTTTACTTGCTGTCTGATGACTGTTGTTCTATCGACGGTTTATCACTGCCGCTTAATATTCATGTCCACCTTGCTGTATTGATGTCGTCGTGAAGTTTTGTAATGTGTCAGCGATGATGTACGTTTGGCGTAATTATCACGCGTTATATTAATGACCTTGGCATGCCATGTTTGTCGCGTGTTTCCGCCGTCTTCACGGAAAGATTGTTCACGCACGTTGCATTATGTGGTTGGATGTGGTCATTTCGCGCCGCTGTTGTGTTCCACTGTGTTCGGTCTCCGCTGCGCGCATGTTCAACGCACAACTCGGTCCATGTTTTTCTGCCTCCACTGTGTTACTTTTATTACGCGTGACTAATGTCCTATCTGTTGCAATTATCAGGTGGGTCTTGCTTCGCTGCGGGGTCTTTGTTTGCCGCTTTCTTTCTTTGTGCAACTTCCTGCGTGTTTGCAACTTCTAGAATGGCGAAATTCCGGTCACAGTTCTGTCATGTTTTTTTTTTTTTTTTACAAGTTGTTCTACTGTGCTATTTACGGGGTGGGTATGTGGTATCTGCCCACTTGTGTTTTTACGTTTTATTTTTTATTATGCATGTCGTGTCTCTTTCCACTTTTACATTTTTACCTGTTGACTTCCATTTGTATCCGCACGATATGCATATCGCCTTGTGTACTTTCCTGCCATGTTACGTGACGCGCCTACCGTCGGATGGCTTGTTGTTTTTCTCTGCACTCCGCCTCTAGACCGATGAGTTTATTTTCGATCTTCACGTTGAATGTCAATACCGTAACGGCTGCGTACAAAGTTTTATTATTCACTGACCTCTTAAAATTTGGCCGTTATGATGTTGTTCTCCTTGAGGAGGTGGCCGGTAGAGTTTTTAGTGATATTCCTGGCTATGGTGTTATTTACAATGTGGACCGTGATTCTAAGTGTGGCACTGCCATTTTATACAAAGACTCGTTAGAGCCACAAGACGTTCAGGTGGTGCCTGACGGCCGCGCTATTGCGTGTGCGATAGGAAGAGTCCGTGTTGTAAATATCTATGCGGCGTCGGGCACGGACAAGCGCCGTGACCGGTCGCGTTTTTTCAGCTCTGAGATTTGTCCTTTTCTAACAACTGGTCGTCCACTTGTGGTAGGGGGTGATTTTAACTGTTGTTGATGCTGCAGATGTGAGTACCGCTCCCACCTTGTGTCAAGAACTTGCCGCGCTGATTACTGGTGCTAATTTGTGTGATACTTGGCGACATTTCCACCCACGTCGCACTGTATTCACGCACCTCTAAAACACCGGGGGCAGTCGCCTTGACCGTATTTATGTTTCTCGCGCCCTCAAGGATGCTCTCCGTCGTGTTGACGTGCTCCCCGTGGCGTTCAGTGATCACTGTGGCTACGTTTGTGATGTGCGGCTGCAGGGTGGGGCTGCGGCTCCTGTCCCGCGGGTTTGGAAGCTCAATGTCACTCACTTGCCGAAGGACGGTTTCCGACTAACTATTACGGCTGTGTGGGAATCTTGCGTTCAAAAAGTTGGCAATTAGCCCTCGACGCTCGATTGGTGGTTGGCGTTAGCTAAGCCTCAGCTACGTCGTGCCGCGCAAGCGTTCAGTCGCGAGGAGTCGTACTGGAGGAACCGTACGCTCGACTTTTACCGGCAGTGTCTCAGGGATGCCTTCGACGCCCCTATTGACCACTATGGTAACCTCCGTGTGCGGCTCAATCGCATTAAAAGCAAGATTCTGGGTATTCATCGCGAAAGGGCGAAAGGTCACATAGTCCGTAGTCGTTTTGCGGGCACCGTTGATGAGGAGCATCCGACGACTTTTTATTTGGATAAGGAGAGACGCTTGGCGTCTGCGAAGTGTGTTCAGAGTTTGTTAACGGATGCTGGCGATCGCCTCAGTGGCAGACGGGACATGGTTGCTACCGTCCCGGCTTACTAATCCGCGTTGTTTACCAACTACGATGGTGATGGCATCGCCACTGCCGCCTGTTTGGACGAGCTGCGTTGTTTTTTAACGAACGACAATCGCGCCGACTTAACTGCAGCGTTGTTGCCACAAGATGTTTTATCGATATTGAAGGCGTGTCCCAAAGGGAAGTCTCCAGGGCCCGACGGTTTACCGACGGAATTTTATCTCGCCGTCTGGGACATTATTGGGGGCATGTTCACTCCATTGATTAACGACGTCCTTCGTGGTGTGGCAGTACCCAGCCGTTTTATGGACGGTAGGGTGGTGCTTATTCCTAAGAAGGTAGGAGACTGTCGCGTCCAAGATCTGCGGCCAATCACCTTATTAAATGCCGACTATAAGATCGTTGCGAGGTGCGTGGCTGACAAGTTGAAATCTGTCATGGATAAGGTCATTGCTGATCCTCAGTCGTGTGGAGTACGGCGTCGTAACATCTTTACTGCGGCTTCTGCATACAGGGACGTTGTCTGTTCAGCGGCGGCTCCTGGTTCCTCCGCAGGAATCTTATCCATTGACTTCGCCAACGCCTTAGATCGTGTCAGCCACGACTACCTCCTTCAGGTCATGTCGCGCATGGGTTTTGGTCTCCGATTTCTGGAAGTGGTACGCAACTTACTTACGGGCGCTCGGTCGGTCGTCATTGTCAATGGCTGGCCGACCGTGCCTCTTCCGATACGTTGTTCTGTTCGGCAAGGCTGCCCGTTGTCGATGTTTTACTTTGTGCTTGCCATCGATCCACTGCTACGAGTTCTCGACCGTACACTCCATGGGATACTAATTGGCAATGTGTCGTTCCGATGTTCAGCGTGTGCTGATGTGGGCGTTTCTGTGGCGCATACGGCGGATATTGATGCAACTCGAGCTTTATTGGAATGTTACGAACGAGCTTCTGGTGCCCGGATAAATGCACGGAAAACTGTGCTCCTTCCACTGGGATTGCACGGTGTTGACGACCGTAGGCCGTGGTTCCGCGTTGTTTCACACCAAACCATTTTGGGTCTCGCTGTTACTGCGTCGCCGCAGAACATGCAGGCTCTGAACTGGCGGTCACTCCTTATGGGTATTCGCATTCTTTGTCGTACACATGCTTCCCGACGGCTCAATTTGCTACAAAAAGTCGACCTCATTAACACGTTTATTCTTTCGCGGGCATGGTACGTTGCGCAGCTGCTCAGCGTCCCGAAATTGATTGCACGTTCCATCTCACGTGTTGTATTTTAGTTACTGTGGCGTCATGAAATTTTTAAAGTGCGGGCGTCGGTTTGTGTCCTTGACAGATCCTTGGGAGGCCTAGGACTTGTTGATTTTGGACGTAAATGTGCGGCGTTGCTTGTAAACCGCACAGCTGCGCTGCAGACCAGCTGTCCGGGTGGCTCCACGGCTGCTTTATTGGAGATCTGTCGGCCGGCGTCTGAGTCCGCCCCCGTTTCCGTTGCCGACATCCCGTATCGTTTGTCGTTCCTGCGAGAATATTATCTCACTCGCAGTTACGTTTTAAGAACGGCTAACGATCCACACCGTACGGCTCGGCGTTTCTACGCTGACCTGATGGGACGGCCGCCGGTTCACAAGTTGGAGGTTCGTTTCCCTACTGTGAACTGTGTAAGTAGGCTGTTTATGTTTTCTTTATGTAAGTAGGCTGTTTATGTTTTCTCTATGTAAGTAGGCTGTTTATAGGCTGTTTATGTTTTCTCTATGTAAGTAGGCTGTTTATGTTTTCTTATTGGCAACGTTACGTAGCGCTCAATATGAAAATCACTGGCTGTGCTGTGTGCAGTCTGTGGCTAGTTTGCATTGTTGTCTGCCATTGTAGTGTTAGGCAGCTGGCTGTGAACAGCGTGTAGCGTTGCGCAGTTGGAGGTGAGCCGCCAGCAGTGGTGGATGTGGGGAGAGAGATGGCGGAGGTTTCTAATTTGTCATGAACTGATATATATATTATGACTTGTGATGATATCAAGGTAAATACATTGTTTGTTCTCTATTAATATCTTTCATTTGCTAACTATCCCTATCAGTAGTTAGTGCCTTCCATAGTTTGAATCTTTTATTTAGCTGGCAGTAGTGGCGCTCGCTGTATTGCAGTAGCTTGAGCAGCGAAGATTTTTGTGAGGTAAGTGATTTGTGAAAGGTATAGTTTAATGTTTGTCAGGGCCATTCTTTAGTAGGGAATTTTGAAAGTCAGATTGCGTTGCGCTAAAAATATTGTGTGTCAGTTTAAGCACAGTCTTGTATAATTGTTCAAAGGGGACGTTTCATATGTCGACCCTTAGCCTAGGATACCTCACTGGAAACTTCTGATTTTTTGTTGTAGTTTGTGTAATTAGTGTAGATTTTGTTTATTGCTACCGCGTAATTGTAGAGAAAATCTCCTTTGTAGTTGCAGTCTTTCATTGTCGTACTGTAAAACAGTTGTGGCATGCATGTAGATTTGCACCAAGTATTTCGCAGCTGCAATTAACTAGATATTATTTTCAGTGCTATGTTAATGTGTTCTCTTATTTTTGATCTTCAAATTGTGTTTTTCTGTGTTGTCGTGTGAAATACTGTGACAATAATGGCGTGTGAAAAACGTAATACTAGGCTCCAAAGCAAACTGAGAAATGACAGTGCAAATGAAAGCAGTGTGTTAGCGCCACCGAGTAATGAATTAACTGATGTTCAAAGTAGTAATTTGGTAATTGTGCATAGGGAAATGGAGCGGGCGTCAAACAATGGCGTGGACAGTGAAACAATTAGTGAAGAGGGAAGCATTATCGATCGATCGGTCGGCAATAGCTCGCCTCAGGAAGCCGAAATGATAGGACACAATTTTGCAAATACTGTAGATACAGGTTTTGCGTCCTCACCGTTTTCCCAAATGAGTCAAGACACGTTTTCCGCTTGTCAAAATGTGAATGTTGCCGGTGCAAATTCACTGCCGAAAAGCACTGAGGAACATGTTTCAGACACCAGTGCATTGTTATTACAGTTAGACGCAATGGGACAAAATCTTCAAAAGTTAGACTCATTGGAACAAACTCTTGAACAAACGCGTGAAGATTTAACTACTGAGTTACATAACATTGAATCGAAATGTCAAAAAGTCTGTAATGACGTAAAAACTCAAATTTGTGAGCATTTCCAACCTATTTTTTCGCGTCATGAAAATGCATTACAGAATCACGAAGCAGCCATAAAAGAACTGCAAACTATTGTTCATGAAAATCACAACACCTTGCAAGCTAAAATTGACGCAGTTGCATCTACCGATTCGGTTACGCAACTTGCAAAAAGTCAAGAAAACTTAAAAGACACAGTAGATTCGATTTCAACACAAATGGACACTCTGAAACTTGGTTCAGAAAAACACACTGAGGAAATGTGTTCATTATCAGAGAAAGTAGTTGAACTTTCGGATCAGCTAAATAATTTATCTGCGAAGGTAGATGATAATCTGAATGACGCAAAACCGGTAGTCTTTAATGACACAGAACAGAACGCACAAATTAGGAAACTGAAACAAAATCTGAATCAAATTGATACGCAACACCAAAGAGAAATCCGGGAAGTACAAGATCAGCTGACACAGGTAATACAAGAATTACGTATTTCAGAAGACACTCGCGCTCCAACACGGGAAGAGGGACTTAGAAACACGGAAAAGCCGCAAAATAATAACACAGGGCATTTCGGAAGTTATGAAAGAAATTGGCAATGTGCACCGAATTTTGAGATGGAACGGCCGACACGACCTAACAATGACCGATATGCGACTCGCCGACATGATGATTTTGACTATAAGCTGTTCATTACTACACGTAAATTCAAAACATTTAAGAATTCTGGCAACGACATTCATCCACAAGCATGGCTCCATCAATTCTCTCATTGTTTTCCTCCCAACTGGTCGTTAGAACACAGATTAGAATTTATGTGTGGCTACTTGGAGAATGAACCAGCTGTAAGAATGCGATCGGTAATTCACGATTGCCACAGTGAAGGAGAGTTTTACCATGCCTTCCTCTCAGCATATTGGTCTCAAGCTACACAAGACCGTGTAAAACATAACATCATAATGATGAAACACTTCGAACAATCTGAATTTTCCAGTCTTGTGAAATATTTTGAAGACATGTTGCACAAGAATCAATACCTGTCAAACCCATACAGCCCCTCAGAACTCATCCGCATTTGCTTAATCAAACTGCCTGAACATTTACGACATATTATTTTAGCAGGACGTTGCAAAGACGACATTGAAGCTTTTCAGGGACTGTTACAAGAATTAGAAATTGACACTGACAGTCGCGGGATGCGAAAACAGGAAAACAATCACTACAGGTCACATCCGTCACAATTCCGTGACGACAGAAACGATAACTGGACGCCACAAGGCTATTCTCACCACACAAATCGTGACCAAAATAGACACCACCCGTATGACAACCGTTGGCAGAGTAGTCATAGTTACAGGGAAAGATCACCTCTCCGCAGTAATGACTATCACAGAGACAATCAGAGAAACAGACAATATGGGAACCAAAATAACTATTATCAAGGGAGACAGAATAACTTTAGACGCAACGGTCCAGCGCGCAGTTACGATTCAGGGAGAAATTCTCCACCATGTGACCGACAAGAAAGAAACTATCGAATCTACCGACATGACAACAGACGATATGATCGTAACGACAGACCTGAACTGCATCAGAACTGGCGAGATTTAAACAGAGCAGGGCCCTCTCGTCACGGTGAATTTGTAGAAGTTAGGTCTCCAAATCCCAATAACGACGCGCGCCAACAAAGAGACAATAGGCAATGACTCACACTGCTGGCAGCCACAATACGTACTTATGAAACTGACGACGTAGCTGCCGTAGCTAGTAATTACGTAAAAATGGAAGACATTAGGGACATCTTACTACAGGAAAACGACGTAAAACATAACAACATTGCATATCCTGTGATTCACATTACTGTAAATGACGTAAAATTTACGGCAGTACTTGACTCTGGCAGTCCCATTTCAGTAATTAGTGAAACAGCTTTTAGCAAATGCAACAAATCGAACGATTGCCCCACACTTCCGTTACGTAAGATTAAATTACAAGGTGCAATCTTTGGAAAAAGTGTAGATGTACGCCAACAAACCAACTTAGAATTCTTTTGCCAAAGCCACAGCTTCTCTATGAACTTTCTTATTGTTCCATTATTGTCGACGGAAATTATACTGGGAGTAGACTTTTTGAATGAATACAAAGCAATCTTAAGCTTTCACGATGCTGAAATAAGTTTAGAGAAAGAAGGTAAGTCAATAGCTTTGAAATTTGAAGACTGGCTCTCAAACCATGATGAGGAAATTAATCGGCTTTACCTTCTGTTAGATAACAGTTCGGAATTTTCTACGGAACTAGACACTAACAATCACTCTGCAAGTACTGACAGGGATGATATCGACGGCATGTTTGAAATTAATGAGTTAATTCAGAATAAAATTCAAACAATTGAGAATTGTAATGAAACTGATAGGCAGGACCTTTTTGAGATTTTACAAGCACATTCCACAGTTTTTACTCACAAAACAGGAACAATCAAGGGATTTCAATACCAATTTCGTGTTCGTGAGCATACTAAATTTTGTGTAAGACCATACGTAATTCCAGCACATTATAGGGACCGTGTTGGAACAGAAATACAATCTATGCTTAATGAGGGCATTATTGAGCCGCCAGTAAGCTCATACAACAACCCATTACATGTTGTTGAGAAGAAAAATGGATCGATCAGACTTGTCTTAGATTCGAGACAAATCAATACTATCATTATTCCTGAAACAGACAGACCGCAGACGATGGAAGAACTTCTTCAAAATTTTAATGGTGTAAAAGTGTTGTCTTCCATTGATCTCAGATCCAGCTTTTATCAGATCGAACTTCATCCAGAATGCAGAAAATACACAGCTTTCCTTTGTTTCGGCGTTTGTTATCAGTTTCGGAAACTTCCTTTTGGTTTGAACATTTCTTCGGCAGCATTCATTCGTGGGTTAAATTCCATATTACCTGAGTTCTTAAAACGTCACATCACCTTATATGTGGACGATATTCTAATAGCAGAAGCTTCATGGGAACAACATAACGGCATCCTCAACAGTTTGTTACGTATTTTTGCAGAATCTGGAATTACAGTTAACTTGGAAAAGTCTGAATTCGGTAAGACAAAGGTGAAGTTTTTGGGACATATTATTTCTTCTGAAGGCATTCAGCCGGATCCTGAAAAGTTAGAAGCAATCAGAGCCATTCCAGTTCCATCCACAAAAAAACAAGTCCGTAGTTTTCTAGGTCTCGTAAATTTTTACCGTCGTTTTCTGAATATGCATATTCTAGTTACACCAAAACTTTGTTCTCTCACTGGAAAAAATACTATTTGGAACTGGGACGAACAAGCACAGTTGGAATTCAATTCTTTGAAAGAAGCGTTACTTCACGCGCCAATATTAGCTCATCCAGATCTATCACAAGATTTCTGCCTTAGCACGGATTCTTCTAAAGTCGGTCTTGGTGCCCACTTATTTCAAGAAGCCATAGAAAATGACACTACCGTTCAGAAAACCATTGCTTTTGCTAGCCGAGTGCTAACAAAATCTGAAAAAAATTATTCCGTTACTGAATTAGAAGCTTTAGCTATCGTTTGGGCATTTAACAAATTCCGTTTCTTTCTTTCTGGTAAGCACGTAAAAGTATACAGTGATCATCGTGCATTACAATTTCTTATGTCTTCAAAATTAAATCATGACAGGTTAAAACGTTGGGCATTGTTTCTGCAAGAATTCCGCTTCACAATAGTCTACATTCCCGGCAAGGAGAACATTGTTGCGGACGCACTGTCACGCGCACCGGCTGGCCTTGAGAAAAGTAACACAGAAGGCAACCTCGAGAAAAACTTCAGTATTCTATACATTCAGAAAGTCGCCTTTGAAAACTTCATCACCACATCTTTAAAGGACATTGCTCATGAACAAGATAAAGATCCGATTTGGAAAGACATCAAGAGCAAATGGCATGTAAAGACACACACACAGATTCGGCATTATTATCTGGTTAGAAACAACATACTGTTCAAACGCTGCACTGTTGATGACAAGCTATGGGTACTTTGCATTCCTGACGATTTTGTTAATAAGCTCATTTGGTACATTCATTTCAGCTACGCACATTTTGGCCCACGAAAATGTTATCATATTCTTCGAACGACTTGTTATTTTAACAATATGGAAAAGCGAATTCGAAGAGTCTTGTCTATTTGTAAACTTTGTCAAAAGGCGAAACCATCCACTGTCTCACATCGTGCTCCGCTGTTTCCTATTATTCCTTCTAAATTAAAAGAATTTGCTGCTGTTGATCTTTTGGGACCCCTTGTCAGAACATCAAATGGATTTTCGTACGTTCTAGTCGCTGTTGAACTTACTTCAAAATTTGTTTCTTTCACTCCGTTACGTAAAGCCACTGGACGGTCTGTATCCAACGCCTTTGTTAAAAATTTCTTACGTGAAGTTGGACACGTTAGTAAAGTCATTTCAGATAACGGGCGGCAATTCAGATCTGCTGTTTGGTCACGCATGATTCGGAATCATAAAATCAAACCTGTTTTTATTTCATTGTATTCACCACATTGTAACCCGTCTGAACGGATTATGAAAGAAATCAATAAGCTTTGCAGACTTTATTGTCACAGAAAGCATCAGCATTGGGACAGATATTTACACTTATTTCAAAACGTGCTGAATGAAATGCCTCACGACTCCACTGCTTTACCACCTACCCTTGTACTGAAGAATGAAGAACCATCGAACAGAATCAGAGAGCTTGTACCTTTCCCGAATACACGTAAACTTCGACACAAAGACATAATTGATTTGGCTCTTAAAAATATAAAATCTGCAGCAGACAAAAGGAGAAAACTACACGGTAAAGCAAATGCAAAGAAGTTGTATATTGGTCAGAAAGTTCTCATTAAAGCTCATTCATTGTCACATAAGAAGAAACACTTGAGTCACAAATTCTTTCTAGTTTACAATGGACCTTACAGAATCCGACGTATACCACATGATAATTGCGTTGAAGTTGAAACTCTGCGTACTAGGAAGAGTAAAGGTTTACACCACATTTCTCATGTAAAACCATTTATTGACAGATAATCTGCCTTTTAACTTTGTCTTTGCCATAAAACGTTTCACTTCACGTTACTAGTATGCTTTAGAAACTGTTACCATGCAACAATGTTTGAAGTTAAATATCCAATCAAGAACCAAGAGAACTTATTTAAACAGAAATGACGAATGCATTGTTATAGTAAACAGACGTCACAGTGTTATTGTGTGTGTACATTCTTGCTTGTTTGTTGCACGATTACGTAACGACTATAAGGCTCACATACTTAGAACATTTACCAGTACTGCTAATGAGATTTTAATGCAACATTTTGGTTTATTTGAAAATACATTCTGAATTTAAAGTGCTTTCTGAGAGATACCAGATGACACAGAGGTTAGTTTATGTGACAGCTACACGATTTTTATCACGACGCTACTAATGAGTGACAATTTACAATGTTGCTTTTGCGGTGTATCTGTTTTATATCTGCACAGTTTTCTGAATTCTTCTGGAAATCAAAACATGTTTTATTAGTAACTTTTGTGGTATAGCTACAAGGAGACAGCCTTTTCCATAGCACAACAATACGTTACAGCACAGTACTTTCATCATCACAACAATAAGCGTAATAACTAAGATATCTCTACGCAAAGCATTTCACTTTTGTTTATCATGAGGTAAGTACATTGGCTTCTGCAGAACTTAGCTTTCGGAGGACGATAACTACGACACTTCCACACAGATTATGTTGCAACAAGACGCACATTTAGCGCTACAGTACACGTATTTGAGTGATTAATTTTGTACTTGAAACATTTATTTTTAAAGATTTTTTAATTACAAAGAAAGTTTTCCGTGATACATTTCATTCCATTGCTGTAATTTGTAACACCTGAGGGCATAATTACATTTATCCTCAGGGGGGTACATGCTTACTTTGTGTACCATGTGTTTGGCAAGCACAAGGAACCCTAGCTAATATGGTATTTGCTTATACAACTTTACACATCGGTACCATATTTCTCTAACACACAAATTACACAGCTATCCGATCATTTAACTGAGAGAGACAAACATTTATTTTTACTATATCAGTGACAGATGTTTACGTAATTATACAGTTGGATAACTTCACACTTATGAAACTGTATTTTGTCTGTACTTTGTAAACTGTTCATATTTTTTCGGAATCATTGTGATACTATGAGAGCTTTGAATGATGTATTTGGTATGAGATCATGATTTTTAAAGTACGTTTGAGGCAGCTGACACTTTTGACATTAGCAGAGAATTATTTTAGGCTTAGAAATTATTGGAGGAAGTTACGACGATTTTGAGATTTGACTGAAGTGTTATGATGTTGTTATTACGACGACGATGTGTATTATGTTGTTGAGGAATGTTTATTATGCTACGTATTTCTCACGATGAAATATTGAAGAAGTGTCGACGAATATGTATATGTATAATGAGGTAAGGAATAATGAGTAGTGTTTAGGGACTCTGATTTATGAAAAGGATGTTGGAAACCAAGAAACGTACTTTAAGAGTTATGAAATGTGTGACTGTATCACAATGCTGACGAATATTTTTTTTGGACACTTATATTTATAGGATTTTGTTTCTACAGATTTGCAACGCTAATTCTTGACCTGTGAAATATTTTTAAATGTGACTGCAACGGTAGCAGAAACTGCTGTCGTAAATATTTCCGTACGAAAGTTAAGTGACCAGCTGCACGTAATGCGTCGCGGGCACCCAGCTGTGTCAGACGCCTGGAGAAAAAGCCATTATTGCGAGCCCTTTTCAGCGGCACAGGTAGAAAAGAAAAAGAAAGGGAAGGCCATTGTCCGGGCTACTGACATCTCCTTGTTGAAAGCATACTGTGGAGCTCGTAATTTATGATATTTACTGAAATGCCTAATGAAACGATGAGAAACATTTCACAGCTATTGCCTTGCTAGTTAAGAAAAATGCCATATGGCTTGCTTAATGTATTTATTTACACATTTTGTTTAATATCAAGTTTCTAGCTGCACTGCAGCATTGGTTAAAATAAAATTTAATATATGTACTAATATAAATATTTTATGCCTACAGATCCAGTAAATAATTTTATGATCTATCCAAAACAAATGAGGGAGCACAAAAAAAAAAAAACATTTCCCTTCACAGGAATTGCATAAATAATTTTTTTACGATTTGGTAACTTATCTACTAGCGTAAGTTTTTGTGATGCATCACTCTAATGTTAAGATGTGACATAGGTATTAGACATGGCCATTTTAGTGTAATATTTTTTCTGCTTGCGCTATGTCATGTTTAGGTATAAGTTGCTGCTGTTTGCCAGGCATAGTGTTATTGAATTTGACTTTTGCTCATTTATGCTGCTAGCTTTGCCAATTGGCATTTTTTTGCATTGCTGTTTGTGTTGATTTGTTATGTGATGCTGCATTGCCTCGTCCCTTAGTTTAGCATCTGAGCTCAGTAGATTTAAGTTAGCTTAAGAGGGGGTAGCCTCTAAGAGAATGAGTTGCGATGAATTGGAAGAAATGCATTGAGAAAACAGGTTTAGGTAGGATTTTCTTGGAAATAAATGTTGAGGTAAGAAATGTGTGAACATATAAATACAGAAAGCATGCTTAGATAGAATTTTTTTTGGTGGAAACAAAGGATGAAATAAGAGGAAAGATATATGAAGTTTTGGGTTGGACTGCAGTACCAAATGTTACACTGAAAACGAACCCTGTCCTTTCCTATTGGTGTTATCCCACTATGTGTGTGTGTACCCTTGTGTATTTGTTTTCTTCCTGTCTCTGTGTAATTTCATAGAATTTTTTCTTTTAATATTAAGCTACATTCACTATGATGAGGAATACTGTTATCCTCAAATACAATTGGCATTAATAATGTGTTATTTACTTTGTAAAGATGTTTAGACATTGTTTATTGTTTTGTTTTAATGCTCATGTGTAAAGTTGATGTTTCAATAATTATTCTGATCTATGTATGTACTTATGTCATAATTCCTGTAACATTGATGTATATGTTTATTTCTATTCTTTTGTAAAGCCTGTTTTACTACAAATGTTATCTGTATTATTACGTTTTTAATAATGTATTTTGTACCTTTGTTATTGTATTCTTACGTCATAAAATTGTAATTGTCACCAGTTCATGATATTATTAACTTGTTAGTTACATTTCACTGCACACGTTTCTGTTGGTCATAGTATATGGACAATATGTGAGAAGTTGGGACTGTTAGTGTTTGCACGTGTGTTACTAATTCAGCAAGGGACTGGATAACAGCATTGCTTGTTCTAAGGACAATTTTAAAAACTTTGTGAGTGCACAAGTGGTGGTTTATGGACTTGCTATATTCTCCGCAAGACTCTTCGATGGTGAATGTGGACCTGCACAATCGCAACAGATGGCTGCTGGTCATCTCTACAAGGACTACAGTGGGTCTGCACCTCTGGTGGCCCACCAATACCATTATCTCTACAAGGACTACAGTGGGTCTGCACCTCTGGTGGCCCACCAATACCATTATCACTACAAGGACTACAGTGGGTCTGCATCTATGATGACCCACCAATACCATTATCTCTACAAGGACTACAGTGGGTCTGCACCTCTGGTGGCCCACCAATACCACAATCTCTGCCAGGACTACAGTGGGTCTGCTCTGTGATGACCTACCTACCAATATTCATCAAAACTTCGACTGACTCTGCAGTGGGTTTGCTCTGTTGTGGCCCATTACCTGTCAGCATGTCGAGAGTCAGCACTGTCTTTCCATTGGAAGGACAACACTACTTCTTCAAGACTGCATGGAAATCCACTACTTCCATGTGCATTTTCTTTTACTGCTCAGACTTTGAGACAAACACTGCTATTCTCCTGTTATGTACGATTAGGACTGTCTTTAGGGACTGTGAGAAAATTTGAGCTTTTGACCAACGTTGTATCAATAAGTGTGTGCATTTTATATCTTTGTTACTGTAATTGTGAAAAATTTTTGTCAAATCTGTATTGGCCAGTGCCCAACACCATTTGTAAAAATTTTTTGTGGGGAGCATGGGGGCTATGTAAGTAGGCTGTTTATGTTTTCTTTATGTAAGTAGGCTGTTTATGTTTTCTCTATGTAAGTAGGCTGTTTATAGGCTGTTTATGTTTTCTCTATGTAAGTAGGCTGTTTATGTTTTCTTATTGGCAACGTTACGTAGCGCTCAATATGAAAATCACTGGCTGTGCTGTGTGCAGTCTGTGGCTAGTTTGCATTGTTGTCTGCCATTGTAGTGTTAGGCAGCTGGCTGTGAACAGCGTGTAGCGTTGCGCAGTTGGAGGTGAGCCGCCAGCAGTGGTGGATGTGGGGAGAGAGATGGCGGAGGTTTCTAATTTGTCATGAACTGATATATATATTATGACTTGTGATGATATCAAGGTAAATACATTGTTTGTTCTCTATTAATATCTTTCATTTGCTAACTATCCCTATCAGTAGTTAGTGCCTTCCATAGTTTGAATCTTTTATTTAGCTGGCAGTAGTGGCGCTCGCTGTATTGCAGTAGCTTGAGCAGCGAAGATTTTTGTGAGGTAAGTGATTTGTGAAAGGTATAGTTTAATGTTTGTCAGGGCCATTCTTTAGTAGGGAATTTTGAAAGTCAGATTGCGTTGCGCTAAAAATATTGTGTGTCAGTTTAAGCACAGTCCTGTATAATTGTTGAAAGGGGACGTTTCAACTGGAAACAGGTGTGGGCGAACATCAATGACAGCGTGTTGCCAACCGACGTTTCGGCGTTGTGGTTCAAGTTGGTGAACAACACCTTACCGACCAACCAACGCCTGGCCGACATCCACCTCCTCGCCTCGCCCAACTGTGGCAGGTGTGGCGCGCCTGACACCAGGGAGCCCCGGGTGCAGTGTCGGGCTGTTGCAGACGTGTGGTCGCCTTGTCAGATCATGCTCGCACTTATTCACAGAACTGTACCGGCAAATGTCACCGTCGATTCCGTTATTACCCCTGATTTTAAGTATTTTCCACGTGCAAGACATACAACTACTGTGTGGTTATTTGGACATACGGTTTACGCCCTGATTGATCTGGAACTTTTTTTTTTTTGTTTTGGTTTTAGGGAGCAAAACTTCTATGGTCATTAGCGCCCGGTCCGTGACTTAGGAAACAGTAAAAAACCGAAAATGGAAACCAGCAGCGATGGGAACGAAAGTCATAAAATTGGAGAAACTAAAAGCAGAAGGAAGGCTTTAAAATCCACTACAGAAAGGGGTTGGTTGTCCCCAAAAAAAAGCTTCAAATGACTGACGTCATTTCACTGGCACTAATAAACTTGAGAACGCGGTCGGCTGAGCGCGTGTCATCTGCTAAAATCGACGATATATCAGGCGATAGCTGTAGACGGGAGCGTAACGGATTAAAATAGGGGCACTCAATTAAAAGGTGTCTTACCGTCCACAGCTGAGAGCAGTAGGGACAGAGTGGGGGAGGATCGCCGCTTAAAAGATGTCGATGGCTAAAAAGACAGTGCCCTATCCGAAGTCTAGTTAAAATTACCTCCTCCCGACGACGCGTTCGGGAGGAAGAGGTCCAAGCACAAGGAAGAGCTTTCATGTCCCGCAATTTATTATGGGTAAGTGTCGACCAATGCGTGTGCCATAAATGAACAACACGTCGACATAAAACGCTCCGTAGATCGGCGAAGGGAATCGAGTGAATAGCTGGCCGAGGAAGAGAGACTGCAGCCTTGGCTGCAATATCGGCCGCATCATTTCCACAGATACCAACGTGTCCCGGGAGCCAGAGGAACGCCACCGAGACGACCCCCAGGTGGAGCAAGCGCAGACAGTCCTGAATCCGGTGGACCAGAGGGTGCACAGGATAAAGAGCTTGGAGACTGCGGAGAGAGCTGAGAGAATCTGAGCAGATAACGTACTGTATCCGCTGATGGCGGCGGATGTAGTGGACAGCCTGGAGATCAGCGTAAAGCTCCACAGTATAAACCGAACACTGGTCGGGAAGCCGAAAGTGATTTGGGGTGTCGCCAACAATATAGGCACTCCCTACACCTAACGATGTTTTCGAGCCGTCGGTGTAAATAAATGTGGCGTCCGTCATTTGTGCACATAGAAAAGCAAATGCCCGACGATAAACAAGTAAAGGGGTACCATCCTTGGGAAAGCGACGAAGGTCACGGAGCAGGCAGATCCGGGGACGGAGCCAAGGCGGTGCTGTACCCCAAGTTGTCAAGAAGGTTTTAGGAAAGCGGAAGGAAAGAGAATGGAACAGTTGACGGAAGCGGATTCCCGGTGGTAGTAGGGAGGAGGGGCGGCCTGCATACCCTACATCAAAGGAGGCGTCGAAAAAAATGTCATGGGCTGGATTAGCAGGCATGGAAGACAGATGGCTTGCATAACGACTCAGAAGGACTGCCCGCCGATTGGACAGCGGAGGTTCAGCAGTCTCAGCATAAAGGCTTTCCACAGGGCTGGTGTAAAAAGTTCCAGACACTAAACTTAATCCACGGTGGTGGATAGAGCCGAGACGCCGAAGAATAGACGGCCGAGCAGAGGAGTAGACTATGCTTCCATAGTCCAATTTCGAGCGCACTAAGGCGCGATAGAGGCGGAGAAGGACCACTCTGTCCACTCCCCAGGATGTACCATTCAGGACACGGAGGGTGTTGAGGGATCGCAGACAGCGAGCCGAAAGATAGGAAACGTGGGAGGACCAGCACAGTTTTCTATCAAACATAAGACCCAATAATTTAGCGACGTCTGAAAACGGAAGGTTGACAGGACCTAGATGTAAGGAGGGCGGAAGAAACTCCTTACGTCGCCAAAAATTAACACAAACGGTCTTACTGGGAGAAAAACGGAAGCCGGTTTCGATGCTCCAAGAGTGGAGGCGATCGAGACATCCTTGAAGACGTCGTTCAAGAAGGCTGGTCCGTTGAGAGCTGTAGTAGATCGCAAAATCGTCCACAAAGAGGGAGCCCGAGACATCAGGAAGGAGACAATCCATAATTGGATTGATGGCAATGGCAAACAGTACAACACTCAGCACGGGGCCCTGGGGTACCCCGTTTTCTTGGGAAAAAGTACGGGAGAGAGTAGTGTTCACCCGCACCCTAAATGTGTGCTCTGCCATAAATTCGCGAAGAAAAAGGGGTAGCCGACCTCGAAAGCCCCCAAGAGAACAGTGTGCGGAGGATACCTGTCCTCCAACAGGTATCGTATGCTCTCTCCAGATCAAAAAATGTTGCTACTGTTTGGCGTTTCCGGAGAAAATTATTCATGATATAAGTGGAGAGAGCAACAAGATGGTCAACTGCAGAACGATGCTTTCGGAATCCGCATTGGGCAGGTGTTAAAAGACTGCGGGATTCCAGCCACCAAGCTAAACGGTAATTCACCATACGCTCCAAAACCTTACAGACACTACTCGTGAGAGAAATGGGGCGATAGCTAGAGGGGAGATGTTTGTCCTTTCCAGGTTCCGGAACAGGAACGACGATAGCTTCCCGCCATCGTCTGGGAAAAGTACTGTCGGTCCAATTTCGATTATAAAGGCGAAGGAGGTAACGCAGACTATGGGTTGATAATTGCAGCAACATTTGGACGTGGATACAATCCGGTCCTGGGGCGGAGGAGTGAGAAGAAGAGAGTGCATGTTGGAGTTCCCGCATGGAGAAAACAGTATTGTAGCTTTCGTAATTTTGAGAGGAGAAAGCGAGAGGTCCCACTTCCGCTGCACGTTTCATCGGGAGAAACGCTGGCGGGTAATTTGAAGAGCTCGAAATCTCAGCAAAGTACTGGCCCAATGAGTTAGAAATTGCGACGGGGTCCACTAATGTATCATGCGCGACGGTGAGCCCAGGGACCGGGGAGAAACTAGGTGCGCCTGAGAACCGTCGAAGCCGACTCCAAACTTCCGAGGAGGGAGTGAAGGTGTTAAATGAGCTAATAAAGAATTCCCAGCTTGCCTTCTTGCTATCGCGGATGACGCGACGGCATCGCGCTCGGAACTGCTTATAGCGGATACAGTTGGCCAAAGTAGGATGGTGGCGGAGAGCACGTCGCCGCTCACGTTTTGCGTCACGGCATGCCTCGTTCCACCAAGGAACTAGGGGGCGCCGGGGCAATTCGGAGGTGCGTGGTATTGAACGTTCCGCAGCTGTAAGAATATCGTCGGTAATGTGTGTGACCTCATCGTCGACGCTGGGAAAGTGACGGTCATCGAATGTCGCTAGAGACGAAAAAGTGTCCAGTCGGCCTGGGCAAACTTCCAGCGTCTCGGGCGCATATATGGCAGTTGAGGCTGCAGTCTAAGGACACATGGAAAGTGGTCACTCGAGTGTGTATCATCAAAGGCGAACCATTCGAAGCGCCGAGCTAGCGGAACAGTACCGACCGCAAGGTCCATATGCGATAAATTTGTCGTGGAGGCAGACAAAAATGTAGGGACCCCAGTGTTGAGGCAAACTAGATCCGCTTGGTGGAAGACGTCTGGCAAGAGTGAGCCATGTGGACAAGGATGTGGAGATCCCCCAAAGCTGGTGGTGGGCATTGAAGTTCCCAACCAGCAAATAGGGGGGTGGAAGCTGACCAAGAAGATGAAGGAGATCAGCTCGTGCCATTGGTGTGGACGATGGAATGTATACAGTACAAGGAGAGAACGTGTATCCAGAAAGGGAAAGACTGACGGCGACAGCTTGGAAGGAAGTGTTTAAGTGGATTGGGTGATAATGGAGAGTATCATGGAGAAGAATCATGAGTCCTCCATGGGCTGGAGTGCCTTCAACAGAGGGGAGATCATATCGGACGGACTGAAAATGAGGGAGAACAAAGCAGTCATGGGGAAGCTGCTTTGTTTCCTGAAGACAGAAGATGATCTGCGAGTAGGATCGTAAGAGGATCGACAATTCATCCCGACTGGTTCGAATGCCGCGGATATGTACCGACTTGACAGAAAATCCTAGGAAGTTCTGGTCTTACGTTAAATCGGTAAGTGGCTCGAAACAGCATATCCAGACACTCCGGGATGATGATGGCATTGAAACAGAGGATGACACGCGTAAAGCTGAAATACTAAACACCTTTTTCCAAAGCTGTTTCACAGAGGAAGACCGCACTGCAGTTCCTTCTCTAAATCCTCGCACAAACGAAAAAATTGGCTGACATCGAAATAAGTGTCCAAGGAATAGAAAAGCAACTGGAATCACTCAATAGAGCAAAGTCCACTGGACCTGACGGGATACCAATTCGATTCTACACAGACTACGCGAAAGAACTTGCTCCCTTCTAACAGCCGTGTACCGCAAGTCTCTAGAGGAACGGAGGGTTCCAAATGATTGGAAAAGAGCACAGATAGTCCCAGTCTTCAAGAAGGGTCGTCGAGCAGATGCGCAAAACTATAGACCTATATCTCTGACGTCGATCTGTTGTAGAATTTTAGAACATGTTTTTAGCTCGAGTATCATGTCGTTTTTGGAAACCCAGAATCTACTATGTAGGAATCAACATGGATTCCGGAAACAGCGATCGTGTGAGACCCAACTCGCCTTATTTGTTCATGAGACCCAGAAAATATTAGATACAGGCTCCCAGGTAGATGCTATTTTTCTTGACTTCCGGAAGGCGTTCGATACAGTTCCGCACTGTCGCCTGATAAAGTAAGAGCCTACGGAATATCAGACCAGCTGTGTGGCTGGATTGAAGAGTTTTTAGCAAACAGAACACAGTATGTTGTTACCAATGGAGAGACAACTACAGACGTTAAAGTAACCTCTGGCGTGCCACAGGGGAGTGTTATGGGACCATTGCTTTTCACAATATATATAATTGACCTAGTAGATAGTGTCGGAAGTTCCATGCGGCTTTTCGCGGATGATGCTGTAGTATACAGAGAAGTTGCAGCGTTAGAAAATTGTAGCGAAATGCAGGAAGATCTGCAGCGGATAGGCACTTGGTGCAGGGAGTGGCAACTGACCCTAAACATAGACAAATGTAATGTATTGCGAATACATAGAAAGAAGGATCCTTTATTGTATGATTATATGATAGCGGAACAAACACTGGTAGCAGTTACTTCTGTAAAATATCTGGGAGTATGCGTGCGGAACGATTTGAAGTGGAATGATCATATAAAATTAATTGTTGGTAAGGCGGGTACCAGGTTGAGATTCCTTGGGAGAGTGCTTAGAAAATGTAGTCCATCAACAAAGGAGGTGGCTTACAAAACACTCGTTCGACCTATACTTGAGTATTGCTCATCAGTGTGGGATCCGTACCAGATCGGTCTGACGGAGGAGATAGAGAAGATCCAAAGAAGAGCGGCGCGTTTCGTCACAGGGTTATTTGGTAACCGTGATAGCGTTACGGAGATGTTTAATAAACTCAAGTGGCAGACTCTGCAAGAGAGGCGCTCTGCATCGCGGTGTAGCTTGCTAGCCAGGTTTCGAGAGGGTGCGTTTCTGGATGAGGTATCGAATATATTGCTTCCCCCTACTTATACCTCCCGAGGAGATCACGAATGTAAAATTAGAGAGATTAGAGCGCGCACGGAGGCTTTCAGACAGTCGTTCTTCCCGCGAACCGTACACGACTGGAACAGGAAAGGGAGGTAATGACAGTGGCACGTAAAGTGCCCTCCGCCACACACCGTTGGGTGGCTTGCGGAGTATAAATGTAGATGTAGATAATGGACATCGGGTGAACAGAAAATGGAGGAATGTGACGAAGGTTGCTGTCAACTCAACGACTGCTCAGAGCTTGTGACCGACAACATGGAATGGCATTCAGCTGAAGGCAGAAGATCCTGATCCATAGGTCGTTCAGGAGCAGCTCCCGCTACCAGCGATCGGCCGGTTGATCGGCCGCCAGCAGTGCGCCTCGGCGACACAGAAGACGGCCGAGGGCGATTTCCGCCAGGTGGTGCTGTAGATGGGATACGCCTTGGCGGAGAAGGAGAGGAACTGGGTTTCTTTGTAGCCTTCTTGGAAGTATGATGTTTAGATGAAGGAGGAACTGATGGTTGTGAAGTTGGGGTACGTAAAAAATCTTCACGAGTATGCTCTTTTTTTGAAGTCTTGGTGTCTGACTTTTGGGCTCGAGATTTAGCAGAACCCGACGAAGGGTGAGCCAGAGAGTGGGCAGGCGAAAGTGGTGAGGTTGAACGGGCGACTTTTGCGCTGGCTGATCTGACGACCGTGGCACTAAAGGTGAGGTCGCAAGTCTGCGTGGCCGCCTCCTTTGTTGGCCGAGGAGAAGCAAGGACAGTGCTGTATTTTCCTGTCTGAGGCACGGTGGGCTGTCGACTGGCGAATAATTTTCGAGCAGGAAAGGTCGACACCTTTTCCTTCACTCTGATTTCCTGGAGGAGCTTTTCGTCCTTAAAAACGGGGCAATCTCGAGAGGAAGCAGCGTGGTCACCCATACAGTTGATGCAGCGAGGGGATGGAGGTGGACAAGCACCCTCATGGGCATCCCTGCCACACGTAACACATTTGGCCGGATTGGAACAGGACTGGATGGTGTGATTGAACAGCTGACACCGATAGCAACGCGTAGGGTTTGGGACATAAGGGCGAACGGAAATTATCCCATAGCCTGCTTTGATTTTGGATGGGAGTTGAACTTTGTCAAATGTCAAGAAGACAGTGCGGGTTGGAATGATGTTCATGTCAACCCTTTTCATAACTCAATGAACAGCCGTTACGCCCTGGTCAGACAGGTAGTGCTGAATTTCTTCATCAGACAATCCATCGAGGGAGCGTGTATAAACAACTCCACGCGAGGAATTTAAAGTACGGTGCGGTTCCACCCGGACAGGGAAGGTGTGTAGTAGTGAGGTACGCAGCAATTTTTGTGCCTGGAGGGCACTGACTGTTTCGAACAACAGGTTGCCATTCCGTAATCTGGAACAAGACTTTACAGGACCTGCAATTGCGTCGACACCTTTCCGAATAATGAAAGGGTTGACCGTGGAGAAGTCGTGACCTTCGACAGACCGAGAAACAACAAGGAACTGTGGCAACGATGGAAGGACTGTCTGTGGCTGAGACTCGGTGAACTTACGCTTGTGAGCAGACATAGTGGAAGGTGAGGAAACCATTGCGGAAGAATCCCCCATGATTACCGGCGTCTCCGATGGCGCGCTCCTCCCTTGTGGGGGCCCTCTCAGAGGGCACTCCCGCCTTAGGTGATTGTTCACACCTCAGGTCACACCTCCCGACAAACGGACGGAGGGACCAATCGGCACTTTCGGAAGGTATCAGCTCGGGTAATCACCCCTCCCTGGGCCTGGCCGTTACCAGGGGGTACGTACGTGTCCTACCTGTCTACCCGGGGCGGGGAATTACGCGTTACCCCGTCACCGGCTACGCACAAAAATGCGTGGGTCGGCCTTCAGACACGCACAGGGAGGAATAAAGAGAAAGGGAAAAACAAAGAAAGGGAAAGGAAAGAGGAGAGGTCTCAAACGCCGCAGCGGAGTGAAGGGTAAAGAGAAGAGGTAAGGATGATGATGATGATGATGATGATTAGTGTTTTAGGGCGCAAAACAGCGATGTTATCAGCGCCCGTTCCCAAAAGTTCAATTCAGAGCCGAATCGTGAGAGAAGTGGTACTGTTCAAATTGCAAGATTGGACACAGCACATCAAAACAGGGAGATAAAACTAAAAATAAAATAGCAGTACAAACAGGGAAAAATAAGTAACGG
Source organism: Schistocerca serialis cubense (assembly GCF_023864345.2). NCBI lineage: Eukaryota > Metazoa > Arthropoda > Insecta > Orthoptera > Acrididae > Schistocerca > Schistocerca serialis. The sequence goes on from NC_064642.1 coordinate 713,972, forward strand.
TGGCTGAGTGACCACTTACAAATAATGGGTGACCAAACCACTGGACAGCACATTAAGACTTCAATCCCAATATTTTGGGAAGAAGGCCAGACATCACACAAAAACGTAAAACTCTAGTGACACTCGCCTCATTATTAGTTAAAAGAGAGGGTAGGTCTGGTGGGAAACTGAAATCTTCCCTCAAACCTGCATATAAAACACTCAGTTAAAATATGCCGTATCGACAACTGTGTCCCACATGTCTGACACGTTGGTGGCTCCTCACGACGTAACAGAAAACCATGTGTCAAAGGACAATGTCCTATTCGAAGCCGTGTAAGGGCTACTTCCTCAGCGCGTCGTTGTCGGAAGGAGGTGAGCCACGGTCGGACAGAATCCTTCACCGCTCGCAACTTATTATCCCTCACGTCCAGCCACTGAGCCTCCGACCAACGCATGACCTTCCGAGTCACGGAAGACGTAATGGCCTGCAAGGGGACGGAACAGCGAGCAGGAGGTGGAATGGAGCAAGCCTCCTTGGCAGCCGCATCTGCAAGTTCATTTCCAGGAATCCCTGTGTGCCCTGGAACCCAGCAGAAAATCACATCCTTACCCTGCTGTTGCAAGAGCAGGAGTGCGTCCTGCACCTCTTGCACCATCCGATCTGCTGGGTACACTTGTTGAAGAGCGTGTAGAGCACTTTGGGAATCGGAGCAGATGATGAATTTCGTGCCACGATGTCGGCGCATATGCTCTAATGCTTGCAGAATGGCAAACAGTTCTGCATAGTAAACTGAGAACTGCTCTGGGAGCCCTATCCGATGGACAGTATCGGGAAACACAGCAGAGCAGCCCATAAAATCCCCCTGTTTAGAACCATCCGTGTAAACAGTAGTAAAATCGGAATGGCGTTCTAAAATCTCAGTAAGTTTAATTTTAAAAAGGTGGTCCGGGGTACTATACTTCTTGATCTGGCTGCTTACAGGAAGTAATCTTGGCCTTTGTAGTCGCCAAGGAGATCCCGTACTCCATCCCTGGTGGAGGACCTTAATGCCCTCCAGGTGTACTGACTCGAGACTCCTTTGCACGGATGCCTAACGGCTTTGTTGCCGCCGGACGGTGGCGGAAGAGACGTGCCAGTGCCGGCTGGGAAAAAGTGTCGGACGCCAATGAAAGAGGAGTGGACCCGGTCCTGTACGCGTGCCGTACCACGAGGAGAAGATGCCGAAAGGACAGCGGAGGCTCTCCCGCCTCGACACACAGACTAGCAACCGGACTCGTGCGATAAGCCCCCGTTGAAAGCCTAATACCCTCATGGTGAATCACATCCAACATTTTGAGGTAGGAAGGTCTTGCAGAGCCGTAAGCTTGACATCCGTATTCCAGTCGAGGTCGCACAAAGGCCTTATAAAGTTGGAGCAGACGTGCCCTGCCAGCGCCCCAGGATCTATGACTGACGCATCTAAGGACGTTTAAAGCCTTGGAACAGCGGACCTTTAGATCCTTTAAGTGTGGCAACCATGTGAGCTTCTCATCAAAAATAAGCTCGAGATATTTCACTTTTTCCATAAAGGGGAGAACAGCGTCTCCTAGTTTTAAAACAGGGAGATTAAAAAGAGAACGGGAACGGTTAAAATCTACACAAATGGTCTTCTCCAAAGAGAATTTAAAGCCCGTGGTCTTAGACCATTCCTCCAATCACACGAGTGTCAGCTGTAATTGACGTGTAGCAGCTGTGACGGAGGAAGACGCACAGAAAATGGAGAAATCGTCCACAAACAAGGAGCACTGCACGGGCCGTCGTACTGTGGACGCAATACTATTGATGGCAATTGCGAAAGCTGCCACACTGAGGACACTTCCTTGAGGGACACCGTTCTCCTGCTTAAAACGGTCAGACAGGACATTCCCAACCTTATACGTAAAATACCTGTCTGACAGAAAGGATCGGATGAGTGTGGGTAAACGCCCACGGAAACCCCACTCATAAAGCTGCCGCAAAATGGTATGCCTCCAGGTAGTATCGTACGCCTTCTCCAGGTCGAAGAAAACCCCGATAAGGTGTTGCTTACGTAGGAAAGCATCTTGTATCGCTGTTTCGAGTAGGATCAGGTTATCTAGGGTGGAATGATACCTCCTGAATCCACACTGGCAGCGGGTAAGTAAGGATCTAGATTCGAGAACCCACACCAGGCGCCTATTGACCATACGCTCAAATGTCTTTCCGACGCAGCTCGTGAGACTAATGCTACGGTAGCTACTGGGTTCGGTCCGATCCTTCCCTGGTTTTAAAAGCGGAATTAAAATCGATTCTTTCCACGAACTAGGAAAGTCGCCTGTCTTCCAAATTTCATTAAAAAGTTGAAGGAGGACTTCCTTTGACCGCAGATCCAACTGCTGCAGCATGCTATACGATATCAGGTCTGGACCAGGTGCGGTATCCCGAGATATGGACAGTGCAGAGTCCAACTCCCACAAAGAGAAAGGCTGGTTGTATTCCTCAGTGTTCTGTGAACGGAAATCAAAACCAGCCCTCTCCTGTGTACCCCGATAGCACAGAAATTCTGGGTCCTGGCTAGAATCGGCCGTAATAGTTTGAAAAGATTCTGCCAACGCCCGGGCGATGTCTCTCTGAGATGTTAGGAGACACCCCCGCTCACGTATAGCTGCTATTGGCGGTCGAGAGTATCGCCTTGAGATCCTCCTAATGGCTTCCCATACTTTGCTTGAAGATGTGGACCTATTGATGGAGTTCAGGAACTCACGCCAAGACCTCCGTTTACTCTCCCTAACGATTTTCCTCGCCCGCGCCCGTGCTATCCAGAAAGTTGTCAGATGCGCAGCAGTGGGGCACCGACGGAATCTTCTCAAAGCCGCCCGCCTGTCTCTGATGGCGGTACGACAGTCGTCATTCCACCAAGTGACAGGCTGCCTCACAGGTGTTCCCTTTGACTTTGGTATGGATACATCAGCGGCATGGTGCATCACCGCCGTAATGTGATCCACCCAATCCTGGACGCCTTCACACCGTTCAAAAACAGCCAACTGCCGGTAGAGCGTCCAGTTTCCCTTCCGGAACAACCATTTCGGCGGCTGTGCGACACGACCCATTTCAACTGGCAGATGGAGCCAGATAGGGTAATGGTCGCTGCCATGAAGGTCGTCGTCGACGACCCACTGAGCAATGTCCGCAAGCACAGGCGAACAAATAGAGAGGTCTATGGCAGAAGACGAACCTGAAGCGGTGTTAAAATGCGTGGCCTGACCTGTGTTCAGCAGTATGACGTCGGAAGTCCTGAGCAACTGCTCAATCATCTGGCCTCTGGGGCAGGTTTTGTTGGAACCCCATAATGCATTATGAGCATTAAAGTCTCCTAAAATGAGAAAGGGACGGGGTAGCTGATCAATGAGCCGTGCGAGGGCTTCACTGTCAATGAGCTCAGCGGGTGGTAAATACAAGGAGCACACTGTAACATGAACCTGGGCCAGGATCCGAGCTGCAACCGCTTGTAGCGTCGTGGTTAAGGTCACAGGTGATGAGTGGAATGTGTCCTTAATGAACACTGCCACCCCACCCTGAGCCCTATTACCAGTCAGGTCGTCTTTCCTCTACATGTGATATCCCGTAAGTACAGGCGTGTCAGTCTCTTTAAAATGTGTCTCTTGCAAAGAGATGCAAATGGGGTTTGCCTGTACTAACAGCCGCAATTCTGCAAGGCGAGGTCTGACTCCATTCAGATTCCACTGAAGTATGGGAGCCATATCAGCGTTTCGGTTTAGATTTCCCCCTGTCTTTGCGCCGCGCTGGTGAGGCACTTGTAGAGCGAGTGGCAGCAGAGGGGCTGCCAGGTTCTGGGGAAGAGGTATCAAAATCCATGATGATGTCCTCCTCATCAGTCAGGGATGCCATGACGACATCCGATGGTGCCTTTGGCAGGTGTGACGGCAAACGCCGTGCCCCTTTCCCTGGTCCCGTTTTCTTTGTGGAAGCTGGGGATGGGGGAAGTGGAGAGGCACTCTGTTTCTGGAGGGCCTTCGAAGGCTTCACTGGAGCTTTCTCTGCAATAGCGGTGGGTGCAGGCGGAGCAGCCTGAATAGCTATATCGTTAGTGGGAGTGCTCTGGCAGGTACAAACACAGGTACAGGTATTGGTGGACGATACTGCGACGCTGGACATGGTCTGCGTCGAAGCGTCTACTCGCGACGCACGGTTGTGCACCAAGGAGGCATAGGATGTGGCAAAGACAGGGGGTTTTGTAGCGCTATACTCTTTTTTGGCTTCCACATAAGGTGGCCTCTTTGTCACCTTGATCTCCTGAATTTTTCGTTCTTCCGCAAAGACGGGGCAGTCTCTGCTCCAGACGGGATGGCTCCCAGAGCAGTTGATACACAGCGCTGGAGATGTGCAGTTGGTCCCAGCTTCATGAGCTGCCTTGCCACATATACCGCAGGTTGGTTCACCCCCACAACTCATTGTCGTATGGCCAAATCGCTGACATTTGAAACAGCGCATAGGGTTAGGTATATAAGGCCGAACCCTAAGTCTGAGGAAACCAGCCAGAACGTATGCAGGTAAGACAGGCGAATTGAAAGTCACAATGAAAGTGGCAGATTTCTCAGTGACTCCATTATTTCTACGTGTCCTTTGTTCCACGTCTACAATCCCCTGTGTTGCCCATTCTTGCTTCAGCTCGTCGACATCGATATCCATTAAATCACGGCAGGTGACAACGCCTTTACTGGAGTTGAGGGAATTGTGCAACTCGACAGTAATATCATACTCGCCTAACTTGGGTGACTTCCGAAGCAGCTCCACTTGCGATGCCCTAGTAGTCTCAACTAACAGGGTACCATTCCTCAGGCGTTTGATAGATTTCAGTGTACCTGCGAGTCCTTCTAAACCTTTATGTATGTAGAAAGGATACACTTTTTCAAATGAGCCCTCCTTCCTCTTAATCACGATGAAAACATTGTCATTTATGATTCCATGAGCCCTGTTACTCAGTTCCATCTGCTTATCTGGAAGACTAGCCTCCCTCATGTGCTTTACTGATTGCGAAGTTGCTGAAGGGAAATACGTGGTTGCCATGTGCATCCCACGAGCAGCTAGGGAACTAAACGTGCGCCCAAACAGAGACCCGCATGCCTGGGTAAGCCTTATACAACTGAGGTGCGGCAGGTGCCTCTGAGGTCGCCCACTAGCGACTGTTCCACCTCAACAGCCATGCATCTTATTGGCGCGCAGTACACCTTAAGATTGAAGCCTTTTTTTTTATAGAGGTATGTACCGTCCTCGCGATCCAGGCAATCAAGCCAAGATCCCCGGTCCCTGCTACACACAACGTTCCACCGTTGCACCACACGGTGGTCGCTGAAGCATGCCCAGAGCTTACGATGTCAGAGGACTGGCGGCGCACACCAGTCCACAGCTCGGGGATCCCGGGGTCGCCAAGCCCGTACCCAGCAAATAAATGCTGAGTCCCCTGAGGGGAAGAGGTAAGGAAAAGAGAAGGACAAAGGAAGGATGAAGACATACAAGCAGAGAAGGCGAAGAATGCGGTACATTTACGAGCGTCCGTCTCCGGACGTAGGCGCAAACCATACTCCCAGAGGGGGAGAAAGGGAAGGAAAGAGCCAGGGGCGAGGGGAGGAGAGGCGAAGATGGGGGAGAGGGAAGGATGCGGAAAAGGAAGGTATGCAGCCCGGAAAGGAAGGAAGGCCACATTAGCTCGGGGTCCCGTGCTCGCTACGCCCGTATCCACTAAAGAGTTGTGGACCCCCTGGGGGGGGTACGTTGTACAGTTTGTTTATCAAGTTGAAAACACTAATACGGTGTGAAACCCTTGTGTTCACACACGGTGGAATACGAAAATTTAAGCACAGAGACGGCGCAGTGAGTGATGTGAAGGTCTCCTTCGCCGGATATGGTGTGCGTCATTTGAAAGTCTATAATCTTCCGTTTGAGGTTCCTGACGACGAAGTGGTTGGTTGGTTGTTTGAGGTTAAAGGGACCAAACAGCAAGGTCATCAGTCCCTTGTTTCAAATAGACTCCATTCTGCTAACGGGACATCTCAGTATAGTCAGAAAAATAAAACGGATAAAGGGGAAACGTAAAAGGGCAGTCACGTTGTCATTAGTAAAAACAAATGAGGGAAGTTGGCAAGAGAACGAACCCAACACTATGCTGAAACAGCATAGGCAAGACCACCTGTGACTTAAAAGGTACAACTGCTATAATGCAGAAAGTACGTATGGGAACAGAAAAACTAGCCAAGCCTTAAAACGAAGGGGTGAAAACAGAGTAAAAGGGAAAGAAAAGAGGATTCCGGTCAGGGAGGTGAATCGGGAATCCCTGAACACTGCCTACAGTGGGAGACACCCAAACACTCACCGCCCTGCCCCAACACCAGAGGGAGATTAAAAACTTTAAAACTGAGAATAAAAACCACTCTCCCGGAGGAAACCTAGAACCAGAGAGACCATCCGGGAATCGTCAGCCAACATCAAAGGTAAAGTGTGGGGGAGTCTGTACTTAGCACGCAGAGCCAAAAGAAGGGGGCATTCAACCAAAATGTGGGCCACTGACTGGAAGGCTCCACAACCACATAGCGGGGGTGGCTCATCACGCAAAAGGAAACCATGGGTCAGCCTGGTATGGCCAATGCGGAGACGACACAGTGTGGTCGAGTCCTTGCGGGAGAGGCTAAAGGAAGAACGCCATGGGCCTGTATTCACCTTAATGGCACGAAGTTTATTAGACAGTGGAGTAGCCTCCCAAGAATTGGCCCATGACTGTGCAAAGTGGGATTTGATGTGAAGCCGTAAATCCGCTGCAGGAGGGGTTACAGAAAACGGGGGGTAAGTAACTGCTCCCCCAGCCAAACGATCAGCGAGCTCATTACCCGGGATACCCACATGGCCCGGGACCCATAGGAAGTCAATGGAACAAGCAGCACGGTGAAGATCAGCGAGATGGTCATGGATGGCAGAGACCAAGGGATGGCGCGAAAAACACTGGTCAATAGCAAGAAGGCCACTCATCGAGTCCGTACATAACAAAACGCGGTTGTGTTGGGATTGTTTAATAAAGGTAAGGGCCCGGGAAATTGCCATCAATTCCGCAGTAAACACCCCACATGAGGGTGGCAGTAGATGATTTTCCGTTCCAACAAAGGACGTGAAGGCATACCCAACATGATCAGCAGATTTAGAACCATCAGTGTAAAAAACAACAGCATCCCGAAACTCCCATAAAATTTGGCGGAAAAAGGAACGGAACACCACCGGGGGGATGGAATCTTTCGGACCGCGGCGGAGATCCATCCGAATTCGAGGCCGAGGAACTAACCAAGGAGGGGTGGAGGGGAGGGAGCGAGGAAGACAGGACAAAGAAGGAAGCCGAAAATCACGGGTAAGAGACGCAAGGCGCAGCCCAACCGGTAAACCCGCCCGAGGGCGGGAGTCAGGCGGGCGACGCCCATGGTCTGGGAATAGGATAGAATAGGAAGGATGAGCGGGAGAAGAACGGATAGTAAGGGCATAAGACACCAGAAGCTGGGACCGCCGAACAGAAAGGGGGGGGGATCCCAGCTTCAACCAGGAGACTATCAACAGGGCTAGTAGGGAAGGCACCGGTGGCCAAACGGATACCACGATGGTGGACTGGATCCAGCACGTGCAGCGTGGAAGGAGCAGCTGAACCATAAACTTGACAACCATAGTCCAAACGTGACAGAACTAGAGCACGATAAAGACGGAGGAGGAGGGAACGGTCCGCACCCCAGGAGGAGTGGGCAAGGAAGCGAAGGACATTGAGTTTACGGAAACATCCTACCTTCAGGAGTCTGATATGGGGCAGCCAAGTGAGCTTGTTGTCGAAAAGAAGACCTAGGAAACGAAACTGTGGAACCACAGGCAATCTTTGTGCAGCGAGATAGAGCTCTGGATCAGGGTGGACCGTAGTACGGCGACAGAAGTGGACCACCCGCGATTTTAAAGGAGAGAATTGAAACCCGTGGGAGAGGGTCCATGCAGAGGCACGCCGTATAGCCACCTGGAGCTGCCGTTCTGCAGATGGCATCGAGGAGGAACTAACCCAAATGCAGAAATCATCCACATACAGGGCAGGGGCGACCAAGGGACCGACAGAGGCCACAAGTCCATCGATAGCAATGAGGAAAAGAAGGACACTCAAGACAGAACCCTGTGGGATGCCCGTCTCCTGGGTCCGTGGAGAACTAAAAGCAGTACCAACTCGAACTCTGAATGACCGATGGATCAGGAACTGGCGGATAAAAATCGGGAGTGGGCTCCGAAGACCCCACTGATGAAGGGTTAGTAAGATGTGATGGCGCCAGGCCGTGTCATAGGCCTTGCGAAGGTCAAAAAACACTGCAACCAAATGGCGGCGCTGGGAAAAAGCCTGCCGAACTGCGGATTCCAAGCGAAGCAAATGATCGATTGGAGATCGTCCCTCTCGAAAGCCACACTGGTAAGGGGACAATAGATCCCGAGATTCGAGGACCCAAGTGAGCCGACGGGCTACCAGCCGTTCAAGTAACTTACAACCAACATTGGTCAAACTAATTGGCCGATAGCTGTCAACAGATAGGGGGTTCTGACCAGGCTTAAGGACAGGAACCACAATGCTATCCCTCCACTGAGAAGGGAAGTCACCCTGGAGCCAGATACGGTTAAACACCCGAAGAAGATGGTGCCGTTGTGGAGCACTGAGATGTTGAAGCAGCTGGTTATGAATGGAATCTGGGCCAGGAGCCATATCATGAGAAGCAGATAGAGCAGAAAGAAATTCCCATTCAGTGAAAGGTTCGTTGTAAGATTCTGACTCACAAGTGGTGAAACATAAGGTGACAGCTTCAGCCTGCTGTTTTTGATGAAGGAAAGCAGCTGGATAGGAGGCCGACGCTGATGCCACTGCAAAATGGGTCGCAAGATGTTCTGCGAGAACTAATGGGTCCGTACAAATGCCATCTGGGAGGTGAAGGCCTGGGAGGGTGGACTGCCGATGGCAACCTTGGAGAGAGCGAAGTGTAGCCCATACCCGTGACAGAGGGACAGTGGAACCAAGGGAAGAAACGAATCGTTCCCAACATATCCGCTTGCTCTGTTTGATTAAATAACGGGCTTTAGCGCGAAGGCGCTTAAAGGTAGAAAGGCTGGCTACAGATGGGTGCCTCTTAAACTGTTGCAAAGCTCGACGGCGATCACGGATGGCAATGGCAATGGCCGTACTCCACCACGGGACTTGCCGACGACGAAATTGTCCAGATGAGCGCGGGACAGCAAGGTTAGCAGCGCGAACAATCGCGTCAGACACGTCACGTAGGACGTCATCAATACAACCCGACAAAGAGGGAGGAAACTCGACCTGTGCAGTATATAGAGGCCAATCGGCGCGGTGGAAAGACCAACGAGGTAACCTCTCCATCGGGGAGCGGGAAGGGAGCGTGATAATCAACGGGAAATGGTCACTATCACAAAGGTCGTCGTGTGGCGACCAGTGTAATGAAGGGAGGAGAGAGGGAGAAGAAAGAGAAAGATCAATGGCAGAAAAGGTACCATGACCAGCACTGAAATGAGTAGGGGAGCCATCATTAAGAAGGCACAGGTCGTGGTCTGCAATAAATTGGTCGATAAGAAGACCTCGTCTAGATGGATAGGCACTGCCCCACAAAGGATGATGAGCATTAAAATCCCCAAGGAGGAGGAAGGGAGGAGGAAGTTGCTGAAGAAGGGTGGTTAAGGCAGCAGGTGTAAGAGTTCTGTCAGGAGGGAGATAAAGATTGCATACTGTGACTGCAGAGTCTAAGTGGACCCTAACAGCAACCGCTTCCAATGTAGTTTGGAGAGGAATCCACGTGCTAGCAATGTCTGTACGGACCAACGTACAAACGCCACCAGAAGCCCGCAAGGGTCCGACCCGATTTCGACAGAAAACACGGAACCCACGGAGGGTCGGTGAGTGAGCATCAGTAAAATGAGATTCCTGGAGAACCACACAAGCTGCTGAGTAGGACGAAAGAAGGGATTTCAATTCCGGAAGGTGACGATAGTAGCCATTACAATTCCATTGGAGAACCACAGAACGATGGTTTAAATGAGGGCTGAACACGCTAAATCCAGTCATACCGCCGGGTCCCCACCTGTCACCGACAAGGAGGGGGCGACATCCATAAACGACAGGTCAGAATCCGGTTGTGAAGCCGGGGAAGGGACCTCCGGTGACACCAGAGGCTCTTTGTCCCGGGACTTATGTTTCTTCTTCTTTTCAGGCTGAGATCGAGGAGGGCTGTGTGGCATAATGGAGCCAGCTGCAGCAAGATCAGGAACAGAAAGAGACCGGGCGACCGGGGGGCCGATAGACCGCGGCTCTCGCGGTCGCCGCGCTGCAGCAGACCTTTGACCTGGAAGGTGCCGGGAAGGGGCATCCCGGGAGAGGTGCCCTTGACCGGCAGACGCCGAAGGAGTGGGACACTTCTCCGGCTGGGGAGGGGGAGCGGCGCCCAGAGGAGAAGATGTGGGAGTCGCAGGGGAGGGGGGAAGGAGAGGGGTCCGGGACGGGGGTAAGGAAGGGGGAGGAAGGGATGAAGATGTAACCAAGGCGTAACTAGATGTCATGGACACAGGGTGCAATCGTGCATATTTCTTACGGGCCTCTGTGTAGCTTAAACGATCAAGAGACTTATACTCCTGTATCTTTTTTTCTTTCTTATAGACTGGGCAATCTGCTGAACGTGGAGAATGACTACCATGACAATTTACACATACAGGAGGGGGAACACAGGGACTCCCCTCATGGAGTGGACGTCCACAGTCACCACAGAGAGGGTCCTGGGTACAGCGAGAAGACATGTGGCCAAAACGCAAGCACTTAAAACACAGCATAGGAGGTGGGATGTACGGCTTCACATCACAGCGATAGACCATAATCTTAACTTTCTCAGGAAGGGTATCCCCTTCAAAGGCCAGGATAAAGGCACCAGTATCAATACGATTATCTTTAGGACCCTTCTGAACACGCCGAACAAAGTGAACACCCCGCCGTCCGAGATTGTCCCGAAGTTCCTCATCAGTTTGAAGGATGAGGTCTCTGTGAAAAATTACACCTTGTACCATATTTAGAGACTGGTGAGGGGTAATGGACACGGGAATTGTGCCAAGATGGGTACAGGCACGAAGGGCCGCAGATGGGGCAGCCGAAGCAGTTTTTATCAGTAATGAACCCGACCGCATCTTGCTCAGGGAGTCCACTTCGCCGAACTTGTCTTCAATGTGTTCCACAAAGAATAAAGGTTTGACACCGGTGAAAGTATCTCCATCAGTCCTGGTGCAAACTAGATAACGGGGGAAAGGTTTTGCCCCTAGACGACGGGCCTGACCCTCCTCCCAGGGGGTAGCCACGGAAGGGAAGGCCGAAGGGGCAAGAGAAGCAGCACTTGAGGAATCAGTACCACGCAGAGAGACGGCCGCAGAAGAGCGGCCAGAGGTTTGGACCCTTATGCGTTTCATCTGCATAGCGTCCGCCCTGATACCACCCACTCCGATCAGGGGCTCTCCTCATGGGCGCCACCCAGTCACAGCAAGGGCCGTCTGGCACGGCGGCCATTGCCGGGAGTTCCGATGCTCCAGGATGACGAGCAACCACTCCAAGGCATGCATGAGGAGGTCACAGCTCAGGTATCAGAAGTGTGATCCCTGTGTGTTCAGGGGGCTCAACCAAAAGGGTACATAGCGACCCCACCACACGGGCTGGCTACCGTGCTGGCTATGCACCCTAGCATCAGACAACGACGTAGAAGAAAAGGTGGAATATACTAGGAGGGCACACGTCGGAGACACTAGGTAAGGTGCTCTTCCCCAAATGGCTCACACTACGGAAGAGAAATTTTGGAATGGAGGTCAAACCCCAGAGGGGGACCAAGGAATGCCAAAAGGAGGAGATGATTACGCAACAAAGCCAGAGTGTAAAACCAACAGAACCAGGAGGATAGCGGGGGCCAACATAAGCAAGGACACCAATAGAGGGAGAGGAGAGGGCGAGGGGAAAGGGGTATGGAGGGGAAAGGAGGGGAAGGGAAAGGAAATGCAGCCCGGGAGAGAAAGAAGGCTGCAATGGCTCGGGGCCCCGTGCTCGCCACGCACGTATCCACGAAAGAGTTGTGGACCCCCTGGGGGGGTCGCTCTAAAGAAAGCCATTAGCCTATGGCAAACCTGTGCAGTGCTTGGCAGGAACATTTTCGACGCCGTCTGCACATACAGGGACATCATAGCTCACGCAGCAACAACGAGGAGACCCGCAGCCGTAATCTCTGTCGATTTCCACAAGGCTTTCGACAGGATCAGTCACCGGTACCTACTGAAAACTATCGCACGCCTCGGATTCGGACCAAAATTCGGAAGAACAATCGGGAACGTCATCACAAATGCCACCTCAAAAGTAACAATAAACGGATGGACTTCCAAATCAATAAGAGTGGGAAGATCCGTCAGGCACGGATGTCCATTATCGATGGCACTCTTCACAATAGCTCTCGACCCCCTTTTACGAAAACTAACAGCGGAAATCGGAGGATACACAATGGGTGCAACAAACATCGTATGCACGGCCTATGCCGACGACATGGGCATATTCATCCAAAACGAAGAAGAACTAGAGATAATCCAGCCTATCATGGAATCCTTCGAAAAGGGTTTCGGTGCCAAAACGAATCCGAGGAAGACAGTGCTACTACCAATAGGCAACGGCAGACTGCGACCAGCGAGACAGTGGTACCGAGTGACAAACAACCATACGGCACTCTGAGTGGAACTACAGCAGTGCCCTCTGAAAATGGCAGCACAAAACTGGCGCAGCGTCTTGAACACAACAAGAGGGCTCGTGAGGACACACGCGAACCGGAACCTGAGGCTGAGCCAAAGAGTGCAGTTGGTAAACGAAACGATCCTGTCGAAAGCGTGGTATATATATATATATATATATATATATATATATATATATATATATATATATATATATATATATATATATACGAGATGGTGGTTGAGAGAGAGAGAGAGAGAGAGAGAGAGAGAGAGAGAGAGAGAGAGAGAGAGAGAGAGAGAGAGAGAGAAGGAACACTTTGAGACGTTAAAAACATTGAATAAGTGGACAAACATATTCTAGGTAAGCTTAAAGTGTTTTGATAAGAATTGCAGCGAGATGTTTGTTTTGTTAATGTACTCACATAAATCATCTTCGACGTAGCGAGAGATGTCTCCCAGATTTTTATGCACGCTATCGGGGTATGCACTGTACGTGTAGCCGTAGCACACATCTAATGATATTTACACTTTTTTATTTTCCCATTGAGACGACGAGATCAATCGTCGTGTCGCACTATTTGCATTTGAGGACACTGTAGTAGCACTGCATAAAATATATATATATATATATATATATATATCTCCATTGTTTCTTAGATGTAAGCCTAGCCAATAAGAAATGCTACAATAGTTTTAACATGCCACACCATGGCACCAGACCAATAACTCTCCCTAAAGAAGTTATTGAATTAACAACCCGTAAAATTAACAAAAACCCAAACAAAACTGAAAAGAATGAAAATCTCAATGTCCCTCTGACTTACACAACTAAAGAACTAGAACTAAACAAAATCAGGATCAGGGCAACATTGTGAATCAATCTGCAAACGAACAATATAACGAAACAGACAATCGCAACAAATTTACGTATCAGAAAATCGATGTCAGCAAAAGAAAAGTAAAAGACTCGATAACTAACAGAAATTGAAATTGAAAAGTTCCTTTTAAGTCATCACTGTGTTTGTTATTCTGCAAATAAAAGTTTATTACGTTAAAAAAAGGTGCTGTTGGCTCCCCCTAATGTTTTTCCTTTTTACTTCGCTACACCTGCCAGCCCTCTTTTCATATTAACTTTCAGGTGTGAAAGATGCTTCCACAAGGATTTTAAACTTCTGTATTAAAGAACTCAGTTTGAGCAACAATGCGCGAAGGAAGAGTGCTAGGAATTCCTTGAAAATAACGAAACCCTACCAATCGACAGATGTGTTCTGAAATACGTCAGAGCAGAGCCTACTGTTTTCTAGCAGTGACAACCTCCGCCTCCGTTTAAACCGAATCAAATCTAAGATTCTCAGCATACATACGAGAAAGGTCAAAGGAATCGTGGTCCGAAGTAGCCCCTTGTGCGCCCTGGACGACGAAGAACTGTCGTCCTGCCACCTCGCGCGTGAAGATAGACTGGCACGACGTCAGGCGAGCGCCTCACACAGAAAGCAGAAACCGTTCAACAATTCACAGCCCACTACAGGGCCTTATTACGGGACGTTGAGGCTGATGAAACGGCACTAAATTACTTGTTATATGACCCTCAGACTGACAGTTCATACCGCGAACAATTGAGAGCGGAGGTGACAGTACCCATCAACAAATACATCAACTATAGGCACACTGGCCCCAACAGTATCACCCTCCTCCACAAAACCACTAGATTCAGACACATTGGTCCCATCACAATTAATATTAGTATCTAATATTTCTGTTTTCATTTCACATATCTCAACAAGCTTCTTACTGTTACTTACAGACCTATTTTGGTCACCACAACACTCCTCTACAGCCCCATACTGTGATTCAGTCCCTGACCTGTTATCAATGGCCACCAAAACAATACTATCTCTATCAAAATTCCTATTTCCAAAAACTTTATTAAAAACATCCCAACATTAATTTCTTCCCACTGGCATTTTAATCCTCTAACATATTACTTATTAAAAACTCTCCTCTTGTCATGTTCCATGAGCCAATTCCCCTCTATATTTTCACCATTTAAAATGGCATACATACCACATATTCTTTCTTCCTTTCTACATCTATCATTATTGGAAATACGTAAGCGTCCGATCCCGCCCGTCTGCTTTGACCCATGACGTCAGAAATATGGCGGAAACGACCTTAAACCTCGATTCCAATATGGCGCATATAAAGTCGTTACGTACACATTATGAGGACGAAAATAAATCGAAAAACAAACATACACACGTTCCACAAAAAGCCTAATGACACTAACGTGTAAGTAGGCTGTTTATGTTTTCTTATTGGCAACGTTACGTAGCGCTCTGTATGAAAATCACTGGCTGTGTTGTGTGCAGTCTGTGGTTAGTTTGCATTGTTGTCTGCCATTGTAGTGTTGGGCAGCTGGAGGTGAGCCGCCAGCAGTGGTGGATGTGGGGAGAGAGATGGAGTTTTGAAATTTGTAATACTGGATATCATGAACTGCTATATACATTATGACTTTTGAACTCCATTGAGGTAAATACATTGTTTGTTCCTTATTAAAATCTTTCATTTGCTAACTATGCCTGTCAGTAGTTAGTGCCTTGAGTAGTTTGAATCTTTTATTTAGCTTGCAGTAGTGGCGCTCGCTGTATTGCAGTAGTTCGAGTAACGAAGATTTTTGTGAGGTAAGTGATTTGTGAAAGGTATAGGTTAATGTTAGTGAGGGCCATTCTTTTTTAGGGATTTTTGAAAGTCAGATTGCGTTGCGCTAAAAATATTGTGTGTCAGTTTAAGCACAGTCATGTATAATTTTTCTAAGGGGACGTTTCAAACGGGACAAGCGTGGGAAACGGGGGTTTTGGGTGGGGGCAAACTAAATATAAACAAATTTAGGCACCCACCCCCATACAAAACCACGCAAAACGACAAAAAGAAACCGACATCACAAAACTCCACAAATACCACTGAACACAATATCATCCGGAATCGGACGCTTCCCTTGACCTATATAGCTCAAAAACATCTCCCGATACAGCCACACATTGGGATCGAACACTTCCCTTGCCCTGTTATCCTTACAACATCTCCACATACAGCCGTCCCTGGTTCGAGACGCCAGAACTTTCAGTAAGCCTCATTTCTTCACAGCATACTGAACACTTCACGACGTCATCCAAAAATTCGAATAGTGGAAGAAATTTTATTAGAGACAACGCACTGTCCCCCATCATAGCCGACAACCGAAAACTGTTGACCCTGTCAGTCATATCCATACCTACCAAAGACGTAAAAAAAGCAATTTACCAAAATTCACACACGACGCCACACTCTCAAACTAAACCAAAAACATCACCTAACACACCACCAGAAAGCACCACCGATCGCATCAAAACGACACCTACAAACACACCACTCACAAACTAAATTCCGCGCCGTCTTGACGTCACACACCACAACAGCCTTACGTAACGGGTCAAAGCCGACGGGTGGGATCGTACGCTTCGGTCGACCCCATTGTCCTGTCTCCCTTTCGAATAACCCCTTTTATTCTGATTACAATTATTATTATTATTATTATCCCATTTCTTGGACCTATTTTTTGCAGTTTGGTTTGTTTCAAAATGGACCCCATTTGACACAGCTCCTAGTTTAAAAAATGTTGTCCCTCTTGCCTACTATTGTTCAGTCCTGCTCTGTCAAGTTCATTTTCCTGCCTTGACCTTGGCCCATTCCAATCATCTCTCAGATTTCTGTTTTCTTCATTATATCTCCCCCCCCCATTACCTCTGCAATTTTGATTTATATTTCTATCCCCATAGTAATTGTGCTGGTTATTCTCCCAATTTCTATTTGCTCTGTTCTCCAGATTATTCCCATCCCTGTGGCCATTCTGGTTATTGTTTCCCAGTTCACATCTCTTCTCTCCCCATGACCTCTCTGATTATTGCCTGCATTATTTCCCCTTGAGCCTGGCCTATAACACATTGCCTGCTCCAACCTCTAAACAAAATCTATAAACTTTTACACACAGTCAGTTGGGCAATGTACGAGTTTCCATTGTAAACTCTCAGGTAACCTCCTCCTCAAATTTGATATTTCTGTTAACACTTCTAATGGTTGACCTAAATGCACTAATGTTTTTCAATTCTTCATGGCAGAATTCCCTCATTGTTTGTCTTCCACTCGGCCCCTTCCTTCCCTTCGCCCCCCCCCCCCCTATATACTGGTCCATTCAGAAACGCGTTTTGTAACCTGTTCTGCTTAGCCTAACTCCAATATCTGTTTAAGAATATTTACTCAAAAACTGCGTATGAGGTGAATTGGTCAGAGCATTGATTTGCCCATGTCTGAGCAGAACGCTCTAACAATCCTTTACTACTATCACTCATTCCCTGTATGAAGCAGTCCTTGCGTGCTGCAATAACATCTAGAGCATGATATCTGCTTTCCCCTGAAAATGTTTTTCCATTGGGTATCTGCATTATTGCATAACCACCATTACCAGAAACACTACACGTTTCCAAATTATATATTCTAGTAGTTGCCATCTCAAATTCTTGATTATTCTTAGTGGTAGCAACTATCACTTATTCGATTTCCCTTTTGAGATTGTCAGCTGTGCTGTCCAATTTAGCTATCAGCACTGCCTTCATCTCATCATCGCTAGCCACTATTTTTGCATCTAAGTTAAATAAGGTTTGTCTTATCACCTCCCTCCTAGCATCACACACCTGTCTTCCTGAATCAATCTCACCCTTCAAATCAGTCCAAACTATCTCAGTCCTAGCTAGCAGATTGTGTTGGACTTCATCGATTTTTACAGTTAAGTCCTCCATTTTAGCGTCTAAGTCATTCATTACTTCTTCTTTCAGGCTATTCACGTCAGCTCTTAAATCACCCACCGAGTTTTCTATACCCCCTATTTGGCCCATCAATGACTTTAGCATTTCTATTATGCCAAGTTCAGCCTTCGTGGGCTCTGAGACTCACTTCCGGCAGAAACTGACCCACAACCAATGGGTTAATTTTTGATTTCCTGACCTAGCATCTTCCAAGGCAAGAGAGCTCAAAAACAAACAAAATCAGATTGAAGCGCCTGCTGCACAACTTAACTTGTGGCTGCGACTCCGCCGGCGGCCGGCGTCGCAGGTTGCGCTGCCGGCACGGCGCCGCGCTGGTTCCCCGGCGCCCACTGCTCCGACTCCCCGCTGGCTCTCGATCGGAAATCGCCGGACTTGGCACTGCTCGGCTCTCAGCCGTCCGCAGCGGCAGCTGCTGCGACCGCTAGCACAGGGGCGCGTTGGCGGGCTCGGCGACGATAATCGGCGTGCAGCAAACCACCAGTTTAACTTTCGATGCGCTGTTTTCTGCTTGCACAATTCCTGCACAGCTTCCCTGGCCAGTTCACACGCAAACTAATTTCATTCAATTGCAAACTTTAATCCCGGACGAGAAACCCCCCAATTGCGAGCTACTACGGACGAGAAATACGAGTTTGCGAGCTTCGCTGGGTCGAGAAAACCATTTGCGACGTGCTACGGTTCCTCTCTATGCGCGAGATCCGAGGAAACACACTGGTTGCACTGGGTGATCACAATAATTTTTAGTTCAAAGTCAGTTATCTAGTAAAACTAAACGGCTCGAGCCCCCACTTGCTTCTGCACGAAAAAACAATTACCACCCAAGCACCTACCTTGCGATCCGTAAAATGTGGTTGGACGTACTAATTAAATTGGCTACATTAGGTCTGAGGGGTGCCAACCACATCCGCTGCACTATCCCCAGTAATTTTAAATTATTGTCAAGTTTATAAAAACCAATGTTACCAAGCAGGAACAATTTTTAGTGAACAACACAATTTCAACTAACTGGAGTTTATTTTAACTTGTTCAGGACTAATTTGACTGAAATACTATTAAGTGTTCTTGATTCGACCTGGGATATTTACCGAGTTAGTTCAACAGCGCCACTCAAATATTAATCACAATCATTCAGCAATTATTCACTTAATGTTTCTTTCTAAACAGCTGAAACCCCAAGAAGAACAAAGTTCCGAGCGGAGAATACTACTCGAAAAATAATAATAAACCGAACACAATCCGAAGTCCAACCGCAAGCTGAAATCACAAAATGTTCCCCAGCGGTTGTTCAGAGTTACAGTTCGACACGACTTCGCGGTACGAAAATATTCAAAGTTCAACTCGTGAGAAAACTTTTCACAAGTCTCACAAACGCACCTAAGAGAATTTTTCAAAGTCCAGCAGCACCCAACTGCTGAAAATCACAAATTCCACGCGACTTCGCGGTCCGAAAATATTCAAAGTCCAATTCTCACACGGACTTTTGCCAGTCACACGGGCTACCCCTTTCAACTCAACTGAATGACTGCCCCACCAGAGAAAATGGCCGCCCTTAAAAGCCCTCGGTTTGAACACTCTGAAGTCAAATCAAGTTTGTTTGCACATGAAATTAACTTTTATACTTAATATAGTTGCAATAAAATGCATGTAATACTTCTATTCAGACGGAAGTTTTCCGCTGCATTAAGATTCATCATCAGAATTTCTGTTCGGGATCTTAAGCTCATGTTATTAAAATGTATGTGTTCTTCATATAAAACTTTTCGTTATTTAATATACTTTCATGCATAAATAACTAATATTATTATTGTATTATCTATTTCCTTATGTCTTCTTTTCCGTAATGCCGCTATCTTTATAGCTCCTATTTTTTATTTGCCAAAATTCTGCATTTTTAATCACGAAAACAGCATTCCGGCTCCTCATTTGAATTTTTAAAACATGTGAAAAAAGTTAATACTACTCATTCAGACCTTTCATTTGACACCTCGTTCGTAAAATTTTGTCAAAGCATCTCCAAGATGTCCAATTTACAATCTTACTTAGTTATTACAGTATTCAACTTATTATTATTCAAAAACTACCAGGGCGATTGGAGGTGCGTTTATATGAGCACACCCGGCTAATTTTCTGCTTTAAAATGAGCATACTAGCTCCTTTGTGCCACATCTGGATCAGTTTTTATTTATTTCTACATCATACATTCAGTTTAGCTCTATGCTAAAAGCGGCCCGCCAGGAGCCACATTGCCGGCCGTTGAGTTTCCCGTCACGTGGTTGGACGCCAAACTGACCGTACTCATTTTGAAGTACCGCCATCTGTCGGTCAGTGCCGAAACTAGGACGATTCTGCTGCTGTGAAGACGGCTGACACACACCCATCTTACAAGGAAACCTCCCCATCGCAACCCCCTCAGATTTAGTTATAAGTTGTCACAGTGGATAGGCCTTAAAAAACTGAACACAGATCGATCGAGAAAACAGGAAGAAGTTGTGTGGAACTAGGAAAAAAATAAGCAAAATATACAAACTGAGTATTCTATGTGTAAGATAGGCACCACAAGGACAGTGTGCGATCAAGAGCGCCGTGGTCCCGTGGTTAGCGTAAGCAGCTGTGGAATGACAGGTCCTTGGTTCAAGTCTTCCCTCGAGTGAAAAGTTTAATTTCTTTATTTTCGCAGTTATGATCTGTCCGTTCGTTCATTGACGTCTCTGTTCACTGTAATAAGTTTAGTGTCCGTGTTTTGCGACCGCACCGCAAAACCGTGCGATTAGTAGACCAAAGGACGTGCCTCTCCAATGGGAATCGAAAACATTTGATCGCAAGGTCATAGGTCAACCGATTCCTCCACAGGAAAACACGTCTGATATATTCTATACGACACTGGTGACGGCATGTGCGTCACATGACAGGAATATGTTGTCGACCCACCTAACTTGTACACTTGGCGAATGGCTAAAAAGATTCTTCTACCTTGCCCGATTTACGTTTTCTTGTGGATGTGATAATCACTC
This sequence comes from Schistocerca serialis cubense, assembly GCF_023864345.2. Taxonomy (NCBI): domain Eukaryota; kingdom Metazoa; phylum Arthropoda; class Insecta; order Orthoptera; family Acrididae; genus Schistocerca; species Schistocerca serialis. The sequence goes on from NC_064642.1 coordinate 734,644, forward strand.
CCAAAAAAGTGATGAAAACATAAGAGTTTGTCACATAAACTGCAACAAATGAATGCAACAGTTTCACAGTCGCACAGTTTTCCCTGTGCTCTGTCAAAAAATATGTTTTTAACTTTTTCAAATTTTTCCATGTGTAGACCGTCAAATCCTGCATATGTCCAGGAATTTTGGAGATCGAAGTTGATTGTGTGTGAGTGCGTGAACTTTGATAATTGTCTGAAAATAAAAAATTAAAATTTTCTATCGAGGGAAGACTTGAACCAAGGACCAATCGTTCCACAGCTGCTCACGTTAACCACAGGGCCACGGCGCTACCGGGCTGATTGTTTCCTTATGTTGCATATCTTCAGCATGGACTACTCAGTTTGTATATTTTGCTTATTTTTTTCATAGTTCCACACAACTTCTTCCTGTTTTCTCGATTGATGTGTGTTCAGTTTTTCAAGGCCTATCCACTGTGCCAACTTATAACTAAATCTGAGGGGGGTGCGATGGGGAGGTTCCCTTGTTAGATGTAAACACGCCAGATTCTCGACAACCACTTTGCCTTGATTTTTTGCTACAGAAACTACAGTCTTCACATCAGCCCCCCAAAGCCTGTCACCTCACAACCGAAGGTTCTCGTCGAAAATTATGTGTTTCTTTTTGGCGAACACTAAAAGGTCAGTAATAAGTATGCACGAAAAGTAAACCAAATAATAATATGTTAAAGTTTACTTCCATTAAATTTAAAAGATGTTATAAATACTTGGCTAATAAACCTTCTGTGTCATGGAGTAATTATTATAATAATTTTATTACGTTGTAGATTACTCCACATTGAAGTATTACGAAGTTTATATTATAGATTTGAGCTCCTTTTCATGAGCAATATGGAAGTTGCTGCATGAAAGAGCTTTTTTAGGTAACTAAAGAATGGGATACACCTCGGCGGCTTTGACCAGTGACGTCATATTTTATTCGTAGATATTACTTAATTTATATAGGTCAACTGAAGTACGGGATACAACCTACAGTATGTAAGTCGGCTGGGGTATTCAATGCCAAAGTTCCGTATATCGCTAATTTCTTTCCCCTTTCTCTAGTATTCTATCCTTTAGCTGACAGATCAACTCAAGAATAGGATACTATGACTTTCTACTGCGAAAATCGATATATGTAACATTACGTTCGAAATATGGATATACGTGCTATTTGTCCACGTTCTATTTTTTCTATACTACATTCCTTTGTTTGCCAACATTCGTTTTTGTTCAAATGGTTCAAATGGCTCTGAGCACTATGCGACTTAACTTCTGAGGTCATCAATCGCCTAGAACTTAGAACTAATTAAACCTAACTGACCTAAGGACATCACACACATCCATGCCCGAAGCAGGATTCGAACCTGCGACCGTAGCGGTCGCTCAGTTCCAGACTGTAGCGCCTAGAACCGCACGGCCACTCCGGCCGGCATTCGTTTTTGTCTTTGCAGTGCATCATGTGTGGTAAATTGTGACATCATTTTTCAAAGCCGACGGTTGCATCCCTTTCTTCAGTATTCCTGCTTTTTTTGTGAATAATAAGCAGAAGTCAGTTTATCACGGATGTGAAAAAGTGTATCACTCGTAATGTACCAATGCTGCATGTATAACAAGAATACAGCTGCAAAAGAAAGAAAATTAGGTTTGGTCCTTCTCGTTGATAAATGCTGAGGAGAATAGTTCATTATTTCAAAATTTAGGTGACACGGTCAAGACAGAAGAGATACAACATCGTGGTTGTAAGAGAGGTCGCAAGACTTTTCCTCATACGCGAAATAAAGTCACTGCGCAAGGGCTCGGTAAGAAAATATAAGAGGAAAGTGCACATACTTTTAATGAAAGAAGCACACTTCAAAAATTGATTCGGGAATCAATTTTAATGAATTTTGTAACATACATCTAACTTCCAGAGGTCAGTGACACTGCTGTATCATAACCATTCCCACTCTACTGTATAAATTACAATATAATGTCGACCATGATAGGACTTGTATAAAATCCGAATTATTCGCCTTCGACAGTTCTGATCTCGTAAAGATGGAAGTATTAACATTGTGTGAATGCAATTTTCTATAATTCTTCGAATGTGAGTGTACAAATACCTATAATTTTCCATCTCAAGAAAAAACTTTACGATATGTAAACGGAATATATTCATGGGATAAGAGAAATTCTCGAAAAGTACCAGTAGTTAAAGAATATAATAATCGAAGAAGATGTAAGTATTACAGGCAACATCATCTAAGAATGTGCTCGTCTTTGGAATACGTGACTAGAAATTCAGTTAATAATATCAACTGAATCATACTGGGCACATTTGCATCCACTTGCACGTTTCTTTTGTAAGCCTATTCTCAGTACTTCTAGAGAAATAGTTTTTCTTTATTTTTAACAGATAATTTCAGTATCAGTCAATATTACATCGAATCGGCGATCGAGGACCCTGTAGATCGTGCACCGAGCCCACAATGCTCCTCCTCTGATGGCGATCCTCTGCACTTTGGATACAGCTGCCACGGACTCCTAGCTGGCGAAGATCTTTCTGTAGCTCGTCCTCCCAGCGCTCTCTGGGTCTGGCGACCACCAGGTCTTCCTATCAACACCACGTTTCCCCGAGAGGTGTCTGGTCTCCTAACAGTGTGGCCTGCCAAGCTTATTCTTCACTTCTCCGCGCTTTCAGTTTTTGAACGATGTTCGGTTGCCTCATCAGCTCCATACAGATCTTGGTTCTTTCTACGTCTCCAGCAGCTCCTTTCCTGGACAGGCGCGATAATCCTTCTCATAATTTTTCTTTCGAAGACCAACAAGTCTTCTACATCCTTCTTTGTTGTGTTTAGGGTATCTGTCCCATACCACAATGCTGGCACTATCACGGCATTGTACGCTTTAAGTTTGGTCTTAATTGACAGATTCTCGAATGACATTATCTGATTTAGACTGAAATAAGTTTTAGACCCATTCACAATACGTTGTTTTATTTCCTGTTTTAAATAATTGTGCTTGTTGAACAATGTACCAAGGTATTTAAAATCTTCCACTTCAGCAAATTTCCATATCCCTACTGTAATGGGATGTCATGAGGGACTTCTCTTGATACCTCCATTGCCTGTCTTTTCCGCATTAATCCGCAACTCGATCTTACTTGCATTTTGCGCTAGGTCCTATACAGTTTCTGCCAACTCTTCCTCTGATTCTGCCAGAACAGATAATTTCACTTATTAGAATAGCGTAGTGGCGGATGGGTTAGCCGATTGTATCTCGTTACATTCTAGGTTTAGATGGAAACCATTCTGTGAGCAAACTACTCATGTACACAGCAATAAGTAATATCTCTTAGTAAACGCGAACATCACTCATAGAATTTAGCTATGGAAGTGATAAATAAAACTGAAAAACCGATCGAAATAACGCAGTCTGACGAAATGAATGTGCCGGCAATTGATAACGTGTCTCCAAAGGAAAGACTTGAGAGTGGGACAGATGATAAACGTACATTAAACTCAAATAACAAACAAAGCTTTGCCGAAAATATACGACATAACGAAAACTCAACGATAAGCACTGGCCATGTGGGTCGAAGCCGAAAGCGCGCTCTCCCGCGATAGTTTTTATCGTAACGACTCAACGTGAATCACATGTTGCGCGTCCCGGAATTTTTTTTTAAAAGTCATTCGTCAGCTGCTCTCACAAGTGATTATCAATGAGGAAAGAATTTAGACTGAGTGGCTGCGTCGGGAGCGGCTGCCTCAGAGACGCAGAACCGCCCTGCTACGCTGCGGTCTCAGGCGGAATCAACACACGAAACAAATTACAGAAAAAGCGGATGCCAGGACGAGGCTCATAGCCAGAACTTTAACGAAATATAGTTCATCGACGAAAGAAGTGGCTCACAGAACACTTACAGTTAGTGGACAGAGACTCGAGTAGCGCTCGACGGTCTGCGACCATCGGCGCACTGGATTGATATTGCCTCCTCCCATATGCGTCTCGGGGAATAACCGGAACTAGAAAACGACACAAATTAAAGCTAATACGGACATTTACAAACAATCATTCTCCCCATGTGATAATCGCGAAACCCCCCTCCTCCGGGAAAAATCGTTTGGTGGCTTGGGGAGTACAGGTGTGGATGCAGGTGTACATCAGAAGGGGATACTGGTATTGGAATATGTGCCAAGAAAATTACGAGTAGTGTAATAGCTGCTAGAAGAAAATAGTACATAAGGCGGTTGCTAACTGTCAATGTTAAAATACTTAAAAAATATTACACTGTGTGCCGGCCGCTGTGGCCGAGCGGTTCTAGGCGCTTCAGTTCGGATCCGCGCTGCTGCTGCGATCGCAGGTTCGAATCCTGCCTCGGGCATGGATGTGTGTGATGTCCTTAGGATAGTTAGGTTTAAGTAGTTCTAAGTCTAGGGGACTGATGACCTCAGATGTTAAGTCCTATAGTGCTTAAAGCCATTTGAACCATTATTATACTGTGTAACAGATTACAATTTTCGTTCGACTGTTTCCGTTCATTCTAAAATAAAGGAAATCATCGGTATAACGCTCCTTATTTGCTTTCGTGGTTGAACCACTGCTTTTGTTTTTAATTTTTTTCTATTTTTTGTCCAAGCACCCACTTCGTACGGCCAAAGAATATTCCTAGGAGGTCCGGTATAACTGCCCTTACACTTCAGAACGCCTTGCAGCACTCTCAAAGAAACTAAAAAGGAGCTTTCATAATGAAGATTTAGGACGGGTCTTGCGCGAAAGTTTTTGCCCATTTTGTAACAGGGAAACCTTTCATACTATTCGTACGTTAAATGCGAATAGTATAAAAGGTTTCCCTGTTACAAAATGGGCAAAAACTTTCGCGCAAGACCCGTCCTAAATCTATTCGTACGTTAAATGCCACCCCCCCCCCCCCCCCCCATGAACCATGGACCTTGCCGTTGGTGGGGAGGCTTGCGTGCCTCAGCGATACAGATAGCCGTACCGTAGGTGCAACCACAACGGAGGGGTATCTGTTGAGAGGCCAGACAAACGTGTGGTTCCTGAAGAGGGGCAGCAGCCTTTTCAGTAGTTGCAAGGGCAACAGTCTGGATGATTGACTGATCTGGCCTTGTAACAATAACCAAAACGGCCTTGCTGTGCTGGTACTGCGAACGGCTGAAAGCAAGGGGAAACTACAGCCGTAATTTTTCCCGAGGGCATGCAGCTTTACTGTATGATTACATGATGATGGCGTCCTCTTGGGTAAAATATTCCGGAGGTAAAATAGTCCCCCATTCGGATCTCCGGGCGGGGACTACTCAAGAGGATGTTATCAGGAGAAAGAAAACTGGCGTTCTACGGATCGGAGCGTGGAATGTCAGATCCCTTAATCGGGCAGGTAGGTTAGAAAATTTAAAAAGGGAAATGGATAGGTTGAAGTTAGATATAGTGGGAATTAGTGAAGTTCGGTGGCAGGAGGAACAAGACTTCTGGTCAGGTGACTACAGGGTTATAAACACAAAATCAAATAGGGGTAATGCAGGAGTAGGTTTAATAATGAATAGGAAAATAGGAATGCGGGTAAGCTACTACAAACAGCATAGTGAACGCATTATTGTGGCCAAGATAGATACGAAGCCCACACCTACTACAGTAGTACAAGTTTATATGCCAACTAGCTCTGCAGATGACGAAGAAATTGAAGAAATGTATGATGAGATAAAAGAAATTATTCAGATTGTGAAGGGAGACGAAAATTTAATAGTCATGGGTGACTGGAATTCGAGTGTAGGAAAAGGGAGAGAAGGAAACATAGTCGGTGAATATGGATTGGGGGACAGAAATGAAAGAGGAAGCCGCCTGGTAGAATTTTGCACAGAGCACAACATAATCATAACTAACACTTGGTTTAAGAATCATGAAAGAAGGTTGTATACATGGAAGAACCCTGGAGATACTAAAAGGTATCAGATAGATTATATAATGGTAAGACCGAGATTTAGGAACCAGGTTTTAAATTGTAAGACATTTCCAGGGGCAGATGTGGACTCTGACCACAATATATTGGTTATGACCTGTAGATTAAAACTGAAGAAACTGCAAAAAGGTGGGAATTTAAGGAGATGGGACCTGGATAAACTAAAAGAACCAGAGGTTGTACAGAGATTCAGGGAGAGCATAAGGGAGCAATTGACAGGAATGGGGGAAATAAATACAGTAGAAGAAGAATGGGTAGCTTTGAGGGATGAAGTAGTGAAGGCAGCAGAGGATCAAGTAGGTAAAAAGACGAGGGCTAGTAGAAATCCTTGGGTAACAGAAGAAATATTGAATTTAATTGATGAAAGGAGAAAATATAAAAATGCAGTAAGTGAAACAGGCAAAAAGGCATACAAACGTCTCAAAAATGAGATCGACAGGAAGCGCAAAATGGCTAAGCAGGGATGGCTAGAGGACAAATGTAAGGATGTAGAGGCCTATCTCACTAGGGGTAAGATAGATACCGCCTACAGGAAAATTAAAGAGACCTTTGGAGATAAGAGAACGACTTGTATGAATATCAAGAGCTCAGATGGAAACCCAGTTCTAAGCAAAGAAGGGAAAGCAGAAAGGTGGAAGGAGTATATAGAGGGTCTATACAAGGGCGATGTACTTGAGGACAATATTATGGAAATGGAAGAGGATGTAGATGAAGATGAAATGGGAGATACGATACTGCGTGAAGAGTTTGACAGAGCACTGAAAGACCTGAGTCGAAACAAGGCACCCGGAGTAGACAATATTCCATTGGAACTACTGACGGCCGTGGGAGAGCCAGTCCTGACAAAACTCTACCATCTGGTGAGCAAGATGTATGAAACAGGCGAAATACCCTCAGACTTCAAGAAGAATATAATAATTCCAATCCCAAAGAAAGCAGGTGTTGACAGATGTGAAAATTACCGAACTATCAGCTTAATAAGTCACAGCTGCAAAATACTAACACGAATTCTTTACAGACGAATGGAAAAACTAGTAGAAGCCAACCTCGGAGAAGATCAGTTTGGATTCCGTAGAAACACTGGAACACGTGAGGCAATACTGACCTTACGACTTATCTTAGAAGAAAGATTAAGGAAAGGCAAACCTACGTTTCTAGCATGTGTAGACTTAGAGAAAGCTTTTGACAATGTTGACTGGAATACTCTCTTTCAAATTCTAAAGGTGGCAGGGGTAAAATACAGGGAGCGAAAGGCTATTTACAATTTGTACAGAAACCAGATGGCAGTTATAAGAGTCGAGGGACATGAAAGGGAAGCAGTGGTTGGGAAGGGAGTAAGACAGGGTTGTAGCCTGTCCCCGATGTTGTTCAATCTGTATATTGAGCAAGCAGTAAAGGAAACAAAAGAAAAATTCGGAGTAGGTATTAAAATTCATGGAGAAGAAATAAAAACTTTGAGGTTCGCCGACACATTGTAATTCTGTCAGAGACAGCAAAGGACTTGGAAGAGCAGTTGAATGGAATGGACAGTGTCTTGAAAGGAGGATATAAGATGAACATCAACAAAAGCAAAACGAGGATAATGGAATGTAGTCTAATTAAGTCGGGTGATGCAGAGGGAATTAGATTAGGAAATGAGGCACTTAAAGTAGTAAAGGAGTTTTGCTATTTGGGGAGCAAAATAACTGATGATGGTCGAAGTAGAGAGGATATAAAATGTAGGCTGGCAATGGCAAGGAAATCGTTTCTGAAGAAGAGAAATTCGTTAACATCCAGTATTGATTTAAGTGTCAGGAAGTCATTTCTGAAAGTATTCGTATGGAGTGTAGCCATGTATGGAAGTGAAACATGGACGATAAATAGTTTGGACAAGAAGAGAATAGAAGCTTTCGAAATGTGGTGCTACAGAAGAATGCTGAAGATTAGATGGGTAGATCACATAACTAATGAGGAAGTATTGAATAGGATTGGGGAGAAGAGAAGTTTGTGGCACAACTTGACCAGAAGAAGGGATCGGTTGGTAGGACATGTTCTGAGGCATCAAGGGATCACCAATTTAGTATTGGAGGGCAGCGTGAAGGGTAAAAATCGTAGGGGGAGACCAAGAGATGAATTCACTAAGCAGATTCAGAAGGATGTAGGTTGCAGTAGGTACTGGGAGATGAAAAAGCTAGCACAGGATAGAGTAGCATGGAGAGCTGCATCAGACCAGTCTCAGGACTGAAGACCACAACAACAACAACAACAACAACGTTAAATGCAAATGAATGAGAGAAACAACTTATAATTTATAAGTATAATTTATAGTTTAGTATGGACAGGGACTGCAATTGTTGTGTTCGGATGCGAGCCGAGTTGGTGACACTTCGCTCTCAGCTTCAGGCTGTGATGGCTTTAGTTACACCGCTTGAGGCTGCAGTGGATGGGCACCAGTGTCGTGAGCCGGCCGTGGGGATTCAACGGACGTCCAGCACGTCCGAGTCCTCCTGTCGGTCCTCACCAGTGGCCAACCCAGTTACTGCTCGCGCTGAGGCTGACCCCTCACCTGTGGTCGAGTGGGAGGTCGCCCCGGGGCGAAGCAGGTGGCGAAAGACTTCCCTCCCCAGCTTGTCTGACAAACAGGTTCCAAGTGCTGTCTGTGGCGGACACTGTCGCTGAGCCAGATGTTGTTGCCTGTCCTGTTTAAGAGGAAACCACTCAGCCTGCAAGATCCGGGGAATCACAGAGGGTGGGATTATTGGTAGTTGGGAGCTCCAACGTTAGGTGCGTTATGGGGCCCCTTAGGGACTTGCCTGACAAGAAGGGTAAGAAACCAATGTGCACTCCGTGTGCATACCGGGTGGAGTCATTCCAGATGTGAAAAGGGACCTCCCGAATGCCACGAAGAGCACAGGGTGCAGCCAACTGCAGGTGGTTGTTCACGTCGGTTCCAATGATGTGTGTAACTTTGGATCAGAAGAGATTCTCTCTGGTTTCGAGCGGCTAACAGAAGTGGTAAAGGCTGCCAGTCTTGTTTACAAGATGAAAGCAGAGCTGACCATTTGCAGCATAGTCGACAGGACATATTGCGGACCTCTGGTACAGAGCCGAGTGGAGGGTCTGAATCAGAGGCTCAGACGGTTCTGCGACCGTGTAGACTGCAGATTCCTCAACTTGCGCCAAAGGGTGTTTGGGTTTCGGGTTCCGCTAAATAGCAGGAGGCGGCTACACAGATAGCAGTGGCTGTGTGGCGTGGACTCGGCGGGTTTTTAGGTTAGAGGGTCTCGGGAAAACACACGAAGGGCTTCAGTCACAAAGGGAGCAGGCTGAACACAGAAGGAACGTAGATACAGGAACCACTGGTATAACAGCTGTAAACTGCCTTAGCTGTGTTGGGAAAGTACCAGAGTTGCAAGCGCTAATAGAAAGCACTGATGCTCAAATCGTTATAGGCACTGAAAGCTGGCTAAAGCCGGATACAAGCTCAGCCGAAATTTTTGAGAAAAACCTAATGGTGTTCCGAAAGGATAGGCTAAACACGGTTGGCGGTGGTGTGTTTGTTACTGCCAGAAGTAGTTTATCTTGTCGCGAAATTGAGGTAGATACTTCCTGTGAGTTAGTATGGGCAGAGGTCATAATATAATAGTAGCATCCTTTTACCGACCTCCCAATTCAGATGGTACAGTTGCTGAAAGGTTCAAAGAAAACTTGAGTTTGATTGCAAACACGTACCCGTCTCATACGATAATAGTTGGTTGTGACTTTAATTTACCCTCGATATGTTGGCGAAAAGCATGTTTAATTCCGGAGGTACGCATGAAATATCATCCGAAATTGTGTTAAACGCATTCTCTGAAGATTATTTCGAGCAGTTAGTTCATGAGCCCACGCGAAAACACATTTGACCTCTTAGAAACAAATAATCCTGAGTTAATAACGAGCATCAAAACCGTTTCAGGGATTAGTGAACACAGAGTTGTCGTAGCGAGATTGAATATTGTAATCCCCAAATCCTCTAAAAATAAGCGAAAAATATACCTATTCAAAAAAGCAGATAAAAATTCACTTGACGCCTTCCTAAGAGACAATCTCCACTCATTCCAAATTAATAATATAAGTGTAGACCAGATGTAGCTTGAATTCAAAGAAATAGTATCGGCAGCAGCTGAGAATTTTATATCAAATTAATTAACAAGTGACGGAGCCAATCCTCCTTGGTACTCAAAACGAGATAGAACACTGTTGTGGAAACAACGAAACAAACATGCCAAATTTAAACAGACGCAAAATCCCCAAGATTGGCGATCTTTTGCAGAAGCTCGAAATTTAGCGCGGGCTTTCAAATGGTTCAAATGGCTCTGAGCACTATCTGACTTAACATCTGAGGTCATCAGTCCCCTAGAACGTAGAACTACTTAAACGTAACTAACCTAAGGACATCACACACATCCATGCCAGAGGCAGGATTCGGACCTGCGACCGTACCAGACGCGCAGGTCCAGACTGAAGCGCCTAGAACCGCTCGGCTACACCGGCCGGCAGCGTGAACTTCAAAGCGGGATGCCGATAACAGGTTAGACAACGAATCTTTGTCTCGAAACCAGGCAGAAAATCCAAAGAGATTCTGGTCGTATGTGAAGTATGTTAGCGGCAAGAAAGAATCAATGCCTTCTATGCGCGATAGCAATGTAGATACTATCGAAGACAATGCTGCCAAAGCAGAGTTACTAAACAAAGCCTTCCGAAATTCCTTTACAAAAGAAGACGAAGCAAATATTCCAGAATCTGAATCGAGAACAGAGTAACGTAGAAGTAAATATCCTCGGATTAGTGAAGCAACTTAAATCACTTAATAAAAACAAGTCTTGTGACCCAGATTGTATACCAATTTGGTTCCTTTCTGAGTATGCTGATGCATTAGCTCCATACTTAACAATCATATACAACCGTTCGTTCGACGAAAGATCCGTACCCAAAGACTGGAAAGTTGCACACCAATATTCAAGAAAGGTCGTAGGAGTAATCCACTAAATTATAGGCCCATATCGTTGACGTGGATATGCAACAGGATTTTGCAACATATATTGTGTTCGAACATTATGAATTACGTCTATTGACACACAGTCAACATGGGTTTAGAAAACACCGTTCCTGTGAAACACAACTAGCTCTTTATTCAAATGAAGTGTTGAGTGCTACTGACAAGGGATTTCAGATGGATTTCGTATTTCTGAATTTACGGAAGGTTTTTGACACTGTACCACACAATCGGCTCGTAGTGAAATTGCGTGCTTATGGGATATCGTCGTCAGTTATGTGACTGGATTTGTAATTTCCTGTCAGAGAGGTCACAGTTCGTAGTAATAGACGGAAAATCTTCGAGAAAAAACAGAAGCGATTTCTGGCGTTCCTCAAGGTAGTGTTATAGGCCCTTTGCTGTTCCTTATCTATATAAACGATTTTGCAGACAATCTGAGCAGCCGTCTTCCGTTGCTTGCAGATGACGCTGTCGTTTATCGACTAATAAACTCATCAGCAGATCAAATCAAACTCCAAAATGATTTAGAAAAGATATCTGAATGGTGCAAAAAGTGGCAGTTGAATGTGATTTGCAGAGTATACATGTAGATGTAGATGTAGATGGTGTAGCACTCAATTCCTGTCTTTCCACAATGCAGGCCTTTTCTTGCTCACCTCTCCGCGCAAACGCTCAAGGACACATTTGTAGTGTTCCTGGTTATTTGTCTGTCCTCCAGGGGTAAATTCATGATGCACAATGTCGGTAGAATCGAAAAAAATCACCAACATTGTCTTCACCTTTTACCGACTTTGCCATGCTTGATTTCGGTCGTGGTGAGCCTGGAGTCTTCCACTGCGAAGACTGCATTTTGGTTATACCCACGATTCGTCTTATTTAACAAATCTAGGTCCGATTAATCAGTTCTTGGCACACTTCAAGTCAGTATCATCTCTGCTCACCTGAAATATACATTCGGAATGAATTTTTCGGGCACTCGATGTATGTTCAGATGTTCAGTTAAAATTGACTGAACTGCATAGAAACCAATATTAAGTTCATCAGACATCTCCGTAATTGAAAGTCTACGATCAGAGCGCACTAAATCGCAAACTTTCACAACATTGTTATTCGTTTTTGAGGTGGAAGGACGGCCGGACCATGGTTCATCTTCAAATGATTCGCGGCCGTTTTTGAACCAGACAAAAACATTTGAATGACTCGTATAATTATCTCCAAAAGTTGTGTTTAATAGTCCGTAAGTCTCAGAAGCTGACTTTCTGGTTTTAAAACATAATTTCATACAAACTCGTTGCTCCATTTTTACGCCCATTTTCACGCAGACAGAATCCGGCAACAAGCCCTAACAGACCCACACTCAACCAGCTGCCACAACGAACTGAATAAAGGAAATGCAGTTTCCTGTCAGAGGGCATTCAAGGACAAGGCAATGACTCACTCCCCACCCTCCGTCTGCCTGCCCGTCAAACCAATAAGCAGTAGCGGATCCATTCTTAAAACTTTCCAATCACATCCTGTACGTTTCGTCTTTACTTTCATCAGTGTTCCCACTGGTTTCATGTGGCTCGCCACGAATCCCTCTCCTGTGGCAACCTCTTCCTCTCAGAGTAGCTCCTGCAACCTGCGTCCGCAATCATTTGTTGAAAATACCCCAATCTCCGCATTGCCCTGTTGTTTTCACCCTCCACAGCTCCATGTAGTACAATGGTTCACAGCCTGGGGGAAAATGCCTTCCCCCTCCAGCCTGAGGAGTAAAAAGTAATTTTTGAGGGGTAAAAACAAAATGGTTCAGTCATGAGACTGTAGTACTGATTACATAAGTTCCCTATGTGTGTATATATATATATATATATATATATATATATATATATATATATATATATATATAGTGTGTACACTTCATACTTTTGACCTCACGTCAGAGACAGTAAAATTGTGATATACATATCACATATGTTTAAATATCTTGCGGAAACGCCGAATCAGAGTGGTAGGTAGTTCCTGCAATAAAACAGATATTACTTGATTATTGACTTTGCACCAGTAAATAAACTAATTGATAGTGCAACGATACAGTAAGTATTTAATGGCCTCAACAGTGTTGTAGGACATACGCCGTATTATTATTCTTTTTATTATTATTAGCATTAGTAATAGTAGTGGTAGCAGTGGTCCAACAAAGCATTCGCAGACTGAAATCTTCGAATTTCTGGCGTTTCAAAAGTATGGAATCCAGCAATCAAGTGATTTACAAACAGCAGACGTAAGTATGGTGCGCACATTTTAATTTCGTTCATTGTGAGGGGGGGGTGCGTAAGGTGTGAGTGCAGCGAGTGTCGCCAGGGAGAGGGGGCGTGGCTTGTAGCAGCCACCTGTCAGACCTCCATCTGGGCAGTCAGCTGTCTCTTCTCAGAAGGCGTTGCAGCCAGCACTGTCGACACACTCGGGGTTGTTTCAACAACCTACAAGAGAAGCCTGCTAGAAATAAGCAGTGACAATTCCTGCACTGACTAATTAGTTCCTAAACCACCTATAACAATAAGTAAAATTTACCTTCCGTCATTTTGAAAATAAAGTGTTCAAAGAAGATTCTGTTTCGTTCCTGGATTTAGTTAGGTGCTGATGTTCATGATGACCCTAGGGGCGAGGTACCAGTTAACATCTGACTGCATTCTGGGTTAGAGGTCTCAGAGTGGCTGGAACAGAAACCTCCAGCACCGTGCAAATTGCTCCCTGCTATCTGAACTCCTGTCCTATGGTCTTATCCCTTCTTCTTGTCGTTTTTTCTCACAGCTGAGGATGCAGATAGGAGTGATGAGCACACCCCTCTCCCAGTCGTTATGATGATATCCTCGACCAAAGCCGCTACTATTCGGTCGAGCAGATCCTCCATTGGCATCACGAGGCTGAGGACACCCCGTAAAATGGCAACAGCATACGGCGGCCCGGATGGTCACCCATCCTAGTGCCGGCCCTGCCCGACAGCGCTTAATTTCTGTGATCTGACGAGAACCGGTGTATCCACTGCGGCAAGGCTGTACCCGTGCTAATTCGTTTTCTCACCAGTCCACCAAATTTTCAGGATACTCCTATACCGGAACACCTCAAACTCTTCGATTACCATCTATTCTGGTTTTCCCACTGTCTATGATGCACAACCATGCAAAGCTGTGCTCCAAGCGGACGTCTTCAGTCATTTCTCGCTCAAACTGAGAACGAAGTTCTATACTTGCAGACCTCTCTTGGCCTTGAATGGTCTCGCTGACTTTGCTGGTGTGCTTTTGATGTCCTCCATGCCTTGTCTGTGATGTGTCCTTTTGCTTCTAAGACAGCAGAACTGCTTCACTTTTTCAACTTCTTGGTACCCAGTTCCAATGTTTTAAAGTTTCTCAGTAACCTCACTTCTACTACTTCAAATTACCTTCGTCTTCCTTCGGTTCTGTGCTTGGTAGACGGTTCATTCCATTCAACAGGCTCTGTGGTTGTCCCTTGCTCCAACGGAGGAAAGCAACATCATCGCCAAACCTTATCGGTAATATTCTATCACCCTGACTTTTAATTCCTCTCTTGAACCTCTGTTTTATATTTATATGACCTCCGTCAATGTTCGACGTCAAGGAGCAGTAACCACTCACAGACGATAGGTGGCAGCACTAGCAGTGGAGGGTATATGAAGCGTGTCTGGAGGACATCGGAAACAGTGCAGTCGTCATTCTAGTGCGGAAAGGGGTGAGTTATCTGAATCCGAAAGAAGCACCGTCACTCGTTTCGGGCAGAGGGTGGAAGCAGTTCCAAAACGGCTAAGTTTTGTAAACTCTTCCCCCGCTGCTGTAGTTAAAGTATACTGCGCATGGCAAAATGCCCTACCTAAGTCTGATGCCGAAGCAACTGTCGTGCACTGTAGACCGTGGATGACAGGGGTGAACGACAGCTGCGGGGATGTCGAACAGCTGACTGCCACGCTGGATCGAGGGGCTACCGCCAACGTCTCCGCAGCGACCATTCAGCGGACTTTGTGTAGACGTGCCTCTGCAGTGCCTTTGCGACGTGGCTATCGTCGCCATTGGCGGCGCAGTGTTCCCGTGTATAGATCTCTGAAGGCAATAGAGATCGACCTGGCTGGCCAATTTAATAAACAGCAACTAAGAATCTGTGGCAGCGCCGTGATCCTGGCTGTTCGCGCCACAGGTCCTCCACTCTTAGAATCGAGACTATGATGCTACTGGCTGTACTTAGCGACGAGTAGCAAAAACTGTGTTTACCAGCTTTACTGACGGACGCTATGTGATCAGGATATTGGCAGTGGACTGGCAACCCCAAGTATCGGCGAATGTAAATTAAAAGTGCAAACCACGGCATGATATAGTAACGAGGAAACAGACTTGCAGTCAATAAGAGGCACGATCGGATCGAGAAAAGCATGACGTCATCTCGAGGTTAACGGAAGCATATACACTCAGGATCATCTCTTGCCTCAACAGCAAAAACTGTGGGCTGGACCTTACGTGACGCACACTTGGCTAAGAACTGTTTCACGTGCTGTAGCTGTACAGTTTGAGTATTTGTTCGCCACTACTCGGTGACGTCGTCTACATCTGGCTGATGCTCCCTTCCTTCCTTCATTCGCGAATCTCGCCTGGGAACGTTCATTGTCAGTAAACCTTCGTATTAGCTTAACTGATCTAATGTTGTGGTTGTGGCCATTTCGCGAGACGTATGTGGCAGCAAGTAGAAAGTTGCCCGAGTCTTCCCGGGACGAACTCCCTTGGTATCTCAACAGCAAATCTCTCCGTGATGCACAATGCGCCTCTCGTAGCGCCTGCGACTCCAGAATAGAGGTGTACATGTCCCGCTTTTAACCCGCCCATGCTTGCCCGGTGGCCAGGCGGGCAGGCCGCCGCTCGTTGTCAACAGAACGGGCAGGCTGCTTCACTCCCAGCCAAGCCAAGCAGAACCCAACCCGGGCAGGCTGCGGGAATCTTGCTTGCCTGCTCATATTACTGCTGAGCTGCGTTACGCAGCCGTTTAGTCTGCGCGCGTCATTGTCGTATTATGAACGTTAATCAAAAGTTTTTATTTTACCTGAGCACCAAAAGACAAACCCCAACATTATATATATATGTATTAATTTCAGGTAAAAAAAATATTGGTTTTATTTGTATATTCTTCCTTTACGCGTATATTTCGGGCTTCTTATCTATATAAATAAAAATTAATTGCCAAATGTGTTGATAAGCGTAAAACTCGAGAACGCCTGGACCAGTTCGGCTAAATTTTTTTTTGCTGTGTTCGTAATTCTCAGGACAAGGTTTTTATGAAAAAAAAAATTTTCGAAAATCGACCGAAAAATTGGAAAATTTGGCAAAAACTGAAAATGCGTTTTCATTGTGTCCGTGTGTTTGTATTGCATACAATCTTGATGAAATTTTGCACACTATACCTTGAAACCAAGAGGAAGGTTGTAATATTGCTACAAGAATTTGGTATGCTGAAATCGTGTGCTAATAGTAGAATAAAAGCGGGTTAAAAGCTGTGAGCTGTCTGGGGAGAAGTTAACCGTGCATTACTGCGCAACTGTTTCACCAGGTAACTAGTCTAGGTTTACCACATTACCAGTCAGACTAACATTGATTATAATCTTTTACAGTCATACAACAACCGGTAATATATCTATATATAAAAAGGAGAATTTAAATAAAAAGAAAGAAATCAGTTTATATTTGGAAATTTATTTTAAGATTGTTCATTGAAATTTCAGCATATTATACGTGAGTTATAACTGAGCTGGTGCCTTGTTTAAGGATTGTAAAAATGTGAGATTTTAATCTTACGGAACACATCAAATATGGAGCCAAGATTGGGAGACTGCAAAACAACACCCAAAGAACGTTGAAACATAAGCAAGAAGAAATTAACCACAACCAACAGATTCAGTTTTCACCCAAAGAAATTACGTTCGTAACACAATCCTGTCCGTCATGTAATTACCACACACTGGTATACTAAATTCATATTAACTCTTTGTGAAATCTTCCCAAAAAGAATAGCTGAAGGCTACTTTGATGATTACACCACATGCTCCACGTGGTCAACTTGGTTTACAGAAAGCGTATAACTCCACAGTAATTTTGATAATTAAAATAAATTCGATCGAAAAGCAATTGACAAAAGAAAAACCTTGAACTGGTTACTAACGTATTACTATTAACCTGATGGGTCAAACAGTTATACAAGCACGTGGTACTGGTCTCGCAAAGTACACTCCACGTGGGTTGAACATAAAGAAAAGCATAAAGAAAAGTTGCTATATTGTAAAATATTGTCAAGACGAGACGTTATAATCACACAAGCATTCACATTTAAGATTGATGAACTTAGTTAGAGTTACTGACCAACACGTGGTTCCACTTTACTCACAAAGTAGTAACAAAGGAACAACCGGAAAATAATATGAACTTCACACGAGAATTACACTACGCTGCAATTTAAGATAACCTTAGATATTTTAGAGTTAAACCCGAAATAAAGATGATTAAATTTTCAGTTAGGCTGAACTTAAGAAATCCATTGTCCTATGGACTTAGCAGACACGCGCTTAGCCGGAGATCTTACCACTTCAGACGCTCGCCACCGCCAGACTGCAACTGCCTACTGCCGAGCGTGCTTCCTGAGGGTGGCTCACAAAGACAAACGGAAGTGGCCAGATGGGCAGCTTCCTATACCAACATGACAACGGACGGACAGAACCATACTAAGGATAGAAACCTCTTTGCTTTTAGGAAGCGTAGCTACCTGTTCCGACGTTGGTCCTACTGTTCTCTAGCAGACAGCCTTGTCTGCTACCCTCGAGCATGCAACTACAAATACATTTGCTCATTCATACTCTCACACAGAAGGGAAGGGGGATGACAGTATCTTATCATATACAGTATATAAAAGAAACCGGATGTAGGTTCCGTATGAGACTGTGTGACATGAATTACATATAAACTGTGTTTTAAAGTGTAGTAGTGTGACAGATCGTTCCTGTTTATGTGTAAAAGTAACACGTTCCACTATTCAGTCTCCTCCCAGATAGTCAGAAACGCCACAGTAAATTTAGGAGAGGAATTTACTCCATAAATGACAACAGATTTAAGAAATTAAACATGAAAGGAATCTAACAGAGACCTTTCATAACCCCAACGCTCCGGGAAAAGACTGTGCAGGGAATTTTCTGGCCATGCTAGGACATTCCCAAGCAGGCTTCTCACACCCTACTTAAACCAAAAATGTAAAAAAAGGCAAAAGGTCACCAGCTACTTGCTAAAACACAATAATTTCAACACATCTTTAGAATCTACCAATTTCAAGGAGGAAACAAAAAAACAATCTGTGACACCTATTTAAAAGATATTGTAGACCTAATTCGGTCAGCAAGTAAAAACAATGGTTCCTGTGTCATTAATATGAAAACAATTTCTGGTTGTTACCCTTATGGAGTTCACCAGTATTTGCACATTGCAAGAGCCAACAGATCACAGGAAAATTTATGACTGTTTATTAACAAGTAAAATTAATGAAAATAGCAAAGATGCCACAGCAATTAAAAAAAGAACATCAAATAACATCGGTATTATAAAGCAGAACATTACAATGCACAATCCGCAAAAGCAAAAAAAATGATAAGAGAAAAAACATGTTTTACAAAGTGGTTATCGCAAAAAAATTCTATATCGTATAAAACTAGTAATTTGTACAATTAAAATAACTATGTGGCACAATTTAATCACTCTCCTATATTTCAATTAGCTAGCAAACAATGAGCACTGTGTCATTATACTAAAACTTCAATAATTATGTGATTGTTACCCTTAAGGGGTTCCTCACTATAAATATGCCCCATGCAAAGGCTAATCGATCACAGTCCAATGAGAATGAATAGCAATCTGACTGATAAACTATGCAATGCCACATGAATGAATTTACGAAACAAAAAACACAAATCTAATACATCACACAAGAACAAACATTGATCAATAAAACAGTACACTAGTCAACATCTAAAAAAAAAAACACCAATAAATAAAACACCTTGCAAAATACAAGAGTCTAAGTCTAAAAAGAACAATAAATAGAACACCTGCAAAATACGAGAGTCAAAGTCTAAAAAAAATAATAAATAGAACACCTGCAAAACACAAAAGTCAAAGTCTAAAAAAAAAACAAAAATAGAACACCTGCAAAATACAAGAGTCAGTCTAATAAACACCAATAAATCGAATCCCTGCAAAACACACGAGTCAAAGTTTCTGTGACAGAAACACACGTATATGCATTGAACTAAGAACGGTATAATCACTGTTCACTGATACACTCACTAGTTCCACTGTTCCGAGGCACAGTATAAGGGGTGGGGAAGGGGGTGCGTCGCCGCAGCTGTCAGTAGGGATTTTCTGTCCATCTGTTGCGTGCAATCCCGCCGTCTCTGCCCTCTCATGAAGTTTCTCTTGGTGGTCTGTGTCACGTACATCTCGATTTGGTTCCATGTTTGTGTTGTCAAATTCGTGCGGTATCCTCGATTGACACGCCAGGTTGATATTCCTGGGCAAGGATGGCACTTAATGGCTCTTCTTTTGTGCCACCCTTAGCGACCAGAGAACATCGAACCATGATTTACTGTCGCTTGACAGTGGGCATCCGTCAGGAGATGTTGATAGGCGTCGTTGAAGTCTGCCAGTTTCTCTGGACAGTATGTGTCAAAAGGCTCCACGCCCTTTGTGTTGTTACATTCTTGAGTTATCCTCAATTGACTCGCCGGTTTGATATTCCTGGGCAAGGATGTCACTTAATGGCTCTTCTTTTGTGCCACCCTTAGCGACCAGAGAACATCGAACCATGATTTACTGTCGCTTGACAGTAGGCATCCGTCAGGAAATGTCGATAGCCGTCGTTGACGTCTGCAAGTTTCTCTGGACAGTACCTGTCAAAAGGCTCCACGCCCCTTGTGTTGTTTCTCCGCGGCCGTCTCGTCACGGTCGCGTGCGTGTGGTGCGTTGCCAGCAGATGGATTTCCGCGCGGTGGACCGCTCGCCCATCTCAGGTCATCGCCTCGAGGAAGGGTCGCCCGGGGCGGCCGCCCATTAGCTCCAGGTACAAGGGAAAGTGTTTGCCGCGTACCTTCTTTTGTTGTCGGCCGCGCTCCCGAAGTGGCCTGGCTGACAGCGTCCCCCGCTGGGAAACCCGCCAGTTTACAACTAGTCCGGCTGCTCCCGCTGTCTCGTAAGAGTTTTGCCGGTTCGCTTTCACGTTCTCAACTGCATTCACAGAAATTTTTCATCATCCTTATGTGATTACACAATGTCATACATAATACCACTTAGTATTGTCTTTCACAATTTTTAAGAACAAAGTGAGACTTAATTTTTTTTATAAAAATAATTAGAGGAATCGACAATATAAAATAAAATTTAAATGACTTGACAATGTAAAAAAATAAAAGTGAAATGACTTTACAATGTAAAAAAAATAAAAAAATTAAATGAACTGACAATATAATATTTAAATCCACATCACTAATGTGGTTAGCTTACGTTTTAATAAATCCAATGCTACTTATTAATTCACTAAAATGAATAGGATTATGCCTTGTGCAAGTATAGGTCAGGACAGCATAGGGTTCACATGTTATTTACACACACATACATGCACACCTGTTGTCTATTCTACAAACTAACTACCCATAAACATGCATTACTCAATATTCTACTTCTATCCACTACTAGTTAAGCCAATAAGCTACTTCAATGCTATTTCAACACCGTGTATATACGACTACAACATTGTTCTAATTCGTCCTCTTCTTGACGCTCGCGGCATACGTCTTGTCACATGATAAATATGGAGAAACTTTCCTTAAACATACACAGTAAAAAGAACAATGGTTATTTACACACCAAAACATTTATATCAGTTCGCACACCTGAAAAGAGACTCGCAATTATACATTTATCATACTCATATATTCACACATAAAACAGTAAGAAAATTTCATCTAAAATTACGTTATCACAAGAATTAATCACACAGATGGCTCTGAGAACGGTAAAAATGTCTGCACTCTACAGGTTATACTACATTTTCTTACCCATTTTGCTGCGATTTCGTTCCTTCTTTAAGTTACCTCTCGCTTCCAAATCAGTCATTTCGCCTGTGGTGGTTATTCTGGATTCAATTCTCATGAATGGCAAAATTGTGGTCACCTCTATTCTGTAAAACAGTATCATCTTAACATATTGAACTTACAACAGACACAAAAGATCCGAATCCTCCTGCAGTTTAAATGACAAATGTTTTGCTTCATCCTTATTACCTTAAACCAAGCTTTCCTTCGTTCCCATAATCAAAATTATTTAATCATCCTCTACCTTCAAGAGGGAAATTTCCTCAGTACAAATCATATAGGCTGCAGTGCATCCCGCACCAGCAAAAACCGTAAGCTGTAATGCTCACAGCATCAGCGAAACACATAAACGTCGCTTTTCTGGGACAAGTATTAACGCAGAATAAGTTTTCCAGGCTTTGGCTCAACATCAATCATGACTACAGAAAGGATCCATATTTCTGTACCATTCTCCATTTGCTGAAAAACTGCTCGTATTGACTGCCATTATAATATTTCAGAGCCACGTAAATTACACAAACCACAATTCTTCTTTCACCTTGAAGGGAATCAATATACTTACGAAATCCACAGACAGCACTTTACGTACTCAGCTATAAAGAACAAAAAATACATATATCATCAATATTAACATATCATCGCATATTGGGAAGCCAATGGTTAAACAATCGTATTATCGCGTCCTGTTTTCAAGATTCCAGATTTACTCATTCCTTTCTCAGAGTTCTCCTGTCTTAAAATATTCATACAGCACGCATACTATAGTAAGAGATCCTCATTTATACTGACAGATATAGAATAGTAATAGATAGATAGTAGCACTGAAAGCAGAAAATCGGAAACAAGGCTACTAACAGCTGGGGACCTGGGTTTGCCAGACCCATAATACCCACAGATCGGATATTCCCCTGAGCTTTGCATTAATTCAACACAGATCTTGCTTTCCTCAGGAGCGACTCTTTTCAATTTACACACAAAAAAAACATAAACAGCATTTTACTCGTTCACAAAGAAACCTTTTATCTTCACGTTTGAATCAAACTAAATCCTAATTGCACAAGGAGGAAAAAAAATTAAAACACCACTTCAATCCATCACATAGAAACATCTTTATCATAAATTTTTATCAACATATTATTCAAAATGCATTTATCACAAATGTAAACTAATCAATTGTTTCTCTTCACCGTCCTCTCTAGTCCTCACTGCCCTTTCTACTCATTTGCCATGTCGCTCATTTGTTCTGATTGGGCGCCTTCTGCGCTGATCATTTGTCATTGCCGGTTTTGTTCATTTCCATTTGCTGGATTATGTCTAGGATTGGCCGGCCGAATTTCAACATCATGAGGTGCTCCCCCTACAGTCCTATTCTCACCGTATTCATCGTAGTATCGATTCTGGTTGCCGTACCTGTAGCATTCACGATCTTGTCCACGTCCTCTATCATTTCCGTTGTTCCACCTGTGTTCGCGACTGTTACCCCAGTTTCTATACGGCCGGTCCCGATTATTGTTTCGTTCGCGTCGCGACGACCAGTCACGCCGTTGATTAGTAATACGGCCACGACTGCGGTCGCGCTGCTGTGCCCCGTAATAACTTTGTGCCTGATTAGGCGGACATTCTGCTGTATTATATTCCAACTCTTGGAGAAGTGTTTTAAACGTTTCCACGTCCTCTTTGCATCGTCCCGCAAGAATGACGTGCCGCAAGTGCATCGGCAATTTGGTGATGCATATCCTAATTAGTTCCGCAGGCCCGTATGGGTCGTATAAAAATTGATTTGCCTGCAGCATGTGATCGAATAGGCGTGCAGGGCTTCCGAAACCAGACTGGTTCAAATTTGGCAGCATAATTATGCCATGTTTGACCCTGTCTTGTGCCGCTTCCGACCAATAGGCGGACAGAAAGGCTTGTCGAAACTCCCGAGTGGAGTTGCAGTGACGCGCTGCCGACCTCATGCGAATCGCCGGTTCGCCTTCCAAATAGCCACACATATATTCTATCTTATGTGAACTTGCCCAGTCGTGAGGAAGACAGAACTCAAATTGCTCGAGCCATGCTCGTGGATGTATTCCTTTTTGCGAATTTCGTAATATCTCAAACTTTCTTACCGTAAGGAAATGTTTGAAATCAAATCCCCGCATTTCCTCCTGTCGAGGCCCTTGAATGTTTCTATTTTTCTCATGTCTGCCCCTCAAATTACATTCTTCCCTGTCGTCAAAATCTCCCTCGTGGCCGGAGTCCCTCTCTGCACTGTTCGTACGGCTATTTTTAGTGCTATTGGCGAGTTGGGAATCACACGCTATGCGGTTTTGCAGATGCGCCACGCGTTCTTGTAATTCGCCTGTTACAGCCTTGTGTTGCCTGTTCACTTCGAATTGTCCCTTCTGAAATCTCAGAAGCGAACGCACTTCTTCGGTCTCTGCGGCCGCTACCGATGTAGTATTGTTCTCGCTTTCCGTCAGCTTCATCGTGCCTACAATGTCCGCTAATGCCGCAATCTTATCATCAATTTGTCTCTTGTCCTCCGCCCCAGTCTGCTTCAATTGTTCTACTTGCTGTTCCAACGCGTGGATCGCTAAACTGTTGTCCGCTATTGTGTTGCTAACGGACGTGGGACAATGCGTTTCCACCTCTTGGACCCTCGAGAGTACCTGCTGGTGATCCCTTTGGCATTCTTCCCTCAGCTCTTGGAAATTCCTAAGTAGCCGTTTTTCGCTTTCTTTAGATTCGGCATCGCGACTCCGCTTGCTCTGTTCTAAGGCTTGCAGACGATCATCGATTTGTTCAAATGTACGGCCTAATTCTTTCATAATATCACTTTTTATTTCACTTGCCAGATTGTTTATTCCTTGTGAGATATCATCGGACACTCTCTGCATCGACTTGTCGACTTTATTTGTCTGCTGGATTAGTTTTTCGTCTATTTGTTCGCCTAGCTCGCGGATAGATTTTTCGGATGATTCTTTTTGTTCTCGGAACGATTTTTCTGATTTCTGCGTCATTTGTTCGCCTAGCTCGCGGATCGATTTTTCGGATGATTCTTTATTTTGTTGCAATAAGACTTTCATGAGTTCTGCCAAATCAATTTGGTTAGTTGGAGGCAAATTAATTTGTGGCACTGATGTGAGCCCGTTCGTGCTGTTCTGCATTTCGTCTGAAGTATTTCCCATTGCATTTTCGGAACCGCCCGACGCGTTAACATTCGAAATCAAATTATCCCCTTGGTCCATGTTGCTTAAGTTGTCGGACCGCTTACTTTTAGTTTGGTTACGTGTCTGCATTAGTTCAATTTATACCCAGTACGCAACACACTAATCACAGTAAATGTATCCCCCAAAAATTTCGACAGTTACACGAAAGGTACCCAACCTAGTACACACTTTTCACACGCAAAACAAATTTTTATCTTTGATCGAAACAGTGGAATTTACAAGCGAGAAAAAAAAAACCACACACACATATAAAACACACAAATATAGAAAACAAAACAACAACACAAACAACACAACGTAAAGTCTCCTCAGAAACAACGCAGAAGTTGTTTGAGCGCTGTAGGGAAAAAAAATTAAGATTATACAACGCTTGCAATCTAACGTCTCAGAGATTCCAGAGTCTAGCGGAATCACAGAACAGGGTCGCCATGTGTAATATTGCTACAAGAATTTGGTATGCTGAAATCGGGTGCTAATAGTAGAATAAAAGCGGGTTAAAAGCTGTGAGCTGTCTGGGGAGAAGTTAACCGTGCATTACTGCGCAACTGTTTCACCAGGTAACTAGTCTAGGTTTACCACATTACCAATCAGACTAACATTGATTATAATCTTTTACAGTCATACAACAACCGGTAATATATCTATATATAAAAAGGAGAATTTAAATAAAAAGAAAGAAATCAGTTTATATTTGGAAATTTATTTTAAGATTGTTCATTGAAATTTCAGCATATTATACGTGAGTTATAACTGAGCTGGTGCCTTGTTTAAGGATTGTAAAAATGTGAGATTTTAATCTTACGGAACACATCAAATATGGAGCCAAGATTGGGAGACTGCATTCAACACTGCATTCACAAAACAACACCCAAAGAACGTTGAAACATAAGCAAGAAGAAATTAACCACAACCAACAGATTCAGTTTTCACCCAAAGAAATTACGTTCGTAACACAATCCTGTCCGTCATGTAATTACCACACACTGGTATACTAAATTCATATTAACTCTTTGTGAAATCTTCCCAAAAAGAATAGCAGAAGGCTACTTTGATGATTACACCACATGCTCCACGTGGTCAACTTGGTTTACAGAAAGCGTATAACTCCACAGTAATTTTGATAATTAAAATAAATTCGATCGAAAAGCAATTGACAAAAGAAAAACCTTGAACTGGTTACTAACGTATTACTATTAACCTGATGGGTCAAACAGTTATACAAGCACGTGGTACTGGTCTCGCAAAGTACACTCCACGTGGGTTGAACATAAAGAAAAGCATAAAGAAAAGTTGCTATATTGTAAAATATTGTCAAGACGAGACGTTATAATCACACAAGCATTCACATTTAAGATTGATGAACTTAGTTAGAGTTACTGATCAACACGTGGTTCCACTTTACTCACAAAGTAGTAACAAAGCAACAACCGGAAAATAATATGAACTTCACACGAGAATTACACTACGCTACAATTTAAGATAACCTTAGATATTTTAGAGCTAAACCCGAAATAAAGATGATTAAATTTTCAGTTAGGCTGAACTTAAGAAATCCATTGTCCTATGGACTTAGCCGACACGCGCTTAGCCGGAGATCTTACCACTTCAGACGCTCGCCACGGCCAGACTGCAACTGCCTACTGCCGAGCGTGCTTCCTGAGGGTGGCTCACAAAGACAAACGGAAGTGGCCAGACGGGCAGCTTCCTATACCAACATGACAACGGACGGACAGAACCATACTAAGGATAGAAACCTCTTTGCTTTTAGGAAGCGTAGCTACCTGTTCCGACGTTGGTCCTACTGTTCTCCAGCAGACAGGCTTGTCTGCTACCCTCAAGCATGCAACTACAAATACATTTGCTCATTCATACTCTCACACAGAAGGGAAGGGGGATGACAGTATCTTATCATATACAGTATATAAAAGAAACCGGATGTAGGTTCCGTATGAGACTGTGTGACATGAATTACATATAAACTGTGTTTTAAAGTGTAGTAGTGTGACAGATCGTTCCTGTTTATGTGTAAAAGTAACACGTTCCACTACTCAGTCTCCTCCCAGATAGTCAGAAACGCCACAGTAAATTTAGGAGAGGAATTTACTCCATAAATGACAACAGATTTAAGAAATTAAACATGAAAGGAATCCAACAGAGACCTTTCAAGGTCACAGTCTACATAAAATTTCATATGGTGCATGGCAGAGGTTCCTTTACATAACGGAACTCGACAAATTGTACGTATTTATTCCGATCTTGATGAAATTTGGCACACTTGATATTCAAAGCAGGATGAAGGGCGCTGCCTGCTTAAAATTCTGAATGGTGCATGGCGGAGGGTACTTTACGTACACACTTCTACACCAACCTACAATTTTATTCCGATCTTGAAGAAATTTTGCACACTTGACCATCAAGAGGAACATCACTGTCTACATAATATTTTGGACAGTACATTGAAGAGAGTACCTTACAAAAGATTTTGACATCGTTTGCGGGTTACCATGAAAGTTCACTATGTACGCATGTTTCCATGGAGAAGGTTTTTGAATATTTACATGTGTATATATATATATATATATATATATATATATATATATATATATATATACATGCACATGTAAATATTCAAAAACCTTCTCCACGGAAACATGCATACATAGTGAACTTTCATGGTAACCCTCAAACGATGTCAAAATCTTTTGTAAGGTTCTCTCTTCAAGATCATATACATTTCTTTTAAACGAAATGTCTATGATCTTTTTGAAATTTGAGAGCTGTCTGACACATTCACAATCATCGTGTTGGACAATTCGCGCACAGCAAATGTCGTTTAACAGTTGCAAACTATTTTTGGTTGAGTGAACGTGTTATATTGGCTGCAAAAAACCTTGATGTTAACGAAACGAATTTTCAGATTCAAAATATGACACCTGGCGAATTGCTGACATACAAGTCGGTTTATTCCGTTACTAACCAAGATGATGTAGTCAACTATCCTACGGAATTTTTAAATTCGGTGGATTTCCCCGGATTACCGCCTCCCAATCTGTAATTAAGTCGGATCGGCAATCATGTTGCGAAAGGTAAACCAGCCACGTCTTTGTAATGGCACCCGGCTTGCGGGGAAGAAGTTAAAGAACAACGTAATCGAAGCCACAATTTTAAAAGGAAAGTACAAAGGTGAGGACAGTTTGATTCTAATATCACTAAGATTCCGACTGACATGCCATTCGACTTTAAACGGTTATAATTTCCAGTGCAGCTTACATTTGCCATGTCGATAGATAAATCGCAGGGGCAGTTGTTATATGTTTGTGGCATCAATCTTGAAAATCATGTTTTTCACATGGCTATTTGTATGTCGCATATTGCCCTGTCGGGACACCTTCAACTTCATTTGCTTACGCATCAGAAAACAAAACTATCAATGCTGCGTATCAAAAAGTATTACAATAAATGCTACCTAGCAATAAACTTTGACACTGATTCACTGATCACCACAAAAGTTGACAGATATATATGAGTTTTCATAGATAGGTGAAGAGGAGATGAACTGAGGTGGCGGAATCCAACAGAGAGAGGACGAGGAGAAGGATAGAGGGTGGGGGGGAGATGGGCCAAGGGATGGGTTCAAAAATGGTTCAAATGGCCCTGAGCAATATGGGACTTAACTTCTGAGGTCATCAGTCCCATAGAACTTAGAACTACTTAAACCTAACTAACCTAAGGACATCACACACATCCATGCCCGAGGAAGGATTCGAACCTGCAACCGTAGCGGTCGCGCGGTTCCAGACTGTAGCGCCTAGAACTGCTTGGCGACTTCGGCCGGCCAAGGGATGGGGAGGGGGGGGGGAGGTGATCAAAGAGATAGTGGGAGAGGACTAAATGGATAGAGAGAAAATACGGGAGGGAAGATGGACTACGAGAGTATGGAATAAATAAATGCCCAGGCAACGCAATGCAGTCTGTGCTGCACTTTTCAACACCGAAACGGATGGATATTTGTACTAAAGAAGTGAACCTCCACCCCCCCAGAAAGAAGATTGGTCACCTCCCCAGAAGAATAAATTATCTACGCCCCTATTAACCACTGTACTGCAATGAGAACCAAATTAAGATTTTGGAAGTCTAGATTCTTTAACTTTAGTATGTTTCAGCCAAGTATGACACCAATTATATAAATATTTAACTACGTTTCCAGGATGTATTTTACTGGTTCTGTGAATTCATTCGAAGTTGGAAAAATCATTCTAAATTGCCAAAATGCATTTTAACAAAATCGAAGGACTTGTTTCGTATCCAGTTCGTCTAAAAACTATAGTACTGGGAATACAATGGCGACCCTGAGCCATTTTTCGCGGCTCCTACGTTTGCGTCATGAGAGTCCACACTTGTAGTCTGGGTCTGCATCATGAGGGACCATATTTCGGACCATCATGATGCAGACTAAGACGACGAGTGTTTACTTGCATGATGCAAATCTAAACGACGACTCTAGACCCTCATAACACAGACCTAAACGACGAGTCTGAATCCTCATGACGCAGATATAGACGCTGTGGAGAGTGGCTCAGAGTTTCCATTATATACCTACTACAATACATTCATGGAAAAAGACGCTCTTCATTTTAGGAGTATTTGTAGTGTCTAGGTTTTCAGCATCTTGACTCTGCATGTGGGATTCCCCTTAATATAGAAATACAAGAATAAAATTACATTTTGCAATGTGTGTGGAACTCAACAAAATAAATTGTAATTTAAACTCATAATGTGTATTGCCTTACTCCACAAATGAATATTTTATTTTGCAGAACACTTTTCAACATAAAATCTTTACAAATTTTCCTTCAGTTCCCCTGAAAGTATTATTTAGGCCAAACCAGATACTCCTAAAAATATTTGGCTACTTTTGCAAACCCAAGTAACAGAAAATGGTTTACAAACAATAATTAATGTCACTTGGAAGGATTGAAATCAAAAATTTTAGTCTAAAATAAAAATGAACTGTATGCATTACAAAATTTCTATCTCAGAAATTGACGCCCAGAAAGCACAAGAAAGAAATCTGCACTCTTAATTAGTAAATTTGCGCTCAAACTCATAGTTTCCCGTTTAATGTTCTACTGTATTTTCAATGTGTCTGCTGATTAGTGTTTGAATTAATTATGACGAAATCGTTAAGTCTGTCTGCATTAAGACGTTATCGTTTTTCGCTAATTAGGTTTCCAGCGCAACTAAAAATTCTCTCACTAGACGCACTAGTGGCTGGTATATTTAATATTTTTCTTGCCACACACGCAAGTCGAGGAAGTCGTTGGGAGTTATTTTTCCACCACTGTAGAATATCTCCCTCGTTCACACAGTGTTCTTGCAAGTATCTGCTGACTTCATCATGTAGGAGAGGAGGCTCTTCTGCCCAGCCCTCAAATTTCGCCGTTTTGTACGGCCCTGGATTTGTTTCTTGGTTGCTGTGATTGGGCACTTGTACTGAAACTGTACAGGTTCCAATTAATATTTGCAGAATAATGTGAAGATCGTACTACACATAGTTGAAATTATAATAGGTTTTAGATGATGCTATCATTTATCGTCCTGTAAAGTCACCAGAAGATCAAAACTAACTGCAGGACGATTTAAATAAGGTATATATTTTTGGTGTGAAAATTAGCAGTTGGCAATAAATAATGACAAGAGCGAGGTTATCCCTGTGTGTACTAAACTAAGTCCGTCAAACTTCGTTTACAAGATCAACCAGACAAATCTAAAGGCTGTAGATTCTACTTAATACCTCTGATTACAATTACGACCTACTTAAATAGGAATGGACACAAAAAATGCTGTAGGCGTTTTAATGACAAAACACTCTTTTGGAGCATTGGTACGAAGTTGGAGAGCCTTACTATTGACGGAAGAGGTCGAAAGAGTCTAAATAAGGGCAGCTGGTTTGGTATTATCGTAGAACAGGGGAAAGAGTGTCGCGGAAATTACACAAGAGTTGGGGTGGTAATCATTTCAACAATGGCGTTTTTTGACGTGGCGCGATCTATATATGAAATTTCGATCACTAACTTACACCTCCGAATTCGAAGAGATATTGTTGAGTCCCATATACATTGGAAGAAATGATCATCAGAATAAAATACAAAAAAGCAGCGCTCAGACGGAGAGCTGTAGGTGTTCTATCCCGCGCGAAATTCGAGAAAAGGAGACAAATAAGTTGAAAGTGGTTCGATGAACCCTCAACTAAGCACTTGCGTGTGTCTTGCAGAGTAACCATGTGCATGTAGATGAAGAATATATGCATTATCTTAGGAGCTTACCTTCAGCACACATCTGTCGTGCTGCTTGGTAAACTTCAATTTTTTCATCCTCGGTTAACTTTCTTAATGTGCGGTAGTTAGCCACCATAAACGTTGCAATTTTATGCAACATACTAACGAACATTTTCTGTTCTAGGAAGGCATCAGCTGCTTGTTTCAAAGGTTTCATGTCCTGAAAATACATTTTCTCAACATACATATTTCACAAGGGGTTCTATAATATTCAGATGGAATAAAATTACAAACCTCTTCATCGTTATCCCGTACGGTACAGTGAGTTTTTAAGGCATAAAACCACGGTAGAACTAAATGTGGGGTTGGATCCTTGTCACTCTCTAGATCAACTGTGGCTTCTTTAAACGGCTTAAGAAATTCTATAAGCTGGCCAGTTATATGGTGGTCATAACCCAGCATCTTATCAGAGGCACCTTCATTATGTAAAACAGCCTTCACCGAGTCAATCTGAGAATGGACTGATACAAGCATGTCAAAATAACTATTCCAACGAGTTGAAACCCACTGCTTTAAAGATGAGTTCAGTCTCACACAGAGACCTCTTCTCTTGAAGTACGAAACCGTAGCCTGCACTGTATTAAGAATGGCTAATATATTTGGAACATTTTCTTTCAAAAACTGTTCGCTCAGAACATGTTTCAAGACTGTGTTTATACTATGAGCCATGCATGGAAGACGCTGATATACTTCGAGAGCTTTGACAATGTAACTGCCCTGGTCTGTGACAAACGTAATTTTGGCAATGTCTTCACGAGAAACACCCATAGTTTCTAAGCCATCTTCCAACTCGTTTCGAATATTCGAGCCAGTTTTTGGGCAGTCAGGAAACGCAGAGCACATTAGTACATATTTATTCAAACGCCAGTCTGAATTTATGTAATGCATTGTCACGGACATGTAATGCACCCCTTTGTAATTGTCTGTCCATAGATCAATTGTACTGGCACATATACCAGAACGAATCGCATGCACTATATCTGGGAGCGTTTTGCTGCGCACTTTATCAGCTAAGGTTTGAACTTTCCTAGCTACTGTCACTCGGGAAGGCATAACATTTTTAATATCAACTGAGCCATATTTTTTACATATGTCGATCAGTGTCTGCCCTAAATTAAGAAATCCTTCTCCCTCTATACTGCTAAATGGTCTCAGGTCCTTAGCACACATTTCGACGCACTTTTCGGCCACTAAATCTTTGTCCTCTTTCAAGATATTTACGGAGTGAGGGAACTGCTTGTCAAATTTGCACACATGTCGTAACATACTCGAGGTTCCCGAATAAGGACTTAAGAGCTTTTTACATAGTTTGCATTGAGGCACACCTACCGATTTATTTGAAGCGGCCTCATAAACACACGAAAACGTTTCCCATGCGGCACTTGTGCTCTGTTTCGTTACCAGCATGTATTCGCCAGTTGTCAATTTTTTTTCAATCTCACTAAAGTTCGACCTATTCATTGTGCTGCCTCCACCGTTGCGATAAATGAACTGCAGGCTAACTACCTGGCTACTCTAGTCACGGTAGCTTGACAGCGCAACCTGTTGTCAGGCGCAGCAAGCTGAGAGGGTCCCGTGAAGCTTGGCAGGCTTGCGGGAACCCAGGTAGCCCGGGCTTGCGGGAGCCCGTATCGCCCGCATTGCCCACTATGCCTCAGTACACGCGCACTCTTGTGTTTACATCGCGGCAGGCTGACCTGCATGAATGGTTGCAGAGGTGCTAGGGGCAAGCAGGCTGCAAGGGGAATTTGTACACCTCTGCTCCAGAACGGCCGCTCTCTCTCTCTCTCTACCTCTCTCTCTCTCTCTCTGTCTCTCCCTCCTCCCTCTCTTTCCCGTTAATCCAATGTGGTGAGGCTGCTAGTATGGTCGGCAGTACTCGAGTGACTTATAAGCCACTTCTTTCGTGGGCTACTTACATTTTCTTGAAATTGTCCCTATGAATCTCAGCCTGGCATCTGGATTTTCAACAGTCTCCTTTAAACACCGCGATTCTACTTCAGGCCGCTCTAGACTGCTACTCGTAGGAATGTAGCAGCAGTTGCTGTCTCCAGTGGTGTGTCAGCAACGGTGTTCTTATGCAGTGGCCGACCTCTTTGTCTGTGTATGCGGCTTGTGATATACTCACTGAAGTTCAGGCTCGCCAGCCAGTTCCTACTCCATCCATCAGTGCCCTGCAGGTTCTCCTTCAGCGCTCTGTAGATTTCTGCCGTTACTGCCTTCTAATAGACAGTGGCATCACCCGAAAACAAACAGATGCCACTTATCCACCAGAGCGTTTATTAATCGTCACGCTTTCTTGGGCTACTCCTGAACTCACATTTACAGTTGTCGATTACGTTCCGTTAAGAGCGACTTGTTGACTTCTGTCGCCAGGGAAGTCACATGTCTGGTCGGGCATTCGGTGAGGTCATTTTTCTCACTTAACGACAGTACGGGGCGGTGTTAGGAGCCTCCTTCAAGTTGAGCAACACGGCAGCTGCCTGAGCAGCGATGTGTGTATCTCCCAGAGATACAGGGCGAGCTGACTTTCGAAAGATCTCTGTTGCGTGACCTTTTCAGAGGAGATTTTCGTTCTACAGAAGCGTCACAATACGTGAACATCAATCACGTTCCATAACTCTACAACAAACTGACGTTAACCATATAGGTCTATAATTATATGCATCAGTCCTCGGGCCATTCTTGAAAATTGGAATGAACTGTGGGATTTTCCAGGCACTTGGCACCGATTCGTTGCTCCAGTGGGATGTTGCTAGAAGGGAAGCAAGTCCTTTTACCGGAAGATTAGTGAATTATTGGATTGGTGCTCAAGGTCGCAGAATTTTCCCATACGTTTAATAAACACAACGAATACACAAAACAGAGACTTTAGTCATCAATAATATATTCCCCTTCACTACTTACAACAGTCTGCCAACGCTGGGGTAACTTTTCGATTTCGTGACTGTACAGATCGCCTGGTTGAGGCGAAGAACTCGTCGAGCGACGTACGTAGCGCATTTTCACCCGGAAAGGTAGTTCCTTAAAGGTTGTTCGACAGAGAGTTGAAAAGGTGAAAATCTGAGGGCACACGATCAGGTGAATAAGGCGGGTGCGGAATGGCTTCCCAGTACAACTCCTGTGCAGTGTTTCTTGTCAGCCAAGCAGAACGCGGCCGGTCGTTGTCGTGGAGTAGCGTCACCCTACGCAGTCTTCCTGACCGTTGTTGCCGGAATGCGCTTGCAAGACATCACAGTAGTTGGTACGGCCCCACTCTCCACTGTTGCCAAATGTATTGAAGATGGCGGCGATGACGTCATCCAAGATGGCGGCATGTAGACTTGGCAACAGCGCAGGACCTCATCCAAGATGGCGGCTTTTGGCGGGAAAATAGGCCCATTGGGCTACCTCCACTAACCTAACCTCCAGAAAAAATGGCGGGAAGTTTGAATTTTGGCGGGAAAATAGGCCAATTGGGCTACGTCCACTAACCTAACCCTTATAGCGTCCCCAGTGCCAAATTTTTATCATGTAGCCGTAAAATAATAATTTCTCTGTGTAGGTTTAGATTGCAAAGAAATAATTTACGACAGAATGATCTAAAGAGACGACAAGTTACACTCTTTTGTTAATTTTTTAGTCGACCTTACTTATTCACTTGTCTTTATGGTGACAGATGGACATCTTGCGATTGCTGGCAAATGTAAGCATATTTGTATGAGTTAAGCATATAATATACTGATTTAATATTATTGTGCACTTTTAATTTGTAGCCGGCCGAAGTGGCCGTGCGGTTAAAGGCGCTGCAGTCTGGAACCGCAAGACCGCTACGGTCGCAGGTTCGAATCCTGCCTCGGGCATGGATGTTTGTGATGTCCTTAGGTTAGTTAGGTTTAACTAGTTCTAAGTTCTAGGGGACTAATGACCTCAGCAGTTCAGTCCCATAGTGCTCAGAGCCATTTGAACCATTTTTTTTTAACTTGTAAGAGGTGATCCCGATTTCATGTCCGCCTTCCTTGAATTAACCTGCATTCAAGTAATTCACAGCTCAACAATCGCAGCGGCCGATGCAGCCAACGACGCCATTACGTGGCGATATTAACTTATGAAAATTTAGCGGAAAACTCGCCCGCTATTAGCATAATATTAATTTTTCTCCACAGCCGCACGAAGTTGCAGAAATACTTAGCTTTAAGATTCTTATTTTCAGTACCATAGCCAAGACCCAGAGCCAGGACTCTGACTACAATACCATTCTTAATGGACGTAAGAAAAATACTCTCGCGCATGTGTGGCCGCAATTGTAATTAATAATTAAAGATCTTTTGCTTTAAAGTGAACTGACTAGCCGAGGAAATTAATATGAAAAGTTTATTACTTTGTTCAACTTAAATATCATTTTTATTAAGGCCCACCACGTAAGTCGGCAACAATCAAAAAATAATAATAACAATAATAATATATATATTAAATTACGACGGACGCGAGATTGGCGCCGCAACTTTGGGGCCCGATTAATATGATTCTATTGCAATTAATGTAATTATGTATGTGTCTAATTGTTGTAAAATATTAATGATTGTATGAATTCTTTTACATGTACAACAAAACCGCACCCTGAGGAGATCTGGAGAGGAAAAAGTGTAGAAAAGAAAATGGGTTGCGAGAAAGAAAAATAAGTAAGGTGCAAGCATCCTGTGTAGCTCTGTGTGGAATGTCGAACCCATGTGCACATGAGATACCTTCGGTGTTTTGTGTATTTATGTGTTTATTTTTGGAGGGGATAATTATTTGTTTTGTGTATTTATGTGTTTATTTTTGGAGGGGATAATTAATCGTGTGTGTATCAGTGTTAAAGATTCGTCAGTGGCTTAAAGTGAATTTAGTATGGGTAAGATAGGACAAGCTAAAGCATCCGTACCAAAAGAACAAAATTCTGTTAATATGGAACGTGAGGATCATTTGCAATACGTAAACGAATCCCAAGCCACCGCCTCGGATAACATAATTTCCGGAGCGGGGGGCGAGGATCTGTGGACGGTGAATGACGCTCCACAGCAGATTGGGAATAGAGTAACAACTCCACTGCCTGGGCAGGGGGGCCAATCGAGTGCTAGATTAAGCGGGGCACCAGTATGCTCACCGATTGCAGACCCATTTGCAGAATTTCTGCGCAGGTTAGAAGAAAGAGATAGGGAAAGAGATCAGAAACTGGCTCAGATGCTCCATGAGCAAGAGCAACAAAGAGAACAGAAAGAAAGGGAAAAAGAAAGAATGTCAGAACAGAGGGAAAAACAAAGAGACGAAAAACTGGCTCAGATGCTGCGTGAGCAGGAGAAAAAATTAACGCAAAAGCTCATTGAGCAAAGCAGCGCAGTGAAGCAAAACTCGACAGTATCCAAAGCGAACTAGCCGAGATGCGGGACGCGTGCAAAGAAATACCCGATCTTGTGCAAAGCTTAGCCGGCGAAATGCAAAAATTACAGATATCGCAGGCTAGGCTTGAAGATAATGTCCAGACTTTAACCAACCGCGTAGATAATGTGGAGATAGATGCACGGAAAAGTATTGACTCATATTTGGAAGTGCAAGCTCAAAAAGTAGAAAAAGTCCCGTGTGACAGCGGAGTTGCCAAATTGGCAACAGGAGGTCGCGCGAAGACTGTCTGCGTTGGAAAGCAATGTAAACAGTGGCGGACAGATCATGAATCCGACTCCGCGTACTGATTACTATAATAACGCTGACGGTAGGCAGGGTGCGAGTGCGCAACCGCAACCTAATGCGAATTATGAGCACGAACAACATGCGATACCGTGCAGCGCACATCACGAAGTGATGAATGTCCCAGAATGTAGCAACCAGACGTGCAAAAAAGAGGGCAATGTAATAAAACACAGGACATTCCAACCCTTCAATAGCGAAAAACGAAATGTCCACCCTGTTGTATTTATTAAGAGCTTCAGGAATGTATTTCCCAGGACATGGACAAAGAATACAGTTCGTGGTCTCCTTTATTCAAAGTGACGCGGCACTGTGGCCACCGACGTGTCCGAAAAATGTCTAACGATGCAACAGTTTGAAGGTGCATTCTTGCAAAAATTCTGGTCCGATAGCGTCCAAGAAAGACTACGAAAGGAGTTGTACAGTCCAGAAATGTACAATCCTAAGATGGGAACGTTACGCAAATATTTCGAAAAGTATATAAACAAAACCAGGTACTGGGACGAGCCAATGTCCGATCGTGACATAATCAGATTGATAAAAATGAAGTTGCCCAGTGAAATTAAAAGATATTTCATCAATGTGCCGGAATACGATGTAGAACAATTCATGGAAATAGTGGATTCTGTTGACCTATTGATCGAAGACATGAAAACCGAAAACAAGTGGAACCATGCAGGCTATAATCAACACAAAGCCGATTACAATAGCAGCCACAGTAACGGTAGTAACTTAGTACCAAATGATAACGGGAATAGGCAAGAGCACCGGCAACAGAATCAAGGCACAAACAATGGCAATGGTTATAACGGCAACGGTTATAATCGTCAAAATCGAAAGAGACATCATGATGGACGCATGAGTAATGGATATAATGGTAACGGCAATCCGCAACGGCGCAACAACCGAAACCAGTGGCGTGGTCGTAACGAACCGACACCACAGTGGCAACAAAACACAGCGCCACAATGGAACGCCAACCCAGGTCCGTCACAGAACATGTCAGGGAGTTACAACCGACCACCACAAAACCAGAGCCATACACAATATCAAAATACACCATCGGGGAGGCAGGGCGGCCAACCCAACAGTAGCAACAACAACAACCAGAACCACAATGTGAGGTTAGTGGAAGTGACAGACAACTGTCAACCCACTAATGCTCATCCGTTAAACTAAAGACAGCCACAATACGCTCTCCGTTGTTGGCTGCAGGATGGTGTAGTGAGGGCACATTCACGGATGACAGCCATAAACTTTGTATGCTGAGATACAATGAAGGAACAAAAATAGAAAAGGAACTTGTAGACATACCGCAGAAATGTAACCGAACCGACAAAAGTGTTGTGCAGGCTATATTGCAAGCAGATATGTACGGAGCACCAATACACATAACAGTCGATACCGGTGCGTCAACCAATGTCATGAGCGCAAATTTTTACAAGTACTTGAGTCAAAATAATAGAATACCAGTATTGCCAGTGAAGAATTGTCGTGTTACAGGTGCAATAGGTGCACAATCTCATATCATAAAGCACCAGCTGCAAGTCGAGTTTACGGTAGGAAATGAAGCAATGAAAAGCTCGTTCCTAGTAGTTAAGGGATTAGGTGTTGCTTGCATCCTGGGGATGGAATTTTTACGCCAGAGGGACGCAAAAATCGACCTCTTGTGCGGGGAAATAAGCCTTATGAATGAGGGTAGACGGGTAATTTTGCCATTGTTGAGGACACGGGAAGTGCACAGTAAATATTGCCGGAATTTTCAGTCGAGATTCGAAGGAATGCAGGTAATGAATTTATATTCTGACTTAAGTACAAGACAAGCATATTATAAAGAATTTATTACTGAAGAAAAAGAGGAAAAAAGGAAACTGATAGCCATGAAAGTTAGGGAGTCAGAACATTTGACTGAAGCACAACAAAACGAATTGACTCAGCTACTTACAGATTATGAGAATGTGTTTTCGGAAAAACCTGGTGTTATCGAGGGCTACACCTATAACATCGAAGTGGTACCTCACGTTACTTTCTGTCACGCAAACTACACCATCCCGTGGTCAAAGAAGGAGGCAATTACGAAGGAAACAAGAAAAATACTTACAAAGACTTAAAGAAGTTCGCTCAGTAGAGTAACTTTTACATTTGTGTGTAGTAGGTTAAGTTTAGAGTGTATTTTTTTTCTGTGTGTAAATGTTCAGATTTTAGTGTAACATTTAAAGACAATGAGGCACACAAGATTAGTGCGATTGAATTTAGTAGATGTTAAGGAATAATAGTATTTTCAAGCAATTGTATTTTGAAGGAAAAAATGAACGTAGGTTTAAGAATAATTTGCAGACTTCATGTTTGAAAATGCTTTAAAAATATTTAAAAAAAAAAATTCAATAGCATGTAATGATGAAAGAATTTTTCATTAGTGTGTCATGAATATTTTTGAACTGTAGTAGTAACGCAACTTATGTAGTTCAATATTATAGTGCATATGTTGTTCCATGTATTTATGTCTATACCGATCTTGAAATATGCTCAATCATAATTTACTAAACAACATGAGTGCAGGGTGTACATCACCCAAGGTACCTCATGTGTTGTGGACAAAGTACAAAGCAAATCAGTAAACGCGACTACCGCTAAGCACTGTTAAAATATATTGCCATCTGCTAAGGCAGAGATTTGCACGAATTGGTAGTGTAAACAAAAGTCACAAATCTAACATTAATCTAGGAACTTGCACGCTAGGCCTAGATTATAAAATGTCTACAATAATGCGAGAGGCAAAGTTTTGTAAAGTCGAGCCTGGCTCTGTAGAGCAAGTACGCAATGAGTGGGCAGACATGACATGGGGACTGACCTCAGATGAGACGGAAATACAATTGTATAGTCAAAAAATCTGAAGGCAAGTACCACTCTAAGTGGAAAATAAAAAGAGATAATTAGTGCGAGAGACTGGTAAAATCCAGTACTAGCCAAAATCCAGTTCAGATTGAATGAAATACATTAGTGTTTGTGAACTAATCGAAACAGTTACTTTAAGCAGTGTGAAAAACTGTGAAGGTGAAACTGTGATATGGACAGTGAAGTGCTAGTATTGAACGTTCAACAGCGGTGAGGACGCCAAACGCCAATATTACGCACGAAAAACTGTGAATTTACTATAAATGTGAACTGTTAACGTGAAGTGAACCCACAGTCAATATTTTTGGGACAGACTGTAGTTTCAGTGAGCACAATAATGCGAGATTGGAATGCGATGCGTGGACTGTTGCAAAACAGCGACCGCAGAAACGGCGAATGTTTGTGCTAAGCTCGTATTGGGACACTCACCAGTGCCTGCGAGTGCGGCGAAAACATAAATAATTTTATCAAGACAAAAACTGACGTGTAATGGAAACAGTGGCGCATCAAAACTTCATTCACGGGAGAAGATCCATGTCATGTATTCTGCAAGACAGTGCTAGCTTGACACTCGGAAACTTGCGAAAACTTAACAACAACTGCCGCACTAATAAATGCTCCTTTCCCACTAGCGTAACCATCTGCAGCGGGAAACAAATATTACGTTGGTTGTGTGTGTGTTTCATGTACTACGTCGGAGATGCGTAGCAGAGCTGACTCCTGCCAACAAGAGCGGGGGGCGGATATCATCCCACTCCGCCACACCCGGCCGAGACAGAAGCGCATCGCCAACGGTGCAGCCGATCAGCTGATTCTGACGTTCCGCGACGGCGAGACACACGCTGGCGTCGAGCGGGCGTTG
The DNA here is from genome assembly GCF_023864345.2 of Schistocerca serialis cubense. NCBI lineage: Eukaryota > Metazoa > Arthropoda > Insecta > Orthoptera > Acrididae > Schistocerca > Schistocerca serialis. The sequence continues at coordinate 774,815 of NC_064642.1, forward strand.
ACCTCTCCGCAGCCGCCGCGAACGCCGAGCACCGAACACACCAACCGACGCCGTCGCGAGCCAAACGTCGCGGCGTAGATCATCAACGACACCGCAATCAATTGTTTTAATGACCTCATTTTTTGCTAGTGCAACAAAAATATTTGTATGCACATCCTGTACTCCAATGACATTCCAGAAACAATTAAGTGAAAGTGACCAAAGCAGTTAGTCTGTCGCTCCGCCGAGGTTTTCCCCAGGTTTCCCTACGGCCGCGCCAAATGGGGAGCGAACAGTTGACACCCCTGGGACTTCAAATATTCCGGACTAACTCGTGGTTGTATACCTTGAACTTCATCTGTATTACACTTTGTGTGCAACGCACCTCAGTAATTACAACATACGATGTGACAGATGTAAACTGTGAAAGAAAAATCTGCGTGTGGACACTGTGGACATGAAAGTGGAAATATTTGTGTCAAAAAACACGAACATTTTTTATGACACAAACATTTCGGGGGGCAATATAGCGTCCCCACTGCCAAATTTTTTTATCATGTAGCCGTAAAATAATAATTTCTCTGTGTAGGTTTAGATTGCAAAGAAATATTTTATGACAGAATGATCTAAAGAGACGACAAGATACGCTCTTTTGTTAATTTTTTTAGTCGACCTTACTTCTTCGCTTGTCTTGAATGTGTCTAAAGGGACATCTTGCGTGTGCTGACAAATGTAAGCATATTTGTATGAGTTAAACATATAATATAACTATTTAATATTATTGTGCACTTTTAATTTGTAAGAGGTGATCCCGATTTCATGTCCGCCTTCCTTGAATTAACCTGCATTCAAGTAATTTACAGCTCAACAATCGCAACGGCCGATGCAGCCAACGACGCGATTACGTGGCGATATTAACTTATGAAAAATTAGCGGAAGCGGAAAACTCGCCCGCTATTAGCATAATATTAATTTTTCTCCACAGCCGCACGAAGGTGCAGAAATACTAAGCTTTAAGATTCTTATTTTCAGTACCATATCTGAGAGCCAGAGCCAGGACTCCGACTACAATACAATGATCAACGGAGGTAAGAAAAATACTCTCGCGCGTGTGTGGGCCGCAATTGTAATTAATAAATAAAGATCTTTTGCTGTAACGTCAACTGACTAGCCGAGGAAATTTATATGAAAAGTTTATTACATTGTTCAACTTAAATATCATTTTTATGAATGCCCGCCACGTAAGTCGGCAACAATCAAAAAATAATAATAACAATAATAATATATACATTAAATTACGACGGCCGACGGACGCGAGATAACGTTTCTATGTAAACGACAGGATTTTCTTTTGGGATACGAGTATCTCCTTTCCGATGCACTATTCCTTCTTTTCTGCATCCCTCGCTCCCTCACACTGGCGAATTAACACAGAAATTGCGTCGCCATGAATTACTATGTCTTCTATGACATCTCCTTTAAATCGAGTAACGTTTCTATGGAAACGACTGGATATTCTTTTGGGATACGAGTATCTCCTTTCCGATGCACTATACCTTCTTTTCTGCATCCCTCGCTCCCTCACACTGGCGAATTAACACAGAAATTGCGTCGCCATGAATTACTATGTCTTCTATGACATCTCCTTTTAAATCGAGTAACGTTTCTGTGGAAACGACAGGATTTTCTTTTGGGATACGAGTATCTCCTTTCCGATGCACTATTCCTTCTTTTCTGCATCCCTCGCTCCCTCACACTGGCGAATTAACACAGAAATTGCGTCGCCATGAATTACTATGTCTTCTATGAAATCTCCTTTGAAATCGAGTAACGTTTCTATGGAAACGACAGGATATTCTTTTGGGATACGAGTATCTCCTTTCCGATGCACTATTCCTTCTTTTCTGCATCCCTCGCTCCCTCACACTGGCGAATTAACACAGAAATTGCGTCGCCATGAATTACTATGTCTTCTATGACATCTCCTTTTAAATCGAGTAACGTTTCTATGGAAACGACAGGATTTTCCTTTGGGATACGAGTATCTCCTTTCCGATGCACTATTCCTTCCTTTCTGCATCCCTCGCGCCCTCACACTGGCGAATTAACACAGAAATTGCGTCGCCATGAATTACTATGTCTTCTATGACATCTCCTTTTAAACGGAGTAACGCTTCTATGGAAACGACAGGATTTTCTTTTGGGATACGAGTATCTCCTTTCCGATGCACTATTCCTTCTTTTCTGCATCCCCCGCTCCCTCACACTGGCGAATTAACACAGAAATTGCGTCGCCAGGAATTACTATGTCTTCTATGACATCTCCTTTTTAATCGAGTAACGTTTCTATGGAAACGACAGGATTTTCCTTTGGGATACGAGTATCTCCTTTCCGATGCACTATTCCTTCTTTTCTGCAGCCCTCGCTCACTCACACCGGCGAATTAACACAGAAATTGCGTCGCCATGAATTACTATGTCTTCTATGACATCTCCTTTTAAATCGAGTATCGTTTCTATGGAAACGACAGGATTTTCCATTGGGATACGAGTATCTCCTTTCCGATGCACTATTCCTTCTTTTCTGCATCCCTCGCTCCCTCACACTGGCGAATTGACACAGAAATTGCGTCGCCATGAATTACAATGTCTTCTATGGCATCTCATTTTAAATCGAGTAACGTTTCTATGGAAACGACAGGTTTTTCCTTTGGGATACGAGTATCTCCTTTCCGATGCACTATTCCTTCTTTTCTGCATCCCTCGCTCGCTCACACTGGCGAATTAACACAGAAATTGCGTCGCCATGAATTACTATGTCTTCTATGACATCTCCTTTTAAATCGAGTAACGTGTCTATGGAAACGACAGGATTTTCCTTTGGGATACGAGTATCTCCTTTCCGATGCACTATTCCTTCCTTTCTGCATCCCTCGCTCCCTCACACTGGCGAATTAACACAGAAATTGCGTCGCCATGAATTACTATGTCTTCTATGACATCTCCTTTTAAATCGAGTAACGTTTCTATGGAAACGACCGGATTTTCTTTTGGGATACGAGTTTCTGCTTTCCGATGCACTATTCCTTCTTTTCTGCATCCCTCGCTCCCTCACACTGGCGAATTAACACAGAAATTGCGTCGCCATGAATTACTATGTCTTCTATGACGTCTCCTTTTAAATCGAGTAACGTTTCTATGGAAACGACAGGATTTTCCTTTGGGATACGAGTATCTCCTTTCCGATGCACTATTCCTTCTTTTCTGCATCCCTCGGTCCCTCACACTGGCGAATTAACACAGAAATCGCGTCGCCATGAATTACAATGTCTTCTATGACATCTCCTTTTAAATCGAGTAACGTTTCTATGGAAACGACAGGATTTTCCTTTGGGATACGAGTATCTCCTTTCCGATGCACTATTCCTTCTTTCCTGCATCCCTCGCTCCCTCACACTGGCGAATTAACACAGAAATTGCGTCGCCATGAATTACTATGTCTTCTATGACATCTCCTTTTAAATCGAGTAACGTGTCTATGGAAACGACAGGATTTTCCTTTGGTATACGAGTATCTCCTTTCCGATGCACTATTCCTTCCTTTTTGCATCCCTCGCGCCCTCACACTGGCGAATTAACACAGAAATTGCGTCGCCATGAATTACTATGTCTTCTATGACATCTCCTTTTAAATCGAGTAACGTTTCTATGGAAACGAACGGATTTTCTTTTGGGATACGAGTTTCTCCTTTCCGATGCACTATTCCTTCTTTTCTGCATCCCTCGCTCCCTCACACTGGCGAATTAACACAGAAATAGCGTCGCCATGAATTACTATGTCTTCTATGACATCTCCTTTTAAATCAAGTAACGTTTATATGGAAACGACAGGATTTTCTTTTGGGATACGAGTATCTCCTTTCCGATGCACTATTCCTTCTTTTCTGCATCCCTCGCTCCCTCACACTGGCGAATTAACACAGAAATTGCGTCGCCATGAATTACTATGTCTTCTATGACATCTCCCTTTAAACGGAATAACGTTTCTATGGAACCGACAGGATTTTCTTTTGGGATACGAGTATCTCCTTTCCCATGCACTATTCCTTCTTTTCTGCATCCCTCGCTCCCTCACACTGGCGAATTAACACAGAAATTGCGTCGCCATGAATTACTATATCTTCTATGACATCTCCTTATAAATCGAGTAACGTTTCTATGGAAACGACAGGATTTTCCTTTGGGATACGAGTATCTCCTTTCCGATGCACTATTCCTTCCTTTCTGCATCCCTCGCTCCCTCACACTGGCGAATTAACAAAGAAATTGCGTCGCCATGAATTACTATGTCTTCTATGACATCTCCTTTTAAACGGAGTAACGCTTCTATGGAAACGAAAGGATTTTCTTTTGGGATACGAGTATCTCCTTTCCGATGCACTATTCCTTCTTTTCTGCATCCCTCGCTCCCTCACACTGGCGAATTAACACAGAAATTGCGTCGCCATGAATTACTATGTCTTCTATGACATCTCCTTTTTAATCGAGTAACGTTTCTATGGAAACGACAGGATTTTCTTTTGGGATACGAGTATCTCCTTTCCGATGCACTATTCCTTCTTTTCTGCATCCCTCGCTCCCTCACACTGGCGAATTAACACAGAAATTGCGTCGCCATGAATTACTATGTCTTCTATGACATCTCCTTTTAAATCGAGTAACGTTTCTATGGAAACGACAGGATTTTCCTTTGGGATACGAGTATCTCCTTTCCGATGCACTATTCCCTCTTTTCTGCATCCCTCGCTCCCTCACACTGGCGAATTAACACGGAAATTGCGTCGCCACGAATTACAATGTCTTCTATGGCATCTCCTTTTAAATCGAGTAACGTTTCTATGGAAACGACAGGATTTTCCTTTGGGATACGAGTATCTCCCTTCCGATGCACTATTCCTTCTTTTCTGCATCCCTCGCTCCCTCACACTGGCGAATTAACACAGAAATTGCGTCGCCATGAATTACTATGTCTTCTATGACATCTCCTTTTAAATCGAGTAACGTGTCTATGGAAACGACAGGATTTTCCTTTGGGATACGAGTATCTCCTTTCCGATGCACTATTCCTTCCTTTCTGCATCCCTCGCGCCCTCACACTGGCGAATTAACACAGAAATTGCGTCGCCATGAATTACTATGTCTTCTATGACATCTCCTTTTAAATCGAGTAACGTGTCTATGGAAACGACAGGATTTTCCTTTGGGATACGAGTATCTCCTTTCCGATGCACTATTCCTTCCTTTCTGCATCCCTCGCTCCCTCACACTGGCGAATTAACACAGAAATTGCATCGCCATGAATTACTATGTCTTCTATGACATCTCCTTTTAAACGGAGTAACGCTTCTATGGAAACTACAGGATTTGCATTTGGGATACGAGTATCTCCTTTCCGATGAACTATTCCTTCTTTTCAGCATCCCTCGCTCCCTCGCACTGGCGAATTAACACAGAAATTGCGTCGCCATGAATTACTATGTCTTCTATTGCATCTCCTTTTTAATCGAGTAACGTTTCTATGGAAACGACAGGATATTCTTTTGGGATACGACTATCTCCTTTCCGATGCACTATTCCTTCTTTTCTGCATCCCTCGCTCCCTCACACTGGCGAATTAACACAGAAATTGCGTCGCCATGAATTACTATGTCTTCTATGACATCTCCTTTTAAATCGAGTAACGTTTCTATGGAAACGACAGGATTTTCCTTTGGGATACGAGTATCTCCTTTCCGATGCACTATTCCTTCTTTTCTGCATCCCTTGCTCCCTCACACTGGCGAATTAACACAGAAATTGCGTCGCCATGAATTACAATGTCTTCTATGACATGTCGTTTTAAAACGAGTAACGTTTCTATGGAAACGACAGGATATTCTTTTGGGATACGAGTATCTCCTTTCCGATGCACTATTTCTTCTTTTCTGCATCCCTCGCTCCCTCACACTGGCGAATTAACACTGAAATTGCGTCGCCATGAATTACTATGTCTTCTATGACATCTCCTTTTTAATCGAGTAACGTTTCTATGGAGACGACAGGATTATTCTTTGGGATACGAGTATCTCCTTTCCGATGCACTATTCCTTCTTTTCTGCATCCCTCGCTCCCTCACACTGGCGAATTAACACAGAAATTGCGTCGCTATGAAATTCTATGTGTTCTATGACATCTCCTTCTACATCGAGTAACGTTTCTATGGAAACGACAGGATTTCCTTTTGGGAAGCGAGTATCTCCTTTCCGATGCACTATTCCTTCTATTCTGCATCCCTCGCTCCCTCACACTGGCGAATTAACACAGAAATTGCGTCGCCATGAATTACTATGTCTTCTATGACATCTCCTGTTAAATCGAGTAACGTTTCTATGGAAACGACAGGATTTTCTTTTGGGATACGAGTATCTCCTTTCCGATGCACTATTCCTTCTTTTCTGCGTCCCTCGCTCCCTCACACTGGCGACTTAACACAGAAATTGCGTCGCTATGAAATACTATGTCTTCTATGACAACTCCTTTTAAGGGGATACGGAATCGGATTTTGGGTTAAAAAATCGAATTTTTTTTTATTGGCGTATTATATTCTGCCATGTTTCCTCTTTAAAATGACGTATCATACATAGCTCTACTACAATTATAACTATTTTATTTTTATATATTTGTGAGATCGGGTATTGCGCTTTAGTTATACACGTCTCTCGTGGCTGACCATGACCTTTTTGGCAGTACCTTTAAAGTGACATGAATTCAAATATCCCGGTTTCCAGCGACTATTTATACACTAGTTGCCCGAAAATGTTTCTCTCTGGTTTCCTCAAGTTACTCTTTGACTTTGTGGCGGGACTGTTTTGTAAACAGTGTGATATAAGAAAGTAGTTGTTGTTGAGTTATTTCGTATTTAGTGCTTCATTTTTCGCAGTGAAAATGCCTAGAGCTAAAGCAAAAGTATTTAAAAAGCGTGTGAACTGGCAAAAGAAAAGAAATAATGATTCATTAGCAAAGCAAAGCAGTTCATCATCATCACTGTTGGAAAATGTGAATCCACTTATTACTGATTTGCCGAACGAACTTACACCAAATGAAAACAGTGCTTCTCATAAAAAACTAAGAGATTTGGAAGAGAAATATAATTTACTTGATAGAGGGAATGAAGTTTTTGAACTCATTGATACGAATATATTGTGTGAAGCTCTTGAAAACAGTTTGTGCTGCAAAAAATGTCATGGAAACGTTTCTCTGAAAGTAGAATCCCATGTTGGCCTGGCTGCCCAGTTTAATTTAATATGCAGTGTTTGTAAATACAGCTGTAAGTTTCCAAGTTCGGTTTCAGTAACTGTAAATAATGGATACAAGAAAACTGAACTTTATAGTGTAAATATTAGGTTAGTTTATGGATTGCGAGCAATTGGTAAGGGCAAAGCAGCTGGTGATATGCTATGTGGTGTTCTAAATCTTCCAAGTGCACCTTCAAAGTTTGAAGCTTACAATTATGTACTAGGATCTGCAGTTGAAGATGTAGCACAGAAGTCAATGCAGGTTGCTGTGGAAGAAGCAGTGGAAGAAAATGACGGCAGTCGTGACCTCACAGTGGCGTTTGATGGCACGTGGCAGAAAAGGGGCCACACCTCCAACAATGGTGTTGTAACAGCAACTAGTGTTGATACTGGCAAGGTTATTGATGTTGCAATAATGTCTAAATACTGTAGGTGCACAGGCAGGCTGAAAAATGAACACAGTGATGACTGTATTGCTAATTATTATGGTAGTAGTGGTGGCATGGAGGTTGCTGGGGTGAAGAAAATTTTTCATCGCTCTTCACAGTGGTATAATGTTCGCTATGTCAAATATCTGGGAGATGGTGACTCTAAAGCATTCAAAGAAGTTTTGGAAAGCAAACCATATGGGAACAGTGTAAATATAAGCAAACTTGAATGTATAGGACATGTGCAGAAGAGAATGGGTGCCAGGCTGAGAAGGTTAAAATCAGTTATGAAAGGGAAAAAACTAGATGATGGGAAAACCTTGGATGGCAGAGGAAGATTGACTGATTCCATAATAGACCACATTCAGAACTGCTATGGCCTTGCAATCAGGCAAAATACAGGCAATCTTGAAGAAATGAGGAGAGCTATATGGGCTTTATATTTCCACACCGCATCCACAGATGAGCATCCACAACATGGTTTGTGCCCCAAAGGTGAAAACAGCTGGTGTAAATACAATAGGGGACTAACAACAGGAGAGAAATACATTCACCACCACAGTCTACCATCAGCCATCATGGCAGAAATAAAGCCCATTTTCAGAGATCTGGCTGACAGAAGTCTTCTGATGAAATGTCTTCACGGAAAAACGCAGAACCCCAACGAGTGCTTGAATAGTGTGATATGGCATCGTCTCCCAAAAACAGTGTTTGTCGGAATTAATACACTACATTTTGGTGTGTATGATGCTGTGGCAACCTTCAATCTTGGAAATATAACTAAATGCCAGGTCCTTCAAAAGTTGGGTATGTGTGTTGGTTCCCGTACGGTACGTGCTATGTTCTTTTTAGATCAGCACAGACTAAGGCATGCTGATAATATAATCAAGACATTAGTGAAAAAAGCAAGACAGGTGCAGAGGGGTGCCAAAAGAAGACTTGAAGATGATTATGAAGACTGTGAAGGGGGTATTAGCTACGGATCAGGAATGTTTTAATCTTCTTTCTCCGTTTCCCGTAAGTTTACTTTTTACTTCATCTAGGAACATTATCTCAGGTACTGGTCAACCTAGAAGTCTGAAATTTTTATGACGTAGTGACATAGGTCCCTATTACATACTGAAACAACGATTTTTTAATTACTTGATTTACAAAAGACTTAGGGGTGATAGTCTAGTAAAAAGCGATGGAAAAAATTTACTTAAAAATAAATGTACAATATCTCTGTAAGAAAATACTTTGACAATAAACTGTTGTTTCAGTATTGTTGTAACATATGAATGCACATACAGTAATATTTTTACCTCTCTGTCTCCAGTAGTTTGTGAGAAAATGTTCCCTATAGTAGGCATATATTAACATTGCGGGGATAGGTGATTCCGTATCCCCTTAAATGGAGTAACGTTTCTATGGAAACGACAGGATTTCTTTTGGGATACGAGAATCTCCTTTCCGTCGCAATATTCTTTCTTTAATGCATCCTTTGCTCCCTCACACTGGCGAATTAACACAGAAATTATGTCGCCATGAAATACTATGTGTTCTATGACATCTCCTTCTAGATCGAGTAACGTTTCTATTGAAACGACACAATTTTCTTATGGGATACGAGTATCTCCTTTCCGATGCACTATTCCTTCTTTAATGCATCCCTCGATCCCTCACACTGGCGAATTAACACAGAAATTGCGTCGCCATGAATTACTATGTCTTTTATGACATCTCCTTCTACATCGAGTAACGTTTCTATGGAAACGACAGGATTTTCTTTTGGGATACGACTATCTCCTTTCCGATGCACTATTCCTTCCTTTCTGCATCCCTTGCTCCCTCACACTGGCGAATTAACACAGAATTCGCGTCGCCATGAATTACTATGTCTTCTATGACATCTCCTTTTAAATTGGGTAACGTTTCGATGGAAACGACAGGATTTTCTTTTGGGATACGAGTATCACCATTACGATGCACTATTCTTTCTTTTCTGCATCCCTCGCTCCCTCACACTGGCGAATTATCACAGAAATTGCTTCGCTATGAAATACTATGAGTTCTCTGACATCGCTGTCTACATCGAGTAACGTTTCTATGGAAACGACAGGATTTTCTTTTGGGATACGAGTATCTATTTTCCGATGCACTATTCCTTCTTTAATGCATCCCTCGATCCCACACACTGGCGAATTAACACAGAAATTGCGTCGCTATGAAAAACTATGGGTTCGATGTCTTCTCCTTCTAAATCGAGTAACGTTTCTATGGAAACAACTGGATTTTCTTTTGGGATACGAGTATTGCCTTTCCAATGCACTATTCCTTTTTTTCTGCATCCCTCGCTCCCTCACAATGGCGAATTAACACAGAAATTGGGTCGCCATGAATTACTATGTCTTCTATGACATCTCCTTTTAAATCGAGTAACGTTTGTATGGAAACGACAGGATTTTCTTTTGGGATACGAGTATCTCCTTTCCGATGCACTATTCCTTCTTTAATCTATCCCTCGATCCCTCACACTGGCGAATTAACACAGAAATTGCGTCGCTATGAAATACTATGCGTTGTATGACATCTCCCTCTACATCGAGTAACGTTTCTATGTCAACGACAGGATTTTCTTCTGGGATACGAGTATCTCCTTTCCCATGCACTCTTCCTTCTTTAATGCATCCCTCGAACCCTCACACTGGCGAATTAACACAGAAATTGCGTCGCTATGAAAAACTATGTGTTCTATGACATCTCCTTCTACATCGACTAACGTTTCTATGGAAACGACAGGATTTTCTTATGGGATACGAGTATCTCCTTTACGATGCACTACTCCTTCTTTAATGCATCCCTCGATCCCTCACACTGGCGAATTAACACAGAAATTGCGTCGCTATGAATTACTGTGTCTTCTATGACATCTCCTTTTAAATCGAGTAACGTTTGTATGGAAACGACAGGATTTACTTCTGGGATACGAGTATATCCTTTCCGATGCACTATTCCTTCTCTTCTGCATCCCTCGCTCCCTCACACTGGCGAATTAACACAGAAATTGCGTCGCTATGAAAAACTATGGGTTCAATGTCTTCTCCTTCTAAATCGAGTAACGTTTCTATGGAAACGACAGGATTTTCTTTTCGGATACGTGTTTTTCCTTTCTGATGCACTATTCCATCTTTTCTGCATCCCTCGCTACCTCACATTGGCGAATTAACACATAAATGGCGTCGCCATGAATTACTATGTCTTCTATGACAACTCCTTTTAAATCGTGTAACGTTTCTATGGAAACTACAGGATTTTCTTTTGGGATACGAGTATCTCCTTTTCGATGCACTATTCCTTCTTTTCTGCATCCCTCACTCCCTCACACTGGCGAATTAATACAGAATTCGCGTCGCCATGAATTACTATGTCTTCTATGACATCTCCTTTTAAATCGAGTAACGTTTCTATGGAAACGACAGGATTTTCTTTTGGGATACGAGTATCTCCTTTCCGATGCACTATTCCTTCTTTTCTGCATCCCTCGCTCCCTCACACTGGCAAATTAACACAGAAATTGCGTCGCCATGAATTACTATGTCTTCTATGACATCTCATTTTAAATCGAGTAACGTTTCTATGGAAACGACAGGATTTTTTTTTTTGGGATAGGAGTATCTCCTTTCCGATGCACTATTCCTTCTTTTCTGCATCCCTCGCTCCCTCACACTGGCGAATTAACACAGAAATTGCGTCGCCATGAATTACTATGTCTTCTATGACATCTATTTTTAAATCGAGTAACGTTTCTATGGAAACGACAGGATTTTCTTTTGGGATACGAGTATCTCCTTTCCGATGCACTATTCCTTCTTTAATGCATCCCTCGATCCCTCACACTGGCGAATTAACACAGAAATTGCGTCGCTACGAAATACTATGTGTTCTATGACATCTCCTTCTACATCGAGTAACGTTTCTATGGAAACGACAGGATTTTCTTTTGGGATACGAGTATCTCCTTTCCGATGCACGATTCCTTCTTTAATGCATCCCTTGCGCCCTCACACTGGCGAATTAACACAGAAATTGCATCGCCATGAATTACTATGTCTTCTATGACATCTCCATTTAAATCGTGTAACGTTTCTATGGAAACGACAGGATTCTTTATTTGGGATACGAGTATCTCCTTTCCGATGCACTATTCCTTCTTTTCTGCATCCCTTGCTCCCTCACACTGGCGAATTAACACAGAAATTGCGTCGCCATGAATTACTATGTTTTCTATGACATCTCCTTTTGAATCGAGTAACGTTTCTATGGACACGGCAGGATTTTCTTTTGGGATAAGAGTATCTCCTTTCCGAACCACTATTCCTTCTATTCTGCATCCCTCGCTCCCTCCCACTCGCGAATTAACACAGAAATTGCGTCGCCATGAATTACTATGTCTCCTAAGGCATCTCCTTTTAAATCGAGTAACGTTTCTATGGAAACGACAGGATTTTCTTTTGGGATACGAGTATCTCCTTTCCGATGCGCCATTCCTTCATTTCTGCATCCCTTGCCCCCTCACACTGGCGAATTAACACAGAAATTGCGTCGCCATGAACTACTATGTCTTCTATGACATCTCCTTTGAAATCGAGTAACGTTTCTATGGAAACGACCGGATTTTCTTTTGGGATACGAGTATCTCCTTTCCGATGCACTATACCTTCTTTTCTGCATCCCTCGCTCCCTCACACTGGGGAATTAACACAGAAATTGAGTCGCCATGAACTACTATGTCTTCTATGACATCTCCTTCTAAATCGAGTAACGTTTCTATGGAAACGACAGGATTTTTTTTTTGGGATACGAGTATTTCCTTTCCGATGCACTATTCCTTCTTTTCTGCATCCCTCGCTCCCTCACACTGGCGAATTAACACAGAAATTGAGTCGCCATGAATTACTATGTCTTCTATGACATCTCCTTTTAAATCGAGTAACGTTTCTATGGAAATGACAGGATTTTTTTTTGGGATACGAGTATCTCCTTTCCGATGCACTATTCCTTCTTTTCTGCATCCCTCGCTCCCTCACACTGGCGAATTAACACAGAAATTGCGTCGCCATGAATTTCTTGGTCTTCTTTGACATCTCCTTTCAAATCGAGTAACGTTTCTATGGAAACGACAGGATTTTTTTTTTTTTTTTTTGGGATACGAGTATCTCCTTTCCGAACCACTATTCCTTCTATTCTGCATCCCTCGCTCCCTCACACTCGCGAATTAACACAGAAATTGCGTCGCCATGAATTACTATGTCTCCTAAGGCATCTCCTTTTAAATCGAGTAACGTTTCTATGGAAACGACAGGATTTTCTTTTGGGATACGAGTATCTCCTTTCCGATGCGCCATTCCTTCATTTCTGCATCCCTTGCCCCCTCACACTGGCGAATTAACACAGAAATTGCGTCGCCATGAACTACTATGTCTTCTATGACATCTCCTTTGAAATCGAGTAACGTTTCTATGGAAACGACAGGATATTCTCTTGGGATACGAGTATCTCCTTTCCGATGCACTATTCCTTCTTTTCTGCTTCCCTCGCTGGCTCACACTAGCGAATTAACACAGAAATTGCGTCGCCATGAATTACTATGTCTTCTATGACATCTCCTTTTAAATCGAGTAACGTTTCTATGGAAACGACAGGATTTTTTTTTGGGATACGAGCATCTTCTTTCCGATGCACTATTCCTTCTTTTCTGCATCCCTCGCTCCCTCACACTGGCGAATTAACACAGAAATTGCGTCGCCATAAATTACTATGTCTTCTATGACATCTCCTTTTAAATCGAGTAACGTTTGTATGGAAACGACAGGATTTTCTTTTGGGATACGAGTATCTCCTTTCCGATGCACTATTTCTTCTTTAATGCATCCCTCGATCCCTCACACTGGCGAATTAACACAGAAATTGCGTCGCTATGAAATACTATGTGTTCTATGACATCTCCTTCTACATCGAGTAACGTTTCTGTGGAAACGACAGGATTTTCTTTTGGGATACGAGTATCTCCTTTCCGATGCACTATTCCTTCCGTAATGCATCCGTTGCTCCCTCACACTGGCGAATTAACACAGAAATTGGGTCGCCATGAATTACTATGTCTTCTATGACATCTCCTTTTAAATCGAGTAACGGTACTATGGAAACGACAGGATTTTCTTTTGGGATACGAGTATCTCCTATCCGATGCACTATTCCTTCTTTAATGCATCCCTCGATCCATCACACTGCGAATTAGCACAGAAATTGCGTCGCTATGAAATACTATGTGTTCTATGACATCTCCTTCTACATCGAGTAACTTTTCTATGGAAACGACAGGATTTTCTTTTGGGATACGAGTATCTCCTTTCCGATCCACTATTCCTTCTTTAATGCATCCCTCGAACCCTCACACTGGCGAATTAACACAAAAATAGCGTCGCTATGAAATACTATGTGTTCTATGACATCTCCTTCTACATCGAGTAACGTTTCTATGGAAACGACAGGATTTTCTTTTGGGATACGAGTATCTCCTTTCCGATGCACTATTCCTTCTTTAATGCATCCCTCGCTCCCTCACAAAGGCGAATTAACACAGAAATTGCGTCGCCATGAATTACTATGTCTTCTATGACGTCTCCTCTTAAATCGAGTAACGTTTCTATGGAAACGACAGGATTTTCTTTTGGGATACGAGTATCTCCTTTCCGATGCACTATTCCTTCTTTAATCTATCCCTCGATCCCTCACACTGGCGAATTAACACAGAAATTGCGTCGCTATGAAATACTATGTGTTGTATGACATCTCCCTCTACATCGAGTAACGTTTCTATGTCAACGACAGGATTTTCTTTTGGGATACGAGTATCTCCTTTCCCATGCACTCTTCCTTCTTTAATGCATCCCTCGATCCCTCACACTGGCGAATTAACACAGAAATTGCGTCGCTATGAAAAACTATGTGTTCTATGACATCTCCTTCTACATCGACTAACGTTTCTATGGAAACGACAGGATTCTCTTATGGGATACGAGTATCTCCTTTACGATGCACTACTCCTTCTTTAATGCATCCCTCGCTCCCTCACACTGGCGAATTAACACAGAAATTGCGTCGCCATGAATTACTATGTCTTCTATGACATCTCCTTCTACATCGACTAACGTTTCTATGGAAACGACAGGATTTTCTTTTGGGATGCGAGTATCTCCTTTCCGATGCACTATTCCTTCTTTTCTGCATCCCTCGCTCCCTCACACTGGCGAATTAACACAGAAATTGCGTCGCCATGAATTACTATGTCTTCCATGACATCTCCTTTTAAACCGAGTAACGTTTCTATGGAAACGACACGATTTTCTTTTGGGATACGAGTATCTCCTTTCCGATGCACTATTCCTTCTTTTCCGCATCCCTTGATCCCTCACACTGGCGAATTAACACAGAAATTGGGTCGCCATGAATTACTATGTCTTCTATGACATCTCCTTTTAAATCGAGTAACGTTTCTATGGCAACGACAGGATTTTCTTTTGGGATACGAGTATCTCTTTTATGATGCACTATTCCTTCTTTAATGAATCCCTCGATCCCTCACACTGGCGAATTAACACAGAAATTGCGTCGCTATGAAATACTATGTGTTCTATGACATCTCCTTCTACTTAGACTAACGTTTCTATGGAAACGACAGGATTTTTTTTATGGGATACGAGTATCTGCTTTACGATGCACTATTCCTTTTTTTCTGCATCCCTCGCTCCCTCACATTGGCGAATTAACACAGAAATTGCGTCGACATGAATTACTATGTCTTCTATGACATCTCCTTTTAAATCGAGTAACGTTTGTATGGAAACGACAGGATTTTCTTTTGGGATATTTTTTTTTTTTTTTTTTTTTTTTTTTTTTTTTTTTTTTTCACTTGCCGCCCTGATTTTACGACCCACCACCTAAGTGCTTAAGGTGGGTCTATTTTGACCACTTGGCCGCTACGACCGGTGTGCGGACTCTGATGTAGTTGATGAAACTCACACCAGTTCCCGCATCCGGTCGCACCGTTGCCCGTGTCCCGCCACGTGGAGGCGGGTCTGTGCTTTTTTTTTTTTTTTTTTCTTTTTTTTCTTTACTTTGGCAGCTTTCCCAAAACCGATTTAACAAAAATTTTACAAAAATTAATTTTGAATTGGAAGAAGGAAATACAAGGAATAGTTTAGTCTGAAGAGGAGAAAAGACGATAGGAAAGGAAGAGATGATAGTCCCACCACCGTAGGGGACTGGGGATGAGCGTCTTGGGATTTATCTTCAAGCCTCTGATCCTCAGTCCCCTAACCTTAGCCTAGGAAGTTCTATTCTATTCTAGTTGTGGCGTTTGATATCTCTATTTATGTTCTATCTGGTTACTTGTATACAGGTTTAGAGTGCCGTGGTAGCTGATGGCAATTGCGACGGTGCGCCGACACTGTTTATGTCTAATTTTATACATTAATCTATTGTCAGTTTTAGGTCTACTTATGTAAGTGTATTGCATGTCAGTTGTTTTATATTGAGACTTAGTTTAGTTCTTCCACACTATGGTGTCTGTCTGGGTGCTGCATATAGGTTTATTGTCTGTGTGGTCTTCTGCTCCTGTATTCTTTGTGGCATTCGTCAGAAATTTTGTCTGTTAGTGCGTTCAGTATGTCCCAAAGTTCAGGTGTTCTGATCGCGTCGTATATGTGTTCCTCTGTCTGTAAGTGTTGTATCCCAGGTGTGTTCCTGTGCTGTCTGTATTTCCCGCAGAATAGGATTGTGTGTTCGGGGGTTCCCATACCTCCACATGTACACGTTGATGTGTCTCTAAGACTCACGCGATTTAAGTGCGTGGGATAAGGTCCGTGGCCAGTCAAGAAATGCACCATGCCGCGGCTAGGATCGGCATGTTTCATTCTTAATCTTTCCGTTATGTTCGGAAAAAATGTATAGACTCTCCGTCCCTTATCACTTGTGCCCCATTCCTGTTGCCATGTGTCGATTTTCCATTTTTTGAGGTCCCGCTTATTGTTCAGCGGGGAACCAGTCAATATGTTGACCTGGTCTAGTCTACCCATCTTTAACCAGTACAGAGCGGCCCGATATTTGATTGTGATATCTATCGGGAAAATTCCTAGCACGACACACAGTGCTTCAACTGATGTAGTGCCGAAGGCTCCCGATAGTCGCAGAAGGACGCTTCTCTGCCCTCGCCTAACCGCTGTTCTGTTTGTGACGAGGTTGAGTCTGTGCGCCCATGTACTGGCCGCAAAGCTTAGCACTGATTCGAAGAGTGCGCAGTGGTAAGTTCGTGTGACTGACAGAGGAAGTCTGTATTGTCCTGAATTAATCCTTGCCAGTTTATGTAGTAATTTTTCTGCCTTGTTTGTTGTTATTCTGATATGTTCATGGAAGTTCAGCTTCTCATCTATGTATACGCCCAAGTAGCGGGTTACCGTCATTCTCTTTATGTTGTTGTTCTGTATTTTAATAGATGGATTGCGTCTGAGTTGCCCTTTGAGCAGTGTGTATGTTGTTTTGTTGCCCGCTATCTTGAGTTTGTTTGTGTTGCACCATTGTGTTATTGTCTGCAGTGTGCCACTCGCCTTCTCCTCTAGCTGGGCTCTTGTATTTGCTGAGATGACCACCAGTAGGTCATCTGCATAGGCGACAGCACCGTCTGTCCTCATATCCTCCTCCAGCAGTTGCAGGAGAGGTTCAAAAATTATGTCCCAGAAGATGGGTCCACAGATCGATCCCTGCGGACATCCCTTGGTAATTTTCCTTATTACCTTCCGGTTGCCCACGCGCCATTCCACTATTCTGTCTCTGCAGTAGTCTAAAAGACTGTTGTATAGGGCTGCGGGTACTTCCATCTGGCGTAACCTCAGAAACAGTGCTGGCCACCACAGGTTGTCAAATGCTCCTGCGATGTCTATCATGATTGCCAAAGAGTATGTTTTATCTGTGTTTTGTGTGATTTCTAAAGCTCTGTTTATTGCATCATCGATGCTTTTCCCTTTCCGAAATCCAAACTGGTGGGGATTCATTCCAAGTAGGGTTCTGTGAGCCTGCAAGCGGTCACACAGTAGCCTCTCTTGGATTTTTGCCATGGTGTTTATGAGGCATATTGGTCTGTAGGATTTCGGATCTGATTGGTCTCTGTCTGATGATTTTCGTATGATGACTGCATTTGAGGTTTTCCAGACTGTCGGTACACGGCCTAGCCTTAAGGCGTCGTTTAGTAGTTCTGTTAAGTATGGGGTGATCTGTGGTGCTAGCCTCTTAAGCACTTCTGCATGGATCCTGTCGGGTCCAGGTGCTTTTTTATTCTTTAGCTCTCTTATCGCTACCGCAACTTCCTCGTGCGCAAAGGGACAGGTGACGGCGTCGGTGTTATACTGTTCATGAAGTTCTTGTCTGAGTGTGATCTGTTCCTGTGTGTCTGAGTCTGTGGCATCTTCCGGGAGGAGTTTGTTCAGCAGATATTGTGCTGTGTTTCTCCATCCCACTGTCATTGTGCCGTCTTCCTGCCGTAGCGTGCTTAATGCCAATGGGGTCTTTATTTTTTCTGTCAGGATCTTGTATTGTTCCCCCCAGATATTCTGTTGTGTGTGTGTGGTCAAGTAGCTCTCCCAATGTTGTTTCCTGGTCTGAAATAATGTCTTTTTGAAGAGTTCTTTGGCTTCCCTATATGCAGCTAGTCTCAGTAGTTTGTCTCTTTGTATCCATGTCCTCTGGTATAGTTTTCGTTTCCTTGTCATGTCACGTTTGAGTCTGGTTAATTCGTCTGACCATGGTGTTTCCCGTTGTTTGCTGTGTGTGTGCGTAGGTATTGCTGTTTCTTGTGCTGTTTGGATGATTTGTGTCAGTTTGTGTGCTCTGTAGTCCACGCTTCCCTGTATGTTGTATATATTCTCATTTTGAACAATTTGTTGTAGTCTGTCCCAATTCGCTCTTTTAAAGTTGAAGTGTGTTGTATTGTGTGTGGTGCGATAATTGTTTGTTGTGAGACTTATTTCTATTATGTTGTGATCACTTGTGGTCAGAGAGTCGTGTATGGTCCATCTTTGCAGTCGTCCTAATGTTCTGTCATTCGCCAGAGTAATATCGATTTTGGTGGCAGATCCGCCTGGACCTCTGTATGTAGGTGTAGGTCCGTCTTCATTTATAATATGTAGTTGTGTCTCCTGTATGACGTCGTTGACTTTCCGTCCTCTGTCGTCCGTTCTGTCCGAGTGCCATAGTGTGGATTTAGCGTTGATATCTGCACATATAATTAGGTTCTTATTTCTAGAGTATTCAGCAATGTCTTGTATCATATGTAGGTATGGCTCTATGTCGTCACTGTACTGTGCGTATAGTGATGAGACCACCCATGTGTCTCGACCCTTAGTTATTTCTGCTGTGGCCAGATGACTGTTACATAGCTGCGTAATCTTAGTGATATTTAAAGTTTCGTTGAGGACAACTATGGCAGCCTTGTAGTTTCGTCTGTCTGAGATTGTGACAGCGTCCCAGGGTAGGTTAGTTAAGTTTCCCTGGGTTGTCACATAAGGTTCTTGCAGGCAAAGAATATCCGCCTGCAGGTCCAGAGCTACTCGCGGCAGTTCTGCACTAACGAGTGTGCTTCTATTAGCATTAAGTTGTATTATTTTCATGGGTGTTTCACATGAAGGTAGAATTTGTGTCCTGTTTGCGAGTAGTCAAAGTCAGTTCTGCCATGTGCCCTCACTTGGTCCTTGTACACTTGGTGTGGGTTATATGTTTCCCCCCTCCGACTACACGCTAGTATGACTAATTTTTCTAGCTCTGCTGGGTCTGTAGGTATGTTTGCGGTCTTTAAAGTCATTCTGTCAGATTGTTCAGTGGTCGGGAAGCATACATAGCTGCCTAATGGGTGAAGTAGTCTGGTTAGCAGTCTTTGTGCTGTGATGAAAGTATCCTTATATTCTAGCCTACTTAGTCTTAAGTTTAGTTCTACATTGTTGTAGTCAGCATGCCATGGTGTTTGGCCAACTTTTCTCTTCTGCTCTTTTTCTACATATGGGATGATTCCGCTATATTTATCTCGAAGTGCAGATGTCACCGGTGTGGTGTCTTGTTCCGTCTTCAATGGTGGTGAGGCTGATGAGCTTTCACCTTTACTTTTTCTTATGTTTACACTACCTATTGCACTGTCGTCACCTTTCTTTTTGCTATCACTATCTGTACACTCATCGTCACTATCGTGATTACCCGTAAGTAGGTTTGTGTCAAGGACTACTACCTTTTTCTTATATGTCTCGTTACATCCGGTCATCTGTTGTGTTTCATTATGTTGTTGAGGTGTTATGCGTTGTTGTGTATGATCTGCAGGGTTAATTATCCCTCCAGATACAAAATTCACTGGTTTTATATGTCCTATACATCTTTTTGTATTATACCTTTTTGGTGTGTTGTCATTTACTCTTTCTTCGCTGCTAGCTTTGGCATAATCAGGTGTTGCGTGAGATTTCTGTGTATTGTCCATTTGTTCGTTTTCCGTGTGTTTGTTTAGGTTTACAGACTTGTCTGTGTTCGT
Source organism: Schistocerca serialis cubense (assembly GCF_023864345.2). Classification (NCBI taxonomy): domain Eukaryota; kingdom Metazoa; phylum Arthropoda; class Insecta; order Orthoptera; family Acrididae; genus Schistocerca; species Schistocerca serialis. The sequence continues at coordinate 795,160 of NC_064642.1, forward strand.
GTTTGTTTGTGTGCTATTGTTTTGTATTCGATCGGTGTTGCTGTGTGGATTGTATAGCACTTCAAATTCCAGCTCGTCAATTCTTGCCTGCAGTGATTGCTGGTAGCTGACCCAGTATTGCATCTGTTTTTTAAGTTGTTTGGCTATGTTATAATGTATAGCTCCATTAAGTACCATGTCGTCGATGAAGTCCATGGTATTTATATAACTGTCATGTAATGCGTGCATACCTTGAAGAGATGGGATATCGTCTGTGTGTGGGGGGTGAGTGGGAAGCAGTCCCATCTGCCTGCGCCAGCATATAGCTCTTTGGTGGTTTCGATTAATGGTCGATGGTGATTTATAGTTCGTTTTTTGCATTCTTGATTGGGGCAGTGTTGGGCTGCTTTCATTCTCCATAATCGAAGCTCTGTAGCAGTCGATCTTGGAGGAATTTATGTGTTTGACAATCAAGACCTCTTCGTCTGGCACACAATTTGCCTCGGATTCTGCAGGGGATGCAGATGTCTTGTTCTGCTAGTTTGCACTGATTCCTTATGTGGCCCTTCCCTTTGCAATTGGAGCACGTGATTTCGGTGTCTTTACACTGCTTTGTGGTGTGTCCAATATCACAGCACTTGTAGCAGGTGGGGACTTGGGCGAAATTTTTGACAGTTAGAGACTGGAAATCTATATAGACTCTATCCCGTTTTGTCAAAATTTTGTGCAGATTCGGCGTGACTTCAATAACTTGATGATTGTATCCCCGCCCTCTTGGTCCTGTTCGGAATTTGATTTTTGTCTCTTTCAGGAAAGCGTCTTTCTCAACTTCCTCACTAAGGTTCAGTTCATAGAGGCTTTCAAGAAAGTCTTTGTCGCTGATTGTGTCTGGCACGTGGTGTATGATCACTAGCGGTCGTCTCTTCCGTGGTGGCTCGCACTTGATTGTGTTAATGTTCTTTGCTGACTCGAGCAGTTTTTTACAGTCGTCCTGTGTTGCAGTCTCAACTATGACAGCTGTTGCTGTAGTTTTGACTGCCTTAATTTTTATCTTGTCCTTTTTTGGGTCAAGTTTCTGTGTAAGGGTTTGTCGCACAGTTTTTGGGTCCTTATTTTCTGTCGAGGTGATGAAGAGTGTTGTCGCTTGTTTTGCTTTGGCGTGTTCTATTTTTAGTGTTTCTTTGGATTTCGGTTGGGATTTGGTGATACTGGCGAATGTTGGTATTGCTGGGAGTATTGTCTCTGGTTTAATTGTTTTTGCCTCATCCAGTTCTTTCTGTAGTTCTTGGTTGTCTCTTTTTAGTGTAAAATTTTCTAGCCTGAACTCCTCTAATTGGACGGACAGCTTGTTATTCTCGTCTTTGAGAATATCAATCTGGCCCTCCAGTCTCGCATGTATGAGCGAGTCTGTTGCTTCAAGGTCATGTCTGGCTGCTGCAATTGTTTGTATTTCTACTTGTTGTCTTAGTCTTGCGTTTTCTTTTTCTAGGGCCTGAATTTGTCCCTCTAACCTAGCTTGTGTCACTGCGTTGCCGATTAGCTTATTTCTAAATGCTGACAGTATGGTCAGTGACACTTTTTTTGCTTTTAGTTCTGTTTGTATTTCAGCAATGAAGGTGTCGATGGCATCGACCTTTTCCTCGTCAATTTTATTGGGCTGATCCTCCATGTTTGCACATTTTCGAGGAGTCCCCGGCGTGCTGGAGGCGTTGCTGGCTCTTCTCCTTACAGAAGCCAGCTTGACAACCGCCGAATCGGCCTGTCCCGCGCTTCGCTCCAGTTTTCACACTTAGTGCGAAAGTGGAACGTTGCGCAGTGTGCAGGCTGGCACAAGCATCAGGCTTCCTTGGTATCAAGGGAGTTGAGCCTATACCAGCTTAGAGCCTAGTAGCGGCTGTCTCCGTAGTTCTTCTCGCCCGCAGCGGCCAGCTGGAACTGCGCTCCACGTTCGCGCTTTGCGCTGCAGCCGGCCACGCAATTCGCGCACACGCGCACAGATGGCGGCCGAGTTGCCCCCGTACGCTGCTGCCTCCCGTGGTTGGACGCGGAACTACGTGTCGCGCTTAGCAACACGGGCACGCGTCGTCCGTCGCGTCCTACTTATGGGACTTCGCACAGCTCGCCACTGCCAGCGTTACTCGACCTACTTAGCGGACTTTGCGCTATGTCGCTTTTGTGGCGTATCGCTTTCAGTTATCAAGCAATCTCCTTGACAGTGATCTCTATTAGTTCAGAATTTGTCTGGAATTTTTATAGACGTTAGCCTTCACTGCTGCGCAGCTGTGCTGTGATTTCGGTAGAGTTTTATTGTCCTATACCAGAGAAAACACCTACCATATGTTGTGGTTTTTGGTTTGTCACACGAGATATTTCGTAATCAACGTACTTTGGGCACTTCACAAACAGCGATTAGTGTTGTTAGTAATGTTAATACTGTCTGGGGTTCCTAGGGGTGTTAGTAGTGTTTTTCAAGTGTTAGTTGTCGTTTAGTACCTTTGTTGAGGTCCAGTTCCGTGCGTGCAGTCTCGAACTCACTGTGCACCGTTTTCTCACATAAAAACGCTTTTGACACTGTGTCACTACACACTGCACTGAAGATAGTCACTGTTGCTCACTATTTATGTTCAGTTTGGCGCGATTGCACCAATATAACCGACGCGAAAACTATTTAAGCGAGAGCGCGCGCGCGACACGTCCGCTCTGCTGACAAGGAACGTACAACTTTTGGGATACGAGTATCTCCTTTCCGATGCACTAATCCTTCTTTAATGCATCCCTCGATCCCTCACACTGGCGAATTAACACAGAAATTGCATCGCTATGAATTACTGTGTCTTCTATGACATCTCCTTTTAAATCGAGTAACGTTTGTATGGAAACGACAAGATTTACTTCTGGGATACGAGTATATCCTTTCCGATGCACGATTCCTTCTTTTCTGCATCCCTCGCTCCCTCACACTGGCGAATTATCACAGAAATTCGTAGCTATGAAAAACTATGGGTTCAATGTCTTCTCCTTCTAAATCGAGTAACGTTTCTATGGAAACGACAGGATTTTCTTTTCGGATACGAGTATTTCCTTTCTGATGCACTATTCCTGCTTTTCTGCATCCCTCGCTACCTTACATTGGCGAATTAACACATAAATGGCGTCGCCATGAATTACTATGTCTTCTATGACAACTCCTTTTAAATCGTGTAACGTTTCTATGGAAAATACAGGATTTGCTTTGGGATACGAGTATCTCCTTTCCGATGCACTATTCCTTCTTTTCTGCATCCCTCGCTCCCTCACACTGGCGAATTAACACAGAATTCGCGTCGCCATGAATTACTATGTCTTCAATGACATCTCCTTTTAAATCGACTAACGTTTCTATGGAAACGACAGGATTTTCTTTTGGGATACGAGTATCTCCTTTCCGATGCACTATTCCCTCTTTTCTGCATCCCTCGCTCCCTCACGCTGGCGAATTAACACAGAAATTGCGTCGCCATGAATTACTATGTCTTCTATGACATCTCCTTTTAAATCGAGTAACGTTTCTATGGAAACGACAGGATTTTCTTTTGGGATACGAGTATCTCCATTCCGATGCACTATTCCTTCTTTTCTGCATCCCTCGCTCCCTCACACTGGCGAATTAACACACAAATTGCGTCGCCATGAATTACTATGTCTTCTATGACATCTCCTTTTAAATCGAGAAACATTTCTATGGAAACGACAGGATTTTCTTTTGGGATACGAGTATCTCCATTCCGATGCACTATTCCTTCTTTTATGCATCCCTCGCTCCCTCACACTGGCGAATTAACACAGAAATTGCGTCGCCATGAATTACTATGTCTTCTATGACATCTCCTTTTAAATCGAGTAACGTTTCTATGGAAACAACAGGATTCTCTTTTGGGATGCGAGTATCTCCTTTCCGATGCACTATTCCTTCTTTTCTGCATCCCTCGCTCCCTCACACTGGCGAATTAACACAGAAATTGCGTCGCCATGAATTACTATGTCTCCTATGACATCTCCTTTTAAATCGAGTAACGTTTCTATGGAAGCGACAGGATTTTCTTTTGGGATACGAGTATCTCCATTCCGATGCACTATTCCTTCTTTTCTGCATCCCTCGATCCCTCACACTGGCGAATTAACACACAAATTGCGTCGCCATGAATTACTATGTGTTCTATGACATCTCCTTCTACATCGAGTAACGTTTCCGTGGAAACGACGGGATTTTCTTTTGGGATACGAGTATCTCCTTTCCGATGCACTATTCCTTCTTTAATGCATCCGTTGCTCCCTCACACTGGCGAATTAACACAGAAATTGGGTCGCCATGAATTACTATGTCTTCTATGACATCTCCTTTTAAATCGAGTAACGGTACTATGGAAACGACAGGATTTTCTTTTGGGATACGAGTATCTCCTATCCGATGCACTATTCCTTCTTTAATGCATCCCTCGATCCATCACACTGGCGAATTAACACAGAAATTGCGTCGCTATGAAATACTATGTGTTGTATGACATCTCCCTCTACATCGAGTAACGTTTCTATGAAAACGACAGGATTTTGTTTTGGGATACGAGTATCTCCTTTCCGATGCACTATTCCTTCTGTAATGCATCCCCCGATTCCTCACACTGGCGAATTAACACAGAAATTGCGTCGCTATGAAATACTATGTCTTCTATGACTTCACCTCTTAAATCGAGTAACGTTTTTATGTCAACGACAGGATTTTCTTTTGCGATACGAGTATGTCCTTTCCGATGCACTCTTCCTTCTTTAATGCATCCCTCGATCCCTCACACTGGCGAATTAACACAGAAATTGCGTCGCTATGAAAAACTATGTGTTCTATGACATCTCCTTCTACATCGACTAACGTTTCTATGGAAACGACAGGATTTTCTTATGGGATACGAGTATCTCCTTTACGATGCACTACTCCTTCTTTAATGCATCCCTCGCTCCCTCACACTGGCGAATTAACACAGAAACTGCGTCGCCATGAATTACTATGTCTTCTATGACATCTCCTTCTACATCGACTAACGTTTCTATGGAAATGACAGGATTTTCTTTTGGGATGCGAGTATCTCCTTTCCGATGCACTATTCCTTCTTTTGTGCATCCCTCGCTCCCTCACACTTTCGAATTAACACAGAAATTGCGTCGCCATGAATTACTATGTCTTCCATGACATCTCCTTTTAAATCGAGTAATGTTTCTATGGAAACGACAGTATTTTCTTTTGGGATACGAATATCTCCTTTCCGATGCACTATTCCTTCTTTTCTGCATCCCTCGATCCCTCACACTGGCGAATTAACACAGAAATTGGGTCGCCATGAATTACTATGTCTTCTATGTCATCTCCTTTTAAATCGAGTAACGTTTCTATGGCAACGACAGGATTTTCATTTGGGATACGAGTATCTCTTTTATGATGGACTATTCCTTCTTTAATGAATCCCTCGATCCCTCACACTGGCGAATTAACACAGAAATTGCGTCGCTATGAAGTACTATGTGTTCTATGACATCTCCTTCTGCATCGACTAACGTTTCTATGGAAACGACAGGATTTTTTTTATGGGATACGAGTATCTCCTTTACGATGCACTATTCCTTCTTTAAGGCATCCCTCGCTCCCTCACACTGGCGAATTAACACAGAAATTGCGTCGCCATGAATTATTATGTCTTCTATGACATCTCCTCTTAAATCGAGTAACGTTTCTATGGAAACGACAGGATTTTCTTTTGGGATACGAGTATCTCCTTTCCGATGCACTATTCCATCTTTAATCCATCCCTCGTTCCCTCACACTGGCGAATTAACACAGAAATTGTGTCGCTATGAAATACTATGTGTTCTATGACATCTCCTTCTACATCGAGTAACGTTTCTATGGAAACGACAGGATTTCCATTTGGGAAGCGAGTATCTCCTTTCCGATGCACTATTCCTTCTATTCTGCATCCCTCGCTCCCTCACACTGGCGAATTAACACAGAAATTGCGTCGTTATGAATTACTATGTCTTCTATGACATCTCCTTTTAAATCGAGTAACGTTTGTATGGAAACGACAGGATTTACTTCTGGGATACGAGTATATCCTTTCCGATGCACTATTCCTTCTTTTCTGCATCCCTCGCTCCCTCACACTGGCGAATTAACACAGAAATTGCGTCGCTATGAAAAACTATGGGTTCAATGTCTTCTCCTTCTAAATCGAGTAACGTTTCTATGGAAACGACAGGATTTTCTTTTCGGATACGAGTATTTCCTTTCTGATGCACTATTCCTTCTTTTCTGCATCCCTCGCTACCTCACATTGGCGAATTAACACATAAATGGCGTCGCCATGAATTACTATGTCTTCTATGACATCTCCTTTTAAATCGAGTAACGTTTCTATGGAAACTACAGGATTTTCTTTTGAGATACGAGTATCTCCTTTCCGATGCACTATTCCTTCTTTTCTGCATCCCTCGCTCCCTCACACTGGCGAATTAACACAGAATTCGCGTCGCCATGAATTACTATGTCTTCAATGACATCTCCTTTTAAATCGACTAACGTTTCTATGGAAACGACAGGATTTTCGTTTGGGATACGAGTATCTCCATTCCGATGCACTATTCCTTCTTTTCTGCATCCCTCGCTCCCTCACACTGGCGAATTAACACACAAATTGCGTCGATATGAATTACTATGTCTTCTATGACATCTCCCTTTAAATCGAGTAACGTTTCTATGGAAACGACAGGATTCTCTTTTGGGATACGAGTATCTCCATTCCGATGCACTATTCATTCTTTTCTGCATCCCTCGCTCCCTCACACTGGCGAATTAACACAGAAATTGCGTCGCCATGAATTACTATATCTTCTATGACATCTCCTTTTAAATCGAGTAACGTTTCTATGGAAGGGACGGGATTTTCTTTTGGGATACGAGTATCTCCTTTCCGATGCACTATTCCCTCTTTTCTGCATCCCTCGCTCAATCACACTGGCGAATTAACACGGAAATTGCGTCGCCATGAACTACTATGTCTTCTATGACATCTCCTTTTAAATCGAGCAACGTTTCTATGGAAACGACAGGATTTTCTTTTGGGATACGAGTATCTCCATTCCGATGCACTATTCCTTCTTTTCTGCATCCCTCGCTCCCTCACACTGGCGAATTAACACAGAAATTGCGTCGCCATGAATTACTATGTTTTCTATGACTTCTCCTTTTAAATCGAGCAACGTTTCTATGGAAACGACAGGATTTTCTTTTGGGATACGAGTATCTCCTTTCCGATGCACTATTCCTTCTTTTCTGCATCCCTCGCTCCCTCACACTGGCGAATTAACACAGAAATTGCGTCGCCATGAATTACTATGCTTTCTATGAACTCTCCTTTTAAATCGAGCAACGTTTCTATGGAAACGACAGGATTTTCTTTTGGGATACGAGTATCTCCATTCCGATGCACTATTCCTTCTTTTCTGCATCCCTCGCTCCCTCACACTGGCGAATTAACACAGAAATTGCGCCGCCATGAATTACTATGTCTTCTATGACATCTCCTTTTAAATCGAGTAACGTTTCTATGGAAACGACAGGATTTTCTTTTGGGATACGAGTATCTCCTTTCCGATGCACTATTCCTTCTTTTCTGCATCCCTCGCTCCCTCACACTGGCGAATTAACACAGAAATTGCAACGCCATGAATTACTATGTCTTCAATGACATCTCCTTTTAAATCGAGTAACGTTTCTATGGAAGCGACAGGATTTTCTTTTGGGATACGACTATCTCCTTTCCGATGCACTATTGGCTCTTTTCTGCATCCCTCGCTCCCTCACACTGGCGAATTAACACAGAAATTGCAACGCCATGTACTACTATGTCTTCTATGACATCTCCTTTTAAATCGAGTAACGTTTCTATGGAAACGACAGGTATTTCTTTTGGGATACGAGTATCTCCATTCCGATGCACTATTCCATCTTTTCTGCATCCCTCGCTCCCTCACACTGGCGAATTAACACAGAAATTGCGTCGCCATGAATTACTATGTCTTCTATGACATCTCCTTTTAAATCGAGTAACGTTTCTATGGAAACGACAGGATTTTCTTTTGGGATACGAGTATCTCCTTTCCGATGCACTATTCCGTCTTTTCTGCATCCCTCGCTCCCTCACACTGCCGAATTAACGCAGAAATTGCGTCGCCATGAATTACTATGTCTTCTATGACATCTCCTTTTAAATCGAGTAACGTTTCTATGGAAACGACAGGATTTTCTTTTGGGATACGAGTATCTCCTTTCCGATGCACTATTCCTTATTTTCTGCGTCCCTCGCTCCCTCACACTGGTGAATTAACACACAAATTGCGTCGCCATGAATTACTATGTCTTCTATGACATCTCCTTTTAAATCGAGTAACGTTTCTATGGAAACGACAGGATTTTCTTTTGGGATACGAGTGTCTCCTTGCCGATGCACTATTCCTTCTTTCCTGCATCCCTCGCTCCCTCACACTGCCGAATTAACGCAGAAATTGCGTCGCCATGAATTACTATGTCTTCTATGACATCTCCTTTTAAATCGAGTTACGTTTCTATGGAAACGAGAGGATTTTCTTTTGGGATACGAGTATCTTCTTTCCGATGCACTATTCCTTCTTTTCTGCATCCCTCGCTCCCTCACACTGGTGAATTAACACAGAAATTGCGTCGCCATGAATTACTATGTCTTCTATGACATCTCCTTTTAAATCGAGTAACGTTTCTATGGAAGGGACAGGATTTTCTTTTGGGATACGAGTATCTCCTTTCCGATGCACTATTCCCTCTTTTCTGCATCCCTCGCTCCCTCACACTGGCGAATTAACACAGAAATTGCGTCGCCATGAACTACTATGTCTTCTATGACATCTCCTTTTAAATCGAGCAACGTTTCTATGGAAATGACAGGATTTTCTTTTGGGATACGAGTATCTCCATTCCGATGCACTATTCCTTCTTTTCTGCATCCCTCGCTCCCTCTCACTGGCGAATTAACACAGAAATTGCGTCGCCATGAATTACTATGTCTTCTATGACTTCTCCTTTTAAATCGAGCAACGTTTCTATGGAAACGACAGGATTTTCTTTTGGGATACGAGTATCTCCTTTCCGATGCACTATTCCTTCTTTTCTGCATCCCTCGCTCCCTCACACTGGCGAATTAACACAGAAATTGCGTCGCCATGAATTACTATGCTTTCTATGAACTCTCCTTTTAAATCGAGCAACGTTTCTATGGAAACGACAGGATTTTCTTATGGGATACGAGTATCTCCATTCCGATGCACTATTCCTTTTTTTCTGCATCCCTCGCTCCCTCACACTGGCGAATTAACACAGAAATTGCGTCGCCATGAATTACTATGTCTTCTATGACATCTCATTTTTAAATCGACTAACGTTTCTATGGAAACGACAGGATTTTCTTTTGGGATACGAGTATCTCCTTTCCGAGGCACTAATCCTTCTTTTCTGCATCCCTCGCTCCCTCACACTGGCGAATTAACACAGAAATTGCAACGCCATGAATTACTATGTCTTCAATGATATCTCCTTTTAAATCGAGTAACGTTTCTATGGAAGCGACAGGATTTTCTTTTGGGATACGAGTATCTCCTTTCCGACGCACTATTCCCTCTTTTCTGCATCCCTCGCTCCCTCACACTGGCGAATTAACACAGAAATTGCAACGCCATGAACTACTATGTCTTCTATGACATCTCCTTTTAAATCGAGTAACGTTTCTATGGAAACGACAGGTATTTCTTTTGGAATACGAGTATCTCCATTCCGATGCACTATTCCATCTTTTCTGCATCCCTCGCTCCCTCACACTGGCGAATTAACACAGAAATTGCGTCGCCATGAATTACTATGTCTTCTATGACATCTCCTTTTAAATCGAGTAACGTTTCTATGGAAACGACTGGATTTTCTTTTGGGATACGAGTATCTCCTTTCCGATGCACTATTCCGTCTTTTCTGCATCCCTCGCTCCCTCACACTGCCGAATTAACGCAGAAATTGCGTCGCCATGAATTACTATGTCTTCTATGACATCTCCTTTTAAATCGAGTAACGTTTCTATGGAAACGACAGGATTTTCTTTTGGGATACGAGTATCTCCTTTCCGATGCACTATTCCTTATTTTCTGCATCCCTCGCTCCCTCACACTGGTGAATTAACACACAAATTGCGTCGCCATGAATTACTATGTCTTCTATGACATCTCCTTTTAAATCGAGTAACGTTTCTATGGAAACGACAGGATTTTCTTTTGGGATACGAGTGTCTCCTTGCCGATGCACTATTCCTTCTTTCCTGCATCCCTCGCTCCCTCACACTGCCGAATTAACGCAGAAATTGCGTCGCCATGAATTACTATGTCTTCTATGATATCTCCTTTTAAATCGAGTAACGTTTCTATGGAAACGACAGGATTTTCTTTTGGGATACGAGTATCTTCTTTCCGATGCACTATTCCTTCTTTTCTGCATCCCTCGCTCCCTCACACTGGTGAATTAACACACAAATTGCGTCGCCATGAATTACAATGTCTTCTGAGACATCTCCTTTTAAATCGAGTAACGTTTCTATGGAAACGACAGGATTTTCTTTTGGGATACGAGTGTCTTCTTTCCGATGCACTATTCCTTCTTTTCTGCATCCCTCGATCCCTCACACTGGCGAATTGACGCAGAAATTGCGTCGCCATGAATTACTATGTCTTCTATGACATCTCCTTTTAAATCGAGTAACGTTTCAATGGAAGCGACAGGATTTTCTTTTGGGATACGAGTATCTCCTTTTCGATGCACTATTCCTTCTTTTCTGCATCCCTCGATCCCTCACACTGGCGAATTAACACAGAAATGGCGTCGCCATGAATTACTATGTCTTCTATGACATCTCCTTTTAAATCGAGTAACGTTCATATGGAAACGACAGGATTTTCTTTTCGGATACGAGTATCTCCTTTCCGACGCACTATCCCTTCTTTTCTGCATCCCTCGCTCCCTCACACTGGCGAATTAACACAGAAATGGCGTCGCCATGAATTACTATGTCTTCTATGACATCTCCTTTTACATCGGGTAACGTTTCACTGCAAACGACAGGATTTTCTTTTGGGATACGAGTATCTCCTTTCCGATGCACTATTCCTTCTTTTCTGCATCCCTGGCTCCCTCACAGTGGCGAATTAACACACAATTTGCGTCGCCATGAATTACTATGTCTTCCATGACATCTCCTTTTAAATCGAGTAACGTTTCTATGGAAACGACAGGATTTTCTTTTGGGATACGAGTATCTCCTTTCCGATGCACTATTCTTTCTTTTCTGCATCCCTCGCTCCCTCACACTGGCGAATTAACACAGAAATTGCGTCGCCATGAATTACTATGTCTTCTATGACATCTCCTTTTAAATCGAGCAACGTTTCTATGGAAACGACAGGATTTTCTTTTGGGATACGAGTATCTCGTTTCCGATGCACTATTCCTTCTTTTCTGCATCCCTCGCTCCCTCACACTGGCGAATTAACACAGAAATTGCGTCGCTATGAAAAACTATGTGTTCTATGACATCTCCTTCTACATCGACTAACGTTTCTATGGAAACGACAGGATTTTCTTATGGGATACGAGTACCTCCTTTACGATGCACTACTCCTTCTTTAATGCATCCCTCGCTCCCTCACACTGGCGAATTAACACAGAAATTGCGTCGCCATGAATTACTATGTCTTCTATGACAACTCCTTCTACATCGACTAACGTTTCTATGGAAATGACAGGATTTTCTTTTGGGATGCGAGTATCTTCTTTCCGATGCACTATTCCTTCTTTTGTGCATCCCTCGCTCCCTCACACTTTCGAATTAACACAGAAATTGCGTCGCCATGAATTACTATGTCTTCCATGACATCTCCTTTTAAATCGAGTAATGTTTCTATGGAAACGACAGGATTTTCTTTTGGGATACGAGTATCTCCTTTCCGATGCACTATTCCTTCTTTTCTGCATCCCTCGATCCCTCACACTGGCGAATTAACACAGAAATTGGGTCGCCATGAATTACTATGTCTTCTATGACATCTCCTTTTAAATCGAGTAACGTTTCTATGGCAACGACAGGATTTTCATTTGGGATACGAGTATCTCTTTTATGATGCACTATTCCTTCTTTAATGAATCCCTCGATCCCTCACACTGGCGAATTAACACAGAAATTGCGTCGCTATGAAGTACTATGTGTTCTATGACATCTCCTTCTGCATCGACTAACGTTTCTATGGATACGACAGGATTTTTTTTATGGGATACGAGTATCTCCTTTACGATGCACTATTCCTTTTTTAATGCATCCCTCGCTCCCTCACACTGGCGAATTAACACAGAAATTGCGTCGCCATGAATTACTATGTCTTCTATGACATCTCCTCTTAAATCGAGTAACGTTTCTATGGAAACGACAGGATTTTCTTTTGGGATACGAGTATCTCCTTTCCGATGCACTATTCCATCTTTAATCCATCCCTCGTTCCCTCACACTGGCGAATTAACACAGAAATTGTGTCGCTATGAAATACTATGTGTTCCATGACATCTCCTTCTACATCGAGTATTGTTTCTATGGAAACGACAGGATTCCCTTTTGGGAAGCGAGTATCTCCTTTCCGATGCACTATTCCTTCTATTCTGCATCCCTCGCTCCCTCACACTGGCGAATTAACACAGAAATTGCGTCGTTATGAATTACTATGTCTTCTATGACATCTCCTTTTAAATCGAGTAACGTTTGTATGGAAACGACAGGATTTACTTATGGGATACGAGTATATCCTTTCCGATGCACTATTCCTTCTTTTCTTCATCCCTCGCTCCCTCACACTGGCGAATTAACACAGAAATTGCGTCGCTATGAAAAACTATGGGTTCAATGTCTTCTCCTTCTAAATCGAGTAACGTTTCTATGGAAACGACAGGATTTTCTTTTCGGATACGAGTATTTCCTTTCTGATGCACTATTCCTTCTTTTCTGCATCCCTCGCTACCTCACATTGGCGAATTAACACATAAATGGCGTCGCCATGAATTACTATGTCTTCTATGACAACTCCTTTCAAATCGTGTAACGTTTCTATGGAATCTACAGGATTTTCTTTTGGGATACGAGTATCTCCTTTCCGATGCACTATTCCTTCTTTTCTGCATCCCTCGTCCCTCACACTGGCGAATTAACACAGAATTCGCGTCGCCATGAATTACTATGTCTTCAATGACATCTCCTTTTAAATCGACTAACGTTTCTATGGAAACGACAGGATTTTCGTTTGGGATACGAGTATCTCCATTCCGATGCAGTATTCCTTCTTTTCTGCATCCCTCGCTCCCTCACACTGGCGAATTAACACAGAAATTGCGTCGCCATGAATTACTATGTCTTCAATGACATCTCCTTTTAAATCGAGTAACGTTTCTATGGAAACGACAGGATTTTCTTTTGGGATACGAGTATCTCTTTTCCGATGCACTATTCCTCCCTTTCTGCATCCCTCGCTCCCTCACACTGGCGAATTAACACAGAAATTGCGTCGCCATGAATTACTATGTCTTCTATGACATCTCCTTTTAAATCGAGCAACGTTTCTACGGAAACGACAGGATTTTCTTTTGGGATACGAGTATCTCCTTTCCGATGCACTATTCCTTCTTTTCTGCATCTCTCGCTCCCTCACACTGGCGAATTAACACAGAAATTGCGTCGCCATGAATTACTATGCTTTCTATGAACTCTCCTTTTAAATCGAGCAACGTTTCTATGGAAACGACAGGATTTTCTTTTGGGATACGAGTATCTCCATTCCGATGCACTATTCCTTCTTTTCTGCATCCCTCGCTCCCTCACACTGAAGAATTAACACAGAAATTGCGTCGCCATGAATTACTATGTCTTCTATGACATCTCCTTTTAAATCGAGTAACGTTTCTATGGAAACGACAGGATTTTCTTTTGGGATACGAGTATCTCCTTTCCGATGCACTATTCCTTCTTTTCTGCATCCCTCGCTCCCTCACACTGGCGAATTAACACAGAAATTGCAACGCCATGAATTACTATGTCTTCAATGACATCTCCTTTTAAATCGAGTAACGTTTCTATGGAAGCGACAGGATTTTCTTTTGGGATACGAGTATCTCCTTTCCGATGCACTATTCCCTCTTTTCTGCATCCCTCGCTCCCTTACACTGGCGAATTAACACAGAAATTGCGACGCCATGAACTACTATGTCTTCTATGACATCTCCTTTTAAATCGAGTAACGTTTCTAAGGAAACGACAGGTATTTCTTTTGGGATACGAGTATCTCCTTTCCGATGCACTATTCCATCTTTTCTGCATCCCTCGCTCCCTCACACTGGCGAATTAACACAGAAATTGCGTCGCCATGAATTACTATGTCTTCTATGACATCTCCTTTTAAATCGTGTAACGTTTCTATGGAAACGACAGGATTTTCTTTTGGGATACGAGTATCTCCTTTCCGATGCACTATTCCTTCTTTTCTGCATCCCTCGCTCCCTCACACTGCCGAATTAACGCAGAAATTGCGTCGCCATGAATTACTAAGTCTTCTATGACATCTCCTTTTAAATCGAGTAACGTTTCTATGGAAACGACAGGATTTTCTTTTGGGATACGAGTATCTCCTTTCCGATGCACTATTCCTTATTTTCTGCATCCCTCGCTCCCTCACACTGGTGATTTAACACACAAATTGCGTCGCCATGAATTACTATGTCTTCTATGACATCTCCTTTTAAATCGAGTAACGTTTCTATGGAAACGACAGGATTTTCTTTTGGGATACGAGTGTCTCCTTGCCGATGCACTATTCCTTCTTTCCTGCATCCCTCGCTCCCTCACACTGCCGAATTAACGCAGAAATTGCGTCGCCATGAATTACTATGTCTTCTATGACATCTCCTTTTAAATCGAGTAACGTTTCTATGGAAACGACAGCATTTTCTTTTGGGATACGAGTATCTTCTTTCCGATGCACTATTCCTTCTTTTCTGCATCCCTCGCTCCCTCACATTGGTGAATTAACACACAAATTGCGTCGCCATGAATTACTATGTCTTCTATGACATCTCCTTTTAAATCGAGTAACGTTTCTATGGAAACGACAGGATTTTCTTTTGGGATACAAGTGTCTTCTTTCCGATGCACTATTCCTTCTTTTCTGCATCCCTCGCTCCCTCACACTGGTGAATTAACACACAAATTGCGTCGCCATGAATTACTATGTCTTCTATGACATCTCCTTTTAAATCGAGTAACGTTTCTATGGAAACGACAGGATTTTCTTTTGGGATACGAGTGTCTTCTTTCCGATGCACTATTCCTTCTTTCCTGCATCCCTCGCTCCCTCACACTGGCGAATTAACACAGAAATTGCGTCGCCATGAATTACTATGTCTTCTGTGATATCTCCTTTTAAATCGAGTAACGTTTCTATGGAAACCAGAGGATTTTCTTTTGGGATACGAGTATCTCCATTCCGATGCACTATTCCTTCTTTTCTGCATCCCTCGCTCCCTCACACTGGCGAATTGACGCAGAAATTGCGTCGCCATGAATTACTATGTCTTCTATGACATCTCCTTTTAAATCGAGTAACGTTTCAATGGAAGCGACAGGATTTTCTTTTGGGATACGAGTATCTCCTTTCCGATGCACTATTCCTTCTTTTCTGCATCCCTCGCTCCCTCACACTGGCGAATTAACACAGAAATGGCGTCGCCATGAATTACTATGTCTTCTATGACATCTCCTTTTAAATCGAGTAACGTTTCTATGGAAACGACAGGATTTTCTTTTCGGATACGAGTATCTCCTTTCCGATGCACTATTCCTTCTTTTCTGCATCCCTCGCTCCCTCACACTGGCGAATTAACACAGAAATGGCGTCGCCATGAATTACTATGTCTTCTATGACATCTCCTTTTAAATCTGGTAACGTTTCAATGGAAACGACAGGATTTTCTTTTGGGATACGAGTATCTCCTTTCCGATGCACTATTCCTTCTTTTCTGCATCCCTCGCTCCCTCACACTGGTGAAGTAACACACAAATTGCGTCGCCATGAATTACTATGTCTTCTATGACATCTCCTTTTAAATCGAGTAACGTTTCTATGGAAACGACAGGATTTTCTTTTGGGATACGAGTGTCTTCTTTCCGATGCACTATTCCTTCTTTCCTGCATCCCTCGCTCCCTCACACTGGCGAATTAACACAGAAATTGCGTCGCCATGAATTACTATGTCTTCTGTGATATCTCCTTTTAAATCGAGTAACGTTTCTATGGAAACGACAGGATTTTCTGTTGGGATACGAGTATCTCCATTCCGATGCACTATTCCTTCTTTTCTGCATCCCTCGCTCCCTCACACTGGCGAATTGACGCAGAAATTGCGTCGCCATGAATTACTATGTCTTCTATGACATCTCCTTTTAAATCGAGTAACGTTTCAATGGAAGCGACAGGATTTTCTTTTGGGATACGAGTATCTCCTTTCCGATGCACTATTCCTTCTTTTCTGCATCCCTCGCTCCCTCACACTGGCCAATTAACAGAGAAATGGCGTCGCCATGAATTACTATGTCTTCTATGACATCTCCTTTTAAATCGAGTAACGTTCATATGGAAACGACAGGATTTTCTTTTCGGATACGAGTATCTCCTTTCCGACGCACTATTCCTTCTTTTCTGCATCCCTCGCTCCCTCACACTGGCGAATTAGCACAGAAATGGCGTCGCCATGATTTACTATGTCTTCTATGACATCTCCTTTTAAATCGGGTAAAGTTTCAATGCAAACGACAGGATTTTCTTTTGGGATACGAGTATCTCCTTTCCGATGCACTATTCCTTCTTTTCTGCATCCCTGGCTCCCTCACAGTGGCGAATTAACACACAAATTGCGTCGCCATGAATTACTATGTCTTCCATGACATCTCCTTTTAAATCGAGTAACGTTTCTATGGAAACGACAGGATTTTCTTTTGGGATACGAGTATCTCCTTTCCGATGCACTATTCCTTCTTTTCTGCATCCCTCGCTCCCTCACACTGGCGAATTAACACAGAAATTGCGTCGCCATGAATTACTATGTCTTCTATGACATCTCCTTTTAAATCGAGCAACGTTTAAATGCAAACGACAGGATTTTCTTTTGGGACACGAGTATCTCCTTTCCGATGCACTATTCCTTCTTTTCTGCATCCCTGGCTCCCTCACAGTGGCGAATTAACACGCAAATGGCGTCGCCATGAATTACTATGTCTTCTATGACATCTCCTTTTAAATCGGGTAACGTTTCAATGCAAACGACAGGATTCTCTTTTGGGATACGAGTATCTCCTTTCCGATGCACTATTCCTTCTTTTCTGCATCCCTCGCTGCCTCACACTGGCGAATTAACACAGAAATTGCGTCGCCATGAATTACTATGTCTTCTATGACATCTCCTTTTAAATCGAGCAACGTTTCTATGGAAACGACAGGATTTTCTTTTGGGATACGAGTATCTCCATTCCGATGCACTATTCCTTCTTTTCTGCATCCCTCGCTCCCTCACACTGGCGAATTAACACACAAATTGCGTCGCCATGAATTACTATGTCTTCTATGACATCTCCTTTTAAATCGAGTAACGTTTCTATGGAAACGACAGGATTTTCTTTTGGGATACGAGTATCTCTTTTCCGATGCACTATTCCTTCTTTTCTGCATCCCTCGCTCCCTCACACTGGCGAATGAACACAGAAATTGCGTCGCCATGAATTACTATGTCTTCAATGACATCTCCTTTTCAAATCGAGTAACGTTTCAATGGAAGCGACAGGATTTTCTTTTGGGATACGAGTATCTCCATTCCGATGCACTATTCCATCTTTTCTGCATCCCTCGCTCCCTCACACTGGCGAATTAACACAGAAATTGCGTCGTCATGAATTACTATGTCTTCTATGACATCTCCTTTTGATTCAAGTAACGTTTCTATGGAAACGACAGGATTTTCTTTTGGGATACGAGTATCTCCTTTCCGATGCACTATTCCTTCTTTTCTGCATCCCTCGCTCCCTCACACTGCCGAATTAACAAAGAAATTGCGTCGCCATGAATTACTATGTCTTCTATGACATCTCCTTTTAAATCGAGTAACGTTTCTATGGAAACGACAGGATTTTCTTTTGGGATACGAGTATCTCCTTTCCGATGCACTATTCCTTCTTTTCTGCATCACTCGCTCCCTCACACTGGTGAATTAACACACAAATTGCGTCGCCATGAATTACTATGTCTTCTATGACATCTCCTTTTAAATCGAGTAACGTTTCTATGGAAACGACAGGATTTTCTTTTGGGATACGAGTGTCTTCTTTCCGATGCACTATTCCTTCTTTCCTGCATCCCTCGCTCCCTCACACTGGCGAATTAACATAGAAATTGCGTCGCCATGAATTACTATGTCTTCTGTGATATCTCCTTTTAAATCGTGTAACGTTTCTATGGAAACGACAGGATTTTCTTTTGGGATACGAGTATCTCCATTCCGATGCACTATTCCTTCTTTTCTGCATCCCTCGCTCCCTCACACTGGCGAATTAACGCAGAAATTGCGTCGCCATGAATTACTATGTCTTCTATGACATCTCCTTTTAAATCGAGTAACGTTTCAATGGAAGCGACAGGATTTTCTTTTGGGATACGAGTATCTCCTTTCCGATGCACTATTCCTTCTTTTCTGCATCCCTCGCTCCCTCACACTGGCGAATTAACACAGAAATGGCGTCGCCATGAATTACTATGTCTTCTATGACATCTCCTTTTAAATCGAGTAACGTTTCTATGGAAACGACAGGATTTTCTTTTCGGATACGAGTATCTCCTTTCCGATGAACTATTCCCTCTTTTCTGCATCCCTCGCTCCCTCACACTGGCGAATTAACACAGAAATGGCGTCGCCATGAATTACTATGTCTTCTATGACATCTCCTTATAAATCGGGTAACGTTTCAATGGAAACGACAGGATTTTCTTTTGGGATACGAGTATCTCCTTTCCGATGCACTATTCCTTCTTTTCTGCATCCCTGGCTCCCTCACAGTGGCGAATTAACACACAAATTGCGTCGCCATGAATTACTATGTCTTCCATGACATCTCCTTTTAAATCGAGTAACGTTTCTATGGAAACGACAGGATTTTCTTTTGGGATACGAGTATCTCCATTCCGATGCACTATTCCTTCTTTTCTGCATCGCTCGCTCCCTCACACAGGCGAATTAACACAGAAATTGCGTCGGCATGAATTACTATGTCGTCTATGACATCTTCTTTTAAATCGATTTACGTTTCTGTGGAAACGACAGGATTTTCTATCGGGATACGAGTATCTCCTTTCCGATGCATTATTCCTTCTTTTCTGCATCCCTCGCTCCCTCACACTGGCGAATTAACACAGAAATGGCGTCGCCATGAATTACTATGTCTTCTACGACATCCCCTTTTAAATCGAGTAACGTTTCTATGGAAACGACAGGATTTTCTTTTGGGATACGAGTATCTCCTTTCCGATTCCTATTCCTTATTTTCTGCATCCCTCGCTCCCTCACACTGGCGAATTAACACAGAAATTGCGTCGCCATGAATTACTATGTCTTCTATGACATCTCCTTTTAAATCGAGTAACGTTTCTATGGAAACGACAGGATTTTCTTTTGGGATACGAGTATATCCTTTCCGATGCACTATTCCTTCTTTTCTGCATCCCTCGCTCCCTCACACTGGCGAATAACAACAGAAATTGCGTCGCCATGAATTACTATGTCTTCTATGACATCTCCTTTTAAATCGAGTAACGTTTCTATGGAAACGACAGGATTTTCTTTTGGGATACGAGTATCTGATTTCCGATGCACTATTCCTTCTTTTCTGCATCCCTCGCTCCCTCACACTGGCGAATAACAACAGAAATGGTGACGCCATGAATTACTATGTCTTCTATGACATCTCCTTTTAAATCGAGTAACGTTTCAATGGAAACG
Source organism: Schistocerca serialis cubense (assembly GCF_023864345.2). Classification (NCBI taxonomy): domain Eukaryota; kingdom Metazoa; phylum Arthropoda; class Insecta; order Orthoptera; family Acrididae; genus Schistocerca; species Schistocerca serialis. The sequence goes on from NC_064642.1 coordinate 815,360, forward strand.
ACAGGATTTTCTTTTGGGATACGAGTATCTCCTTTGCGATGCACTATTCCTTCTTTTCTGCATCCCTCGCTCCCTCACACTGGCGAATTAACACACAAATTGCGTCGCCATGAATTACTATGTCTTCTATGACATCTCCTTTTAAATCGAGTAACGTTTCTATGGAAACGACAGGATTTTCTTTTGGGATACGAGTATCTCCATTCCGCTGCACTATTCCATCTTTTCTGCATCGCTCGCTCCCTCACACTGGCGAATTAACACAGAAATTGCGTCGCCATGATTTACTATGTCTTCTATTACATCTTCTTCTAAATCGAGTAACGTTTCTATGGAAACGACAGGATTAATTTTGGGATACGTGTATCTCCTTTCCGATGCACTATTCCTTCTTTTCAGCATCCCTCGCTCCCTCACACTGGCGAATTGACAAAGAAATGGCGTCGCCATGAATTACTATGTCTTCTATGACATCTCCTTTTAAATCGAGTAACGTTTCTATGGAAACGACAGGATTTTCTTTTGGGATACGAGTATCTCCTTTCCGATGCACTATTCCTTCTTTTCTGCATCCCTCGCTCCCTCACACTGGCGAATTAACAAAGAAATGGCGTCGCCATGAATTACTATGTCTTCTATGACATCTCCTTTTAAATCGAGTAACGTTTCCATGGAAACGATAGGATTTTCTTTTGGGATACGCATATCTCCTTTCCGATGCACTATTCCTTCTTTTCTGCATCCCTCGCTCCCTCACACTGGCGAATTAACAAAGAAATGGCGTCGCCATGAATTACTATGTCTTCTATGACATCTCCTTTTAAATCGAGTAACGTTTCTATGGAAACGACAGGATTTTCTTTTGGGATACGAGTATCTCCTTTCCGATGCACTATTCCTTCTTTTCTGCATCCCTCGCTCCCTCACACTGGCGAATTACCAAAGAAATGGCGTCGCCATGAATTACTATGTCTTCTATGACATCTCCTTTTAAATCGAGTAACGTTTCTATGGAAACGATAGGATTTTCTTTTCGGATACGAGTATCTCCTTTCTGATGCACTATTCCTTCTTTTCTGCATCCCTCGGTCCCTCACACTGACGAATTAACACAGAAATTGCGTCGCCATGAACTACTATGTCTTCTATGACATCTTCTTTTAAATCGAGTAACGTTTCTATGAAAACGATAGGATTTTCTTTTGGGATACGAGTATCTCCTTTCCGATGCACTACTCCTTCTTTTCTGCATCCCTCGCTCCCTCACACTGGCGAATTAACACAGAAATGTCGTCGCCATGAATTACTATGTCTTCTATGACATCTCCTTTTAAATCGAGTAACGTTTCTATGGAGACGACAGGATTTTCTTTTGGGATACGAGTATCTCCTTTCCGATGCACTATTCCTTCTTTTCTGCATCCCTCGCTCCCTCACACTGGCGAATTAACACAGAAATGGCGTCGCCATGAATTACTATGTCTTCTATGACATCTCCTTTTAAATCGGGTAACGTTTCAATGGAAACGACAGGATTTTCTTTTGGGATACGAGTGTCTCCTTTCCGATGCACTATTCGTTCTTTTCTGCATCCCTCGCTCCCTCACAGTGGCGAATTAACGCACAAATTGCGTCGCCATGAATTACTATGTCTTCTATGACACCTTCTTTTAAATCGATTTACGTTTCTATGGAAACGACAGGATTTTCTATCGGGATACGAGTATCTCCTTTCCGATGCATTATTCCTTCTTTTCTGCATCCCTCGCTCCCTCACACTGGCGAATTAACACAAAAATGGCGTCGCCATGAATTACTATGTCTTCTATGACATCTCATTTTAAATAGAGTAACGTTTCTGTGGAAACGACAGGATTTTCTTTTGGGATACGAGTATCTCCTTTCCGATGCACTATTCCCTCTTTTCTGCATCCCTCGCTCCCTCACACTGGCGAATTAACACAGAAATTGCGTCGCCATGAATTACTATGTCTTCTATGACATCTTCTTTTAAATCGAGTAACGTTTCTATGGAAACGACAGGATTTTCTTTTGGGATACGAGTATCTCCTTTCCGATGCACTATTCCTTCTTTTCTGCATCCCTCGCTCCCTCACACTGGCGAATTAACACAGAAATTGCGTCCCCATGAATTACTATGTCTTCTATGACATCTTCTTTTAAATCGAGTAACGTTTCTATGGAAACGATATGATTTTCTTTTGGGATACGAGTATCTTCTTTCCGATGCACTATTCCTCCATTTCTGCATCCCTCGCTCCCTCACACTGGCGAATTAATACAGAAATGGCGTCGTCATGAATTACTATGTCTTCTATGACATCTCCTTTTAAATCGAGTAACGTTACTATGGAAACGACAGGATTTTCTTTTCGGATACGAGTATCTCCTTTCCCATGCACTATTCCTTCCTTTCTGCATCCCTCGCCCCTCACACTGGCGAATTAACACAGAAATGGCGTCGCCATGAATTACTATGTCTTCTATGGCATCTCCATTTAAATCGGGTAACGTTTCAATGGAAACGACAGGGTTTTCTTTTGGGATACGAGTATCTCCTTTCCGATGCACTATTCCTTCTTTTCTGCATCCCTCGCTGCCTCACACTGTCGAATTAACACAGAAATTGCGTCGCCATGAATTACTATGTCTTCTATGACATCTCCTTTTAAATCGAGTAACGTTTCCATGGAAACGACAGGATTTTCTTTTGGGATACGAGTATCTCCATTCCGATGCACTATTCCTTCTTTTCTGCATGCCTCGCTCCCTCACACTGGCGAATTAACACAGAAATTGCGTCGCCATGAATTACTATGTCTTCTATGACACCTTCTTTTAAATCGAGTAACGTTTCTATGGAAACGACAGGATTTTCTTTTGGGATACGAGTATCTCCTTTCCGGTGCACTATTCCTTCTTTTCTGCATCCCTCGCTCCCTCACACTGGCGAATTAACACAGAAATGGCGTCGCCATGAATTACTATGTCTTCTATGACATCTCCTTTTAAATCGAGTAACGTTTCTATGGAAACGACAGAATTTTCTTTTGGGATACGAGTATCTCCATTCCGATGCACTATTCCTTCTTTTCTGCATGCCTAGCTTCCTCACACTGGCGAATTAACACAGAAATTGCGTCGCCATGAATTACTATGTCTTCTATGACATCTTCTTTTAAATCGAGTAACGTTTCTATGGAAACGACAGGATTTTCTTTTGGGATACGAGTATCTCTTTTCCGATGCACTATTCCTTCTTTTCTGCATCCCTCGCTCCCTCACACTGGCGAATTAACACAGAAATGGCGTCGCCATGAATTACTATGTCTTCCATGACATCTCCTTTTAAATCGAGTAACGTTTCTATGGAAAGGGAAGGATTTTCTTTTGGGATACGAGTATCTCCATTCCGACGCACTATTACTTCTTTCTGCATCCCTCGCTCCCTCACACTGGCGAATTAACACAGAAATTGCGTCGCCATGAATTACTATGTCTTCTATGACATGTCCTTTTAAATCGAGTAACGTTTCTATGGAAACGGTAGGATTTTCTTTTGGGATACGAGTATCAACTTTCTGATGCACTATTCCTTCTTTTCTGCATCCCTCGCTCCCTCACACTGGCGAATTAACACAGAAATTGCGTCGCCATGAATTACTATGTCTTCTATGACATCTCCTTTAAAATCGAGTAACGTTCATATGGAAACGACAGGATTTTCTTTTCGGATACGAGTATCTCCTTTCCGACGCACTATTCCTTCTTTTCTGCATCCCTCGCTCCCTCACACTGGCGAATTAACACAGAAATGGCGTCGCCATGAATTACTATGTCTTCTATGACATCTCCTTTTAAATCGGGTAACGTTTCAAAGCAAACGACAGGATTTTCTTTTGGGATACGAGTATCTCCTTTCCGATGCAATATTCCTTCTTTTCTGCATCCCTGGCTCCCTCACAGTGGCGAATTAACACACAAATTGCGTCGCCATGAATTACTATGTCTTCCATGACATCTCCTTTTACATCGAGTAACGTTTCTATGGAAACGACAGGATTTTTTTTGGGATACGAGTATCTCCTTTCCGACGCACTATTCCTGCTTTTCTGCATCCCTCGCTCCCTCACACTGGCGAATTAACACCGAAATTGCGTCGCCATGAATTACTATGTCTTCTATGACATCTTCTTTTAAATCGAGCAACGTTTCTATGGAAACGACAGGATTTTCTTTTGGGATACGAGTATCTCCATTCCGATGCACTATTCCTTCTTTTCTGCATTCCTCGCTCCCTCACACTGGCGAATTAACACACAAATTGCGTCGCCATGAATTACTATGTCTTCTATGACATCTCCTTTTAAATCGGGTAACGTTTCAATGCAAACGACAGGATTTTCTTTTGGGATACGAGTATCTCCTTTCCGATGCACTATTCCTTCTTTTCTGCATGCCTCGCTCCCTCACACTGGCGAATTAACACAGAAATTGCGTCGCCATGAATTACTATGTCTTCTATGACATCTCCTTTTAAATCGAGTAACGTTTCAATGCAAACGACAGGATTTTCTTTTGGGATACGAGTATCTCCTTTCCGATGCACTATTCCTTCTTTTCTGCATCCCTGGCTCCCTCACAGTGGCGAATTAACACACAAATGGCGTCGCCATGAATTACTATGTCTTCTATGACATCTCCTTTTAAATCGGGTAACGTTTCAATGCAAACGACAGGATTTTCTTTTGGGATACGAGTATCTCCTTTCCGATGCACTATTCCTTCTTTTCTGCATCCCTCGCTCCCTCACACTGGCGAATTAACACAGAAATTACGTCGCCATGAATTACTATGTCTTCTATGACATCTCCTTTTAAATCGAGCAACGTTTCTATGGAAACGACAGGATTTTCTTTTGGGATACGAGTATCTCCATTCCGATGCACTATTCCTTCTTTTCTGCATCCCTCGCTCCCTCACACTGGCGAATTAACACACAAATTGTGTCGCCATGAATTACTATGTCTTCTATGACATCTCCTTTTAAATCGAGTAACGTTTCTATGGAAACGACAGGATTTTCTTTTGGGATACGAGTATCTCTTTTCCGATGCACTATTCCTTCTTTTCTGCATCCCTCGCTCCCTACCACTGGCGAATTAACACAGAAATTGCGTCACCATGAATTACTATGTCTTCAATGACATCTCCTTTTAAATCGAGTAACGTTTCTATGGAAACGACAGGATTTTCTTTTGGGATACGAGTATCTCCATTCCGATGCAGTATTCCTTCTTTTCTGCATCCCTCGCTCCCTCACACTGGTGAATTAACACACAAATTGCGTCGCCATGAATTACTATGTCTTCTATGACATCTCCTTTTAAATCGAGTAACGTTTCTATGGAAACGACAGGATTTTCTTATGGGATACGAGTGTCTTCTTTCCGATGCACTATTCCTTCTTTCCTGCATCCCTCGCTCCCTCACACTGGCGAATTAACATAGAAATTGCGTCGCCATGAATTACTATGTCTTCTGTGATATCTCCTTTTAAATCGAGTAACGTTTCTATGGAAACGACAGGATTTTCTTTTGGGATACGAGTATCTCCATTCCGATGCACTATTCCTTCTTTTCTGCATCCCTCGCTCCCTCACACTGGCGAATTAACGCAGAAATTGCGTCGCCATGAATTACTATGTCTTCTATGACATCTCCTTTAAATCGAGTAACGTTTCAATGGAAGCGACAGGATTTTCTTTTGGGATACGAGTATCTCCTTTCCGATGCACTATTCCTTCTTTTCTGCATCCCTCGCTTCCTCACACTGGCGAATTAACACAGAAATGGCGTCGCCATGAATTACTATGTCTTCTATGACATCTCCTTTTAAATCGGGTAACGTTTCAATGCAAACGACAGGATTTTCCTTTGGGATACGGGTATCTCCTTTCCGATGCACTATTCCATCTTTTCTACATCCCTGGCTCCCTCACAGTGGCGAATTAACGCACAAATTGCGTCGCCATGAATTACTATGTCTTCTATGACATCTCCTTTTAAATCGGGTAACGTTTCAATGCAAACGACAGGATTTTCTTTTGGGATACGAGTATCTCCTTTCCGATGCACTATTCCTTCTTTTCTGCATCCCTCGCTCCCTCACACTGGCGAATTAACACAGAAATTGCGTCGCCATGAATTACAATGTCTTCTATGACATCTCCTTTTAAATTGAGCAACGTTTCTATGGAAACGACAGGATTTTCTTTTGGGATACGAGTATCTCCATTCCGATGCACTATTCCTTCTTTTCTGCATCCCTCGCTCCCTCACACTGGCGAATTAACACACAAATTGCGTCGCCATGAATTACTATGTCTTCTATGACATCTCCTTTTAAATCGAGTAACGTATCTATGGAAACGACAGGATTTTCTTTTGGGATACGAGTATCTCTTTTCCGATGCACTATTCCTTCTTTTCTGCATCCCTCGCTCCCTCACACTGGCGAATTAACACAGAAATTGCGTCGCCATGAATTACTATGTCTTCTATGACATCTCCTTTTAAATCGAGTGACGTTTCTATGGAAACGACAGGATATTCTTTTGGGATACGAGTATCTCCTTTCCGATGCACTATTCCTTCTTTTCTGCATCCCTCGCTCCCTCACACTGGTGAATTAACACACAAATTGCGTCGCCATGAATTACTATGTCTTCTATGACATCTCCTTTTAAATCGAGTAACGTTTCTATGGAAGCGACAGGATTTTCTTTTGGGATACGAGTGTCTTCTTTCCGATGCACTATTCCTTCTTTCCTGCATCCCTCGCTCCCTCACACTGGCGAATTAACATAGAAATTGCGTCGCCATGAATTACTATGTCTTCTGTGATATCTCCTTTTAAATCGAGTAACGTTTCTATGGAAACGACGGGATTTTCTTTTGGGATACGAGTATCTCCATTCCGATGCACTATTCCTTCTTTTCTGCATCCCTCGCTCCCTCACACTGGCGAATTAACGCAGAAATTGCGTCGCCATGAATTACTATGTCTTCTATGACATCTCCTTTTAAATCGAGTAACGTTTCAATGGAAGCGACAGGATTTTCTTTTGGGATACGAGTATCTCCTTTCCGATGCACTATTCCTTCTTTTCTGCATCCCTGGCTCCCTCACAGTGGCGAATTAACACAGAAATTGCGTCGGCATGAATTACTATGTCGTCTATGACATCTTATTTTAAATCGATTTACGTTTCTATGGAAACGACAGGATTTTCTATCGGGATACGAGTATCTCCTTTCCGATGCATTATTCCTTCTTTTCTGCATCCCTCGCTCCCTCACACTGGCGAATTAACACAGAAATTGCGTCGCCATGAATTACTATGTCTTCTATGACATCCCCTTTTAAATCGAGTAACGTTTCTATGGAAACGACAGGATTTTCTTTTGGGATACGAGTATCTCCTTTCCGATGCACTATTCCTTCTTTTCTGGATCCCTCGCTCCCTCACACTGGCGAATTAACACAGAAAATGCGTCGCCATGAATTACTATGTCATCTATGACATCTCCTTTTAAATCGAGTAACGTTTCTATGGAAACGACAGGATTTTCTTTTGGGATACGAGTATCTCCTTTCCGATGCCTATTCCTTCTTTTCTGCATCCCTCGCTCCCTCACACTGGCGAATTAACACAGAAATTGCGTCGCCATGAATTACTATGTCTTCTATGACATCTCCTTTTAAATCGAGTAACGTTTCTATGGAAACGACAGGATTTTCTTTTGGGATACGAGTATATCCTTTCCGATGCACTATTCCTTCTTTTCTGCATCCGTCGCTCCCTCACACTGGCGAATAACAACAGAAATGGCGTCGCCATGAATTACTATGTCTTCTATGACATCTCCTTTTAAATCGAGTAACGTTTCTATGGAAACGACAGGATTTTCTTTTGGGATACGAGTATCTGATTTCCGATGCACTATTCCTTCTTTTCTGCATCCCTCGCTCCCTCACACTGGCGAATTAACACAGAAATTGCGTCGCCATGAATTACTATGTCTTCTATTACATCTTCTTCTAAATCGAGTAACGTTTCTATGGAAACGACAGGATTTTCTTTTGGGATACGAGTATCTCCTTTCCGATGCACTATTCCCTCTTTTCAGCATCCCTCGCTCCCTCACACTGGCGAATTAACAAAGAAATGGCGTCGCCATGAATTACTATGTCTTCTATGACATCTCCTTTTAAATCGAGTAACGTTTCTATGGAAACGACAGGATTTTCTTTTGGGATACGAGTATCTCCTTTCCGATGCACTATTCCTTGTTTTCTGCATCCCTCGCTCCCTCATACTGGCGAATTAACACAGATATGGCGTCGCCGTGAATTACTATGTCTTCTATGACATCTCTTTTTAAATCGAGTAACGTTTCTATGGAAACGACAGGATTTTCTTTTGGGATACGAGTATCTCCTTTCTGATGCACTATTCCTTCTTTTCTGCATCCCTCGCTCCCTCACACTGGCGAATTAACACAGAAATGGCGTCGCCATGAATTACTATGTCTTCTATGACATCTCATTTTAAATCGAGTAACGTTTCTATGGAAACGACAGGATTTTCTTTTGGGATACGAGTATCTCCTTTCCGATGCACTATTCCTTCTTTTCTGCATCCCTCGCTCCCTCACACTGGCGAATTAACACAGAAATGGCGTCGCCATGAATTACTATGTCTTTTATGACATCTCCTTTTAAATCGGGTAACGTTTCAATGGAAACGACTGGATTTTCTTTTGGGATACGAGTATCTCCTTTCCGATGCACTGTTCCTTCTTTTCTGCATCCCTCGCTTCCTCACACTGGCGAATTAACACACAAATATCGTCGCCATGAATTACTATGTCTTCTATGACATCTGCGTTTAAATCGAGTAACGTTTCTATGGAAACGACAGGATTTTCTTTTGGGATACGAGTATCTCCATTCCGATGCACTATTCCTTCTTTTCTGCATCCCTCGGTCCCTCACACTGGCGAATTAACACAGAAATTGCGTCGCCATGAAGTACTACGTCTTCTATGACATCTTCTTTTAAATCGAGTAACGTTTCTATGAAAACGATAGGATTTTCTTTTGGGATACGAGTATCTCCTTTCCGATGCACTATTCCTTCTTTTCTGCATCCCTCGCTCCCTCACACTGGCGAATTAACACAGAAATGGCGTCGCCATGAATTACTATGTCTTCTATGACATCTCCTTTTAAATCGGGTAACGTTTCAATGGAAACGAAAGGATTTTCTTTTGGGATACGAGTATCTCCTTTCCGATGCACTATTCCTTCTTTTCTGCATCCCTCGCTGCCTCACACTGGCGAACTAACACAGAAATTGCGTCGCCATGAATTACTATGTCTTCTATGACATCCCCTTTTAAATCGAGTGACGTTTCTACTGAAACGACAGGATTTTCTTTTGGGATACGAGTATCTCCATTCCGATGCACTATTCCTTCTTTTCTGCATGCCTCGCTCCCTCACACTGGCGAATTAACACAGAAATTGCGTCGCCATGAATTACTATGTCTTCTATGACACCTTCTTTATAATCCAATAACGTTTCTATGGAAACGACAGGATTTTCTTTTGGGATACGAGTATCTCCTTTCCGGTGCACTATTTTTTCTTTTCTGCATCCCTCGCTCCCTCACACTGGCGAATTAACACAGAAATGGCGTCGCCATGAATTACTATGTCTTCTATGACATCTCCTTATAAATCGAGTAACGTTTCTATGGAAACGACAGGATTTTCTTTTGGGATACGAGTATCTCCATTCCGATGCACTATTCCTTCTTTTCTGCATGCCTCGCTCCATCACACTGGCGAATTAACACAGAAATTGCGTCGCCATGAATTACTATGTCTTCTATGACATCTTCTTTTAAATCGAGTAACGTTTCTATGGAAACGACAGGATTTTCTTTTGGGATACGAGTATCTCCTTTCCGATGCACTATTCCATCTTTTCTCCATCCCTCGCTCCCTCACACTGGCGAATTAACACAGAAATGGCATCGCCATGAATTACTATGTCTTCTATGACATGTCCTTTTAAATCGAGTAACGTTTCTATGGAAACGACAGGATTTTCTTTAGGGATACGAGTATCTCCATTCTGATGCACTATTCCTTCTTTTCTGCATCCCTCGCTCCCTCACACTGGCGAATTAACACAGAAATTGCGTCGCCACGAATTACTATGTCTTCTATGACATCTCCTTTTAAATCGAGTAACGTTTCTATGGAAACGACAGGATTTTCTTTTGGGCTACGAGTATCTCCATTCCGATGCACTATTCCTTCTTTTCTGCATCCCTCGCTCCGTCACACTGGCGAATTAACACAGAAATTGCGTCGCCATGAATTACTATGTCTTCTATGACATCTCCTTTTAAATCGAGTAACGTTTCTATGGAAACGAGAGGATTTTCTTTTGGGATACGAGTATCTGCTTTCCGATGTACTATTCCTTCTTTTCTGCATCCCTCGCTCCCTCACACTGGCGAATTAACACACAAATTGCGTCGCCATGAATTACTATGTCTTCTATGTCATCTCCTTTTAAATCGAGTAACGTTTCTATGGAAAGGGAAGGATTTTCTTTTGGGATACGAGTATCTCCATTCCGACGCACTATTACTTCTTTCTGCATCCCTCGCTCCCTCACACTGGCGAATTAACACAGAAATTGCGTCGCCATGAATTACTATGTCTTCTATGACATGTCCTTTTAAATCGAGTAACGTTTCTATGGAAACGGTAGGATTTTCTTTTGGGATACGAGTATCTCCTTTCTGATGCACTATTCCTTCTTTTCTGCATCCCTCGCTCCCTCACACTGGCGAATTAACACACAAATAGCGTCGCCATGAATTACTATGTCTTCTATTACATCTCCTTTTAAATCGAGTAACGTTTCTATGGAAACGACGGGTTTTTCTTTTGGGATACGAGTATCTCCATTCCGATGCACCATTCCTTGTTTTCTGCTGCATCCCTCGCTCCCTCACACTGGCGAATTAACACAGAAATTGCGTCGCCATGAATTACTATGTCTTCTATGACATCTTCTTTTAAATCAAGTAACGTTTCTATGGAAACGACAGGATTTTCTTTTGGGATACGAGTATCTCCTTTCCGATGCACTATTCCTTCTTTTCTGCATCCCTCGCTCCCTCACACTGGCGAATTATCACAGAAATGGCGTCGTCATGAATTACTACGTCTTGTATGACATCTCTTTTAAAATCGAGTAACGTTTCTATGGAAACGACAGGATTTTCTTTTCGGATACGAGTATCTCCTTTCCCATGCACTATTCCTTCCTTTCTGCATCCCTCGCTCCCTCACACTGGCGAATTAACACAGATATGGCGTCGCCATGAATTACTATGTCTTCTATGGCATCTCCATTTAAATCGGGTAACGTTTCAATGGAAACGACAGGATTTTCTTTTGGGATACGAGTATCTCCATTCCGATGCACTATTCCTTCTTTTCTGCACCCCTCGCTCCCTCACACTGGCGAATTAACACAGAAATTGCGTCGCCATGAATTACTATGTCTTCTATTACATCTCCTCTTAAATCGAGTAACGTTTCTATGGAAACGACAGGATTTTCTATTGGGATACGAGTATCTCCTTTCCGATGCACTATTCCTACCTTTCTGCATCCCTCGCTGCCTCACACTGGCGAATTAACACACAAATTGCGTCGCCTTGAATTACTATGTTTTCTATGACATCTCCTTTTAAATCGAGTAACGTTTCTATGGAAACTACAGGATTTTCTTTTGGGATACGAGTATCTCCTTTCCGATGCACTATTCCTTCTTTTCTGCATTTCTCGCTCCCTCACCCTGGCGAATAACAACAGAAATGGCGTCGCCATGAATTACTATGTCTTCTATGGCATGTCCTTTTAAATCGAGTAACGTTTCTATGGAAACGACAGGATTTTCTTTTGGGATACGAGTATCTCCATTCCGATGCACTATTCCTTCTTTTCTGCATCCCTCGCTCCCTCACACTGGCGAATTATCACAGAAATTGCGTCGCCATGAATTACTATGTCTTCTATGACATGTCGTTTTAAATCGAGTAACGTTTCAATGGAAACGACAGGATTTTCTTTTGGGATACGAGTATCTCTATTCCGATGCACTATTCCTTCTTTTCCGCATCCCTCGCTCCCTCACACTGGCGAATTAACACAGAAATTGCGTCGCCATGAATTACTATGTCTTCTATGACATGTCGTTTTAAATCGAGTAACGTTTCTATGGAAACCACAGGATTTTCTTTTGGGATACGAGTATCTCCATTCCGATGCACTATTGCTTGTTTTCTGCATCCTTTGCTGCCTCACACTGGCGAATTAACACAGAAATTGCGTCGCCATGAATTACTATGTCTTCTATGACATCTCCTTTTAAATCGAGTAACGTTTCTATGGAAACGACAGGATTTTCTTTTGGGATACGAGTATCTCCATTCCGATGCACTATTCCTTCTTTTCTGCATCCCTCGCTCCCTCACAATGGCGAATTAACACAGAAATTGCGTCGCCATGAATTACTATGTCTTCTATGACATGTCGTTTTAAATCGAGTAACGTTTCTATGGAAACGACAGGATTTTCTTTTGGGATACGAGTATCTCCATTCCGATGCACTATTCCTTCTTTTCTGCATCCCTCGCTCCCTCACACTGGCGAATTAACACAGAAATTGCGTCGCCATGAATTACTATGTCTTCTATGACATGTCGTTTTAAATCGAGTAACGTTTCTATGGAAACGACAGGATTTTCTTTTGGAATACGAGTATCTCCATTCCGATGCACTATTCCATCTTTTCTGCATCACTCGCTCCCTCACACTGGTGAATTAACACAGAAATTGCGTCGCCATGAATTTCTATGTCTTCTGTGACATGTCCTTTTAAATCGAGTAACAATTCTATGGAAACGACAGGATTTTCTTTTGGGATACGAGTATCTCCATTCCGATGCACTATTCCTTCTTTTCTGCATCCTACGCTCCCTCACACTGGCGAATTAACACAGAAATTGCGTCGCCATGAATTACTATGTCTTCTATGACATCTCCTTTTAAATCGAGTAACGTTTCTATGGAAACTACGGGATTTTCTTTTGGGATACGAGTATCTCCATTCCGATGCACTATTCCTTCTTTTCTGCATCCCTCGCTCCCTCACACTGGCGAATTAACGCAGAAATTGCGTCGCCATGAATTACTATGTCTTCTATGACATCTCTTAAATCGAGTAACGTTTTTATGGAAACGACAGGATTTTCTTTTGGGATACGAGTATCTCCATTCCGATGCACTATTCCTTCTTTTCTGCATCCCTCGCTCCCTCACACTGGCGAATTAACACAGAAATTGCGTCGCCATGAATTACTATGTCTTCTATGACATCTCCTCTTAAATCGAGTAACGTTTCTATGGAAACGACAGGATTTTCTTATGGGATACGAGTATCTCCATTCCGATGCACTATTCCTTCTTTTCTGCATCCCTCGCTCCCTCACACTGGCGAATTAACACAGAAATTGCGTCGGCATGAATTACTATGTCTTCTATAACATCTCCTTTTAAATCGAGTAACGTTTCTATGGAAACGACAGGAATTTCTATTGGGATACGAGTATCTCCTTTCCGATGCACTATTCCTACCTTTCTGCATCCCTCGCTGCCTCACACTGGCGAATTAACACAGAAATTGCGTCTCCATGAATTACTATGTCTTATATGACATCTCCTTTTAAATCGAGTAACGTTTCTATGGAAACTACAGGATTTTCTTTTGGGATACGAGAATCTCGTTTCCGATGCCCTATTCCTTCTTTTCTGCATCCCTCGCTCCCTCACACTGGCGAATTAACACAGAAATGGCGTCGCCATGAATTACTATGTCTTCTATGACATGTCGTTTTAAATCGAGTAACGTTTCTATGGAAACGATAGGATTTACTTTTGGGATACGAGTATCTCCTTTCCGATGCACTATTCCTGCTTTTCTGCATCCCTCGCTCCCTCACCCTGGCGAATATCAACAGAAATGGCGTCGCCATGAATTACTATGTCTTCTATGGCATGTCCTTTTAAATCGAGTAACGTTTCTATGGAAACGACAGGATTTTCTTTTGGGATACGAGTATCTCCATTCTGATGCACTATTCCTTCTTTTCTGCATCCCTCGCTCCCTCACACTGGCGAATTATCACAGAAATTGCGTCGCCATGAATTACTATGTCTTCTATGACATCTCCTTTTAAATCGAGTAACGTTTCTATGGAAACGACAGGATTTTCTTTTGGGATACGAGTATCTCCATTCCGATGCACTATTCCTTCTTTTCTGCATCCCTCGCTCCCTCACAATGGCGAATTAACACAGAAATTGCGTCGCCTTGAATTACTATGTCTTCTATGACATGTCGTTTTAAATCGAGTAACGTTTCTATGGAAACGACAGGATTTTCTTTTGGGATACGAGTATCTCCATTCCGATGCACTATTGCTTGTTTTCTGCATCCCTTGCTCCCTCACACTGGCGAATTAACACAGAAATTGCGTCGCCATGAATTACTATGTCTTCTATGACATCTCCTTTTAAATCGAGTAACGTTTCTATGGAAACGACAGGATTTTCTTTTGGGATACGAGTATCTCCATTCCGATGCACTATTCCTTCTTTTCTGCATCCCTCGCTCCCTCACAATGGCGAATTAACACAGAAATTGCGTCGCCATGAATTAGTATGTCTTCTATGACATGTCGTTTTAAATCAAGTAACGTTTCTATGGAAACGACAGGATTTTCCTTTGGGATACGAGTATCTCCATTCCGATGCACTATTCCTTCTTTTCTGCATCCCTCGCTCCCTCACAATGTCGAATTAACACAGAAATTGCGTCGCCATGAATTACTATGTCTTCTATGACATGTCGTTTTAAATCGAGTAACGTTTCTATGGAAACGACAGGATTTTCTTTTGGGATACGAGTATCTCCATTCCGATGCACTATTCCTTCTTTTCTGCATCCCTCGCTCCCTCACACTGGCGAATTAACACAGAAATTGCGTCGCCATGAATTACTATGTCTTCTATGACATGTCGTTTTAAATAGAGTAACGTTTCTATGGAAACGACAGGATTTTCTTTTGGGATACGAGTATCTCCATACCGATGCACTATTCCTTCTTCTCTGCATCCCTCGCTCCCTCACACTGGCGAATTAACAGAGAAATTGCGTCGCCATGAATTACTATGTCTTCTGTGACATGTCCTTTTAAATCGAGTAACGTTTCTATGGAAACGACAGGATTTTCTTTTGGGTTACGAGTATCTCCATTCCGATGCACTATTCCTTCTTTTCTGCATCCCTCGCTCCCTCACACTGGCGAATTAACACAGAAATTGCGTCGCCATGAATTACTATGTCTTCTATGACATCTCCTTTTAAATCGAGTAACGTTTCTATGGAAACGACGGGATTTTCTTTTGGGATACGAGTATCTCCATTCCGATGCACTATTCCTTCTTTTCTGCATCCCTCGCTCCCTCACACTGGCGAATTAACACAGAAATTGCGTCGCCATGAATTACTATGTCTTCTATTACATCTCCTCTTAAATCGAGTAACGTTTCTATGGAAACGACAGGAATTTCTATTGGGATACGAGTATCACCTTTCCGATGCACTATTCCTACCTTTCTGCATCCCTCGCTGCCTCACACTGGCGAATTAACACACAAATTGCGTCGCCTTGAATTACTATGTCTTCTATGACATCTCCTTTTAAATCGAGTAACGCTTCTATGGAAACGACAGGATTTTCTTTTGGGATACGAGTATCTCCTTTCCGATGCACTATTCCTTCTTTTCTGCATCCCTCGCTCCCTCACACTGGCGAATTAACACAGAAATTGGGTCGCCATGAATTACTATGTCTTCTATGGCATGTATTTTTAAATCGAGTAACGTTTCTATGGAAACGACAGGATTTTCTTTTGGGATACGAGTATCTCCATTCTGATGCACTATTCCTTCTTTTCTGCATCCCTCGCTCCCTCACACTGGCGAATTATCACAGAAATTGCGACGCCATGAATTACTATGTCTTCTATGACATGTCCTTTTAAATCGAGTAACGTTTCTATGGAAACGGTAGGATTTTCTTTTGGGATACGAGTATCTCCTTTCTGATGCACTATTCCTTCTTTTCTGCATCACTCGCTCCCTCACACTGGCGAATTAACACACAAATTGCGTCGCCATGAATTACTATGTCTTCTATTACATCTCCCTTTAAATCGAGTAACGTTTCTATGGAAACGACGTGTTTTTCTTTTGGGATACGAGTATCTCCATTCCGATGCACTATTCCTTGTTTTCTGCTGCATCCCTCGCTCCCTCACACTGGCGAATTAACACAGAAATTGCGTCGCCATGAATTACTATGTCTTCTATGACATCTTCTTTTAAATCAGGTAACGTTTCTATGGAAACGACAGGACTTTCTTTTGGGATACGAGTATCTCCTTTCCGATGCACTATTCCTTCTTTTCTGCATCCCTCGCTCCCTCACACTGGCGAATTAACACAGAAATGGCGTCGTCATGAATTACTATGTCTTCTATGACATCTCTTTTAAAATCGAGTAACGTTTCTATGGAAACGACAGGATTTTCTTTTCGGATACGAGTATCTCCTTTCCCATGCACTATTCCTTCCTTTCTGCATCCCTCGCTCCCTCACACTGGCGAATTAACACACAAATTGCGTCGCCATGAATTACTATGTCTTCTATTACATCTCCCTTTAAATCGAGTAACGTTTCTATGGAAACGACGGGATTTTCTTTTGGGATACGAGTATCTCCATTCCGATGCACTATTCCTTGTTTTCTGCTGCATCCCTCGCTCCCTCACACTGGCGAATTAACACAGAAATTGCGTCGCCATGAATTACTATGTCTTCTATGACATCTTCTTTTAAATCAAGTAACGTTTCTATGGAAACGACAGGATTTTCTTTTGGGATACGAGTATCTCCTTTCCGATGCACTATTCCTTCTTTTCTGCATCCCTCGCTGCCTCACACTGGCGAATTAACACACAAATTGCGTCGCCTTGAATTACTATGTCTTCTATGACATCTCCTTTTAAATCGAGTAACGCTTCTATGGAAACGACAGGATTTTCTTTTGGGATACGAGTATCTCCTTTCCGATGCACTATTCCTTCTTTTCTGCATCCCTCGCTCCCTCACACTGGCGAATTAACACAGAAATTGCGTCGCCATGAATTACTATGTCTTCTATGACATCTCCTTTTAAATCGAGTAACGTTTCTATGGAAACTACAGGATTTTCTTTTGGGATACGAGTATCTCCTTTCCGATGCACTATTCCTTCTTTTCTGCATCCCTCGCTCCCTCACACTGGCGAATAACAACAGAAATGGCGTCGCCATGAATTACTATGTCTTCTATGGCATGTCCTTTTAAATCGAGTAACGTTTCTATGGAAACGACAGGATTTTCTTTTGGGATACGAGTATCTCCATTCCGATGCACTATTCCTTCTTTTCTGCATCCCTCGCTCCCTCACACTGGCGAATTATCACAGAAATTGCGTCGCCATGAATTACTATGTCTTCTATGACATCTCCTTTTAAATCGAGTAACGTTTCTATGGAAACGACAGGATTTTCTTTTGGGATACGAGTATCTCCATTCCGATGCACTATTCCTTCTTTTCTGCATCCCTCGCTCCCTCACAATGGCGAATTAACACAGAAATTGCGTCGCCATGAATTACTATGTCTTCTATGACATGTCGTTTTAAATCGAGTAACGTTTCTATGGAAACGACAGGATTTTCTTTTGGGATACGAGTATCTCTATTCCGATGCACTATTCCTTCTTTTCCGCATCCCTCGCTCCCTCACACTGGCGAATTAACACAGAAATTGCGTCGCCATGAATTACTATGTCTTCAATGACATCTCCTTTTAAATCGAGTGACGTTTCTATGGAAACGACAGGATATTCTTTTGGGATACGAGTATCTCCTTTCCGATGCACTATTCCTTCTTTTCTGCATCCCTCGCTCCCTCACACTGGTGAATTAACACACAAATTGCGTCGCCATGAATTACTATGTCTTCTATGACATCTCCTTTTAAATCGAGTAACGTTTCTATGGAAACGACAGGATTTTCTTTTGGGATACGAGTATCTCCATTCCGATGCACTATTCCTTCTTTTCTGCATCCCTCGCTCCCTCACAATGGCGAATTAACACAGAAATTGCGTCGCCATGAATTACTATGTCTTCTGTGACATGTCGTTTTAAATCGAGTAACGTTTCTATGGAAACGACAGGATTTTCTTTTGGGATACGAGTATCTCCATTCCGATGCACTATTCCTTCTTTTCTGCATCCCTCGCTCCCTCACACTGGCGAATTAACACAGAAATTGCGTCGCCATGAATTACTATGTCTTCTATGACATGTCGTTTTAAATCGAGTAACGTTTCTATGGAAACGACAGGATTTTCTTTTGAAATACGAGTATCTCCATTCCGATGCACTATTCCATCTTTTCAGCATCCCTCGCTCCCTCACACTGGTGAATTAACACAGAAATTGCGTCGCCATGAATTTCTATGTCTTCTGTGACATGTCCTTTTAAATCGAGTAACGTTTCTATGGAAACGACAGGATTTTCTTTTGGGATACGAGTATCTCCATTCCGATGCACTATTCCTTCTTTTCTGCATCCTACGCTCCCTCACACTGGCGAATTAACACAGAAATTGCGTCGCCATGAATTACTATGTCTTCTATGACATGTCGTTTTAAATCGAGTAACGTTTCTATGGAAACTACGGGATTTTCTTTTGGGATACGAGTATCTCCATTCCGATGCACTATTCCTTCTTTTCTGCATCCCTCGCTCCCTCACACTGGCGAATTAACACAGAAATTGCGTCGCCATGAATTACTATGTCTTCTATGACATCTCCTCTTAAATCGAGTAACGTTTTTATGGAAACGACAGGATTTTCTTTTGGGATACGAGTATCTCCATTCCGATGCACTATTCCTTCTTTTCTGCATCCCTCGCTCCCTCACACTGGCGAATTAACACAGAAATGGCGTCGCCATGAATTACTATGTCTTCTATGACATCTCCTCTTAAATCGAGTAACGTTTCTATGGAAACGACAGGATTTTCTTTTGGGATACGAGTATCTCCATTCCAATGTACTATTCCTTCTTTTCTGCATCCCTCGCCCCTCACACTGGCGAATTAATACAGAAATTGCGTCGCCATGAATTACCATGTCTTCTATAACATCTCCTTTTAAATCGAGTAACGTTTCTATGGAAACGACAGGAATTTCTATTGGGATACGAGTATCTCCTTTCCGATGCACTATTCCTACCTTTCTGCATCCCTCGCTGCCTCACACTGGCGAATTAACACACAAATTGCGTAGCCTTGAATTACTATGTCTTCTATGACATCTCCTTTTAAATCGAGTAACGTTTCTATGGAAACGACAGAATTTTCTTTTGGGATACGAGTATCTCCTTTCCGATGCACTATTCCTACCTTTCTGCATCCCTCGCTGCCTCACACTGGCGAATTAACACACAAATTGCGTCGCCTTGAATTACTATGTCTTCTATGACATCTCCTTTTAAATCGAGTAACGCTTCTATGGAAACGACAGGATTTTCTTTTGGGATACGAGTATCTAATTTCCGATGCACTATTCCTTCTTTTCTGCATCCCTCGCTCCCTCACACTGGCGAATTAACACAGAAATTGCGTCGCCATGAATTACTATGTCTTCTATGACATCTCCTTTTAAATCGAATAACGTTTCTATGGAAACTACAGGATTTTCTTTAGGGATACGAGTATCTCCTTTCCGATGCACTATTCCTTCTTTTCTGCATCCCTCGCTCCCTCACAATGGCGAATTAACACAGAAATTGCGTCGCCATGAATTACTATGTCTTCTATGACATGTCGTTTTAAATCGAGTAACTTTTCTATGGAAACGACAGGATTTTCTTTTGGGATACGAGTATCTCCATTCCGATGCACTATTCCTTCTTTTCTGCATCCCTCGCTCCCTCACAATGGCGAATTAACACAGAAATTGCGTCGTCATGAATTAGTATGACTTCTATGACATGTCGTTTTAAATCGAGTGACGTTTCTATGGAAACGACAGGATTTTCTTTAGGGATACGAGTATCTCCATTCCGATGCACTATTCCTTCTTTTCTGCATCCCTCGCTCCCTCACAATGTCGAATTAACACAGAAATTGCGTCGCCATGAATTACTATGTCTTCTATGACATGTCGTTTTAAATCGAGTAACGTTTCTATGGAAACGACAGGATTTTCTTTTGGGATACGAGTATCTCCTTTCCGATGCACTATTCCTTCTTTTCTGCATCCCTCGCTCCCTCACACTGGCGAATTAACACAGAAATGGCGTCGCCATGAATTACTATGTCTTCTATGACATGTCGTTTTAAATCGAGTAACGTTTCTATGGAAACGACAGGATTTTCTTTTGGGATACGAGTATCTCCATACCGATGCACTATTCCTTCTTTTCTGCATCCCTCGCTCCCTCACACTGGCGAATTAACACAGAAATTGCGTCGCCATGAATTACTATGTCTTCTATGACATCTCCTTTTAAATCGAGTAACGTTTCTATGGAAACTACAGGATTTTCTTTAGGGATACGAGTATCTCCATTCCGATGCACTATTCCTTCTTTTCTGCATCCCTCGCTCCCTCACACTGGCGAATTAACACAGAAATTGCGTCGCCATGAATTACTATGTCTTCTATGACATGTCGTTTTAAATCGAGTAACGTTTCTATGGAAACGACAGGATTTTCTTTTGGGATACGAGTATCTCTATTCCGATGCACTATTCCTTCTTTTCCGCATCCCTCGCTCCCTCACACTGGCGAATTAACACAGAAATTGCGTCGCCATGAATTACTATGTCTTCTATGACATGTCGTTTTAAATCGAGTAACGTTTCTATGGAAACCACAGGATTTTCTTTTGGGATACGAGTATCTCCATTCCGATGCACTATTGCTTGTTTTCTGCATCCTTTGCTTCCTCACACTGGCGAATTAACACAGAAATTGCGTCGCCATGAATTACTATGTCTTCTATGACATCTCCTTTTAAATCGAGTAACGTTTCTATGGAAACGACAGGATTTTCTTTTGGGATACGAGTATCTCCATTCCGATGCACTATTCCTTCTTTTCTGCATCCCTCGCTCCCTCACAATGGCGAATTAACACAGAAATTGCGTCGCCATGAATTACTATGTCTTCTATGACATGTCGTTTTAAATCGAGTAACTTTTCTATGGAAACGACAGGATTTTCTTTTGGGATACGAGTATCTCCATTCCGATGCACTATTCCTTCTTTTCTGCATCCCTCGCTCCCTCACACTGGCGAATTAACACAGAAATTGCGTCGCCATGAATTACTATGTCTTCTATGAAATGTCGTTTTAAATCGAGTAACGTTTCTATGGAAACGACAGGATTTTCTTTTGGAATACGAGTATCTCCATTCCGATGCACTATTCCATCTTTTCTGCATCCCTCGCTCCCTCACACTGGTGAATTAACACAGAAATTGCGTCGCCATGAATTTCTATGTCTTCTGTGACATGTCCTTTTAAATCGAGTAACGTTTCTGTGGAAACGACAGGATTTTCTTTTGGGATACGAGTATCTCCATTCCGATGCACTATTCCTTCTTTTCTGCATCCTACGCTCCCTCACACTGGCGAATTAACACAGAAATTGCGTCGCCATGAATTACTATGTCATCTATGACATCTCCTTTTAAATCGAGTAACGTTTCTATGGAAACTACGGGATTTTCTTTTGGGATACGAGTATCTCCATTCCGATGTACTATTCCTTCTTTTCTGCATCCCTCGCTCCCTCACACTGGCGAATTAACACAGAAATTGCGTCGCCATGAATTACTATGTCTTCTATGACATCTCCTCTTAAATCGAGTAACGTTTTTATGGAAACGACAGGATTTTCTTTTGGGATACGAGTATCTCCATTCCGATGCACTATTCCTTCTTTTCTGCATCCCTCGCTCCCTCACACTGGCGAATTAACACAGAAATTGCGTTGCCATGAATTACTATGTCTTCTATGACATCTCCTCTTAAATCGAGTAACGTTTCTATGGAAACGACAGGATTTTCTTTTGGGATACGAATATCTCCATTCCGATGCACTATTCCTTCTTTTCTGCATCCCTCGCTCCCTCACACTGGCGAATTAACACAGAAATTTCGTCGCCATGAATTACTATGTCTTCTATAACATCTCCTTTTAAATCGAGTAACGTTTCTATGAAAACGACAGGAATTTCTAATGGGATACGAGTATCTCCTTTCCGATGCACTATTCCTACCTTTCTGCATCCCTCGCTGCCTCACACTGGCGAATTAACACACAAATTGCGTCGCCTTGAATTACTATGTCTTCTATGACATCTCCTTTTAAATCGAGTAACGTTTCTATGGAAACGACAGAATTTTCTTTTGGGATACGAGTATCTCCTTTCCGATGCACTATTCCTTCCTTTCTGCATCCCTCGCTCCCTCACACTGGCGAATTAACACAGAAATTGCGTCTCCATGAATTACTATGTCTTATATGACATCTCCTTTTAAATCGAGTAACGTTTCTATGGAAACTACAGGATTTTCTTTTGGGATACGAGAATCTCCTTTCCGATGCCCTATTCCTTCTTTTCTGCATCCCTCGCTCCCTCACACCGGCGAATTAACACAGAAATGGCGTCGCCATGAATTACTATGTCTTCTATGACATGTCGTTTTAAATCGAGTAACGTTTCTATGGAAACGATAGGATTTACTTTTGGGATACGAGTATCCCCTTTCCGATGCACTATTCCTTCTTTTCTGCATCCCTCGCTCCCTCACCCTGGCGAATAACAACAGAAATGGCGTCGCCATGAATTACTATGTCTTCTATGGCATGTCCTTTTAAATCGAGTAACGTTTCTATGGAAACGACAGGATTTTGTTTTGGGATACGAGTATCTCCATTCTGATGCACTATTCCTTCTTTTCTGCATCCCTCGCTCCCTCACACTGGCGAATTATCACGGAAATTGCGTCGCCATGAATTACTATGTCTTCTATGACATCTCCTTTTAAATCGAGTAACGTTTCTATGGAAACGACAGGATTTTCTTTTGGGATACGAGTATCTCCATTCCGATGCACTACTCCTTCTTTTCTGCATCCCTCGCTCCCTCACAATGGCGAATTAACACAGAAATTGCGTCGCCATGAATAACTATGTCTTCTATGACATGTCGTTTTAAATCGAGTAACGTTTCTATGGAAACGACAGGATTTTCTTTTGGGATACGAGTATCTCCATTCCGATGAACTATTGCTTGTTTTCTGCATCCCTTGCTCCCTCACACTGGCGAATTAACACAGAAATTGCGTCGCCATGAATTACTATGTCTTCTATGACATCTCCTTTTAAATCGAGTAACGTTACTATGGAAACGAAAGGATTTTCTTTTGGGATACGAGTATCTCCATTCCGATGCACTATTCCTTCTTTTCTGCATCCCTCGCTCCCTCACAATGGCGAATTAACACAGAAATTGCGTCGCCATGAATTACTATGTCTTCTATGACATGTCGTTTTAAATCGAGTAACGTTTGTATGGAAACGACAGGATTTTCTTTTGGGATACGAGTATCTCCATTCCGATGCACTATTCCTTCTTTTCTGCATCCCTCGCTCCCTCACAATGTCGAATTAACACAGAAATTGCGTCGCCATGAATTACTATGTCTTCTATGACATGTCGTTTTAAATCGAGTAACGTTTCAATGGAAACGACAGGATTTTCTTTTGGGATACGAGTATCTCCATTCCGATGCACTATTCCTTCTTTTCTGCATCTCTCGCTCCCTCACACTGGCGAATTAACACAGAAATTGCGTCGCCATGAATTACTATGTCTTCTATGACATGTCGTTTTAAATCAAGTAACGTTTCT
Source organism: Schistocerca serialis cubense (assembly GCF_023864345.2). Lineage (NCBI taxonomy): Eukaryota > Metazoa > Arthropoda > Insecta > Orthoptera > Acrididae > Schistocerca > Schistocerca serialis. Next base: position 839,659 of record NC_064642.1, read on the forward strand.
ATGGAAACGACAGGATTTTCTTTTGGGATACGAGTATCTCCATACCGATGCACTATTCCTTCTTTTCTGCATCCCTCGCTCCCTCACACTGGCGAATTAACACAGAAATTGCGTCGCCATGAATTACTATGTCTTCTGTGACATGTCCTTTTAAATCGAGTAACGTTTCTATGGAAACGACAGGATTTTCTTTTGGGTTACGAGTATCTCCATTCCGATGCACTATTCCTTCTTTTCTGCATCCCTCGCTCCCTCACACTGGCGAATTAACACAGAAATTGCGTCGCCATGAATTACTATGTCTTCTATGACATCTCCTTTTAAATCGAGTAACGTTTCTATGGAAACGACGGGATTTTCTTTTGGGATACGAGTATCTCCATTCCGATGCACTATTCCTTCTTTTCTGCATCCCTCGCTCCCTCACACTGGCGAATTAACACAGAAATTGCGTCGCCATGAATTACTATGTCTTCCATGACATCTCCTCTTAAATCGAGTAACGTTTCTATGGAAACGACAGGATTTTCTTTTGGGATACGAGTATCTCCATTCCGATGCACTATTCCTTCTTTTCTGCATCCCTCGCTCCCTCACACTGGCGAATTAACACAGAAATTGCGTCGCCATGATTTACTATGTCTTCTATGACATGTCGTTTTAAATCGAGTAACGTTTCTATGGAAACGACAGGATTTTCTTTTGGGATACGAGTATCTCCATTCCGATGCACTATTCCTTCTTTTCTGCATCCCTCGCTCCCTCACACTGGCGAATTAACACAGAAATTGCGTCGCCATGAATTACTATATCTTCTGTGACATGTCCTTTTAAATCGAGTAACGTTTCTATGGAAACGACAGGATTTTCTTTTGGGATACGAGTATCTCCATTCCGATGCACTATTCCTTCTTTTCTGCATCCCTCGCTCCCTCACACTGGCGAATCAACACAGAAATTGCGTCGCCATGAATTACTATGTCTTCTATGACATCTCCTTTTGAATCGAGTAACGTTTCTATGGAAACGACAGGATTTTCTTTTGGGATACGAGTATCTCCATTCCGATGCACTATTTTTTCTTTTCTGCATCCCTCGCTCATTCACACTGGCGAATTAACACAGAAATTGCGTCGCCATGAAATACTATGTCTTCTATGACATCTCCTCATAAATCGAGTAACGTTTCTATGGAAACGACAGGATTTTCTTTTGGGATACGAGTATCTCCATTCCGGTGCACTATTCCTTCTTTTCTGCATCCCTCGCTCCCTCACACTGGCGAATTAACACAGAAATTGCGTCGCCATGAATTACTATGTCTTCTATGACATGTCGTTTTAAATCGAGTAACGTTTCTATGGAAACGACAGGATTTTCTTTTGGGATACGAGTATCTCCATTCCGATGCACTATTCCTTCTTTTCTGCATCCCTCGCTCCCTCACACTTGCGAATTAACACAGAAATTGCGTCGCCATGAATTACTATGTCTTCTGTGACATGTCCTTTTAAATCGAGTAACGTTTCTATGGAAACGACAGGATTTTCTTTTGGGATACGAGTATCTCCATTCCGATGCACTATTCCCTCTTTTCTGCATCCCTCGCTCCCTCACACTGGCGAATTAACACAGAAATTGCGTCGCCATGAATTACTATGTCTTCTATGACATCTCCTTTTAAATCGAGTAACGTTTCTATGGAAACGACAGGATTTTCTTTTGGGATACGAGTATCTCCATTCCGATGCACTATTCCTTCTTTTCTGCATCCCTCGCTCCCTCACAATGGCGAATTAACACAGGAATTTCGTCGCCATGAATTACTATGTCTTCTATACCATGTCGTTTTAAATCGAGTAAGGTTTTTATGGAAACGACAGGATTTTCTTTTGGGATACGAGTATCTCCATTCCGATGCAATATTCCTTCTTTTCTGCATCCCTCGCTCCCTCACACTGGCGAATTAACACAGAAATTGCGTCTCCATGAATTACTATGTCTTATATGACATCTCCTTTTAAATCGAGTAACGTTTCTATGGAAACTACAGGATTTTCTTTTGGGATACGAGAATCTCCTTTCCGATGCCCTATTCCTTCTTTTCTGCATCCCTCGCTCCCTCACACTGGCGAATTAACACAGAAATGGCGTCGCCATGAATTACTATGTCTTCTATGACATGTCGTTTTAAATCGAGTAACGTTTCTATGGAAACGATAGGATTTACTTTTGGGATACGAGTATCTCCTTTCCGATGCACTATTCCTTCTTTTCTGCATCCCTCGCTCCCTCACCCTGGCGAATAACAACAGAAATGGCGTCGCCATGAATTACTATGTCTTCTATGGCATGTCCTTTTAAATCGAGTAACGTTTCTATGGAAACGACAGGATTTTGTTTTGGGATACGAGTATCTCCATTCTGATGCACTATTCCTTCTTTTCTGCATCCCTCGCTCCCTCACACTGGCGAATTATCACAGAAATTGCGTCGCCATTAATTACTATGTCTTCTATGACATCTCCTTTTAAATCGAGTAACGTTTCTATGGAAACGACAGGATTTTCTTTTGGGATACGAGTATCTCCATTCCGATGCACTACTCCTTCTTTTCTGCATCCCTCGCTCCCTCACAATGGCGAATTAACACAGAAATTGCGTCGCCATGAATTACTATGTCTTCTATGACATGTCGTTTTAAATCGAGTAACGTTTCTATGGAAACGACAGGATTTTCTTTTGGGATACGAGTATCTCCATTCCGATGAACTATTGCTTGTTTTCTGCATCCCTTGCTGCCTCACACTGGCGAATTAACACAGAAATTGCGTCGCCATGAATTACTATGTCTTCTATGACATCTCCTTTTAAATCGAGTAACGTTTCTATGGAAACGACAGGATTTTCTTTTGGGATACGAGTATCTCCATTCCGATGCACTATTCCTTGTTTTCTGCATCCCTCGCTCCCTCACAATGGCGAATTAACACAGAAATTGCGTCGCCATGAATTACTATGTCTTCTATGACATGTCGTTTTAAATCGAGTAACGTTTCTATGGAAACGAGAGGATTTTCTTTTGGGATACGAGTATCTCCATTCCGATGCACTATTCCTTCTTTTCTGCATCCCTCGCTCCCTCACAATGTCGAATTAACACAGAAATTGCGTCGCCATGAATTACTATGTCTTCTATGACATGTCGTTTTAAATCGAGTAACGTTTCTATGGAAACGACAGGATTTTCTTTTGGGATACGAGTATCTCCATTCCGATGCACTATTCCTTCTTTTCTGCATCCCTCGCTCCCTCACACTGGCGAATTAACACAGAAATTGCGTCGCCATGAATTACTATGTCTTCTATGACATGTCGTTTTAAATCAAGTAACGTTTCTATGGAAACGACAGGATTTTCTTTTGGGATACGAGTATCTCCATACCGATGCACTATTCCTTCTTTTCTGCATCCCTCGCTCCCTCACACTGGCGAATTAACACAGAAATTGCGTCGCCATGAATTACTATGTCTTCTGTGACATGTCCTTTTAAATCGAGTAACGTTTCTATGGAAACGACAGGATTTTCTTTTGGGTTACGAGTATCTCCATTCCGATGCACTATTCCTTCTTTTCTGCATCCCTCGCTCCCTCACACTGGCGAATTAACACAGAAATTGCGTCGCCATGAATTACTATGTCTTCTATGACATCTCCTTTTAAATCGAGTAACGTTTCTATGGAAACGACGGGATTTTCTTTTGGGATACGAGTATCTCCATTCCGATGCACTATTCCTTCTTTTCTGCATCCCTCGCTCCCTCACACTGGCGAATTAACACAGAAATTGCGTCGCCATGAATTACTATGTCTTCTATGACATCTCCTCTTAAATCGAGTAACGTTTCTATGGAAACGACAGGATTTTCTTTTGGGATACGAGTATCTCCATTCCGATGCACTATTCCTTCTTTTCTGCATCCCTCGCTCCCTCACACTGGCGAATTAACACAGAAATTGCGTCGCCATGATTTACTATGTCTTCTATGACATGTCGTTTTAAATCGAGTAACGTTTCTATGGAAACGACAGGATTTTCTTTTGGGATACGAGTATCTCCATTCCGATGCACTATTCCTTCTTTTCTGCATCCCTCGCTCCCTCACACTGGCGAATTAACACAGAAATTGCGTCGCCATGAATTACTATATCTTCTGTGACATGTCCTTTTAAATCGAGTAACGTTTCTATGGAAACGACAGGATTTTCTTTTGGGATACGAGTATCTCCATTCCGATGCACTATTCCTTCTTTTCTGCATCCCTCGCTCCCTCACACTGGCGAATCAACACGGAAATTGCGTCGCCATGAATTACTATGTCTTCTATGACATCTCCTTTTGAATCGAGTAACGTTTCTATGGAAACGACAGGATTTTCTTTTGGGATACGAGTATCTCCATTCCGATGCACTATTTTTTCTTTTCTGCATCCCTCGCTCATTCACACTGGCGAATTAACACAGAAATTGCGTCGCCATGAAATATTATGTCTTCTATGACATCTCCTCTTAAATCGAGTAACGTTTCTATGGAAACGACAGGATTTTCTTTTGGGATACGAGTATCTCCATTCCGATGCACTATTCCTTCTTTTCTGCATCCCTCGCTCCCTCACACTGGCGAATTAACACAGAAATTGCGTCGCCATGAATTACTATGTCTTCTATGACATGTCGTTTTAAATCGAGTAACGTTTCTATGGAAACGACAGGATTTTCTTTTGGGATACGAGTATCTCCATTCCGATGCACTATTCCTTCTTTTCTGCATCCCTCGCTCCCTCACACTTGCGAATTAACACAGAAATTGCGTCGCCAAGAATTACTATGTCTTCTGTGACATGTCCTTTTAAATCGAGTAACGTTTCTATGGAAACGACAGAATTTTCTTTTGGGATACGAGTATCTCCATTCCGATGCACTATTCCCTCTTTTCTGCATCCCTCGCTCCCTCACACTGGCGAATTAACACAGAAATTGCGTCGCCATGAATTACTATGTCTTCTATGACATCTCCTTTTAAATCGAGTAACGTTTCTATGGAAACGACAGGATTTTCTTTTGGGATACGAGTATCTCCATTCCGATGCACCATTCCTTCTTTTCTGCATCCCTCGCTCCCTCACAATGGCGAATTAACACAGGAATTTCGTCGCCATGAATTACTATGTCTTCTATACCATGTCGTTTTAAATCGAGTAACGTTTTTATGGAAACGACAGGATTTTCTTTTGGGATACGAGTATCTCCATTCCGATGCAATATTCCTTCTTTTCTGCATCCCTCGCTCCCTCACACTGGCGAATTAACACAGAAATTGCGTCGCCATGAATTGCTATGTCTTCTATGGCATGTCCTTTTAAATCGAGTAACGTTTCTATGGAAACGACAGGATTTTCTTTTGGGATACGAGTATCTCCATTCCGATGCACTATTCCTTCTTTTCTGCATCCCTCGCTCTCCCACACTGGCGATTTAACACAGAAATTGCGTCGCCATGAATTACTATGTCTTCTATGACATGTCGTTTTAAATCGAGTAACGTTTCTATGGAAACGACAGGATTTTCTTTTGGGATACGAGTATCTCCATTCCGATGCACTATTCCTTCTTTTCTGCATCCCTCGCTCCCTCACACTGGCGAATTAACACAGAAATTGCGTCGCCATGAATTACTATGTCTTCTATGACATGTTGTTTTAAATCGAGTAACGTTTCTATGGAAACGAAAGGATTTTCTTTTGGGATACGAGTATCTCCATTCCGATGCACTATTCCTTCTTTTCTGCATCCCTCGCTCCCTCACACTGGCGAATTAACACAGAAATTACGTCGCCATGAATTACTATGTCTTCTGTGACATGTCCTTTTAAATCGAGTAACGTTTCTATGGAAACGACAGGATTTTCTTTTGGGATACGAGTATCTCCATTCCGATGCACTATTCCTTCTTTTCTGCATCCCTCGCTCCCTCACACTGGCGAATCAACACAGAAATTGCGTCGCCATGACTTACTATGTCTTCTATGACATCTCCTTTTGAATCGAGTAACGTTTCTATGGAAACGACAGGATTTTCTTTTGGGATACGAGTATCTCCATTCCGATGCACTATTCCTTCTTTTCTGCATCCCTCGCTCCCTCACACTGGCGAATTAACACAGAAATTGCGTCGCCATGAATTACTATGTCTTCTATGACATCTCCTCTTAAATCGAGTAACGTTTCTATGGAAACGACAGGATTTTCTTTTGGGATACGAGTATATCCATTCCGATGCACTATTCCTTCTTTTCTGCATCCCTCGCTCCCTCACACTGGCGAATTAACACAGAAATTGCGTCGCCATGAATTGCTATGTCTTCTATGACATGTCGTTTTAAATCAAGTAACGTTTCTATGGAAACGACAGGATTTTCTTTTGGGATACGAGTATCTCCATTCCGATGCACTATTCCTTCTTTTCTGCATCCCTCGCTCCCTCACACTGGCGAATTAACACAGAAATTGCGTCGCCATGAATTACTATGTCTTCTGTGACATGTCCTTTTAAATCGAGTAACGTTTCTATGGAAACGACAGGATTTTCTTTTGGGTTACGAGTATCTCCATTCCGATGCACTATTCCTTCTTTTCTGCATCCCTCGCTCCCTCACACTGGCGAATTAACACAGAAATTGCGTCGCCATGAATTACTATGTCTTTTATGACATCTCCTTTTAAATCGAGTAACGTTTCTATGGAAACGACGGGATTTTCTTTTGGGATACGAGTATCTCCATTCCGATGCACTATTCCTTCTTTTCTGCATCCCTCGCTCCCTCACACTGCCGAATTAACACAGAAATTGCGTCGCCATGAATTACTATGTCTTCTATGACATCTCCTCTTAAATCGAGTAACGTTTCTATGGAAACGACAGGATTTTCTTTTGGGATACGAGTATCTCCATTCCGATGCACTATTCCTTCTTTTCTGCATCCCTCGCTCCCTCACACTGGCGAATTAACACAGAAATTGCGTCGCCATGATTTACTATGTCTTCTATGACATGTCGTTTTAAATCGAGTAACGTTTCTATGGAAACGACAGGATTTTCTTTTGGGATACGAGTATCTCCATTCCGATGCACTATTCCTTCTTTTCTGCATCCCTCGCTCCCTCACACTGGCGAATTAACACAGAAATTGCGTCGCCATGAATTACTATATCTTCTGTGACATGTCCTTTTAAATCGAGTAACGTTTCTATGGAAACGACAGGATTTTCTTTTGGGATACGAGTATCTCCATTCCGATGCACTATTTTTTCTTTTCTGCATCCCTCGCTCATTCACACTGGCGAATTAACACAGAAATTGCGTCGCCATGAAATACTATGTCTTCTATGACATCTCCTCTTAAATCGAGTAACGTTTCTATGGAAACGACAGGATTTTCTTTTGGGATACGAGTATCTCCATTCCGATGCACTATTCTTTCTTTTCTGCATCCATCGCTCCCTCACACTGGCGAATTAACACAGAAATTGCGTCGCCATGAATTACTATGTCTTCTATGACATGTCGTTTTAAATCGAGTAACGTTTCTATGGAAACGACAGGATTTTCTTTTGGGATACGAGTATCTCCATTCCGATGCACTATTCCCTCTTTTCTGCATCCCTCGCTCCCTCACACTGGCGAATTAACACAGAAATTGCGTCGCCATGAATTACTATGTCTTCTATGACATCTCCTTTTAAATCGAGTAACGTTTCTATGGAAACGACAGGATTTTCTTTTGGGATACGAGTATCTCCATTCCGATGCACTATTCCTTCTTTTCTGCATCCCTCGCTCCCTCACAATGGCGAATTAACACAGGAATTTCGTCGCCATGAATTACTATGTCTTCTATACCATGTCGTTTTAAATCGAGTAACGTTTCTATGGAAACGACAGGATTTTCTTTTGGGATACGAGTACCTCCATTCCGATGCACTATTCCTTCTTTTCTGCATCCCTCGCTCCCTCACACTTGCGAATTAACACAGAAATTGCGTCGCCATGAATTACTATGTCTTCTGTGACATGTCCTTTTAAATCGAGTAACGTTTCTATGGAAACGACAGGATTTTCTTTTGGGATACGAGTATCTCCATTCCGATGCACTATTCCCTCTTTTCTGCATCCCTCGCTCCCTCACACTGGCGAATTAACACAGAAATTGCGTCGCCATGAATTACTATGTCTTCTATGACATCTCCTTTTAAATCGAGTAACGTTTCTATGGAAACGACAGGATTTTCTTTTGGGATACGAGTATCTCCATTCCGATGCACTATTCCTTCTTTTCTGCATCCCTCGCTCCCTCACAATGGCGAATTAACACAGGAATTTCGTCGCCATGAATTACTATGTCTTCTATGACATGTTGTTTTAAATCGAGTAACGTTTCTATGGAAACGAAAGGATTTTCTTTTGGGATACGAGTATCTCCATTCCGATGCACTATTCCTTCTTTTCTGCATCCCTCGCTCCCTCACACTGGCGAATTAACACAGAAATTACGTCGCCATGAATTACTATGTCTTCTGTGACATGTCCTTTTAAATCGAGTAACGTTTCTATGGAAACGACAGGATTTTCTTTTGGGATACGAGTATCTCCATTCCGATGCACTATTCCTTCTTTTCTGCATCCCTCGCTCCCTCACACTGGCGAATCAACACAGAAATTGCGTCGCCATGAATTACTATGTCTTCTATGACATCTCCTTTTGAATCGAGTAACGTTTCTATGGAAACGACAGGATTTTCTTTTGGGATACGAGTATCTCCATTCCGATGCAGTATTCCTTCTTTTCTGCATCCCTCGCTCCCTCACACTGGCGAATTAACACAGAAATTGCGTCGCCATGAATTACTATGTCTTCTATGACATCTCCTCTTAAATCGAGTAACGTTTCTATGGAAACGACAGGATTTTCTTTTGGGATACGAGTATCTCCATTCCGATGCACCATTCCTTCCTTTCTGCATCCCTCGCTCCCTCACACTGGCGAATTAACACAGAAATTGCGTCGCCATGAAATACTATGTCTTCTATGACATCTCCTCTTAAATCGAGTAACGTTTCTATGGAAACGACAGGATTTTCTTTTGGGATACGAGTATCTCCATTCCGATGCACTATTCCTTCTTTTCTGCATCCCTCGCTCCCTCACACTGGCGAATTAACACAGAAATTGCGTCGCCATGAATTACTATGTCTTCTATAACATCTCCTTTTAAATCGAGTAACGTTTCTATGGAAACGACAGGATTTTCTATTGGGATACGAGTATCTCCTTTCCGATGCACTATTCCTTCTTTTCTGCATCCCTCGCTCCCTCACACTGGCGAATTAACACAGAAATTGCGTCGCCATGAATTACTATGTCTTCTGTGACATGTCCTTTTAAATCGAGTAACGTTTCTATGGAAACTACAGGATTTTCTTTTGGGATACGAGTATCTCCTTTCCGATGCGTTACTCCTTCTTTTCTGCATCCCTCGCTCCCTCACACTGGCGAATTAACACAGAAATGGCGTCGCCATGAATTACTATGTCTTCTATGACATCTCCTTTTAAATCGAGTAACGTTTCTATGGAAACGATAGGATTTCCTTTTGGGATACGAGTATCTCCTTTCCGATGCACTATTCCTCCTTTTCTGCATCCCTCGCTCCCTCACCCTGGCGAATAACAACAGAAATGGCGTCGGCATGAATTACTATGTCTTCTATGGCATGTATTTTTAAATCGAGTAACGTTTCAATGGAAACGACAGGATTTTCTTTTGGGATACGAGTATCTCCATTCCGATGCACTATTCCTTCTTTTCTGCATCCCTCGCTCCCTCACACTGGCGAATTATCACAGAAATTGCGTCGCCATGAATTACTATGTCTTCTATGACATCTCCTTTTAAATCGAGTAACGTTTCTATGGAAACGACAGGATTTTCTTTTGGGATACGAGTATCTCCATTCCGATGCACTATTCCTTCTTTTCTGCATCCCTCGCTCCCTCACACTGGCGAATTAACACAGATATTGCGTCGCCATGAATTACTATGTCTTCTATGACATGTCGTTTTAAATCGAGTAACGTTTCTATGGAAACGACAGGATTTTCTTTTGGGATACGAGTATCTCCATTCCGATGCACTATTCCTTCTTTTCTACATCCCTCGCTCCCTCACACTGGCGAAATAACACAGAAATTGCGTCGCCATGAATTACTATGTCTTCTGTGACATGTCCATTTAAATCGAGTAACGTTTCTATGGAAACGACAGGATTTTCTTTTGGGATACGAGTATCTCCATTCCGATGCACTATTCCTTCTTTTCTGCATCCCTCGCTCCCTCACACTGGCGAATTAACACAGAAATTGCGTCGGCATGAATTACTATGTCTTCTATGACATCTCTTTTTAAATTGAGTAACGTTTCTATGGAAATGACGGGATTTTCTTTTGGGATACGAGTACCTCCATTCCGATGCACTATTCCTTCTTTTCTGCATCCCTCGCTCCCTCACACTGGCGAATTAACACAGAAATTGCGTCGCCATGAATAACTATGTCTTCTATGACATCTCCTTTTGAATCGAGTAACGTTTCTATGGAAACGACAGGATTTTCTTTTGGGATACGAGTATCTCCATTCCGATGCACTATTGCTTGTTTTCTGCATCCTTTGCTTCCTCACACTGGCGAATTAACACAGAAATTGCGTCGCCATGAATTACTATGTCTTCTATGACATCTCCTTTTAAATCGAGTAACGTTTCTATGGAAACGACAGGATTTTCTTTTGGGATACGAGTATCTCCATTCCGATGCACTATTCCTTCTTTTCTGCATCCCTCGCTCCCTCACACTGGCGAATTAACACAGAAATTGCGTCGCCATGAATTACTATGTCTTCTATGACATGTCTTTTTAAATCGAGTAACGTTTCTATGGAAACGACAGGATTTTCTTTTGGGATACGAGTATCTCCATTCCGATGCACTATTCCTTCTTTTCTGCATCCCTCGCTCCCTCACACTGGCGAATTAACACAGAAATTGCGTCGCCATGAATTACTATGTCTTCTATGACATGTCGTTTTAAATCGAGTAACGTTTCTATGGAAACGACAGGATTTTCTTTTGGAATACGAGTATCTCCATTCCGATGCACTATTCCACCTTTTCTGCATCCCTCGCTCCCTCACACTGGTGAATTAACAGAGAAATTGCGTCGCCATGAATTACTATGTCTTCTGTGACATGTCCTTTTAAATCGAGTAACGTTTCTATGGAAACGACAGGATTTTCTTTTGGGATACGAGTATCTCCATTCCGATGCACTATTCCTTCTTTTCTGCATCCCTCGCTCCCTCACACTGGCGAATTAACACAGAAATTGCGTCGCCATGAATTACTATGTCTTCTATGACATCTCCTTTTAGATCGAGTAACGTTTCTATGGAAACTACGGGATTTTCTTTTGGGATACGAGTATCTCCATTCCGATGCACTATTCCTTCTTTTCTGCATCCCTCGCTCCCTCACACTGGCGAATTAACACAGAAATTGCGTCGCCATGAATTACTATGTCTTCTATCACATCTCCTCTTAAATCGAGTAACGTTTCTATGGAAACGACAGGATTTTCTTTTGGGATACGAGTATCTCCATTCCGATGCACTATTCCTTCTTTTCTGCATCCCTCGCTCCCTCACACTGGCGAATTAACACAGAAATTGCGTCGCCATGAATTACTATGTCTTCTATGACATCTCCTCTTAAATCGAGTAACGTTTCTATGGAAACGACAGGATTTTCTTTTGGGATACGAGTATCTCCATTCCGATGCACTATTCCTTCTTTTCTGCATCCCTCGCTCCCTCACACTGGCGAATTAACACAGAAATTGCGTCGCCATGAATTACTATGTCTTCCATAACATCTCCTTTTAAATCGAGTAACGTTTCTATGGAAACGACAGGAATTTCTATTTTGATACGAGTATCTCCTTTCCGATGCACTATTCCTACCTTTCTGCATCCCTCGCTGCCTCACACTGGCGAATTAACACACAAATTGCGTCGCCTTGAATTACTATGTCTTCTATGACATCTCCTTTTAAATCGAGTAACGTTTCTATGGAAACGACAGGATTTTCTTTTGGGATACGAGTATCTCCTTTCCGATGCACTATTCCTTCCTTTCTGCATCCCTCGCTCCCTCACACTGGCGAATTAACACAGAAATTGCGTCTCCATGAATTACTATGTCTTATATGACATCTCCTTTTAAATCGAGTAACGTTTCTATGGAAACTACAGGATTTTCTTTTGGGATACGAGAATCTCCTTTCCGATGCGCTATTCCTTCTTTTCTGCATCCCTCGCTCCCTCACACTGGCGAATTAACACAGAAATGGCGTCGCCATGAATTACTATGTCTTCTATGACATGTCGTTATAAATCGAGTAACGTTTCTATGGAAACGATAGGATTTACTTTTGGGATACGAGTATCTCCTTTCCGATGCACTATTCCTTCTTTTCTGCATCCCTCGCTCCCTCACCCTGGCGAATAACAACAGAAATGGCGTCGCCATGAATTACTATGTCTTCTATGGCATGTCCTTTTAAATCGAGTAACGTTTCTATGGAAACGACAGGATATTCTTTTGGGATACGAGTATCTCCATTCTGATGCACTATTCCTTCTTTTCTGCATCCCTCGCTCCCTCACACTGGCGAATTAACACAGAAATTGCGTCGCCATGAATTACTATGTCTTCTATGACATCTCCTTTTAAATCGAGTAACGTCTCTATGGAAACGACAGGATTTTCTTTTGGGATACGAGTATCTCGTTTCCGATGCGCTATTCCTTCTTTTCTGCATCCCTCGCTCCCTCACACTGGCGAATTAACACAGAAATGGCGTCGCCACGAATTACTATGTCTTCTATGACATCTCCTTTTAAATCGAGTAACGTTTCTATGGAAACGATAGGATTTACTTTTGGGATACGAGTATCTCCTTTCCGATGCACTATTCCTCCTCTTCTGCATCCCTCGCTCCCTCACCCTGGCGAATAACAACAGAAATGGCGTCGCCATGAATTACTATGTCTTCTATGGCATGTATTTTTAAATCGAGTAACGTTTCTATGGAAACGACAGGATTTTCTTTTGGGATACGAGTATCTCCATTCTGATGCACTATTGCTTCTTTTCTGCATCCCTCGCTCCCTCACACTGGCGAATTATCACAGAAATTGCGTCGCCATGAATTACTATGTCTTCTATGACATCTGCTTTTAAATCGAGTAACGTTTCTATGGAAACGACAGGATTTTCTTTTGGGATACGAGTATCTCCATTCCGATGCACTATTCCTTCTTTTCTGCATCCCTCGCTCCCTCACACTGGCGAATTAACACAGAAATTGCGTCGCCATGAATTACTATGTCTTCTATGACATGTCGTTTTAAATCGAGTAACGTTTCTATGGAAACGACAGGATTTTCTTTTGGGATACGAGTATCTCCATTCCGATGCACTATTCCTTCTTTTCTACATCCCTCTCTCCCTCACACTGGCGAATTAACACAGAAATTGCGTCGCCATGAATTACTATGTCTTCTGTGACATGTCCTTTTAAATCGAGTAACGTTTCTATGGAAACGACAGGATTTTCTTTTGGGATACGAGTATCTCCATTCCGATGCACTATTCCTTCTTTTCTGCATCCCTCGCTCCCTCACACTGGCGAATTAACACAGAAATTGCGTCGGCATGAATTACTATGTCTTCTATGACATCTCCTTTTAAATTGAGTAACGTTTCTATGGAAACGACGGGATTTTCTTTTGGGATACGAGTATCTCCATTCCGATGCACTATTCCTTCTTTTCTGCATCCCTCGCTCCCTCACACTGGCGAATTAACACAGAAATTGCGTCGCCATGAATTACTATGTCTTCTATGACATCTCCTTTTGAATCGAGTAACGTTTCTATGGAAACGACAGGATTTTCTTTTGGGATACGAGTATCTCCATTCCGATGCACTATTGCTTGTTTTCTGCATCCTTTGCTTCCTCACACTGGCGAATTAACACAGAAATTGCGTCGCCATGAATTACTATGTCTTCTATGACATCTCCTTTTAAATCGAGTAACGTTTCTATGGAAACGACAGGATTTTCTTTTGGGATACGAGTATCTCCATTCCGATGCACTATTCCTTCTTTTCTGCATCCCTCGCTCCCTCACAATGGCGAATTAACACAGAAATTGCGTCGCCATGAATTACTATGTCTTCTATGACATGTCGTTTTAAATCGAGTAACGTTTCTATGGAAACGACAGGATTTTCTTTTGGGATACGAGTATCTCCATTCCGATGCACTATTCCTTCTTTTCTGCATCCCTCGCTCCCTCACACTGGCGAATTAACACAGAAATTGCGTCGCCATGAATTACTATGTCTTCTATGACATGTCGTTTTAAATCGAGTAACGTTTCTATGGAAACGACAGGATTTTCTTTTGGAATACGAGTATCTCCATTCCGATGCACTATTCCATCTTTTCTGCATCCCTCGCTCCCTCACACTGGTGAATTAACACAGAAATTGCGTCGCCATGAATTACTATGTCTTCTGTGACATGTCCTTTTAAATCGAGTAACGTTTCTATGGAAACGATAGGATTTTCTTTTGGGATACGAGTATCTCCATTCCGATGCACTATTCCTTCTTTTCTGCATCCCTCGCTCCCTCACACTGGCGAATTAACACAGAAATTGCGTCGCCATGAATTACTATGTCTTCTATGACATGTCGTTTTAAATCGAGTAACGTTTCTATGGAAACGACAGGATTTTCTTTTGGAATACGAGTATCTCCATTCCGATGCACTATTCCATCTTTTCTGCATCCCTCGCTCCCTCACACTGGTGAATTAACACAGAAATTGCGTCGCCATGAATTACTATGTCTTCTGTGACATGTCCTTTTAAATCGAGTAACGTTTCTATGGAAACGACAGGATTTTCTTTTGGGATACGAGTATCTCCTTTCCGATGCACTATTCCTCCTCTTCTGCATCCCTCGCTCCCTCACCCTGGCGAATAACAACAGAAATGGCGTCGCCATGAATTACTATGTCTTCTATGGCATGTATTTTTAAATCGAGTAACGTTTCTATGGAAACGACAGGATTTTCTTTTGGGATACGAGTATCTCCATTCTGATGCACTATTGCTTCTTTTCTGCATCCCTCGCTCCCTCACACTGGCGAATTATCACAGAAATTGCGTCGCCATGAATTACTATGTCTTCTATGACATCTGCTTTTAAATCGAGTAACGTTTCTATGGAAACGACAGGATTTTCTTTTGGGATACGAGTATCTCCATTCCGATGCACTATTCCTTCTTTTCTGCATCCCTCGCTCCCTCACACTGGCGAATTAACACAGAAATTGCGTCGCCATGAATTACTATGTCTTCTATGACATGTCGTTTTAAATCGAGTAACGTTTCTATGGAAACGACAGGATTTTCTTTTGGGATACGAGTATCTCCATTCCGATGCACTATTCCTTCTTTTCTACATCCCTCTCTCCCTCACACTGGCGAATTAACACAGAAATTGCGTCGCCATGAATTACTATGTCTTCTGTGACATGTCCTTTTAAATCGAGTAACGTTTCTATGGAAACGACAGGATTTTCTTTTGGGATACGAGTATCTCCATTCCGATGCACTATTCCTTCTTTTCTGCATCCCTCGCTCCCTCACACTGGCGAATTAACACAGAAATTGCGTCGGCATGAATTACTATGTCTTCTATGACATCTCCTTTTAAATTGAGTAACGTTTCTATGGAAACGACGGGATTTTCTTTTGGGATACGAGTATCTCCATTCCGATGCACTATTCCTTCTTTTCTGCATCCCTCGCTCCCTCACACTGGCGAATTAACACAGAAATTGCGTCGCCATGAATTACTATGTCTTCTATGACATCTCCTTTTGAATCGAGTAACGTTTCTATGGAAACGACAGGATTTTCTTTTGGGATACGAGTATCTCCATTCCGATGCACTATTGCTTGTTTTCTGCATCCTTTGCTTCCTCACACTGGCGAATTAACACAGAAATTGCGTCGCCATGAATTACTATGTCTTCTATGACATCTCCTTGTAAATCGAGTAACGTTTCTATGGAAACGACAGGATTTTCTTTTGGGATACGAGTATCTCCATTCCGATGCACTATTCCTTCTTTTCTGCATCCCTCGCTCCCTCACAATGGCGAATTAACACAGAAATTGCGTCGCCATGAATTACTATGTCTTCTATGACATGTCGTTTTAAATCGAGTAACGTTTCCATGGAAACGACAGGATTTTCTTTTGGGATACGAGTATCTCCATTCCGATGCACTATTCCTTCTTTTCTGCATCCCTCGCTCCCTCACACTGGCGAATTAACACAGAAATTGCGTCGCCATGAATTACTATGTCTTCTATGACATGTCGTTTTAAATCGAGTAACGTTTCTATGGAAACGACAGGATTTTCTTTTGGAATACGAGTATCTCCATTCCGATGCACTATTCCATCTTTTCTGCATCCCTCGCTCCCTCACACTGGTGAATTAACACAGAAATTGCGTCGCCATGAATTACTATGTCTTCTGTGACATGTCCTTTTAAATCGAGTAACGTTTCTATGGAAACGACAGGATTTTCTTTTGGGATACGAGTATCTCCATTCCGATGCACTATTCCTTCTTTTCTGCATCCCTCGCTCCCTCACACTGGCGAATTAACACAGAAATTGCGTCGCCATGAATTACTATGTCTTCTATGACATGTCGTTTTAAATCGAGTAACGTTTCTATGGAAACGACAGGATTTTCTTTTGGAATACGAGTATCTCCATTCCGATGCACTATTCCATCTTTTCTGCATCCCTCGCTCCCTCACACTGGTGAATTAACACAGAAATTGCGTCGCCATGAATTACTATGTCTTCTGTGACATGTCCTTTTAAATCGAGTAACGTTTCTATGGAAACGACAGGATTTTCTTTTGGGATACGAGTATCTCCATTCCGATGCACTATTCCTTCTTTTCTGCATCCCTCGCTCCCTCACACTGGCGAATTAACACAGAAATTGCGTCGCCATGAAGTACTATGTCTTCTATGACATCTCCTTTTAAATCGAGTAACGTTTCTATGGAAACTACGGGATTTTCTTTTGGGATACGAGTATCTCCATTCCGATGCACTATTCCTTCTTTTCTGCATCCCTCGCTCCCTCACACTGGCGAATTAACACAGAAATTGCGTCGCCATGAATTACTATGTCTTCTATGACATCTCCTCTTAAATCGAGTAACGTTTCTATGGAAACGACAGGGCTTTCTTTTGGGATACGAGTATCTCCATTCCGATGCACTATTCCTTCTTTTCTGCATCCCTCGCTCCCTCACACTGGCGAATTAACACAGAAATTGCGTCGCCATGAATTACTATGTCTTCTATAACATCACTTTTTAAATCGAGTAACGTTTCTATGGAAACGACAGGAATTTCTATTGGGATACGAGTATCTCCTTTCCGATGCACTATTCCTACCTTTCTGCATCCCTCGCTGCCTCACACTGGCGAATTAACACACAAATTGCGTCGCCTTGAATTACTATGTCTTCTATGACATCTCCTTTTAAATCGAGTAACGTTTCTATGGAAACGACAGGATTTTCTTTTGGGATACGAGTATCTCCATTCCGATGCACTATTCCTTCCTTTCTGCATCCCTCGCTCCCTCACAATGGCCAATTAACACAGAAATTGCGTCTCCATGAATTACTATGTCTTCTATGAAATGGCGTCGCCATGAATTATTATGTCTTCTATGGCATGTCCTTTTAAATCGAGTAACGTTTCTATGGAAACTACAGGATTTTCTTTTGGGATACGAGTATCTCCATTCCGATGCACTATTCCTTCTTTTCTGCATCCCTCTCTCCTCACACTGGCGAATTAACACAGAAATTGGGTCGCCATGAATTACTATGGAAACGACGGGATTTTCTTTTGGGATACGAGTATCTCCATTCCGATTCACTATTCCTTCTTTTCTGCATCCCTCGCTCCCTCACACTGGCGAATTAACACAGAAATTGCGTCGCCATGAATTACTATGTCTTCTATGACATCTTCTTTTAAATCGAGTAACGTTTCTATGGAAACGACAGGATTTTTTTTGGGATACGAGTACCTCCTTTCCGATGCGCTATTCCTTCTTTTCTGCATCCCTCGCTCCCTCACACTGGCGAATTAACACAGATATGGCGTCGCCATGAATTACTATGTCTTCTATGACATCTCCTTTTAAATCGAGTAACGTTTCTATGGAAACGATAGGATTTACTTTTGGGATACGAGTATCTCCTTTCCGATGCACTATTCCTCCTTTTCTGCATCCCTCGCTCCCTCACCCTGGCGAATAACAACAGAAATGGCGTCGCCATGAATTACTATGTCTTCTATGGCATGTATTTTTAAATCGAGTAACGTTTCTATGGAAACGACAGGATTTTCTTTTGGGATACGAGTATCTCCATTCCGATGCACTATTGCTTGTTTTCTGCATCCTTTGCTTCCTCACACTGGCGAATTAACACAGAAATTGCGTCGCCATGAATTACTATGTCTTCTATGACATCTCCTTTTAAATCGAGTAACGTTTCTATGGAAACGACAGGATTTTCTTTTGGGATACGAGTATCTCCATTCCGATGCACTATTCCTTCTTTTCTGCATCCCTCGCTCCCTCACACTGGCGAATTAACACAGAAATTGCGTCGCCATGAATTACTATGTCTTCTATGACATGTCTTTTTAAATCGAGTAACGTTTCTATGGAAACGACAGGATTTTCTTTTGGGATACGAGTATCTCCATTCCGATGCACTATTCCTTCTTTTCTGCATCCCTCGCTCCCTCACACTGGCGAATTAACACAGAAATTGCGTCGCCATGAATTACTATGTCTTCTATGACATGTGGTTTTAAATCGAGTAACGTTTCTATGGAAACGACAGGATTTTCTTTTGGAATACGAGTATCTCCATTCCGATGCACTATTCCACCTTTTCTGCATCCCTCGCTCCCTCACACTGGTGAATTAACACAGAAATTGCGTCGCCATGAATTACTATGTCTTCTGTGACATGTCCTTTTAAATCGAGTAACGTTTCTATGGAAACGACAGGATTTTCTTTTGGGATACGAGTATCTCCATTCCGATGCACTATTCCTTCTTTTCTGCATCCCTCGCTCCCTCACACTGGCGAATTAACACAGAAATTGCGTCGCCATGAATTACTATGTCTTCTATGACATCTCCTTTTAGATCGAGTAACGTTTCTATGGAAACTACGGGATTTTCTTTTGGGATACGAGTATCTCCATTCCGATGCACTATTCCTTCCTTTCAGCATCCCTCGCTCCCTCACACTGGCGAATTAACACAGAAATTGCGTCGCCATGAATTACTATGTCTTCTATGACATCTCCTCTTAAATCGAGTAACGTTTCTATGGAAACGACAGGATTTTCTTTTGGGATACGAGTATCTCCATTCCGATGCACTAGTCCTTCTTTTCTGCATCCCTCGCTCCCTCACACTGGCGAATTAACACAGAAATTGCGTCGCCATGAATTACTATGTCTTCTATGACATCTCCTCTTAAATCGAGTAACGTTTCTATGGAAGCGACAGGATTTTCTTTTGGGATACGAGTATCTCCATTCCGATGCACTATTCCTTCTTTTCTGCATCCCTCGCTCCCTCACACTGGCGAATTAACACAGAAATTGCGTCGCCATGAATTACTATGTCTTCCATAACATCTCCTTTTAAATCGAGTAACGTTTCTATGGAAACGACAGGAATTTCTATTTTGATACGAGTATCTCCTTTCCGATGCACTATTCCTACCTTTCTGCATCCCTCGCTGCCTCACACTGGCGAATTAACACACAAATTGCGTCGCCTTGAATTACTATGTCTTCTATGACATCTCCTTTTAAATCGAGTAACGTTTCTATGGAAACGACAGGATTTTCTTTTGGGATACGAGTATCTCCTTTCCGATGCACTATTCCTTCCTTTCTGCATCCCTCGCTCCCTCACACTGGCGAATTAACACAGAAATTGCGTCTCCATGAATTACTATGTCTTATATGACATCTCCTTTTAAATCGAGTAACGTTTCTATGGAAACTACAGGATTTTCTTTTGGGATACGAGAATCTCCTTTCCGATGCGCTATTCCTTCTTTTCTGCATCCCTCGCTCCCTCACACTGGCGAAGTAACACAGAAATGGCGTCGCCATGAATTACTATGTCTTCTATGACATGTCGTTATAAATCGAGTAACGTTTCTATGGAAACGATAGGATTTACTTTTGGGATACGAGTATCTCCTTTCCGATGCACTATTCCTTCTTTTCTGCATCCCTCGCTCCCTCACCCTGGCGAATAACAACAGAAATGGCGTCGCCATGAATTACTATGTCTTCTATGGCATGTCCTTTTAAATCGAGTAACGTTTCTATGGAAACGACAGGATATTCTTTTGGGATACGAGTATCTCCATTCTGATGCACTATTCCTTCTTTTCTGCATCCCTCGCTCCCTCACACTGGCGAATTAACACAGAAATTGCGTCGCCATGAATTACTATGTCTTCTATGACATCTCCTTTTAAATCGAGTAACGTCTCTATGGAAACGACAGGATTTTCTTTTGGGATACGAGTATCTCGTTTCCGATGCGCTATTCCTTCTTTTCTGCATCCCTCGCTCCCTCACACTGGCGAATTAACACAGAAATGGCGTCGCCACGAATTACTATGTCTTCTATGACATCTCCTTTTAAATCGAGTAACGTTTCTATGGAAACGATAGGATTTACTTTTGGGATACGAGTATCTCCTTTCCGATGCACTATTCCTCCTCTTCTGCATCCCTCGCTCCCTCACCCTGGCGAATAACAACAGAAATGGCGTCGCCATGAATTACTATGTCTTCTATGGCATGTATTTTTAAATCGAGTAACGTTTCTATGGAAACGACAGGATTTTCTTTTGGGATACGAGTATCTCCATTCTGATGCACTATTGCTTCTTTTCTGCATCCCTCGCTCCCTCACACTGGCGAATTATCACAGAAATTGCGTCGCCATGAATTACTATGTCTTCTATGACATGTCGTTTTAAATCGAGTAACGTTTCTATGGAAACGACAGGATTTTCTTTTGGAATACGAGTATCTCCATTCCGATGCACTATTCCATCTTTTCTGCATCCCTCGCTCCCTCACACTGGTGAATTAACACAGAAATTGCGTCGCCATGAATTACTATGTCTTCTGTGACATGTCCTTTTAAATCGAGTAACGTTTCTATGGAAACGACAGGATTTTCTTTTGGGATACGAGTATCTCCATTCCGATGCACTATTCCTTCTTTTCTGCATCCCTCGCTCCCTCACACTGGCGAATTAACACAGAAATTGCGTCGCCATGAAGTACTATGTTTTCTATGACATCTCCTTTTAAATCGAGTAACGTTTCTATGGAAACTACGGGATTTTCTTTTGGGATACGAGTATCTCCATTCCGATGCACTATTCCTTCTTTTCTGCATCCCTCGCTCCCTCACACTGGCGAATTAACACAGAAATTGCGTCGCCATGAATTACTATGTCTTCTATGACATCTCCTCTTAAATCGAGTAACGTTTCTATGGAAACGACAGGATTTTCTTTTGGGATACGAGTATCTCCATTCCGATGCACTATTCCTTCTTTTCTGCATCCCTCGCTCCCTCACACTGGCGAATTAACACAGAAATTGCGTCGCCATGAATTACTATGTCTTCTATGACATCTCCTTTTAAATCGAGTAACGTTTCTATGGAAACTACAGGATTTTCTTTTGGGATACGAGTATCTCCATTCCGATGCACTATTCCTTCTTTTCTGCATCCCTCTCTCCTCACACTGGCGAATTAACACAGAAATTGGGTCGCCATGAATTACTATGGAAACGACGGGATTTTCTTTTGGGATACGAGTATCTCCATTCCGATTCACTATTCCTT
The DNA here is from genome assembly GCF_023864345.2 of Schistocerca serialis cubense. Classification (NCBI taxonomy): domain Eukaryota; kingdom Metazoa; phylum Arthropoda; class Insecta; order Orthoptera; family Acrididae; genus Schistocerca; species Schistocerca serialis. The sequence goes on from NC_064642.1 coordinate 861,938, forward strand.
CTTTTCTGCATCCCTCGCTCCCTCACACTGGCGAATTAACACAGAAATTGCGTCGCCATGAATTACTATGTCTTCTATGACATCTTCTTTTAAATCGAGTAACGTTTCTATGGAAACGACAGGATTTTTTTTGGGATACGAGTACCTCCTTTCCGATGCGCTATTCCTTCTTTTCTGCATCCCTCGCTCCCTCACACTGGCGAATTAACACAGATATGGCGTCGCCATGAATTACTATGTCTTCTATGACATCTCCTTTTAAATCGAGTAACGTTTCTATGGAAACGATAGGATTTACTTTTGGGATACGAGTATCTCCTTTCCGATGCACTATTCCTCCTTTTCTGCATCCCTCGCTCCCTCACCCTGGCGAATAACAACAGAAATGGCGTCGCCATGAATTACTATGTCTTCTATGGCATGTATTTTTAAATCGAGTAACGTTTCTATGGAAACGACAGGATTTTCTTTTGGGATACGAGTATCTCCATTCCGATGCACTATTGCTTGTTTTCTGCATCCTTTGCTTCCTCACACTGGCGAATTAACACAGAAATTGCGTCGCCATGAATTACTATGTCTTCTATGACATCTCCTTTTAAATCGAGTAACGTTTCTATGGAAACGACAGGATTTTCTTTTGGGATACGAGTATCTCCATTCCGATGCACTATTCCTTCTTTTCTGCATCCCTCGCTCCCTCACACTGGCGAATTAACACAGAAATTGCGTCGCCATGAATTACTATGTCTTCTATGACATGTCTTTTTAAATCGAGTAACGTTTCTATGGAAACGACAGGATTTTCTTTTGGGATACGAGTATCTCCATTCCGATGCACTATTCCTTCTTTTCTGCATCCCTCGCTCCCTCACACTGGCGAATTAACACAGAAATTGCGTCGCCATGAATTACTATGTCTTCTATGACATGTCGTTTTAAATCGAGTAACGTTTCTATGGAAACGACAGGATTTTCTTTTGGAATACGAGTATCTCCATTCCGATGCACTATTCCACCTTTTCTGCATCCCTCGCTCCCTCACACTGGTGAATTAACACAGAAATTGCGTCGCCATGAATTACTATGTCTTCTGTGACATGTCCTTTTAAATCGAGTAACGTTTCTATGGAAACGACAGGATTTTCTTTTGGGATACGAGTATCTCCATTCCGATGCACTATTCCTTCTTTTCTGCATCCCTCGCTCCCTCACACTGGCGAATTAACACAGAAATTGCGTCGCCATGAATTACTATGTCTTCTATGACATCTCCTTTTAGATCGAGTAACGTTTCTATGGAAACTACGGGATTTTCTTTTGGGATACGAGTATCTCCATTCCGATGCACTATTCCTTCTTTTCTGCATCCCTCGCTCCCTCACACTGGCGAATTAACACAGAAATTGCGTCGCCATGAATTACTATGTCTTCTATGACATCTCCTCTTAAGTCGAGTAACGTTTCTATGGAAACGACAGGATTTTCTTTTGGGATACGAGTATCTCCATTCCGATGCACTATTCCTTCTTTTCTGCATCCCTCGCTCCCTCACACTGGCGAATTAACACAGAAATTGCGTCGCCATGAATTACTATGTCTTCTATGACATCTCCTCTTAAATCGAGTAACGTTTCTATGGAAACGACAGGATTTTCTTTTGGGATACGAGTATCTCCATTCCGATGCACTATTCCTTCTTTTCTGCATCCCTCGCTCCCTCACACTGGCGAATTAACACAGAAATTGCGTCGCCATGAATTACTATGTCTTCCATAACATCTCCTTTTAAATCGAGTAACGTTTCTATGGAAACGACAGGAATTTCTATTTTGATACGAGTATCTCCTTTCCGATGCACTATTCCTACCTTTCTGCATCCCTCGCTGCCTCACACTGGCGAATTAACACACAAATTGCGTCGCCTTGAATTACTATGTCTTCTATGACATCTCCTTTTAAATCGAGTAACGTTTCTATGGAAACGACAGGATTTTCTTTTGGGATACGAGTATCTCCTTTCCGATGCACTATTCCTTCCTTTCTGCATCCCTCGCTCCCTCACACTGGCGAATTAACACAGAAATTGCGTCTCCATGAATTACTATGTCTTATATGACATCTCCTTTTAAATCGAGTAACGTTTCTATGGAAACTACAGGATTTTCTTTTGGGATACGAGAATCTCCTTTCCGATGCGCTATTCCTTCTTTTCTGCATCCCTCGCTCCCTCACACTGGCGAATTAACACAGAAATGGCGTCGCCATGAATTACTATGTCTTCTATGACATGTCGTTATAAATCGAGTAACGTTTCTATGGAAACGATAGGATTTACTTTTGGGATACGAGTATCTCCTTTCCGATGCACTATTCCTTCTTTTCTGCATCCCTCGCTCCCTCACCCTGGCGAATAACAACAGAAATGGCGTCGCCATGAATTACTATGTCTTCTATGGCATGTCGTTTTAAATCGAGTAACGTTTCTATGGAAACGACAGGATTTTCTTTTGGAATACGAGTATCTCCATTCCGATGCACTATTCCATCTTTTCTGCATCCCTCGCTCCCTCACACTGGTGAATTAACACAGAAATTGCGTCGCCATGAATTACTATGTCTTCTGTGACATGTCCTTTTAAATCGAGTAACGTTTCTATGGAAACGACAGGATTTTCTTTTGGGATACGAGTATCTCCATTCCGATGCACTATTCCTTCTTTTCTGCATCCCTCGCTCCCTCACACTGGCGAATTAACACAGAAATTGCGTCGCCATGAATTACTATGTCTTCTATGACATGTCGTTTTAAATCGAGTAACGTTTCTATGGAAACGACAGGATTTTCTTTTGGAATACGAGTATCTCCATTGCGATGCACTATTCCATCTTTTCTGCATCCCTCGCTCCCTCACACTGGTGAATTAACACAGAAATTGCGTCGCCATGAATTACTATGTCTTCTGTGACATGTCCTTTTAAATCGAGTAACGTTTCTATGGAAACGACAGGATTTTCTTTTGGGATACGAGTATCTCCATTCCGATGCACTATTCCTTCTTTTCTGCATCCCTCGCTCCCTCACACTGGCGAATTAACACAGAAATTGCGTCGCCATGAAGTACTATGTCTTCTATGACATCTCCTTTTAAATCGAGTAACGTTTCTATGGAAACTACGGGATTTTCTTTTGGGATACGAGTATCTCCATTCCGATGCACTATTCCTTCCTTTCTGCATCCCTCGCTCCCTCACACTGGCGAATTAACACAGAAATTGCGTCGCCATGAATTACTATGTCTTCTATGACATCTCCTCTTAAATCGAGTAACGTTTCTATGGAAACGACAGGATTTTCTTTTGGGATACGAGTATCTCCATTCCGATGCACTATCCCTTCTTTTCTGCATCCCTCGCTCCCTCACACTGGCGAATTAACACAGAAATTGCGTCGCCATGAATTACTATGTCTTCTATAACATCACTTTTTAAATCGAGTAACGTTTCTATGGAAACGACAGGAATTTCTATTGGGATACGAGTATCTCCTTTCCGATGCACTATTCCTACCTTTCTGCATCCCTCGCTGCCTCACACTGGCGAATTAACACACAAATTGCGTCGCCTTGAATTACTATTTCTTCTATGACATCTCCTTTTAAATCGAGTAACGTTTCTATGGAAACGACAGGATTTTCTTTAGGGATACGAGTATCTCCATTCCGATGCACTATTCCTTCCTTTCTGCATCCCTCGCTCCCTCACAATGGCGAATTAACACAGAAATTGCGTCTCCATGAATTACTATGTCTTCTATGAAATGGCGTCGCCATGAATTATTATGTCTTCTATGGCATGTCCTTTTAAATCGAGTAACGTTTCTATGGAAACTACAGGATTTTCTTTTGGGATACGAGTATCTCCATTCCGATGCACTATTCCTTCTTTTCTGCATCCCTCTCTCCTCACACTGGCGAATTAACACAGAAATTGGGTCGCCATGAATTACTATGGAAACGACGGGATTTTCTTTTGGGATACGAGTATCTCCATTCCGATTCACTATTCCTTCTTTTCTGCATCCCTCGCTCCCTCACACTGGCGAATTAACACAGAAATTGCGTCGCCATGAATTACTATGTCTTCTATGACATCTTCTTTTAAATCGAGTAACGTTTCTATGGAAACGACAGGATTTTTTTTGGGATACGAGTACCTCCTTTCCGATGCGCTATTCCTTCTTTTCTGCATCCCTCGCTCCCTCACACTGGCGAATTAACACAGATATGGCGTCGCCATGAATTACTATGTCTTCTATGACATCTCCTTTTAAATCGAGTAACGTTTCTATGGAAACGATAGGATTTACTTTTGGGATACGAGTATCTCCTTTCCGATGCACTATTCCTCCTTTTCTGCATCCCTCGCTCCCTCACCCTGGCGAATAACAACAGAAATGGCGTCGCCATGAATTACTATGTCTTCTATGGCATGTATTTTTAAATCGAGTAACGTTTCTATGGAAACGACAGGATTTTCTTTTGGGATACGAGTATCTCCATTCTGATGCACTATTCCTTCTTTTCTGCATCCCTCGCTCCCTCACACTGGCGAATTATCACAGAAATTGCGACGCCATGAATTACTATCTCTTCTATGACATCTCCTTTTAAATCGAGTAACGTTTCTATGGAAACGACAGGATTTTCTTTTGGGATACGAGTATCTCCATTCCGATGCACTATTCCTTCCTTTCTGCATCCCTCGCTCCCTCACACTGGCGAATTAACACAGAAATTGCGTCGCCATGAATTACTATGTCTTCTATGACATGTCGTTTTAAATCGAGTAACGTTTCTATGGAAACGACAGGATTTTCTTTTGGGATACGAGTATTTCCATTCCGATGCACTATTCCTTCTTTTCTACATCCCTCGCTCCCTCACACTGGCGAATTAACACAGAAATTGCGTCGCCATGAATTACTATGTCTTCTGTGACATGTCCTTTTAAATCGAGTAACGTTTCTATGGAAACGACAGGATTTTCTTTTGGGATACGAGTATCTCCATTCCGATGCACTATTCCTTCTTTTCTGCATCCCTCGCTCCCTCACACTGGCGAATTAACACAGAAATTGCGTCGGCATGAATTACTATGTCTTCTATGACATCTCCTTATAATTGAGTAACGTTTCTATGGAAACGACGGGATTTTCTTTTGGGATACGAGTACCTCCATTCCGATGCACTATTCCTTCTTTTCTGCATCCCTCGCTCCCTCACACTGGCGAATTAACACAGAAATTGCGTCGCCATGAATTACTATGTCTTCTATGACATCTCCTTTTGAATCGAGTAACGTTTCTATGGAAACGACAGGATTTTCTTTTGGGATACGAGTATCTCCATTCCGATGCACTATTGCTTGTTTTCCGCATCCTTTGCTTCCTCACACTGGCGAATTAACACAGAAATTGCGTCGCCATGAATTACTATGTCTTCTATGACATCTCCTTTTAAATCGAGTAACGTTTCTACGGAAACGACAGGATTTTCTTTTGGGATACGAGTATCTCCATTCCGATGCACTATTCCTACTTTTCTGCATCCCTCGCTCCCTCACAATGGCGAATTAACACAGAAATTGCGTCGCCATGAATTACTATGTCTTCTATGACATGTCGTTTTAAATCAAGTAACGTTTCTATGGAAACGACAGGATTTTCTTTTGGGATGCGAGTATCTCCATTCCGATGCACTATTCCTTCCTTTCTGCATCCATCGCTCCCTCACACTGGCGAATTAACACAGAAATTGCGTCGCCATGATGTACTATGTCTTCTATGACATCTCCTTTTAAATCGAGTAACGTTTCTATGGAAACTACGGGATTTTCTTTTGGGATACGAGTATCTCCATTCCGATGCACTATTCCATCTTTTCTGCATCCCTCGCTCCCTCACACTGGTGAATTAACACAGAAATTGCGTCGCCATGAATTACTATGTCTTCTGTGACATGTCCTTTTAAATCGAGTAACGTTTCTATGGAAACGACAGGATTTTCTTTTGGGATACGAGTATCTCCATTCCGATGCACTATTCCTTCTTTTCTGCATCCCTCGCTCCCTCACACTGGCGAATTAACACAGAAATTGCGTCGCCATGAATTACTATGTCTTCTATGACATCTCCTCTTAAATCGAGTAACGTTTCTATGGAAACGACAGGATTTTCTTTTGGGATACGAGTATCTCCTTTCCGATGCACTATTCCTTCCTTTCTGCATCCCTCGCTCCCTCACACTGGCGAATTAACACAGAAATTGCGCCTCCATGAATTACTATGTCTTATATGACATCTCCTTTTAAATCGAGTAACGTTTCTATGGAAACTACAGGATTTTCTTTTGGGATACGAGAATCTCCTTTCCGATGCGCTATTCCTTCTTTTCTGCATCCCTCGCTCCCTCACACTGGCGAATTAACGCAGAAATGGCGTCGCCATGAATTACTATGTCTTCTATGACATGTCGTTTTAAATCGAGTAACGTTTCTATGGAAACGATAGGATTTACTTTTGGGATACGAGTATCTCCTTCCGATGCACTATTCCTTCTTTTCTGCATCCCTCGCTCCCTCACCCTGGCGAATAACAACAGAAATGGCGTCGCCATGAATTACTATGTCTTCTATGGCATGTCCTTTTAAATCGAGTAACGTTTCTATGGAAACGACAGGATATTCTTTTGGGATACGAGTATCTCCATTCTGATGCACTATTCCTTCTTTTATGCATCCCTCGCTCCCGCACACTGGCGAATTAACACAGAAATTGCGTCGCCATGAATTACTATGTCTTCTATGACATCTCCTTTTAAATCGAGTAACGTTTCTATGGAAACGACAGGATTTTCTTTTGGGATACGAGTATCTCGTTTCCGATGCGCTATTCCTTCTTTTCTGCATCCCTCGCTCCCTCACACTGGCGAATTAACACAGAAATGGCGTCGCCATGAATTACTATGTCTTCTATGACATCTCCTTTTAAATCGAGTAACGTTTCTATGGAAACGATAGGATTTACTTTTGGGATACGAGTATCTAATTTCCGATGCACTATTCCTCCTTTTCTGCATCCCTCGCTCCCTCACCCTGGCGAATAACAACAGAAATGGCGTCGCCATGAATTACTATGTCTTCTATGGCATGTATTTTTAAATCGAGTAACGTTTCTATGGAAACGACAGGATTTTCTTTTGGGATACGAGTATCTCCATTCTGATGCACTATTCCTTCTTTTCTGCATCCCTCGCTCCCTCACACTGGCGAATTATCACAGAAATTGCGTCGCCATGAATTACTATGTCTTCTATGACATCTGCTTTTAAATCGAGTAACGTTTCTATGGAAACGACAGGATTTTCTTTTGGGATACGAGTATCTCCATTCCGATGCACTATTCCTTCTTTTCTGCATCCCTCGCTCCCTCACACTGGCGAATTAACAAAGAAATTGCGTCGCCATGAATTACTATGTCTTCTATGACATGTCGTTTTAAATCGAGTAACGTTTCTATGGAAACGACAGGATTTTCTTTTGGGATACGAGTATCTCCATTGCGATGCACTATTCCTTCTTTTCCACATCCCTCTCTCCCTCACACTGGCGAATTAACACAGAAATTGCGTCGCCATGAATTACAATGTCTTCTGTGACATGTCCTTTTAAATCGAGTAACGTTTCTATGGAAACGACAGGATTTTCTTTTGGGATACGAGTATCTCCATTCCGATGCACTATTCCTTCTTTTCTGCATCCCTCGCTCCCTCACACTGGCGAATTAACACAGAAATTGCGTCGGCATGAATTACTATGTCTTCTATGACATCTCCTTTTAAATTGAGTAACGTTTCTATGGAAACGACGGGATTTTCTTTTGGGATACGAGTATCTCCATTCGGATGCACTATTCCTTCTTTTCTGCATCCCTCGCTCCCTCACACTGGCGAATTAACACAGAAATTGCGTCGCCATGAATTACTATGTCTTCTATGACATCTCCTTTTGAATCGAGTAACGTTTCTATGGAAACGACAGGATTTTCTTTTGGGATACGAGTATCTCCATTCCGATGCACTATTGCTTGTTTTCTGCATCCTTTGCTTCCTCACACTGGCGAATTAACACAGAAATTGCGTCGCCATGAATTACTATGTCTTCTATGACATCTCCTTTTAAATCGAGTAACGGTTCTATGGAAACGACAGGATTTTCTTTTGGGATACGAGTATCTCCATTCCGATGCACTATTCCTTCTTTTCTGCATCCCTCGCTCCCTCACACTGGCGAATTAACACAGAAATTGCGTCGCCATGAATTACTATGTCTTCTATGACATGTCGTTTTAAATCGAGTAACGTTTCTATGGAAACGACAGGATTTTCTTTTGGAATACGAGTATCTCCATTCCGATGCACTATTCCATCTTTTCTGCATCCCTCGCTCCCTCACACTGGCGAATTAACACAGAAATTGCGTCGCCATGAAGTACTATGTCTTCTATGACATCTCCTTTTAAATCGAGTAACGTTTCTATGGAAACTACGGGATTTTCTTTTGGGATACGAGTATCTCCATTCCGATGCACTATTCCTTCTTTTCTGCATCCCTCGCTCCCTCACACTGGCGAATTAACACAGAAATTTCGTCGCCATGAATTACTATGTCTTCTATGACATCTCCTCTTAAATCGAGTAACGTTTCTGTGGAAACGACAGGATTTTCTTTTGGGATACGAGTATCTCCATTCCGATGCACTATTCCTTCTTTTCTGCATCCCTCGCTCCCTCACACTGGCGAATTAACACAGAAATTGCGTCGCCATGAATTACTATGTCTTCTATAACATCACCTTTTAAATCGAGTAACGTTTCTATGGAAACGACAGGAATTTCTATTGGGATACGAGTATCTCCTTTCCGATGCACTATTCCTACCTTTCTGCATCCCTCGCTGCCTCACACTGGCGAATTAACACACAAATTGCGTCGCCTTGAATTACTATGTCTTCTATGACATCTCCTTTTAAATCGAGTAACGTTTCTATGGAAACGACAGGATTTTCTTTTGGGATACGAGTATCTCCTTTCCGATGCACTATTCCTTCCTTTCAGCATCCCTCGCTCCCTCACACTGGCGAATTAACACAGAAATTGCGTCTCCATGAATTACTATGTCTTATATGACATCTCCTTTTAAATCGAGTAACGTTTCTATGGAAACTACAGGATTTTCTTTTGGGATACGAGAATCTCCTTTCCGATGCGCTATTCCTTCTTTTCTGCATCCCTCGCTCCCTCACACTGGCGAATTAACACAGAAATGGCGTCGCCATGAATTACTATGTCTTCTATGACATGTCGTTTTAAATCGAGTAACGTTTCTATGGAAACGATAGGATTTACTTTTGGGATACGAGTATCTCCTTTCCGATGCACTATTCCTTCTTTTCTGCATCCCTCGCTCCCTCACCCTGGCGAATAACAACAGAAATGGCGTCGCCATGAATTACTATGTCTTCTATGGCATGTCCTTTTAAATCGAGTAACGTTTCTATGGAAACGACAGGATATTCTTTTGGGATACGAGTATCTCCATTCTGATGCACTATTCCTTCTTTTCTGCATCCCTCGCTCCCTCACACTGGCGAATTATCACAGAAATTGCGTCGCCATGAATTACTATGTCTTCTATCACATCTCCTTTTAAATCGAGTAACGTTTCTATGGAAACGACAGGATTTTCTTTTGGGATACGAGTATCTCCATTCCGATGCACTATTCCTTCTTTTCTGCATCCCTCGCTCCCTGACACTGGCGAATTAACACAGAAATTGCGTCGCCATGAATTACTATGTCTTCTATGACATGTCGTATTAAATCGAGTAACGTTTCTATGGAAACGACAGGATTTTGTTTTGGGATACGAGTATCTCCATTCCGATGCACTATTCCTTCTTTTCTGCATCCCTCGCTCCCTCACAATGTCGAATTAACTCAGAAATTGCGTCGCCATGAATTACTATGTCTTCTATGACATGTCGTTTTAAATCGAGTAACGTTTCTATGGAAACGACAGGATTTTCTTTTGGGATACGAGTATCTCCATTCCGATGCACTATTCCTTCTTTTCTGCATCCCTCGCTCCCTCACACTGGCGAATTAACACAGAAATTGCGTCGCCATGAATTACTATGTCTTCTATGACATGTGGTTTTAAATCGAGTAACGTTCCTATGGAAACGACAGGATTTTCTTTTGGGATACGAGTATCACCATACCGATGCACTATTCCTTCCTTTCTGCATCCCTCGCTCCCTCACACTGGCGAATTAACACAGAAATTGCGTCGCCATGAATTACTATGTGTTCTGTGACATGTCCTTTTAAATCGAGTAACGTTTCTATGGAAACGACAGGATTTTCTTTTGCGATACGAGTATCTCCATTCCGATGCACTATTCCTTCTTTTCTGCATCCCTCGCTCCCTCACACTGGCGAATTAACAAAGAAATTGCGTCGCCATGAATTACTATGTGTTCTATGACATCTCCTTTTAAATCGAGTAACGTTTCTATGGAAACGACGGGATTTTCTTTTGGGATACGAGTATCTCCATTCCGATGCACTATTCCTTCTTTTCTGCATCCCTCGCTCCCTCACACTGGCGCATTAACACAGAAATTGCGTCGCCATGAATTACTATGTCTTCTATGACATCTCCTTTTGAATCGAGTAACGTTTCTATGGAAACGACAGGATTTTCTTTTGGGATACGAGTATCTCCATTCCGATGCACTATTGCTTGTTTTCTGCATCCTTTGCTTCCTCACACTGGCGAATTAACACAGAAATTGCGTCGCCATGAATTACTATGTCTTCTATGACATCTCCTTTTAAATCGAGTAACGTTTCTATGGAAACGACAGGATTTTCTTTTGGGATACGAGTATCTCCATTCCGATGCACTATTCCTTCCTTTCTGCATCCCTCGCTCCCTCACAATGGCGAATTAACACAGAAATTGCGTCGCCATGAATTACTATGTCTTCTATGACATGTCGTTTTAAATCGAGTAACGTTTCTATGGAAACGACAGGATTTTCTTTTGGGATACGAGTATCTCCATTCCGATGCACTATTCCTTCTTTTCTGCATTCCTCGCTCCCTCACACTGGCGAATTAACACAGAAATTGCGTCGCCATGAATTACTATGTCTTCTATGACATGTCGTTTTAAATCGAGTAACATTTCTATGGAAACGACAGGATTTTCTTTTGGAATACGAGTATCTCCATTCCGATGCACTATTCCATCTTTTCTGCATCCCTCGCTCCCTCACACTGGTGAATTAACACAGAAATTGCGTCGACATGAATTACTATGTCTTCAGTGACATGTCCTTTTAAATCGAGTAACGTTTCTATGGAAACGACAGGATTTTCTTTTGGGATACGAGTATCTCCATTCCGATGCACTATTCCTTCTTTTCTGCATCCCTCGCTCCCTCACACTGGCGAATTAACACAGAAATTGCGTCGCCATGAAGTACTATGTCTTCTATGACATCTCCTTTTAAATCGAGTAACGTTTCTATGGAAACTACGGGATTTTCTTTTGGGATACGAGTATCTCCATTCCGATGCACTATTCCTTCTTTTCTGCATCCCTCGCTCCCTCACACTGGCGAATTAACACAGAAATTGCGTCGCCATGAATTACTATGTCTTCTATGACATCTCCTCTTAAATCGAGTAACGTTTCTATGGAAACGACAGGAATTTCTATTGGGATACGAGTATCTCCTTTCCGATGCACTATTCCTACCTTTCTGCATCCCTCGCTGCCTCACACTGGCGAATTAAACCACAAATTGCGTCGCCTTGAATTACTATGTCTTCTATGACATCTCCTTTTAAATTGAGTAACGTTTCTATGGAAACGACGGGATTTTCTTTTGGGATACGAGTATCTCCATTCCGATGCACTATTCCTTCTTTTCTGCATCCCTCGCTCCCTCACACTGGCGAATTAACACAGAAATTGCGTCGCCATGAATTACTATGTCTTCTATGACATCTCCTTTTGAATCGAATAACGTTTCTATGGAAACGACAGGATTTTCTTTTGGGATACGAGTATCTCCATTCCGATGCACTATTGCTTGTTTTCTGCATCCTTTGCTTCCTCTCACTGGCGAATTAACACAGAAATGGCGTCGCCATGAATTACTATGTCTTCTATGACATCTCCTTTTAAATCGAGTAACGTTTCTATGGAAACGACAGGATTTTCTTTTGGGATACGAGTATCTCCATTCCGATGCACTATTCCTTCTTTTCTGCATCCCTCGCTCCCTCACACTGGCGAATTAACACAGAAATTGCGTCGCCATGAATTACTATGTCTTCTATGACATGTCGTTTTAAATCGAGTAACGTTTCTATGGAAACGACAGGATTTTCTTTTGGGATACGAGTATCTCCATTCCGATGCACTATTCCTTCTTTTCTGCATCCATCGCTCCCTCACACTGGCGAATTAACACAGAAATTGCGTCGCCATGAATTACTATGTCTTCTATGACATGTCGTTTTAAATCGAGTAACGTTTCTATGGAAACGACAGGATTTTCTTTTGGAATACGAGTATCTCCATTCCGATGCACTATTCCATCTTTTCTGCATCCCTCGCTCCCTCACACTGGTGAATTAACACAGAAATTGCGTCGCCATGAATTACTATGTCTTCTGTGACATGTCCTTTTAAATCGAGTAACGTTTCTATGGAAACGACAGGAGTTTCTTTTGGGATACGAGTATCTCCATTCCGATGCACTATTCCTTCTTTTCTGCATCCCTCGCTCCCTCACACTGGCGAATTAACACAGAAATTGCGTCGCCATGAATTACTATGTCTTCTATGACATCTCCTTTTAAATCGAGTAACGTTTCTATGGAAACTACGGGATTTTCTTTTGGGATACGAGTATCTCCATTCCGATGCACTATTCCTTCTTTTCTGCATCCCTCGCTCCCTCACACTGGCGAATTAACACAGAAATTGCGTCGCCATGAATTACTATGTCTTCTATGACATCTCCTCTTAAATCGAGTAACGTTTCTATGGAAACGACAGGATTTTCTTTTGGGATACGAGTATCTCCTTTCCGATGCACTATTCCTTCCTTTCTGCATCCCTCGCTCCCTCACACTGGCGAATTAACACAGAAATTGCGTCTCCATGAATTACTATGTCTTATATGACATCTCCTTTTAAATCGAGTAACGTTTCTATGGAAACTACAGGATTTTCTTTTGGGATACGAGAATCTCCTTTCCGATGCGCTATTCCTTCTTTTCTGCATCCCTCGCTCCCTCACACTGGCGAATTAACACAGAAATGGCGTCGCCATGAATTACTATGTCTTCTATGACATGTCGTTTTAAATCGAGTAACGTTTCTATGGAAACGATAGGATTTACTTTTGGGATACGAGTATCTCCTTTCCGATGCTCTATTCCTTCTTTTCTGCATCCCTCGCTCCCTCACCTTGGCGAATAACAACAGAAATGGCGTCGCCATGAATTACTATGTCTTCTATGGCATGTCCTTTTAAATCGAGTAATGTTTCTATGGAAACGACAGGATATTCTTTTGGGATACGAGTATCTCCATTCTGATGCACTATTCCTTCTTTTCTGCATCCCTCGCTCCCTCACACTGGCGAATTAACACAGAAATTGCGTCGCCTTGAATTACTATGTCTTCTATGACATCTCCTTTTAAATCGAGTAACGTTTCTATGGAAACGACAGGATTTTCTTTTGGGATACGAGTATCTCGTTTCCGATGCGCTATTCCTTCTTTTCTGCATCCCTCGCTCCCTCACACTGGCGAATTAACACAGAAATGGCGTCGCCATGAATTACTATGTCTTCTATGACATCTCCTTTTAAATCGAGTAACGTTTCTATGGAAACGATAGGATTTACTTTTGGGATACGAGTATCTCCTTTCCGATGCACTATTCCTCCTTTTCTGCATCCCTCGCTCCCTCACCCTGGCGAATAACAACAGAAATGGCGTCGCCATGAATTACTATGTCTTCTATGGCATGTATTTTTAAATCGAGTAACGTTTCTATGGAAACGACAGGATTTTCTTTTGGGATACGAGTATCTCCATTCTGATGCACTATTCCTTCTTTTCTGCATCCCTCGCTCCCTCACACTGGCGAATTATCACAGAAATTGCGTCGCCATGAATTACTATGTCTTCTATGACATCTGCTTTTAAATCGAGTAACGTTTCTATGGAAACGACATGATTTTCTTTTGGAATACGAGTATCTCCATTCCGATGCACTATTCCTTCTTTTCTGTATCCCTCGCTCCCTCACACTGGCGAATTAACACAGAAATTGCGTCGCCATGAATTACTATGTCTTCTATGACATGTCGTTTTAAATCGAGTAACGTTTCTATGGAAACGACAGGATTTTCTTTTGGGATACGAGTATCTCCATTCCGATGCACTATTCCTTCTTTTCTACATCCCTCTCTCCCTCACACTGGCGAATTAACACAGAAATTGCGTCGCCATGAATTACTATGTCTTCTGTGACATGTCCTTCTAAATCGAGTAACGTCTCTATGGAAACGACAGGATTTTCTTTTGGGATACGAGTATCTCCATTCCGATGCACTATTCCTTCTTTTCTGCATCCCTCGCTCCCTCACACTGGCGAATTAACACAGAAATTGCGTCAGCATGAATTACTATGTCTTCTATGACATCTCCTTTTAAATTGAGTAACGTTTCTATGGAAACGACGGGATTTTCTTTTGGGATACGAGTATCTCCATTCCGATGCACTATTCCTTCTTTTCTGCATCCCTCGCTCCCTCACACTGGCGAATTAACACAGAAATTGCGTCGCCATGAATTACTATGTCTTCTATGACATCTCCTTTTGAATCGAGTAACGTTTCTATGGAAACGACAGGATTTTCTTTTGGGATACGAGTATCTCCATTCCGATGCACTATTCCTTCTTTTCTGCATCCCTCGCTCCCTCACACTGGCGAATTAACACATAAATTGCGTCGCCATGAAGTACTATGTCTTCTATGACATCTCCTTTTAAATCGAGTAACGTTTCTATGGAAACTACGGGATTTTCTTTTGGGATACGAGTATCTCCATTCCGATGCACTATTCCTTCTTTTCTGCACCCCTCGCTCCCTCACACTGGCGAATTAACACAGAAATTGCGTCGCCATGAATTACTATGTCTTCTATGACATCTCCTCTTAAATCGAGTAACGTTTCTGTGTAAACGACAGGATTTTCTTTTGGGATACGAGTATCTCCATTCCGATGCACTATTCCTTCTTTTCTGCATCCCTCGCTCCCTCACACTGGCGAATTAACACAGAAATTGCGTCGCCATGAATTACTATGTCTTCTATAACATCACCTTTTAAATCGAGTAACGTTTCTATGGAAACGACAGGAATTTCTATTGGGATACGAGTATCTCCTTTCCGATGCACTATTCCTACCTTTTTGCATCCCTCGCTGCCTCACACTGGCGAATTAACACACAAATTGCGTCGCCTTGAATTACTATGTCTTCTATGACGTCTCCTTTTAAATCGAGTAACGTTTCTATGGAAACGACAGGATTTTCTTTTGGGATACGAGTATCTCCTTTCCGATGCACTATTCCTTCCTTTCTGCATCCCTCGCTCCCTCACACTGGCGAATTAACACAGAAATTGCGTCTCCATGAATTACTATGTCTTATATGACATCTCCTTTTAAATCGAGCAACGTTTCTATGGAAACTACAGGATTTTCTTTTGGGATACGAGAATCTCCTTTCCGATGCGCTATTCCTTCTTTTCTGCATCCCTCGCTCCCTCACACTGGCGAATTAACACAGAAATCGCGTCGCCATGAATTACTATGTCTTCTATGACATGTCGTTTTAAATCGAGTAACGTTTCTATGGAAACGATAGGATTTACTTTTGGGATACAAGTATCTCCTTTCCGATGCACTATTCCTTCTTTTCTGCATCCCTCGCTCCCTCACCCTGGCGAATAACAACAGAAATGGCGTCGCCATGAATTACTATGTCTTCTATGGCATGTCCTTTTAAATCGAGTAACGTTTCTATGGAAACGACAGGATATTCTTTTGGGATACGAGTATCTCCATTCTGATGCACTATTCCTTCTTTTCTGCATCCCTCGCTCCCTCACACTGGCGAATTAACACAGAAATTGCGTCGCCATGAATTACTATGTCTTCTATGACATCTCCTTTTAAATCGAGTAACGTTTCTATGGAAACGACAGGATTTTCTTTTGGGATACGAGTATCTCGTTTCCGATGCGCTATTCCTTCTTTTCTGCATCCCTCGCTCCCTCACACTGGCGAATTAACACAGAAATGGCGTCGCCATGAATTACTATGTCTTCTATGACATCTCCTTTTAAATCGAGTAACGTTTCTATGGAAACGATAGGATTTACTTTTGGGATACGAGTATCTCCTTTCCGATGCACTATTCCTCCTTTTCTGCATCCCTCGCTCCCTCACCCTGGCGAATAACAACAGAAATGGCGTCGCCATGAATTACTATGTCTTCTATGGCATGTATTTTTAAATCGAGTAACGTTTCTATGGAAACGACAGGATTTTCTTTTGGGATACGAGTATCTCCATTCTGATGCACTATTCCTTCTTTTCTGCATCCCTCGCTCCCTCACACTGGCGAATTATCACAGAAATTGCGTCGCCATGAATTACTATGTCTTCTATGACATCTGCTTTTAAATCGAGTAACGTTTCTATGGAAACGACAGGATTTTCTTTTGGGATACGAGTATCTCCATTCCGATGCACTATTCCTTCTTTTCTGCATCCCTCGCTCCCTCACACTGGCGAATTAACACAGAAATTGCGTCGCCATGAATTACTATGTCTTCTATGACATGTCGTTTTAAATCGAGTAACGTTTCTATGGAAACGACAGGATTTTCTTTTGGGATACGAGTATCTCCATTCCGATGCACTATTCCTTCTTTTCTACATCCCTCTCTCCCTCACACTGGCGAATTAACACAGAAATTGCGTCGCCATGAATTACTACGTCTTCTGTGACATGTCCTTTTAAATCGAGTAACGTCTCTATGGAAACGACAGGATTTTCTTTTGGGATACGAGTATCTCCATTCCGATGCACTATTCCTTCTTTTCTGCATCCCTCGCTCCCTCACACTGGCGAATTAACACAGAAATTGCGTCAGCATGAATTACTATGTCTTCTATGACATCTCCTTTTAAATTGAGTAACGTTTCTATGGAAACGACGGGATTTTCTTTTGGGATACGAGTATCTCCATTCCGATGCACTATTCCTTCTTTTCTGCATCCCTCGCTCCCTCACACTGGCGAATTAACACAGAAATTGCGTCGCCATGAATTACTATGTCTTCTATGACATCTCCTTTTGAATCGAGTAACGTTTCTATGGAAACGACAGGATTTTCTTTTGGGATACGAGTATCTCCATTCCGATGCACTATTGCTTGTTTTCTGCATCCTTTGCTTCCTCACACTGGCGAATTAACACAGAAATTGCGTCGCCATGAATTACTATGTCTTCTATGACATCTCCTTTTAAATCGAGTAACGTTTCTATGGAAACGACAGGATTTTCTTTTGGGATACGAGTATCTCCATTCCGATGCACTATTCCTTCTTTTCTGCATCCCTCGCTCCCTCACACTGGCGAATTAACACAGAAATTGCGTCGCCATGAATTATTATGTCTTCTATGACATGTCGTTTTAAATCGAGTAACGTTTCTATGGAAACGACAGGATTTTCTTTTGGAATACGAGTATCTCCATTCCGATGCACTATTCCATCTTTTCTGCATCCCTCGCTCCCTCACACTGGTGAATTAACACAGAAATTGCGTCGCCATGAATTACTATGTCTTCTGTGACATGTCCTTTTAAATCGAGTAACGTTTCTATGGAAACGACAGGATTTTCTTTTGGGATACGAGTATCTCCATTCCGATGCACTATTCCTTCTTTTCTGCATCCCTCGCTCCCTCACACTGGCGAATTAACACAGAAATTGCGTCGCCATGAATTACTATGTCTTCTATGACATCTCCTCTTAAATCGAGTAACGTTTCTGTGTAAACGACAGGATTTTATTTTGGGATACGAGTATCTCCATTCCGATGCACTATTCCTTCTTTTCTGCATCCCTCGCTCCCTCACACTGGCGAATTAACACAGAAATTGCGTCGCCATGAATTACTATGTCTTCTATAACATCACCTTTTAAATCGAGTAACGTTTCTATGGAAACGACAGGAATTTCTATTGGGATACGAGTATCTCCTTTCCGATGCACTATTCCTACCTCTCTGTATCCCTCGCTGCCTCACACTGGCGAATTAACACACAAATTGCGTCGCCTTGAATTACTATGTCTTCTATGACATCTCCTTTTAAATCGAGTAACGTTTCTATGGAAACGACAGGATTTTCTTTTGGGATACGAGTATCTCCTTTCCGATGCACTATTCCTCCTCTTCTGCATCCCTCGCTCCCTCACACTGGCGAATTAACACAGGAATTGCGTCTCCATGAATTACTATGTCTTATATGACATCTCCTTTTAAATCGAGTAACGTTTCTATGGAAACTACAGGATTTTCTTTTGGGATACGAGAATCTCCTTTCCGATGCGCTATTCCTTCTTTTCTGCATCCCTCGCTCCCTCACACTGGCGAATTAACACAGAAATGGCGTCGCCATGAATTACTATGTCTTCTATGACATGTCGTTTTAAATCGAGTAACGTTTCTATGGAAACGATAGGATTTATTTTTGGGATACGAGTATCTCCTTTCCGATGCACTATTCCTTCTTTTCTGCATCCCTCGCTCCCTCACCCTGGCGAATAACAACAGAAATGGCGTCGCCATGAATTACTATGTCTTCTATGGCATGTCCTTTTAAATCGAGTAACGTTTCTATGGAAACGACAGGATATTCTTTTGGGATACGAGTATCTCCATTCTGATGCACTATTCCTTCTTTTCTGCATCCCTCGCTCCCTCACACTGGCGAATTATCACAGAAATTGCGTCGCCATGAATTACTATGTCTTCTATCACATCTCCTTTTAAATCGAGTAACGTTTCTATGGAAACGACAGGATTTTCTTTTGGGATACGAGTATCTCCATTCCGATGCACTATTCCTTCTTTTTTGCATCCCTCGCTCCCTCAAAATGGCGAATTAACACAGAAATTGCGTCGCCATGAATTACTATGTCTTCTATGACATCTCCTTTTAAATCGAGTAACGTTTCTATGGAAACGACAGGATTTTCTTTTGGGATACGAGTATCACCATACCGATGCACTATTCCTTCCTTTCTGCATCCCTCGCTCCCTCACACTGGCGAATTAACACAGAAATTGCGTCGCCATGAATTACTATGTCTTCTGTGACATGTCCTTTTAAATCGAGTAACGTTTCTATGGAAACGACAGGATTTTCTTTTGGGATACGAGTATCTCCATTCCGATGCACTATTCCTTCTTTTCTGCATCCCTCGCTCCCTCACACTGGCGAATTAACACAGAAATTGCGTCGCCATGAATTACTATGTGTTCTATGACATCTCCTTTTAAATCGAGTAACGTTTCAATGGAAACGACGGGATTTTCTTTTGGGATACGAGTATCTCCATTCCGATGCACTATTCCTTCTTTTCTGCATCCCTCGCTCCCTCACAATGGCGAATTAACACAGAAATTGCGACGCCATGAATTACTATGTCTTCTATGACATGTCGTTTTAAATCGAGTAACGTTTCTATGGAAACGACAGGATTTTCTTTTGGGATACGAGTATCTCCATTCTGATGCACTATTCCTTCTTTCCTGCATCCCTCGCTCCCTCACACTGGCGAATTAACACAGAAATTGCGTCGCCATGAATTACTATGTCTTCTATGACATGTCGTTTTAAATCGAGTAACATTTCTATGGAAACGACAGGATTTTCTTTTGGAATACGAGTATCTCCATTCCGATGCACTATTCCATCTTTTCTGCATCCCTCGCTCCCTCACACTGGTGAATTAACACAGAAATTGCGTCGCCATGAATTACTATGTCTTCTGTGACATGTCCTTTTAAATCGAGTAACGTTTCTATGGAAACTACAGGATTTTCTTTTGGGATACGAGTATCTCCATTCCGATGCACTATTCCTTCTTTTCTGCATCCCTCGCACCCTCACACTGGCGAATTAACACGGAAATTGCGTCGCCATGAAGTACTATGTCTTCTATGACATCTCCTTTTAAATCGAGTAACGTTTCTATGGAAACTACGGGATTTTCTTTTGGGATACGAGTATCTCCATTCCGATGCACTATTCCTTCTTTTCTGCATCCCTCGCTCCCTCACACTGGCGAATTAACACAGAAATTGCGTCGCCATGAATTACTATGTCTTCTATGACATCTCCTCTTAAATCGAGTAACGTTTCTATGGAAACGACAGGATTTTCTTTTGGGATACGAGTATCTCCATTCCGATGCACTATTCCTTCTTTTCTGCATCCCTCGCTCCCTCACACTGGCGAATTAACACAGAAATTGCGTCGCCATGAATTACTATGTCTTCTATAACATCACTTTTTAAATCGAGTAACGTTTCTATGGAAACGACAGGAATTTCTATTGGGATACGAGTATCTCCTTTCCGATGCACTATTCCTACCTTTCTGCATCCCTCGCTGCCTCACACTGGCGAATTAACACACAAATTGCGTCGCCTTGAATTACTATGTCTTCTATGACATCTCCTTTTAAATCGAGTAACGTTTCTATGGAAACGACAGGATTTTCTTTTGGGATACGAGTATCTCCTTTCCGATGCACTATTCCTTCCTTTCTGCATCCCTCGCTCCCTCACACTGGCGAATTAACACAGAAATTGCGTCTCCATGAATTACTATGTCTTATATGACATCTCCTTTTAAATCGAGTAACGTTTCTATGGAAACTACAGGATTTTCTTTTGGGATACGAGAATCTCCTTTCCGATGCGCTATTCCTTCTTTTCTGCATCCCTCGCTCCCTCACACTGGCGAATTAACACAGAAATGGCGTCGCCATGAATTACTATGTCTTCTATGACATGTCGTTTTAAATCGAGTAACGTTTCTATGGAAACGATAGGATTTACTTTTGGGATACGAGTATCTCCTTTCCGATGCACTATTCCTTCTTTTCTGCATCCCTCGCTCCCTCACCCTGGCGAATAACAACAGAAATGGCGTCGCCATGAATTACTATGTCTTCTATGGCATGTCCTTTTAAATCGAGTAACGTTTCTATGGAAACGACAGGATATTCTTTTGGGATACGAGTATCTATATTCTGATGCACTATTCCTTCTTTTCTGCATCCCTCGCTCCCTCACACTGGCGAATTATCACAGAAATTGCGTCGCCATGAATTACTATGTCTTCTATCACATCTCCTTTTAAATCGAGTAACGTTTCTATGGAAACGAAAGGATTTTCTCTTGGGATACGAGTATCTCCATTCCGATGCACTATTCCTTCTTTTCTGCATCCCTCGCTCCCTCACAATGGCGAATTAACACAGAAATTGCGTCGCCATGAATTACTATGTCTTCTATGACATCTCCTTTTAAATCGAGTAACGTTTCTATGGAAACGACAGGATTTTCTTTTGGGATACGAGTATCTGCATTCCGATGCACTATTCCTTCTTTTCTGCATCCCTCGCTCCCTCACACTGGCGAATTAACACAGAAATTGCGTCGCCATGAATTACTATGTCTTCTGTGACATGTCCTTTTAAATCGAGTAACGTTTCTATGGAAACGACAGGATTTTCTTTTGGGATGCGAGTATCTCCATTCCGATGCACTATTCCTTCTTTTCTGCATCCCTCGCTCCTTCACACTGGCGAATCAACACAGAAATTGCGTCGCCATGAATTACTATGTCTTCTATGACATCTCCTTTTGAATCGAGTAACGTTTCTATGGAAACGACAGGATTTTCTTTTGGGATACGAGTATCTCCATTCCGATGCACTATATTTTCTTTTCTGCATCCCTCGCTCCCTCACACTGGCGAATTAACACAGAAATTGCGTCGCCATGAATTACTATGTCTTCTATGACATCTCCTCTTAAATCGAGTAACGATTCTATGGAAACGACAGGATTTTCTTTTGGGATACGAGTATCTCCATTCCGATGCACTATTCCTTCTTTTCTGCATCCCTCGCTCCCTCACACTGGCGAATTAACACAGAAATTGCGTCGCCATGAATTACTATGTCTTCTATGACATGTCGTTTTAAATCGAGTAACGTTTCTATGGAAACGACAAGATTTTCTTTTGGGATACGAGTATCTCCATTCCGATGCACTATTCCTTCTTTTCTGCATCCCTCGCTCCCTCACACTGGCGAATTAACACAGAAATTGCGTCGCCATGAATTACTATGTCTTCTATGACATCTCCTTTTAAATCGAGTAACGTTTCTATGGAAACGACGGGATTTTCTTTTGGGATACGAGTATCTCCATTCCGATGCACTATTCCTTCTTTTCTGCATCCCTCGCTCCCTCACACTGGCGAATTAACACAGAAATTGCGTCGCCATGAATTACTATGTCTTCCATGACATCTCCTTTTGAATCGAGTAACGTTTCTATGAAAACGACAGGATTTTCTTTTGGGATACGAGTATCTCCATTCCGATGCACTATTCCTTCTTTTCTGCATCCCTCGCTCCCTCACACTGGCGAATTAACACAGAAATTGCGTCGGCATGAATTACTATGTCTTCTATGACATCTCCTCTTAAATCGAGTAACGTTTCTATGGAAACGACAGGATTTTCTTTTGGGATACGAGTATCTCCATTCCGATGCACAATTCCTTCTTTTCTGCATCCCTCGCTCCCTCACACTGGCGAATTAACACAGAAATTGCGTCGCCATGAATTACTATGTCTTCTATGACATCTCCCTTTAAATCGAGTAACGTTTCTATGGAAACGACAGGATTTTCTTTTGGGATACGAGTATCTCCATTCCGATGCACTATTCCTTCTTTTCTGCATCCCTCGCTCCCTCACAATGGCGAATTAACACAGAAATTTCGTCGCCATGAATTACTATGTCCTCTATGACATGTCGTTTTAAATCGAGTAACGTTTCTATGGAAACGACAGGATTTTCTTTTGGGATAAGAGTATCTCCATTCCGATGCACTATTCCTTCTTTTCTGCATCCCTCGCTCCCTCACACTGGCGAATTAACACAGAAATTGCGTCGCCATGAATTACTATGTCTTCTATGACATGTCGTTTTAAATCGAGTAACGTTTCTATGGAAACGACAGGATTTTCTTTTGGGATACGAGTATCTCCATTCCGATGCACTATTCCTTCTTTTCTGCACCCCTCGCTCCCCCACACTGGCGAATTAACACAGAAATTTCGTCGCCATGAATTACTATGTCTTCTATGACATGTCGTTTTAAATCGAGTAACGTTTCTATGGAAACGACAGGATTTTCTTTTGGGATACGAGTATCTCCATTCCGATGCACTATTCCTTCTTTTCTGCATCCCTCGCTCCCTCACACTGGCGAATTAACACAGAAATTGCGTCGCCATAAATTACTATGTCTTCTATGACATGTCGTTTTAAATCGAGTAACGTTTCTATGGAAACGACAGGATTTTCTTTTGGGATACGAGTATCTCCATTCCGATGCCCTATTCCTTCTTTTCTGCATCCCTCGCTACCTCACACTGGCGAATTAGCACAGAAATTGCGTCGCCATGAATTACTATGTCTTCTATGACATCTCCCTTTAAATCGAGTAACGTTTCTATGGAAACGACAGGATTTTCTTTTGGGATACGAGTATCTCCATTCCGATGCACTATTCCTTCTTTTCTGCATCCCTCGCTCCCTCACACTGGCGAATTAACACAGAAATTGCGTCGCCATGAATTACTATGTCTTCTATGACATGTCGTTTTAAATCGAGTAACGTTTCTATGGAAACGACAGGATTTTCTTTTGGGATACGAGTATCTCCATTCCGATGCACTATTCCTTCTTTTCTGCACCCCTCGCTCCCCCACACTGGCGAATTAACACAGAAATTGCGTCGCCATGAATTACTATGTCTTCTATGACATGTCGTTTTAAATCGAGTAACGTTGCTATGGAAACGACACGATTTTCTTTTGGGATACGAGTATCTCCATTCCGATGCACTATTCCTTCTTTTCTGCATCCCTCGCTCCCTCACACTGGCGAATTAACACAGAAATTGCGTCGCCATGGATTACTATGTCTTCTATGACATGTCGTTTTAAATCGAGTAACGTTTCTATGGAAACGAAAGGATTTTCTTTTGGGATACGAGTATCTCCATTCCGATGCACTATTCCTTCTTTTCTGCATCCCTCGCTCCCTCACACTGGCGAATTAATACAGAAATTACGTCGCCATGAATTACTATGTCTTCTGTGACATGTCCTTTTAAATCGAGTAACGTTTCTATGGAAACGACAGGATTTTCTTTTGGGATACGAGTATCTCCATTCCGATGCACTATTCCTTCTTTTCTGCATCCCTCGCTCCCTCACACTGGCGAATTAACACAGAAATTGCGTCGCCATGAATTACTATGTCTTCTATGACATCTCCTCTTAAATCGAGTAACGTTTCTATGGAAACGACAGGATTTTCTTTTGGGATACGAGTATCTCCATTCCGATGCACTATTCCTTCTTTTCTGCATCCCTCGCTCCCTCACACTGGCGAATTAACACAGAAATTGCGTCGCCATGAATTACTATGTCTTCTATAACATCTCCTTTTAAAACGAGTAACGTTTCTATGGAAACGACAGGATTTTCTATTGGGATACGAGTATATCCTTTCCGATGCACTATTCCTACCTTTCTGCATCCCTCGCTGCCCCACACTGGCGAATTAACACACAAATTGCGTCGCCTTGAATTACTATGTCATCTATGACATCTCCTTTTAAATCGAGTAACGTTTCTATGGAAACGACAGGATTTTCTTTTGGGATACGAGTATCTCCTTTCCGATGCACTATTCCTTCTTTTCTGCATCCCTCGCTCCCTCACACTGGCGAATTAACACAGAAATTGCGTCGCCATAAATTACTATGTCTTCTATGACATCTCCTTTTAAATCGCGTAACGTTTCTATGGAAACTACAGGATTTTCTTTTGGGATACGAGTATCTCCATTCCGATGCACTATTCCTTCTATTCTGCATCCCTCTCTCCTCACACTGGCGAATTAACACAGAAATTGCGTCGCCATGAATTACTATGCCTTCTACGACATCTTCTTTTAAATCGAGTAACGTTTCTATGGAAACGACAGGATTTTCTTTTGGGATACGAGTATCTCCATTCCGATGCACTATTCCTTCTTTTCTGCATCCCTCGCTCCCTCACACTGGCGAATTAACACAGAAATTGCGTCGCCATGAATTACTATGTCTTCTATGACATCTCCTTTTAAATCGAGTAACGTTTCTATGGAAACGACAGGATTTTCTTTTGGGATACGAGTATCTCCTTTCCGATGCACTAATCCTTCTTTTCTGCATCCCTCGCTCCATCACACTGGCGAATTAACACAGAAATTGCGTCGCCATGAATTACTATGTCTTCTATGACATCTCCTTTTAAATCGAGTAACGTTTGTATGGAAACGATAGGATTTTCTTTTGGGATACGAGTATCTCCTTCCCGATGCACTATTCCTTCTTTTCTGCACCCCTCGCTCCCTCAGACTGGCGAATTAACACAGAAATTGCGTCGCCATGAATTACTAAGTCTTCTATGACATGTCGTTTTAAATCGAGTAACGTTTCTATGGAAGCGACAGGATTTTCTTTTGGGATACGAGTATCTCCATTCCGATGCACTATTCCTTCTTTTATGCATCCCTCGCTCCCTCACACTGGCGAATTAGCACAGAAATTGCGTCGCCATGAATTACTATGTCTTCTATGACATCTCCTCTTAAATCGAGTAACGTTTCTATGGAAACGACAGGATTTTCTTTTGAGATACGAGTATCTCCATTCCGATGCACTATTCCTTCTTTTCTGCATCCCTCGCTCCCTCACACTGGCGAATTAACACAGAAATTGCGTCGCCATGAATTACTATGTCTTCTATGACATCTCCCTTTAAATCGAGTAACGTTTCTATGGAAACGACAGGATTTTCTTTTGGGATACGAGTATCTCCATTCCGATGCACTATTCCTTCTTTTCTGCATCCCTCGCTCCCTCACAATGGCGAATTAACACAGAAATTTCGTCGCCATGAATTACTATGTCTTCTATGACATGTCGTTTTAAATCGAGTAACGTTTCTATGGAAACGACAGGAATTTCTATTGGGATACGAGTATCTCCTTTCCGATGCACTATTCCTACCTTTCTGCATCCCTCGCTGCCTCACACTGGCGAATTAACACACAAATTGCGTCGCCTTGAATTACTATGTCTTCTATGACATCTCCTTTTAAATCGAGTAACGTTTCTATGGAAACGACAGGATTTTCTTTTGGGATACGAGTATCTCCTTTCCGATGCACTATTCCTTCCTTTCTGCATCCCTCGCTCCCTCACACTGGCGAATTAACACAGAAATTGCGTCTCCATGAATTACTATGTCTTATATGACATCTCCTTTTAAATCGAGTAACGTTTCTATGGAAACTACAGGATTTTCTTTTGGGATACGAGAATCTCCTTTCCGATGCGCTATTCCTTCTTTTCTGCATCCCTCGCTCCCTCACACTGGCGAATTAACACAGAAATGGCGTCGCCATGAATTACTATGTCTTCTATGACATGTCGTTTTAAATCGAGTAACGTTTCTATGGAAACGATAGGATTTACTTTTGGGATACGAGTATCTCCTTTCCGATGCACTATTCCTTCTTTTCTGCATCCCTCGCTCCCTCACCCTGGCGAATAACAACAGAAATGGCGTCGCCATGAATTACTATGTCTTCTATGGCATGTCCTTTTAAATCGAGTAACGTTTCTATGGAAACGACAGGATATTCTTTTGGGATACGAGTATCTATATTCTGATGCACTATTCCTTCTTTTCTGCATCCCTCGCTCCCTCACACTGGCGAATTATCACAGAAATTGCGTCGCCATGAATTACTATGTCTTCTATCACATCTCCTTTTAAATCGAGTAACGTTTCTATGGAAACGAAAGGATTTTCTCTTGGGATACGAGTATCTCCATTCCGATGCACTATTCCTTCTTTTCTGCATCCCTCGCTCCCTCACAATGGCGAATTAACACAGAAATTGCGTCGCCATGAATTACTATGTCTTCTATGACATCTCCTTTTAAATCGAGTAACGTTTCTATGGAAACGACAGGATTTTCTTTTGGGATACGAGTATCTGCATTCCGATGCACTATTCCTTCTTTTCTGCATCCCTCGCTCCCTCACACTGGCGAATTAACACAGAAATTGCGTCGCCATGAATTACTATGTCTTCTGTGACATGTCCTTTTAAATCGAGTAACGTTTCTATGGAAACGACAGGATTTTCTTTTGGGATACGAGTATCTCCATTCCGATGCACTATATTTTCTTTTCTGCATCCCTCGCTCCCTCACACTGGCGAATTAACACAGAAATTGCGTCGCCATGAATTACTATGTCTTCTATGACATCTCCTCTTAAATCGAGTAACGATTCTATGGAAACGACAGGATTTTCTTTTGGGATACGAGTATCTCCATTCCGATGCACTATTCCTTCTTTTCTGCATCCCTCGCTCCCTCACACTGGCGAATTAACACAGAAATTGCGTCGCCATGAAGTACTATGTCTTCTATGACATGTCGTTTTAAATCGAGTAACGTTTCTATGGAAACGACAAGATTTTCTTTTGGGATACGAGTATCTCCATTCCGATGCACTATTCCTTCTTTTCTGCATCCCTCGCTCCCTCACACTGGCGAATTAACACAGAAATTGCGTCGCCATGAATTACTATGTCTTCTATGACATCTCCTTTTAAATCGAGTAACGTTTCTATGGAAACGACGGGATTTTCTTTTGGGATACGAGTATCTCCATTCCGATGCACTATTCCTTCTTTTCTGCATCCCTCGCTCCCTCACACTGGCGAATTAACACAGAAATTGCGTCGCCATGAATTACTATGTCTTCCATGACATCTCCTTTTGAATCGAGTAACGTTTCTATGGAAACGACAGGATTTTCTTTTGGGATACGAGTATCTCCATTCCGATGCACTATTCCTTCTTTTCTGCATCCCTCGCTCCCTCACACTGGCGAATTAACACAGAAATTGCGTCGCCATAAATTACTATGTCTTCTATGACATGTCGTTTTAAATCGAGTAACGTTTCTATGGAAACGACAGGATTTTCTTTTGGGATACGAGTATCTCCATTCCGATGCCCTATTCCTTCTTTTCTGCATCCCTCGCTACCTCACACTGGCGAATTAGCACAGAAATTGCGTCGCCATGAATTACTATGTCTTCTATGACATCTCCCTTTAAATCGAGTAACGTTTCTATGGAAACGACAGGATTTTCTTTTGGGATACGAGTATCTCCATTCCGATGCACTATTCCTTCTTTTCTGCATCCCTCGCTCCCTCACACTGGCGAATTAACACAGAAATTGCGTCGCCATGAATTACTATGTCTTCTATGACATGTCGTTTTAAATCGAGTAACGTTTCTATGGAAACGACAGGATTTTCTTTTGGGATACGAGTATCTCCATTCCGATGCACTATTCCTTCTTTTCTGCATCCCTCGCTCCCTCACACTGGCGAATTAACACAGAAATTGCGTCGGCATGAATTACTATGTCTTCTATGACATCTCCTCTTAAATCGAGTAACGTTTCTATGGAAACGACAGGATTTTCTTTTGGGATACGAGTATCTCCATTCCGATGCACAATTCCTTCTTTTCTGCATCCCTCGCTCCCTCACACTGGCGAATTAACACAGAAATTGCGTCGCCATGAATTACTATGTCTTCTATGACATCTCCCTTTAAATCGAGTAACGTTTCTATGGAAACGACAGGATTTTCTTTTGGGATACGAGTATCTCCATTCCGATGCACTATTCCTTCTTTTCTGCATCCCTCGCTCCCTCACAATGGCGAATTAACACAGAAATTTCGTCGCCATGAATTACTATGTCCTCTATGACATGTCGTTTTAAATCGAGTAACGTTTCTATGGAAACGACAGGATTTTCTTTTGGGATAAGAGTATCTCCATTCCGATGCACTATTCCTTCTTTTCTGCATCCCTCGCTCCCTCACACTGGCGAATTAACACAGAAATTGCGTCGCCATGAATTACTATGTCTTCTATGACATGTCGTTTTAAATCGAGTAACGTTTCTATGGAAACGACAGGATTTTCTTTTGGGATACGAGTATCTCCATTCCGATGCACTATTCCTTCTTTTCTGCACCCCTCGCTCCCCCACACTGGCGAATTAACACAGAAATTTCGTCGCCATGAATTACTATGTCTTCTATGACATGTCGTTTTAAATCGAGTAACGTTTCTATGGAAACGACAGGATTTTCTTTTGGGATACGAGTATCTCCATTCCGATGCACTATTCCTTCTTTTCTGCATCCCTCGCTCCCTCACACTGGCGAATTAACACAGAAATTGCGTCGCCATAAATTACTATGTCTTCTATGACATGTCGTTTTAAATCGAGTAACGTTTCTATGGAAACGACAGGATTTTCTTTTGGGATACGAGTATCTCCATTCCGATGCCCTATTCCTTCTTTTCTGCATCCCTCGCTACCTCACACTGGCGAATTAGCACAGAAATTGCGTCGCCATGAATTACTATGTCTTCTATGACATCTCCCTTTAAATCGAGTAACGTTTCTATGGAAACGACAGGATTTTCTTTTGGGATACGAGTATCTCCATTCCGATGCACTATTCCTTCTTTTCTGCATCCCTCGCTCCCTCACACTGGCGAATTAACACAGAAATTGCGTCGCCATGAATTACTATGTCTTCTATGACATGTCGTTTTAAATCGAGTAACGTTTCTATGGAAACGACAGGATTTTCTTTTGGGATACGAGTATCTCCATTCCGATGCACTATTCCTTCTTTTCTGCACCCCTCGCTCCCCCACACTGGCGAATTAACACAGAAATTGCGTCGCCATGAATTACTATGTCTTCTATGACATGTCGTTTTAAATCGAGTAACGTTGCTATGGAAACGACACGATTTTCTTTTGGGATACGAGTATCTCCATTCCGATGCACTATTCCTTCTTTTCTGCATCCCTCGCTCCCTCACACTGGCGAATTAACACAGAAATTGCGTCGCCATGGATTACTATGTCTTCTATGACATGTCGTTTTAAATCGAGTAACGTTTCTATGGAAACGAAAGGATTTTCTTTTGGGATACGAGTATCTCCATTCCGATGCACTATTCCTTCTTTTCTGCATCCCTCGCTCCCTCACACTGGCGAATTAACACAGAAATTACGTCGCCATGAATTACTATGTCTTCTGTGACATGTCCTTTTAAATCGAGTAACGTTTCTATGGAAACGACAGGATTTTCTTTTGGGATACGAGTATCTCCATTCCGATGCACTATTCCTTCTTTTCTGCATCCCTCGCTCCCTCACACTGGCGAATTAACACAGAAATTGCGTCGCCATGAATTACTATGTCTTCTATGACATCTCCTCTTAAATCGAGTAACGTTTCTATGGAAACGACAGGATTTTCTTTTGGGATACGAGTATCTCCATTCCGATGCACTATTCCTTCTTTTCTGCATCCCTCGCTCCCTCACACTGGCGAATTAACACAGAAATTGCGTCGCCATGAATTACTATGTCTTCTATAACATCTCCTTTTAAAACGAGTAACGTTTCTATGGAAACGACAGGATTTTCTATTGGGATACGAGTATATCCTTTCCGATGCACTATTCCTACCTTTCTGCATCCCTCGCTGCCCCACACTGGCGAATTAACACACAAATTGCGTCGCCTTGAATTACTATGTCTTCTATGACATCTCCTTTTAAATCGAGTAACGTTTCTATGGAAACGACAGGATTTTCTTTTGGGATACGAGTATCTCCTTTCCGATGCACTATTCCTTCCTTTCTGCATCCCTCGCTCCCTCACACTGGCGAATTAACACAGAAATTGCGTCTCCATGAATTACTATGTCTTATATGACATCTCCTTTTAAATCGAGTAACGTTTCTATGGAAACTACAGGATTTTCTTTTGGGATACGAGAATCTCCTTTCCGATGCGCTATTCCTTCTTTTCTGCATCCCTCGCTCCCTCACACTGGCGAATTAACACAGAAATGGCGTCGCCATGAATTACTATGTCTTCTATGACATGTCGTTTTAAATCGAGTAACGTTTCTATGGAAACGATAGGATTTACTTTTGGGATACGAGTATCTCCTTTCCGATGCACTATTCCTTCTTTTCTGCATCCCTCGCTCCCTCACCCTGGCGAATAACAACAGAAATGGCGTCGCCATGAATTACTATGTCTTCTATGGCATGTCCTTTTAAATCGAGTAACGTTTCTATGGAAACGACAGGATATTCTTTTGGGATACGAGTATCTATATTCTGATGCACTATTCCTTCTTTTCTGCATCCCTCGCTCCCTCACACTGGCGAATTATCACAGAAATTGCGTCGCCATGAATTACTATGTCTTCTATCACATCTCCTTTTAAATCGAGTAACGTTTCTATGGAAACGAAAGGATTTTCTCTTGGGATACGAGTATCTCCATTCCGATGCACTATTCCTTCTTTTCTGCATCCCTCGCTCCCTCACAATGGCGAATTAACACAGAAATTGCGTCGCCATGAATTACTATGTCTTCTATGACATCTCCTTTTAAATCGAGTAACGTTTCTATGGAAACGACAGGATTTTCTTTTGGGATACGAGTATCTGCATTCCGATGCACTATTCCTTCTTTTCTGCATCCCTCGCTCCCTCACACTGGCGAATTAACACAGAAATTGCGTCGCCATGAATTACTATGTCTTCTGTGACATGTCCTTTTAAATCGAGTAACGTTTCTATGGAAACGACAGGATTTTCTTTTGGGATGCGAGTATCTCCATTCCGATGCACTATTCCTTCTTTTCTGCATCCCTCGCTCCTTCACACTGGCGAATCAACACAGAAATTGCGTCGCCATGAATTACTATGTCTTCTATGACATCTCCTTTTGAATCGAGTAACGTTTCTATGGAAACGACAGGATTTTCTTTTGGGATACGAGTATCTCCATTCCGATGCACTATATTTTCTTTTCTGCATCCCTCGCTCCCTCACACTGGCGAATTAACACAGAAATTGCGTCGCCATGAATTACTATGTCTTCTATGACATCTCCTCTTAAATCGAGTAACGATTCTATGGAAACGACAGGATTTTCTTTTGGGATACGAGTATCTCCATTCCGATGCACTATTCCTTCTTTTCTGCATCCCTCGCTCCCTCACACTGGCGAATTAACACAGAAATTGCGTCGCCATGAATTACTATGTCTTCTATGACATGTCGTTTTAAATCGAGTAACGTTTCTATGGAAACGACAAGATTTTCTTTTGGGATACGAGTATCTCCATTCCGATGCACTATTCCTTCTTTTCTGCATCCCTCGCTCCCTCACACTGGCGAATTAACACAGAAATTGCGTCGCCATGAATTACTATGTCTTCTATGACATCTCCTTTTAAATCGAGTAACGTTTCTATGGAAACGACGGGATTTTCTTTTGGGATACGAGTATCTCCATTCCGATGCACTATTCCTTCTTTTCTGCATCCCTCGCTCCCTCACACTGGCGAATTAACACAGAAATTGCGTCGCCATGAATTACTATGTCTTCCATGACATCTCCTTTTGAATCGAGTAACGTTTCTATGGAAACGACAGGATTTTCTTTTGGGATACGAGTATCTCCATTCCGATGCACTATTCCTTCTTTTCTGCATCCCTCGCTCCCTCACACTGGCGAATTAACACAGAAATTGCGTCGGCATGAATTACTATGTCTTCTATGACATCTCCTCTTAAATCGAGTAACGTTTCTATGGAAACGACAGGATTTTCTTTTGGGATACGAGTATCTCCATTCCGATGCACAATTCCTTCTTTTCTGCATCCCTCGCTCCCTCACACTGGCGAATTAACACAGAAATTGCGTCGCCATGAATTACTATGTCTTCTATGACATCTCCCTTTAAATCGAGTAACGTTTCTATGGAAACGACAGGATTTTCTTTTGGGATACGAGTATCTCCATTCCGATGCACTATTCCTTCTTTTCTGCATCCCTCGCTCCCTCACAATGGCGAATTAACACAGAAATTTCGTCGCCATGAATTACTATGTCCTCTATGACATGTCGTTTTAAATCGAGTAACGTTTCTATGGAAACGACAGGATTTTCTTTTGGGATAAGAGTATCTCCATTCCGATGCACTATTCCTTCTTTTCTGCATCCCTCGCTCCCTCACACTGGCGAATTAACACAGAAATTGCGTCGCCATGAATTACTATGTCTTCTATGACATGTCGTTTTAAATCGAGTAACGTTTCTATGGAAACGACAGGATTTTCTTTTGGGATACGAGTATCTCCATTCCGATGCACTATTCCTTCTTTTCTGCACCCCTCGCTCCCCCACACTGGCGAATTAACACAGAAATTTCGTCGCCATGAATTACTATGTCTTCTATGACATGTCGTTTTAAATCGAGTAACGTTTCTATGGAAACGACAGGATTTTCTTTTGGGATACGAGTATCTCCATTCCGATGCACTATTCCTTCTTTTCTGCATCCCTCGCTCCCTCACACTGGCGAATTAACACAGAAATTGCGTCGCCATAAATTACTATGTCTTCTATGACATGTCGTTTTAAATCGAGTAACGTTTCTATGGAAACGACAGGATTTTCTTTTGGGATACGAGTATCTCCATTCCGATGCCCTATTCCTTCTTTTCTGCATCCCTCGCTACCTCACACTGGCGAATTAGCACAGAAATTGCGTCGCCATGAATTACTATGTCTTCTATGACATCTCCCTTTAAATCGAGTAACGTTTCTATGGAAACGACAGGATTTTCTTTTGGGATACGAGTATCTCCATTCCGATGCACTATTCCTTCTTTTCTGCATCCCTCGCTCCCTCACACTGGCGAATTAACACAGAAATTGCGTCGCCATGAATTACTATGTCTTCTATGACATGTCGTTTTAAATCGAGTAACGTTTCTATGGAAACGACAGGATTTTCTTTTGGGATACGAGTATCTCCATTCCGATGCACTATTCCTTCTTTTCTGCACCCCTCGCTCCCCCACACTGGCGAATTAACACAGAAATTGCGTCGCCATGAATTACTATGTCTTCTATGACATGTCGTTTTAAATCGAGTAACGTTGCTATGGAAACGACACGATTTTCTTTTGGGATACGAGTATCTCCATTCCGATGCACTATTCCTTCTTTTCTGCATCCCTCGCTCCCTCACACTGGCGAATTAACACAGAAATTGCGTCGCCATGGATTACTATGTCTTCTATGACATGTCGTTTTAAATCGAGTAACGTTTCTATGGAAACGAAAGGATTTTCTTTTGGGATACGAGTATCTCCATTCCGATGCACTATTCCTTCTTTTCTGCATCCCTCGCTCCCTCACACTGGCGAATTAACACAGAAATTACGTCGCCATGAATTACTATGTCTTCTGTGACATGTCCTTTTAAATCGAGTAACGTTTCTATGGAAACGACAGGATTTTCTTTTGGGATACGAGTATCTCCATTCCGATGCACTATTCCTTCTTTTCTGCATCCCTCGCTCCCTCACACTGGCGAATTAACACAGAAATTGCGTCGCCATGAATTACTATGTCTTCTATGACATCTCCTCTTAAATCGAGTAACGTTTCTATGGAAACGACAGGATTTTCTTTTGGGATACGAGTATCTCCATTCCGATGCACTATTCCTTCTTTTCTGCATCCCTCGCTCCCTCACACTGGCGAATTAACACAGAAATTGCGTCGCCATGAATTACTATGTCTTCTATAACATCTCCTTTTAAAACGAGTAACGTTTCTATGGAAACGACAGGATTTTCTATTGGGATACGAGTATATCCTTTCCGATGCACTATTCCTACCTTTCTGCATCCCTCGCTGCCCCACACTGGCGAATTAACACACAAATTGCGTCGCCTTGAATTACTATGTCATCTATGACATCTCCTTTTAAATCGAGTAACGTTTCTATGGAAACGACAGGATTTTCTTTTGGGATACGAGTATCTCCTTTCCGATGCACTATTCCTTCTTTTCTGCATCCCTCGCTCCCTCACACTGGCGAATTAACACAGAAATTGCGTCGCCATAAATTACTATGTCTTCTATGACATCTCCTTTTAAATCGAGTAACGTTTCTATGGAAACTACAGGATTTTCTTTTGGGATACGAGTATCTCCATTCCGATGCACTATTCCTTCTTTTCTGCATCCCTCTCTCCTCACACTGGCGAATTAACACAGAAATTGCGTCGCCATGAATTACTATGTCTTCTATGACATCTCCTTTTAAATCGAGTAACGTTTGTATGGAAACGATAGGATTTTCTTTTGGGATACGAGTATCTCCTTCCCGATGCACTATTCCTTCTTTTCTGCACCCCTCGCTCCCTCAGACTGGCGAATTAACACAGAAATTGCGTCGCCATGAATTACTATGTCTTCTATGACATCTCCTTTTAAATCGAGTAACGTTTCTATGGAAACGACAGGATTTTCTTTTGGGATACGAGTATCTCCATTCCGATGCACTATTCCTTCTTTTCTGCATCCCTCGCTCCCTCACACTGGCGAATTAACACACAAATTGCGTCGCCATGAATTACTATGTCTTCTATGTCATCTCCTTTTAAATCGAGTAACGTTTCTATGGAAACGACAGGATTTTCTTTTGGGATACGAGTGTCTCCATTCCGATGCCCCATTCCTTCTTTCCTGCATCCCTCGCTCCCTCACACTGGCGAATTAACACAGAAATTGCGTCGCCATGAATTACTAAGTCTTCTATGACATGTCGTTTTAAATCGAGTAACGTTTCTATGGAAACGACAGGATTTTCTTTTGGGATACGAGTATCTCCATTCCGATGCACTATTCCTTCTTTTATGCATCCCTCGCTCCCTCACACTGGCGAATTAGCACAGAAATTGCGTCGCCATGAATTACTATGTCTTCTATGACATCTCCTCTTAAATCGAGTAACGTTTCTATGGAAACGACAGGATTTTCTTTTGGGATACGAGTATCTCCATTCCGATGCACTATTCCTTCTTTTCTGCATCCCTCGCTCCCTCACACTGGCGAATTAACACAGAAATTGCGTCGCCATGAATTACTATGTCTTCTATGACATCTCCCTTTAAATCGAGTAACGTTTCTATGGAAACGACAGGATTTTCTTTTGGGATACGAGTATCTCCATTCCGATGCATTATTCCTTCTTTTCTGCATCCCTCGCTCCCTCACAATGGCGAATTAACACAGAAATTTCGTCGCCATGAATTACTATGTCTTCTATGACATGTCGTTTTAAATCGAGTAACGTTTCTATGGAAACGACAGGATTTTCTTTTGGGATACGAGTATCTCCATTCCGATGCACTATTCCTTCTTTTCTGCATCCCTCGCTCCCTCACACTGGCGAATTAACACACAAATTGCGTCGCCATGAATTACTATGTCTTCTATGACATGTCGTTTTAAATCGAGTAACGTTTCTATGGAAACGAAAGGATTTTCTTTTGGGATACGAGTATCTCCATTCCGATGCACTATTCCTTCTTTTCTGCATCCCTCGCTCCCTCACACTGGCGAATTAACACAGAAATTACGTCGCCATGAATTACTATGTCTTCTGTGACATGTCCTTTTAAATCGAGTAACGTTTCTATGGAATCGACAGGATTTTCTTTTGGGATACGAGTATCTCCATTCCGATGCACTATTCCTTCTTTTCTGCATCACTCGCTCCCTCACACTGGCGAATCAACACAGAAATTGCGTCGCCATGAATTACTATGTCTTCTATGACCTCTCCTTTTGAATCGAGTAACGTTTCTATGGAAACGACAGGATTTTCTTTTGGGATACGAGTATCTCCATTCCGATGCACTATTCCTTCTTTTCTGCATCCCTCGCTCCCTCACACTGGCGAATTAACACAGAAATTGCGTCGCCATGAATTACTATGTCTTCTATGACATCTCCTCTTAAATCGAGTAACGTTTCTATGGAAACGAAAGGATTTTCTTTTGGGATACGAGTATCTCCATTCCGATGCACTATTCCTTCTTTTCTGCATCCCTCGCTCCCTCACACTGGCGAATTAACACAGAAATTGCGTCGCCATGAATTACTATGTCTTCTATGACATCTCCTCTTAAATCGAGTAACGTTTCTATGGAAACGACAGGATTTTCTTTTGGGATACGAGTATCTCCATTCCGATGCACTATTCCTTCTTTTCTGCATCCCTCGCTCCCTCACACTGGCGAATTAACACAGAAATTGCGTCGCCATGAATTACTATGTCTTCTATAACATCTCCTTTTAAAACGAGTAACGTTTCTATGGAAACGACAGGATTTTCTATTGGGATACGAGTATCTCCTTTCCGATGCACTATTCCTTCTTTTCTGCATCCCTCGCTCCCTCACACTGGCGAATTAACACAGAAATTGCGTCGCCATGAATTACTATGTCTTCTATGACATCTCCTCTTAAATCGAGTAACGTTTCTATGGAAACGACAGGATTTTCTTTTGGGATACGAGTATCTCCATTCCGATGCACTATTCCTTCTTTTCTGCATCCCTCGCTCCCTCACACTGGCGAATTAACACAGAAATTGCGTCGCCATGAATTACTATGTCTTCTATAACATCTCCTTTTAAAACGAGTAACGTTTCTATGGAAACGACAGGATTTTCTATTGGGATACGAGTATCTCCTTTCCGATGCACTATTCCTACCTTTCTGCATCCCTCGCTGCCCCACACTGGCGAATTAACACACAAATTGCGTCGCCTTGAATTACTATGTCATCTATGACATCTCCTTTTAAATCGAGTAACGTTTCTATGGAAACGACAGGATTTTCTTTTGGGATACGAGTATCTCCTTTCCGATGCACTATTCCTTCTTTTCTGCATCCCTCGCTCCCTCACACTGGCGAATTAACACAGAAATTGCGTCGCCATAAATTACTATGTCTTCTATGACATCTCCTTTTAAATCGAGTAACGTTTCTATGGAAACTACAGGATTTTCTTTTGGGATACGAGTATCTCCATTCCGATGCACTATTCCTTCTTTTCTGCATCCCTCTCTCCTCACACTGGCGAATTAACACAGAAATTGCGTCGCCATGAATTACTATGTCTTCTACGACATCTTCTTTTAAATCGAGTAACGTTTCTATGGAAACGACAGGATTTTCTTTTGGGATACGAGTATCTCCATTCCGATGCACTATTCCTTCTTTTCTGCATCCCTCGCTCCCTCACACTGGCGAATTAACACAGAAATTGCGTCGCCATGAATTACTATGTCTTCTATGACATCTCCTTTTAAATCGAGTAACGTTTCTATGGAAACGACAGGATTTTCTTTTGGGATACGAGTATCTCCTTTCCGATGCACTAATCCTTCTTTTCTGCATCCCTCGCTCCATCACACTGGCGAATTAACACAGAAATTGCGTCGCCATGAATTACTATGTCTTCTATGACATCTCCTTTTAAATCGAGTAACGTTTGTATGGAAACGATAGGATTTTCTTTTGGGATACGAGTATCTCCTTCCCGATGCACTATTCCTTCTTTTCTGCACCCCTCGCTCCCTCACACTGGCGAATTAACACAGAAATTGCGTCGCCATGAATTACTATGTCTTCTATGACATCTCCTTTTAAATCGAGTAACGTTTCTATGGAAACGACAGGATTTTCTTTTGGGATACGAGTATCTCCATTCCGATGCACTATTCCTTCTTTTCTGCATCCCTCGCTCCCTTAGACTGGCGAATTAACACACAAATTGCGTCGCCATGAATTACTATGTCTTCTATGTCATCTCCTTTTAAATCGAGTAACGTTTCTATGGAAACGACAGGATTTTCTTTTGGGATACGAGTATCTCCATTCCGATGCCCCATTCCTTCTTTCCTGCATCCCTCGCTCCCTCACACTGGCGAATTAACACAGAAATTGCGTCGCCATGAATTACTAAGTCTTCTATGACATGTCGTTTTAAATCGAGTAACGTTTCTATGGAAACGACAGGATTTTCTTTTGGGATACGAGTATCTCCATTCCGATGCACTATTCCTTCTTTTATGCACCCCTCGCTCCCTCACACTGGCGAATTAACACAGAAATTGCGTCGCCATGAATTACAATGTCTTCTATGACATCTCCTTTTGAATCGAGCAACGTTTCTATGGAAACGACAGGATTTTCTTTTGGGATACGAGTATCTCCATTCCGATGCACTATTCCTTCTTTTCTGCATCCCTCGCTCCCTCACACTGGCGAATTAACACAGAAATTGCGTCGCCATGAATTACTATGTCTTCTATGACATCTCCTCTTAAATCGAGTAACGTTTCTATGGAAACGACAGGATTTTCTTTTGGGATACGGGTATCTCCATTCCGATGCACTATTCCTTCTTTTCTGCATCCCTCGCTCCCTCACACTGGCGAATTAACACAGAAATTGCGACGCCATGAATTACTATGTCTTCTATGACATCTCCTTTTGAATCGAGTAACGTTTCTATGGAATCGACAGGATTTTCTTTTGGGATACGGGTATCTCCATTCCGATGCACTATTCCTTCTTTTCTGCATCCCTCGCTCCCTCACACTGGCGAATTAACACAGAAATTGCGTCGCCATGAATTACTATGTCTTCTATGACATGTCGTTTTATATCGAGTAACGTTTCTATGGAAACGACAGGATTTTCTTTTGGGATACGAGTATCTCCATTCCGATGCACTATTCCTTCTTTTCTGCATCCCTCGCTCCCTCACACTGGCGAATTAACACAGAAATTGCGTCGCCATGAATTACTATGTCTTCTATGACATCTCCTTTTAAATCGAGTAACGTTTCTATGGAAACGACAGGATTTTCTTTTGGGATACGAGTATCTCCATTCCGATGCACTATTCCTTCTTTTCTGCATCCCTCGCTCCCTTAGACTGGCGAATTAACACACAAATTGCGTCGCCATGAATTACTATGTCTTCTATGTCATCTCCTTTTAAATCGAGTAACGTTTCTATGGAAACGACAGGATTTTCTTTTGGGATACGAGTATGTCCATTCCGATGCACTATTCCTTCTTTTCTACATCCCTCGCCCCCTCACACTGGCGAATTAACACAGAAATTGCGTCGCCATGAATTACTATGTCGTCTATGACATCTCCTCTTAAATCGAGTAACGTTTCTATGGAAACGACAGGATTTTCTTTTGGGATACGAGTATCTCCATTCCGATGCACTATTCCTTCTTTTCTGCATCCATCGCTCCCTCGCACTGGCGAATTAACATAGAAATTGCGTCGCCATGAATTACTATGTCTTCTATGACATCTCCTTTTGAATCGAGTAACGTTTCTATGGAAACGACAGGATTTTCTTTTGGGATACGAGTATCTCCATTTCGATGCACTATTCCTTCTTTTCTGCATCCCTCGCTCCCTCACACTGGCGAATTAAGACAGAAATTGCGTCGCCATGAATTACTATGTCTTCTATGACATCTCCTTTTAAATTGAGTAACGTTTCTATGGAAACAACAGGATTTTCTTTTGGGATACGAGTATCTCCATTCCGATGCACTATTCCTTCTTTTCTGCATCCCTCGCTCCCCCACACTGGCGAATTAACACAGAAATTGCGTCGCCATGAATTACTATGTCTTCTATGACATGTCGTTTTAAATCGATTATTGTTTCTATGGAAACGACAGGATTTTCTTTTGGGATAAGAGTATCTCCATTCCGATGCACTATTCCTTCTTTTCTGCATCCCTCGTTCCCTCACACTGGCGAATTAACACAGAAATTGCGTCGCCATGAATTACTATGTCTTCTACGACATGTACTTTTAAATCGAGTAACGTTTCTATGGAAACGACAGGATTTTCTTTTGGGATACGAGTATCTCCTTTCCGATGCACTATTCCTTCTTTTCTGCATCCCTCGCTCCCTCACACTGGAGAATTAACACAGAAATTGCGTCGCCATGAATTACTATGTCTTCTATGACATGTCGTTTTAAATCGAGTAACGTTTCTATGGAAACGACAGGATTTTCTTTTGGGATATGAGTGTCTCCTTTCCGATGCACTATTCCTTCTTTTCTGCATCCCTCGCTCCCTCACACTGGCGAATTAACACAGAAATTGCGTCTCCATGAATTACTATGTCTTCTATGACATGTCGTTTTAAATCGATTAACGTTTCTATGGAAACGACAGGATTTTCTTTTGGGATACGAGTATCTCCTTTCCGATGCACTATTCCTTCTTTTCTGCATCCCTCGCTCCCTCACACTGGCGAATTAACACAGAAATTGCGTCGCCATGAATTACTATGTCTTCTATGACATCTCATTTTAAATCGATTAACGTTTCTATGGAAACGACAGGATTTTTTTTTTGGGATACGAGTATCTCCTTTCCGATGCACTATTCCTTCTTTTCTGCATCCCTCGCTCCCTCACACTGGCGAATTAACACAGAAATTGCGTCGCCATGAATTACTATGTCTTCTATGTCATCTCCTTTTAAAACGAGTAACGTTTCTATGGAAACGACAGGATTTTCTTTTGGGATACGAGTATCTCCATTCCGATGCCCTATTCCTTCTTTCCCGCATCCCTCGCTCCCTCACACTGGCGAATTAACACAGAAATTGCGTCGCCATGAATTACTATGTCTTCTATGACATGTAGTTTTAAATCGAGTAACGTTTCTATGGAAACGACAGGATTTTCTTTTGGGATACGAGTATCTCCATTCCGATGCACTATTCCTTCTTTTATGCATCCCTCGCTCCCTCACACTGGCGAATTAACACAATAATTGCGTCGCCATGAATTACTATGTCTTCTATGACGTCTCCTTTTAAATCGAGTAACGTTTCTATGGAAACGACAGGATTTTCTTTTGGGATACGAGTATCTCCATTCCGATACACTATTCCTTCTTTTCTGCATCCCTCGCTCCCTCACACTGGCGAATTAACACAGAAATTGCGTCGCCATGAATTACTATGTCTTCTATGACATCTCCTTTTAAATCGAGTAACGTTTCTGTGAAAACGACAGGATTTTCTTTTGGGATACGAGTATCTCCTTTCCGATGCACTATTCCTTCTTTTCTGCATCCCTCGCTCCCTCACACTGGAGAATTAACACAGAAATTGCGTCGCCATGTATTACTATGTCTTCTATGACATGTCGTTTTAAATCGAGTAACGTTTCTATGGAAACGACAGGATTTTCTTTTGGGATACGAGTATCTCCTTTCCGATGCACTAATCCTTCTTTTCTGCATCCCTCGCTCCCTCACACTGGCGAATTAACACAGAAATTGCGTCGCCATGAATTACTATGTCTTCTATGACATCTACTTTTAAATCGAGTAACGTTTGTATGGAAACGATAGGATTTTCTTTTGGGATACGAGTATCTCCTTTCCGATGCACTATTCCTTCTTTTCTGCATCCCTCGCTCCCTCACACTGGCGAATTAACACAGAAATTGCGTCGCCATGAATTACTATGTCTTCTATGACATCTCCTTTTAAATCGAGTAACGTTTCTATGGAAACGACAGGATTTTCTTTTGGGATACGAAAATTTCCATTCCGATGCACTATTCCTTCTTTTCTGCATCCCTCGCTCCCTCACAATGGCGAAT
Source organism: Schistocerca serialis cubense (assembly GCF_023864345.2). Taxonomy (NCBI): domain Eukaryota; kingdom Metazoa; phylum Arthropoda; class Insecta; order Orthoptera; family Acrididae; genus Schistocerca; species Schistocerca serialis. Next base: position 905,310 of record NC_064642.1, read on the forward strand.
TAACACAGAAATTGCGTCGCCATGAATTACTATGTCTTCTATGACATCTCCTTTTAAATCGAGTAACGTTTCTATGGAACGACAGGATTTTCTTTTGGGATACGAGTATCTCCATTCCGATGCACTATTCCTTCTTTTCTGCATCCCTCGCTACCTCACACTGGCGAATTAACACAGAAATTGCGTCGCCATGAATTACTATGTCTTCTGTGACATGTCGTTTTAAATCGAGTAACGTTTCTATGGAAACGACAGGATTTTCTTTTGGGATACGAGTATCTCCATTCCGATGCACTATTCCTTCTTTTCTGCATCCCCCGCTCCCTCACACTGGCGAATTAACACAAAAATTGCGTCGCCATGAGTTACTATGTCTTCTATGACATCTCCTTTTAAATCGAGTAACGTTTCTATGGAAACGACAGGATTTTCTTTTGGGATACGAGTATCTCCATTCCGATGCACTATTCCTTCTTTTCTGCATCCCTCGCTCCCTCACACTGGCGAATTAACACAGAAATTGCGTCAACCATGAATTACTATGTCTTCTATGACATCTCCTCTTAAATCGAGTAACGTTTCTATGGAAACGACAGGATTTTCTTTTGGGATACGAGTATCTCCATTCTGATGCACTATTCCTTCTTTTCTGCATCCCTCGCTCCCTCACACTGGCGAATTATCACAGAAATTGCGTCGCCATGAATTACTATGTCTTCTATGACATCTGCTTTTAAATCGAGTAACGTTTCTATGGAAACGACAGGATTTTCTTTTGGGATACGAGTATCTCCATTCCGATGCACTATTCCTTCTTTTCTGTATCCCTCGCTCCCTCACACTGGCGAATTAACACAGAAATTGCGTCGCCATGAATTACTATGTCTTCTATGACATGTCGTTTTAAATCGAGTAACGTTTCTATGGAAACGACAGGATTTTCTTTTGGGATACGAGTATCTCCATTCCGATGCACTATTCCTTCTTTTCTACATCCCTCTCTCCCTCACACTGGCGAATTAACACAGAAATTGCGTCGCCATGAATTACTATGTCTTCTGTGACATGTCCTTCTAAATCGAGTAACGTCTCTATGGAAACGACAGGATTTTCTTTTGGGATACGAGTATCTCCATTCCGATGCACTATTCCTTCTTTTCTGCATCCCTCGCTCCCTCACACTGGCGAATTAACACAGAAATTGCGTCAGCATGAATTACTATGTCTTCTATGACATCTCCTTTTAAATTGAGTAACGTTTCTATGGAAACGACGGGATTTTCTTTTGGGATACGAGTATCTCCATTCCGATGCACTATTCCTTCTTTTCTGCATCCCTCGCTCCCTCACACTGGCGAATTAACACAGAAATTGCGTCGCCATGAATTACTATGTCTTCTATGACATCTCCTTTTGAATCGAGTAACGTTTCTATGGAAACGACAGGATTTTCTTTTGGGATACGAGTATCTCCATTCCGATGCACTATTCCTTCTTTTCTGCATCCCTCGCTCCCTCACACTGGCGAATTTACACAGAAATTGCGTCGCCATGAAGTACTATGTCTTCTATGACATCTCCTTTTAAATCGAGTAACGTTTCTATGGAAACTACGGGATTTTCTTTTGGGATACGAGTATCTCCATTCCGATGCACTATTCCTTCTTTTCTGCACCCCTCGCTCCCTCACACTGGCGAATTAACACAGAAATTGCGTCGCCATGAATTACTATGTCTTCTATGACATCTCCTCTTAAATCGAGTAACGTTTCTGTGTAAACGACAGGATTTTCTTTTGGGATACGAGTATCTCCATTCCGATGCACTATTCCTTCTTTTCTGCATCCCTCGCTCCCTCACACTGGCGAATTAACACAGAAATTGCGTCGCCATGAATTACTATGTCTTCTATAACATCACCTTTTAAATCGAGTAACGTTTCTATGGAAACGACAGGAATTTCTATTGGGATAGGAGTATCTCCTTTCCGATGCACTATTCCTATCTTTCTGCATCCCTCGCTGCCTCACACTGGCGAATTAACACACAAATTGCGTCGCCTTGAATTACTATGTCTTCTATGACATCTCCTTTTAAATCGAGTAACGTTTCTATGGAAACGACAGGATTTTCTTTTGGGATACGAGTATCTCCTTTCCGATGCACTATTCCTTCCTTTCTGCATCCCTCGCTCCCTCACACTGGCGAATTAACACAGAAATTGCGTCTCCATGAATTACTATGTCTTATATGACATCTCCTTTTAAATCGAGCAACGTTTCTATGGAAACTACAGGATTTTCTTTTGGGATACGAGAATCTCCTTTCCGATGCGCTATTCCTTCTTTTCTGCATCCCTCGCTCCCTCACACTGGCGAATTGACACAGAAATGGCGTCGCCATGAATTACTATGTCTTCTATGACATGTCGTTTTAAATCGAGTAACGTTTCTATGGAAACGATAGGATTTACTTTTGGGATACAAGTATCTCCTTTCCGATGCACTATTCCTTCTTTTCTGCATCCCTCGCTCCCTCACCCTGGCGAATAACAACAGAAATGGCGTCGCCATGAATTACTATGTCTTCTATGGCATGTCCTTTTAAATCGAGTAACGTTTCTATGGAAACGACAGGATATTCTTTTGGGATACGAGTATCTCCATTCTGATGCACTATTCCTTCTTTTCTGCATCCCTCGCTCCCTCACACTGGCGAATTAACACAGAAATTGCGTCGCCATGAATTACTATGTCTTCTATGACATCTCCTTTTAAATCGAGTAACGTTTCTATGGAAACGACAGGATTTTCTTTTGGGATACGAGTATCTCGTTTCCGATGCGCTATTCCTTCTTTTCTGCATCCCTCGCTCCCTCACACTGGCGAATTAACACAGAAATGGCGTCGCCATGAATTACTATGTCTTCTATGACATCTCCTTTTAAATCGAGTAACGTTTCTATGGAAACGATAGGATTTACTTTTGGGATACGAGTATCTCCTTTCCGATGCACTATTCCTCCTTTTCTGCATCCCTCGCTCCCTCACCCTGGCGAATAACAACAGAAATGGCGTCGCCATGAATTACTATGTCTTCTATGGCATGTATTTTTAAATCGAGTAACGTTTCTATGGAAACGACAGGATTTTCTTTTGGGATACGAGTATCTCCAGTCTGATGCACTATTCCTTCTTTTCTGCATCCCTCGCTCCCTCACACTGGCGAATTATCACAGAAATTGCGTCGCCATGAATTACTATGTCTTCTATGACATCTGCTTTTAAATCGAGTAACGTTTCTATGGAAACGACAGGATTTTCTTTTGGGATACGAGTATCTCCATTCCGATGCACTATTCCTTCATTTCTGCATCCCTCGCTCCCTCACACTGGCGAATTAACACAGAAATTGCGTCGCCATGAATTACTATGTCTTCTATGACATGTCGTTTTAAATCGAGTAACGTTTCTATGGAAACGACAGGATTTTCTTTTGGGATACGAGTATCTCCATTCCGATGCACTATTCCTTCTTTTCTACATCCCTCTCTCCCTCACACTGGCGAATTAACACAGAAATTGCGTCGCCATGAATTACTATGTCTTCTGTGACATGTCCTTTTAAATCGAGTACCGTCTCTATGGAAACGACAGGATTTTCTTTTGGGATACGAGTATCTCCATTCCGATGCACTATTCCTTCTTTTCTGCATCCCTCGCTCCCTCACACTGGCGAATTAACACAGAAATTGCGTCAGCATGAATTACTATGTCTTCTATGACATCTCCTTTTAAATTGAGTAACGTTTCTATGGAAACGACGGGAATTTCTTTTGGGATACGAGTATCTCCATTCCGATGCACTATTCCTTCTTTTCTGCATCCCTCGCTCCCTCTCACTGGCGAATTAACACAGAAATTGCGTCGCCATGAATTACTATGTCTTCTATGACATCTCCTTTTGAATCGAGTAACGTTTCTATGGAAACGACAGGATTTTCTTTTGGGATACGAGTATCTCCATTCCGATGCACTATTGCTTGTTTTCTGCATCCTTTGCTTCCTCACACTGGCGAATTAACACAGAAATTGCGTCGCCATGAATTACTATGTCTTCTATGACATCTCCCTTTAAATCGAGTAACGTTTCTATGGAAACGACAGGATTTTCTTTTGGGATACGAGTATCTCCATTCCGATGCACTATTCCTTCTTTTCTGCATCCCTCGCTCCCTCACACTGGCGAATTAACACAGAAATTGCGTCGCCATGAATTATTATGTCTTCTATGACATGTCGTTTTAAATCGAGTAACGTTTCTATGGAAACGACAGGATTTTCTTTTGGAATACGAGTATCTCCATTCCGATGCACTATTCCATCTTTTCTGCATCCCTCGCTCCCTCACACTGGTGAATTAACACAGAAATTGCGTCGCCATGAATTACTATGTCTTCTGTGACATGTCCTTTTAAATCGAGTAACGTTTCTATGGAAACGACAGGATTTTCTTTTGGGATACGAGTATCTCCATTCCGATGCACTATTCCTTCTTTTCTGCATCCCTCGCTCCCTCACACTGGCGAATTAACACAGAAATTGCGTCGCCATGAATTACTATGTCTTCTATGACATCTCCTCTTAAATCGAGTAAGGTTTCTGTGTAAACGACAGGATTTTATTTTGGGATACGAGTATCTCCATTCCGATGCACTATTCCTTCTTTTCTGCATCCCTCGCTCCCTCACACTGGCGAATTAACACAGAAATTGCGTCGCCATGAATTACTATGTCTTCTATAACATCACCTTTTAAATCGAGTAACGTTTCTATGGAAACGACAGGAATTTCTATTGGGATAGGAGTATCTCCTTTCCGATGCACTATTCCTACCTTTCTGCATCCCTCGCTGCCTCACACTGGCAAATTAACACACAAATTGCGTCGCCTTGAATTACTATGTCTTCTATGACATCTCCTTTTAAATCGAGTAACGTTTCTATGGAAACGACAGGATTTTCTTTTGGGATACGAGTATCTCCTTTCCGATGCACTATTCCTTCCTTTCTGCATCCCTCGCTCCCTCACACTGGCGAATTAACACAGAAATTGCGTCTCCAAGAATTACTATGTCTTATATGACATCTCCTTTTAAATCGAGCAACGTTTCTATGGAAACTACAGGATTTTCTTTTGGGATACGAGAATCTCCTTTCCGATGCGCTATTCCTTCTTTTCTGCATCCCTCGCTCCCTCACATTGGCGAATTAACACAGAAATGGCGTCGCCATGAATTACTATGTCTTCTATGACATGTCGTTTTAAATCGAGTAACGTTTCTATGGAAACGATAGGATTTACTTTTGGGATACAAGTATCTCCTTTCCGATGCACTATTCCCTCTTTTCTGCATCCCTCGCTCCCTCACCCTGGCGAATAACAACAGAAATGGCGTCGCCATGAATTACTATGTCTTCTATGACATGTCCTTTTAAATCGAGTAACGTTTCTATGGAAATGACAGGATATTCTTTTGGGATACGAGTATCTCCATTCTGATGCACTATTCCTTCTTTTCTGCATCCCTCGCTCCCTCACACTGGCGAATTAACACAGAAATTGCGTCGCCATGAATTACTATGTCTTCTATGACATCTCCTTTTAAATCGAGTAACGTTTCTATGGAAACGACAGGATTTTCTTTTGGGATACGAGTATCTCGTTTCCGATGCGCTATTCCTTCTTTTCTGCATCCCTCGCTCCCTCACACTGGCGAATTAACACAGAAATGGCGTCGCCATGAATTACTATGTCTTCTATGACATCTCCTTTTAAATCGAGTAACGTTTCTATGGAAACGATAGGATTTACTTTTGGGATACGAGTATCTCCTTTCCGATGCACTATTCCTCCTTTTCTGCATCCCTCGCTCCCTCACCCTGGCGAATAACAACAGAAATGGCGTCGCCATGAATTACTAAGTCTTCTATGGCATGTATTTTTAAATCGAGTAACGTTTCTATGGAAACGACAGGATTTTCTTTTGGGATACGAGTATCTCCAGTCTGATGCACTATTCCTTCTTTTCTGCATCCCTCGCTCCCTCACACTGGCGAATTATCACAGAAATTGCGTCGCCATGAATTACTATGTCTTCTATGACATCTGCTTTTAAATCGAGTAACGTTTCTATGGAAACGACAGGATTTTCTTTTGGGATACGAGTATCTCCATTCCGATGCACTATTCCTTCTTTTCTGCATCCCTCGCTCCCTCACACTGGCGAATTAACACAGAAATTGCGTCGCCATGAATTACTATGTCTTCTATGACATGTCGTTTTAAATCGAGTAACGTTTCTATGGAAACGACAGGATTTTCTTTTGGGATACGAGTATCTCCATTCCGATGCACTATTCCTTCTTTTCTACATCCCTCTCTCCCTCACACTGGCGAATTAACACAGAAATTGCGTCGCCATGAATTACTATGTCTTCTGTGACATGTCCTTTTAAATCGAGTACCGTCTCTATGGAAACGACAGGATTTTCTTTTGGGATACGAGTATCTCCATTCCGATGCACTATTCCTTCTTTTCTGCATCCCTCGCTCCCTCACACTGGCGAATTAACACAGAAATTGCGTCAGCATGAATTACTATGTCTTCTATGACATCTCCTTTTAAATTGAGTAACGTTTCTATGGAAACGACGGGAATTTCTTTTGGGATACGAGTATCTCCATTCCGATGCACTATTCCTTCTTTTCTGCATCCCTCGCTCCCTCACACTGGCGAATTAACACAGAAATTGCGTCGCCATGAATTACTATGTCTTCTATGACATCTCCTTTTGAATCGAGTAACGTTTCTATGGAAACGACAGGATTTTCTTTTGGGATACGAGTATCTCCATTCCGATGCACTATTGCTTGTTTTCTGCATCCTTTGCTTCCTCACACTGGCGAATTAACACAGAAATTGCGTCGCCATGAATTACTATGTCTTCTATGACATCTCCCTTTAAATCGAGTAACGTTTCTATGGAAACGACAGGATTTTCTTTTGGGATACGAGTATCTCCATTCCGATGCACTATTCCTTCTTTTCTGCATCCCTCGCTCCCTCACACTGGCGAATTAACACAGAAATTGCGTCGCCATGAATTATTATGTCTTCTATGACATGTCGTTTTAAATCGAGTAACGTTTCTATGGAAACGACAGGATTTTCTTTTGGAATACGAGTATCTCCATTCCGATGCACTATTCCATCTTTTCTGCATCCCTCGCTCCCTCACACTGGTGAATTAACACAGAAATTGCGTCGCCATGAATTACTATGTCTTCTGTGACATGTCCTTTTAAATCGAGTAACGTTTCTATGGAAACGACAGGATTTTCTTTTGGGATACGAGTATCTCCATTCCGATGCACTATTCCTTCTTTTCTGCATCCCTCGCTCCCTCACACTGGCGAATTAACACAGAAATTGCGTCGCCATGAATTACTATGTCTTCTATGACATCTCCTCTTAAATCGAGTAACGTTTCTGTGTAAACGACAGGATTTTATTTTGGGATACGAGTATCTCCATTCCGATGCACTATTCCTTCTTTTCTGCATCCCTCGCTCCCTCACACTGGCGAATTAACACAGAAATTGCGTCGCCATGAATTACTATGTCTTCTATAACATCACCTTTTAAATCGAGTAACGTTTCTATGGAAACGACAGGAATTTCTATTGGGATACGAGTATCTCCTTTCCGATGCACTATTCCTACCTCTCTGTATCCCTCGCTGCCTCACACTGGCGAATTAACACACAAATTGCGTCGCCTTGAATTACTATGTCTTCTATGACATCTCCTTTTAAATCGAGTAACGTTTCTATGGAAACGACAGGATTTTCTTTTGGGATACGAGTATCTCCTTTCCGATGCACTATTCCTCCTCTTCTGCATCCCTCGCTCCCTCACACTGGCGAATTAACACAGGAATTGCGTCTCCATGAATTACTATGTCTTATATGACATCTCCTTTTAAATCGAGTAACGTTTCTATGGAAACTACAGGATTTTCTTTTGGGATACGAGAATCTCCTTTCCGATGCGCTATTCCTTCTTTTCTGCATCCCTCGCTCCCTCACACTGGCGAATTAACACAGAAATGGCGTCGCCATGAATTACTATGTCTTCTATGACATGTCGTTTTAAATCGAGTAACGTTTCTATGGAAACGATAGGATTTATTTTTGGGATACGAGTATCTCCTTTCCGATGCACTATACCTTCTTTTCTGCATCCCTCGCTCCCTCACCCTGGCGAATAACAACAGAAATGGCGTCGCCATGAATTACTATGTCTTCTATGGCATGTCCTTTTAAATCGAGTAACGTTTCTATGGAAACGACAGGATATTCTTTTGGGATACGAGTATCTCCATTCTGATGCACTATTCCTTCTTTTCTGCATCCCTCGCTCCCTCACACTGGCGAATTATCACAGAAATTGCGTCGCCATGAATTACTATGTCTTCTATCACATCTCCTTTTAAATCGAGTAACGTTTCTATGGAAACGACAGGATTTTCTTTTGGGATACGAGTATCTCCATTCCGATGCACTATTCCTTCTTTTCTGCATCCCTCGCTCCCTCAAAATGGCGAATTAACACAGAAATTGCGTCGCCATGAATTACTATGTCTTCTATGACATCTCCTTTTAAATCGAGTAACGTTTCTATGGAAACGACAGGATTTTCTTTTGGGATACGAGTATCACCATATCGATGCACTATTCCTTCCTTTCTGCATCCCTCGCTCCCTCACACTGGCGAATTAACACAGAAATTGCGTCGCCATGAATTACTATGTCTTCTGTGACATGTCCTTTTAAATCGAGTAACGTTTCTATGGAAACGACAGGATTTTCTTTTGGGATACGAGTATCTCCATTCCGATGCACTATTCCTTCTTTTCTGCATCCCTCGCTCCCTCACACTGGCGAATTAACACAGAAATTGCGTCGCCATGAATTACTATGTGTTCTATGACATCTCCTTTTAAATCGAGTAACGTTTCTATGGAAACGACGGGATTTTCTTTTGGGATACGAGTATCTCCATTCCGATGCACTATTCCTTCTTTTCTGCATCCCTCGCTCCCTCACACTGGCGAATTAACACAGAAATTGCGTCGCCTTGAATTACTATGTCTTCTATGACATCTCCTTTTGAATCGAGTAACGTTTCTATGGAAACGACAGGATTTTCTTTTGGGATAGGAGTATCTCCATTCCGATGCACTATTGCTTGTTTTCTGCATCCTTTGCTTCCTCACACTGGCGAATTAACACAGAAATTGCGTCGCCATGAATTACTATGTCTTCTATGACATCTCCTTTTAAATCGAGTAACGTTTCTATGGAAACGACAGGATTTTCTTTTGGGATACGAGTATCTCCATTCCGATGCACTATTCCTTCTTTTCTGCATCCCTCGCTCCCTCACAATGGCGAATTAACACAGAAATTGCGACGCCATGAATTACTATGTCTTCTATGACATGTCGTTTTAAATCGAGTAACGTTTCTATGGAAACGACAGGATTTTCTTTTGGGATACGAGTATCTCCATTCTGATGCACTATTCCTTCTTTCCTGCATCCCTCGCTCCCTCACACTGGCGAATTAACACAGAAATTGCGTCGCCATGAATTACTATGTCTTCTATGACATGTCGTTTTAAATCGAGTAACATTTCTATGGAAACGACAGGATTTTCTTTTGGAATACGAGTATCTCCATTCCGATGCACTATTCCATCTTTTCTGCATCCCTCGCTCCCTCACACTGGTGAATTAACACAGAAATTACGTCGCCATGAATTACTATGTCTTCTGTGACATGTCCTTTTAAATCGAGTAACGTTTCTATGGAAACTACAGGATTTTCTTTTATGATACGAGTATCTCCATTCCGATGCACTATTCCTTCTTTTCTGCATCCCTCGCACCCTCACACTGGCGAATTAACACAGAAATTGCGTCGCCATGAAGTACTATGTCTTCTATGACATCTCCTTTTAAATCGAGTAACGTTTCTATGGAAACTACGGGATTTTCTTTTGGGATACGAGTATCTCCATTCCGATGCACTATTCCTTCTTTTCTGCATCCCTCGCTCCCTCACACTGGCGAATTAACACAGAAATTGCGTCGCCATGAATTACTATGTCTTCTATGACATCTCCTCTTAAATCGAGTAACGTTTCTATGGAAACGACAGGATTTTCTTTTGGGATACGAGTATCTCCATTCCGATGCACTATTCCTTCTTTTCTGCATCCCTCGCTCCCTCACACTGGCGAATTAACACAGAAATTGCGTCGCCATGAATTACTATGTCTTCTATAACATCACTTTTTAAATCGAGTAACGTTTCTATGGAAACGACAGGAATTTCTATTGGGATACGAGTATCTCCTTTCCGATGCACTATTCCTACCTTTCTGCATCCCTCGCTGCCTCACACTGGCGAATTAACACACAAATTGCGTCGCCTTGAATTACTATGTCTTCTATGACATCTCCTTTTAAATCGAGTAACGTTTCTATGGAAACGACAGGATTTTCTTTTGGGATACGAGTATCTCCTTTCCGATGCAATATTCCTTCCTTTCTGCATCCCTCGCTCCCTCACACTGGCGAATTAACACAGAAATTGCGTCTCCATGAATTACTATGTCTTATATGACATCTCCTTTTAAATCGAGTAACGTTTCTATGGAAACTACAGGATTTTCTTTTGGGATACGAGAATCTCCTTTCCGATGCGCTATTCCTTCTTTTCTGCATCCCTCGCTCCCTCACACTGGCGAATTAACACAGAAATGGCGTCGCCATGAATTACTATGTCTTCTATGACATGTCGTTTTAAATCGAGTAACGTTTCTATGGAAACGATAGGATTTACTTTTGGGATACGAGTATCTCCTTTCCGATGCACTATTCCTTCTTTTCTGCATCCCTCGCTCCCTCACCCTGGCGAATAACAACAGAAATGGCGTCGCCATGAATTACTATGTCTTCTATGGCATGTCCTTTTAAATCGAGTAACGTTTCTATGGAAACGACAGGATATTCTTTTGGGATACGAGTATCTATATTCTGATGCACTATTCCTTCTTTTCTGCATCCCTCGCTCCCTCACACTGGCGAATTATCACAGAAATTGCGTCGCCATGAATTACTATGTCTTCTATCACATCTCCTTTTAAATCGAGTAACGTTTCTATGGAAACGAAAGGATTTTCTTTTGGGATACGAGTATCTCCATTCCGATGCACTATTCCTTCTTTTCTGCATCCCTCGCTCCCTCACAATGGCGAATTAACACAGAAATTGCGTCGCCATGAATTACTATGTCTTCTATGACATCTCCGTTTAAATCGAGTAACGTTTCTATGGAAACGACAGGATTTTCTTTTGGGATACGAGTATCTGCATTCCGATGCACTATTCCTTCTTTTCTGCATCCCTCGCTCCCTCACACTGGCGAATTAACACAGAAATTGCGTCGCCATGAATTACTATGTCTTCTGTGACATGTCCTTTTAAATCGAGTAACGTTTCTATGGAAACGACAGGATTTTCTTTTGGGATGCGAGTATCTCCATTCCGATGCACTATTCCTTCTTTTCTGCATCCCTCGCTCCCTCACACTGGCGAATCAACACAGAAATTGCGTCGCCATGAATTACTATGTCTTCTATGACATCTCCTTTTGAATCGAGTAACGTTTCTATGGAAACGACAGGATTTTCTTTTGGGATACGAGTATCTCCATTCCGATGCACTATATTTTCTTTTCTGCATCCCTCGCTCCCTCACACTGGCGAATTAACACAGAAATTGCGTCGCCATGAATTACTATGTCTTCTATGACATCTCCTCTTAAATCGAGTAACGATTCTATGGAAACGACAGGATTTTCTTTTGGGATACGAGTATCTCCATTCCGATGCACTATTCCTTCTTTTCTGCATCCCTCGCTCCCTCACACTGGCGAATTAACACAGAAATTGCGTCGCCATGAATTACTATGTCTTCTATGACATGTCGTTTTAAATCGAGTAACGTTTCTATGGAAACGACAAGATTTTCTTTTGGGATACGAGTATCTCCATTCCGATGCACTATTCCTTCTTTTCTGCATCCCTCGCTCCCTCACACTGGCGAATTAACACAGAAATTGCGTCGCCATGAATTACTATGTCTTCTATGACATCTCCTTTTAAATCGAGTAACGTTTCTATGGAAACGACGGGATTTTCTTTTGGGATACGAGTATCTCCATTCCGATGCACTATTCCTTCTTTTCTGCATCCCTCGCTCCCTCACACTGGCGAATTAACACAGAAATTGCGTCGCCATGAATTACTATGTCTTCCATGACATCTCCTTTTGAATCGAGTAACGTTTCTATGGAAACGACAGGATTTTCTTTTGGGATACGAGTATCTCCATTCCGATGCACTATTCCTTCTTTTCTGCATCCCTCGCTCCCTCACACTGGCGAATTAGCACAGAAATTGCGTCGGCATGAATTACTATGTCTTCTATGACATCTCCTCTTAAATCGAGTAACGTTTCTATGGAAACGACAGGATTTTCTTTTGGGATACGGGTATCTCCATTCCGATGCACAATTCCTTCTTTTCTGCATCCCTCGCTCCCTCACACTGGCGAATTAACACAGAAATTGCGTCGCCATGAATTACTATGTCTTCTATGACATCTCCCTTTAAATCGAGTAACGTTTCTATGGAAACGACAGGATTTTCTTTTGGGATACGAGTATCTCCATTCCGATGCACTATTCCTTCTTTTCTGCATCCCTCGCTCCCTCACAATGGCGAATTAACACAGAAATTTCGTCGCCATGAATTACTATGTCTTCTATGACATGTCGTTTTAAATCGAGTAACGTTTCTATGGAAACGACAGGATTTTCTTTTGGGATAAGAGTATCTCCATTCCGATGCACTATTCCTTCTTTTCTGCATCCCTCGCTCCCTCACACTGGCGAATTAACACAGAAATTGCGTCGCCATGAATTACTATGTCTTCTATGACATGTCGTTTTAAATCGAGTAACGTTTCTATGGAAACGACACGATTTTCTTTTGGGATACGAGTATCTCCATTCCGATGCACTATTCCTTCTTTTCTGCACCCCTCGCTCCCCCACACTGGCGAATTAACACAGAAATTTCGTCGCCATGAATTACTATGTCTTCTATGACATGTCGTTTTAAATCGAGTAACGTTTCTATGGAAACGACAGGATTTTCTTTTGGGATACGAGTATCTCCATTCCGATGCACTATTCCTTCTTTTCTGCATCCCTCGCTCCCTCACACTGGCGAATTAACACAGAAATTGCGTCGCCATAAATTACTATGTCTTCTATGACATGTCGTTTTAAATCGAGTAACGTTTCTATGGAAACGACAGGATTTTCTTTTGGGATACGAGTATCTCCATTCCGATGCCCTATTCCTTCTTTTCTGCATCCCTCGCTCCCTCACACTGGCGAATTAGCACAGAAATTGCGTCGCCATGAATTACTATGTCTTCTATGACATCTCCCTTTAAATCGAGTAACGTTTCTATGGAAACGACAGGATTTTCTTTTGGGATACGAGTATCTCCATTCCGATGCACTATTCCTTCTTTTCTGCATCCCTCGCTCCCTCACACTGGCGAATTAACACAGAAATTGCGTCGCCATGAATTACTATGTCTTCTATGACATGTCGTTTTAAATCGAGTAACGTTTCTATGGAAACGACAGGATTTTCTTTTGGGATACGAGTATCTCCATTCCGATGCACTATTCCTTCTTTTCTGCACCCCTCGCTCCCCCACACTGGCGAATTAACACAGAAATTGCGTCGCCATGAATTACTATGTCTTCTATGACATTTCGTTTTAAATCGAGTAACGTTGCTATGGAAACGACACGATTTTCTTTTGGGATACGAGTATCTCCATTCCGATGCACTATTCCTTCTTTTCTGCATCCCTCGCTCCCTCACACTGGCGAATTAACACAGAAATTTCGTCGCCATGGATTACTATGTCTTCTATGACATGTCGTTTTAAATCGAGTAACGTTTCTATGGAAACGAAAGGATTTTCTTTTGGGATACGAGTATCTCCATTCCGATGCACTATTCCTTCTTTTCTGCATCCCTCGCTCCCTCACACTGGCGAATTAACACAGAAATTACGTCGCCATGAATTACTATGTCTTCTGTGACATGTCCTTTTAAATCGAGTAACGTTTCTATGGAATCGACAGGATTTTCTTTTGGGATACGAGTATCTCCATTCCGATGCACTATTCCTTCTTTTCTGCATCCCTCGCTCCCTCACACTGGCGAATCAACACAGAAATTGCGTCGCCATGAATTACTATGTCTTCTATGACCTCTCCTTTTGAATCGAGTAACGTTTCTATGGAAACGACAGGATTTTCTTTTGGGATACGAGTATCTCCATTCCGATGCACTATTCCTTCTTTTCTGCATCCCTCGCTCCCTCACACTGGCGAATTAACACAGAAATTGCGTCGCCATGAATTACTATGTCTTCTATGACATCTCCTCTTAAATCGAGTAACGTTTCTATGGAAACGAAAGGATTTTCTTTTGGGATACGAGTATCTCCATTCCGATGCACTATTCCTTCTTTTCTGCATCCCTCGCTCCCTCACACTGGCGAATTAACACAGAAATTGCGTCGCCATGAATTACTATGTCTTCTATGACATCTCCTCTTAAATCGAGTAACGTTTCTATGGAAACGACAGGATTTTCTTTTGGGATACGAGTATCTCCATTCCGATGCACTATTCCTTCTTTTCTGCATCCCTCGCTCCCTCACACTGGCGAATTAACACAGAAATTGCGTCGCCATGAATTACTATGTCTTCTATAACATCTCCTTTTAAAACGAGTAACGTTTCTATGGAAACGACAGGATTTTCTATTGGGATACGAGTATCTCCTTTCCGATGCACTATTCCTACCTTTCTGCATCCCTCGCTGCCCCACACTGGCGAATTAACACACAAATTGCGTCGCCTTGAATTACTATGTCATCTATGACATCTCCTTTTAAATCGAGTAACGTTTCTATGGAAACGACATGATTTTCTTTTGGGATACGAGTATCTCCTTTCCGATGCACTATTCCTTCTTTTCTGCATCCCTCGCTCCCTCACACTGGCGAATTAACACAGAAATTGCGTCGCCATGAATTACTATGTCTTCTATGACATCTCCTTTTAAAACGAGTAACGTTTCTATGGAAATGACAGGATTTTCTTTTGGGATACGAGTATCTCCTTTCCGATGCACTAATCCTTCTTTTCTGCATCCCTCGCTCCATCACACTGGCGAATTAACACAGAAATTGCGTCGCCATGAATTACTATGTCTTCTATGACATCTCCTTTTAAATCGA
Organism: Schistocerca serialis cubense; assembly: GCF_023864345.2. Lineage (NCBI taxonomy): Eukaryota > Metazoa > Arthropoda > Insecta > Orthoptera > Acrididae > Schistocerca > Schistocerca serialis. The sequence goes on from NC_064642.1 coordinate 920,842, forward strand.
GTAACGTTTGTATGGAAACGATAGGATTTTCTTTTGGGATACGAGTATCTCCTTCCCGATGCACTATTCCTTCTTTTCTGCACCCCTCGCTCCCTCAGACTGGCGAATTAACACAGAAATTGCGTCGCCATGAATTACTATGTCTTCTATGACATCTCCTTTTAAATCGAGTAACGTTTCTATGGAAACGACAGGATTTTCTTTTGGGATACGAGTATCTCCATTCCGATGCACTATTCCTTCTTTTCTGCATCCCTCGCTCCCTCACACTGGCGAATTAACACACAAATTGCGTCGCCATGAATTACTATGTCTTCTATGTCATCTCCTTTTAAATCGAGTAACGTTTCTATGGAAACGACAGGATTTTCTTTTGGGATACGAGTATCTCCATTCCGATGCCCCATTCCTTCTTTCCTGCATCCCTCGCTTCCTCACACTGGCGAATTAACACAGAAATTGCGTCGCCATGAATTACTAAGTCTTCTATGACATGTCGTTTTAAATCGAGTAACGTTTCTATGGAAACGACAGGATTTTCTTTTGGGATACGAGTATCTCCATTCCGATGCACTATTCCTTCTTTTATGCATCCCTCGCTCCCTCACACTGGCGAATTAGCACAGAAATTGCGTCGCCATGAATTACTATGTCTTCTATGACATCTCCTCTTAAATCGAGTAACGTTTCTATGGAAACGACAGGATTTTCTTTTGGGATACGAGTATCTCCATTTCGATGCACTATTCCTTCTTTTCTGCATCCCTCGCTCCCTCACACTGGCGAATTAACACAGAAATTGCGTCGCCATGAATTACTATGTCTTCTATGACATCTCCCTTTAAATCGACTAACGTTTCTATGGAGACGACAGGATTTTCTTTTGGGATACGAGTATCTCCATTCCGATTCACTATTCCTTCTTTTCTGCATCCCTCGCTCCCTCACAATGGCGAATTAACACAGAAATTTCGTCGCCATGAATTACTATGTCTTCTATGACATGTCGTTTTAAATCGAGTAACGTTTCTATGGAAACGACAGGATTTTCTTTTGGGATACGAGTATCTCCATTCCGATGCACTATTCCTTCTTTTCTGCATCCCTCGCTCCCTCACACTGGCGAATTAACACAGAAATTGCGTCGCCATGAATTACTATGTCTTCTATGACATGTCGTTTTAAATCGAGTAACGTTTCTATGGAAACGAAAGGATTTTCTTTTGGGATACGAGTATCTCCATTCCGATGCACTATTCCTTCTTTTCTTTATCCCTCGCTCCCTCACACTGGCGAATTAACACAGAAATTACGTCGCCATGAATTACTATGTCTTCTGTGACATGTCCTTTTAAATCGAGTAACGTTTCTATGGAATCGACAGGATTTTCTTTTGGGATACGAGTATCTCCATTCCGATGCACTATTCCTTCTTTTCTGCATCCCTCGCTCCCTCACACTGGCGAATCAACACAGAAATTGCGTCGCCATGAATTACTATGTCTTCTATGACCTCTCCTTTTGAATCGAGTAACGTTTCTATGGAAACGACAGGATTTTCTTTTGGGATACGAGTATCTCCATTCCGATGCACTATTCCTTCTTTTCTGCATCCCTCGCTCCCTCACACTGGCGAATTAACACAGAAATTGCGTCGCCATGAATTACTATGTCTTCTATGACATCTCCTCTTAAATCGAGTAACGTTTCTATGGAAACGAAAGGATTTTCTTTTGGGATACGAGTATCTCCATTCCGATGCACTATTCCTTCTTTTCTGCATCCCTCGCTCCCTCACACTGGCGAATTAACACAGAAATTGCGTCGCCATGAATTACTATGTCTTCTATGACATCTCCTCTTAAATCGAGTAACGTTTCTATGGAAACGACAGGATTTTCTTTTGGGATACGAGTATCTCCATTCCGATGCACTATTCCTTCTTTTCTGCATCCCTCGCTCCCTCACACTGGCGAATTAACACAGAAATTGCGTCGCCATGAATTACTATGTCTTCTATAACATCTCCTTTTAAAACGAGTAACGTTTCTATGGAAACGACAGGATTTTCTATTGGGATACGAGTATCTCCTTTCCGATGCACTATTCCTACCTTTCTGCATCCCTCGCTGCCCCACACTGGCGAATTAACACACAAATTGCGTCGCCTTGAATTACTATGTCATCTATGGCATCTCCTTTTAAATCGAGTAACGTTTCTATGGAAACGACAGGATTTTCTTTTGGGATACGAGTATCTCCTTTCCGATGCACTATTCCTTCTTTTCTGCATCCCTCGCTCCCTCACACTGGCGAATTAACACAGAAATTGCGTCGCCATAAATTACTATGTCTTCTATGACATCTCCTTTTAAATCGAGTAACGTTTCTATGGAAACTACAGGATTTTCTTTTGGGATACGAGTATCTCCATTCCGATGCACTATTCCTTCTTTTCTGCATCCCTCTCTCCTCACACTGGCGAATTAACACAGAAATTGCGTCGCCATGAATTACTATGTCTTCTACGACATCTTCTTTTAAATCGAGTAACGTTTCTATGGAAACGACAGGATTTTCTTTTGGGATACGAGTATCTCCATTCCGATGCACTATTCCTTCTTTTCTGCATCCCTCGCTCCCTCACACTGGCGAATTAACACAGAAATTGCGTCGCCATGAATTACTATGTCTTCTATGACATCTCCTTTTAAATCGAGTAACGTTTCTATGGAAACGACAGGATTTTCTTTTGGGATACGAGTATCTCCTTTCCGATGCACTAATCCTTCTTTTCTGCATCCCTCGCTCCATCACACTGGCGAATTAACACAGAAATTGCGTCGCCATGAATTACTATGTCTTCTATGACATCTCCTTTTAAATCGAGTAACGTTTGTATGGAAACGATAGGATTTTCTTTTGGGATACGAGTATCTCCTTCCCGATGCACTATTCCTTCTTTTCTGCACCCCTCGCTCCCTCACACTGGCGAATTAACACAGTAATTGCGTCGCCATGAATTACTATGTCTTCTATGACATCTCCTTTTAAATCGAGTAACGTTTCTATGGAAACGACAGGATTTTCTTTTGGGATACGAGTATCTCCATTCCGATGCACTATTCCTTCTTTTCTGCATCCCTCGCTCCCTTACACTGGCGAATTAACACACAAATTGCGTCGCCATGAATTACTATGTCTTCTATGTCATCTCCTTTTAAATCGAGTAACGTTTCTATGGAAACGACAGGATTTTCTTTTGGGATACGAGTATCTCCATTCCGATGCCCCATTCCTTCTTTCCTGCATCCCTCGCTCCCTCACACTGGCGAATTAACACAGAAATTGCGTCGCCATGAATTACTAAGTCTTCTATGACATGTCGTTTTAAATCGAGTAACGTTTCTATGGAAACGACAGGATTTTCTTTTGGGATACGAGTATCTCCATTCCGATGCACTATTCCTTCTTTTATGCATCCCTCGCTCCCTCACACTGGCGAATTAACACAGAAATTGCGTCGCCATGAATTACTATGTCTTCTATGACATCTCCTTTTGAATCGAGCAACGTTTCTATGGAAACGACAGGATTTTCTTTTGGGATACGAGTATCTCCATTCCGATGCACTATTCCTTCTTTTCTGCATCCCTCGCTCCCTCACACTGGCGAATTAACACAGAAATTGCGTCGCCATGAATTACTATGTCTTCTATGACATCTCCTCTTAAATCGAGTAACGTTTCTATGGAAACGACAGGATTTTCTTTTGGGATACGGGTACCTCCATTCCGATGCACTATTCCTTCTTTTCTGCATCCCTCGCTCCCTCACACTGGCGAATTAACACAGAAATTGCGACGCCATGAATTACTATGTCTTCTATGACATCTCCTTTTGAATCGAGTAACGTTTCTATGGAAACGACAGGATTTTCTTTTGGGATTCGGGTATCTCCATTCCGATGCACTATTCCTTCTTTTCTGCATCCCTCGCTCCCTCACACTGGCGAATTAACACAGAAATTGCGTCGCCATGAATTACTATGTCTTCTATGACATGTCGTTTTATATCGAGTAACGTTTCTATGGAAACGACAGGATTTTCTTTTGGGATACGAGTATCTCCATTCCGATGCACTATTATTTCTTTTCTGCATCCCTCGCTCCCTCACACTGGCGAATTAACACACAAATTGCGTCGCCATGAATTACTATGTCTTCTATGTCATCTCCTTTTAAATCCAGTAACGTTTCTATGGAAACGACAGGATTTTCTTTTGGGATACGAGTATCTCCATTCCGATGCCCTATTCCTTCTTTCCTGCATCCCTCGCTCCCTCACACTGGCGAATTAACACAGAAATTGCGTCGCCATGAATTACTATGTCTTCTATGACATGTCGTTTTAAATCGAGTAACGTTTCTATGGAAACGACATGATTTTCTTTTGGGATACGAGTATCTCCATTCCGATGCACTATTCCTTCTTTTATGCATCCCTCGCTCCCTCACACTGGCGAATTAACACAGAAATTGCGTCGCCATGAATTACTATGTCTTCTATGACATGTCGTTTTAAATCGAGCAATGTTTCTATGGAAACGACAGGATTTTCTTTTGGGATACGAGTATCTCCATTCCGATGCACTATTCCTTCTTTTCTGCATCCCTCGCTCCCTCACACTGGCGAATTAACACAGAAATTGCGTCGGCATGAATTACTATGTCTTCTATGACATCTCCTCTTAAATCGAGTAACGTTTCTATGGAAACGACAGGATTTTCTTTTGGGATACGAGTATCTCCATTCCGATGCACTATTCCTTCTTTTCTGCATCCCTCGCTCCCTCACACTGGCGAATTAACACAGAAATTGCGACGCCATGAATTACTATGTCTTCTATGACATCTCCTTTTGAATCGAGTAACGTTTCTATGGAAACGACAGGATTTTCTTTTGGGATACGAGTATCTCCATTCCGATGCACTATTCCTTCTTTTCTGCATCCCTCGCTCCCTCACACTGGCGAATTAACACAGAAATTGCGTCGCCATGAATTACTATGTCTTCTATGACATGTCGTTTTATATCGAGTAACGTTTCTATGGAAACGACAGGATTTTCTTTTGGGATACGAGTATCTCCATTCCGATGCACTATTCCTTCTTTTCTGCATCCCCCGCTCCCTCACACTGGCGAATTAACACAAAAATTGCGTCGCCATGAATTACTATGTCTTCTATGACATCTCCTTTTAAATCGAGTAACGTTTCTATGGAAACGACAGGATTTTCTTTTGGGATACGAGTATCTCCATTCCGATGCACTATTCCTTCTTTTCTGCATCCCTCGCTCCCTCACACTGGCGAATTAACACACAAATTGCGTCGCCATGAGTTACTATGTCTTCTATGACATCTCCTTTTAAATCGAGTAACGTTTCTATGGAAACGACAGGATTTTCTTTTGGGATACGAGTATCTCCATTCCGATGCACTATTCCTTCTTTTCTGCATCCCTCGCTCCCTCACACTGGCGAATTAACACAGAAATTGCGTCGCCATGAATTACTATGTCTTCTATGACATCTCCTTTTGAATCGAGTAACGTTTCTATGGAAACGACAGGATTTTCTTTCGGGATACGAGTATGTCCATTCCGATGCACTATTCCTTCTTTTCTACATCCCTCGCTCCCTCACACTGGCGAATTAACACAGAAATTGCGTCGCCATGAATTACTATGTCGTCTATGACATCTCCTCTTAAATCGAGTAACGTTTCTATGGAAACGAAAGGATTTTCTTTTGGGATACGAGTATCTCCATTCCGATGCACTATTCCTTCTTTTCTGCATCCATCGCTCCCTCGCACTGGCGAATTAACATAGAAATTGCGTCGCCATGAATTACTATGTCTTCTATGACATCTCCTTTTGAATCGAGTAATGTTTCTATGGAAACGACAGGATTTTCTTTTGGGATACGAGTATCTCCATTTCGATGCACTATTCCTTCTTTTCTGCATCCCTCGCTCCCTCACACTGGCGAATTAAGACAGAAATTGCGTCGCCATGAATTACTATGTCTTCTATGACATCTCCTTTTAAATTGAGTAACGTTTCTATGGAAACAACAGGATTTTCTTTTGGGATACGAGTATCTCCATTCCGATGCACTATTCCTTCTTTTCTGCATCCCTCGCTCCCCCACACTGGCGAATTAACACAGAAATTGCGTCGCCATGAATTACTATGTCTTCTATGACATGTCGTTTTAAATCGAGTATTGTTTCTATGGAAACGACAGGATTTTCTTTTGGGATAAGAGTATCTCCATTCCGATGCACTATTCCTTCTTTTCTGCATCCCTCGTTCCCTCACACTGGCGAATTAACACAGAAATTGCGTCGCCATGAATTACTATGTCTTCTACGACATGTACTTTTAAATCGAGTAACGTTTCTATGGAAACGACAGGATTTTCTTTTGGGATACGAGTATCTCCTTTCCGATGCACTATTCCTTCTTTTCTGCATCCCTCGCTCCCTCACACTGGAGAATTAACACAGAAATTGCGTCGCCATGAATTACTATGTCTTCTATGACATGTCGTTTTAAATCGAGTAACGTTTCTATGGAAACGACAGGATTTTCTTTTGGGATATGAGTGTCTCCTTTCCGATGCACTATTCCTTCTTTTCTGCATCCCTCGCTCCCTCACACTGGCGAATTAACACAGAAATTGCGTCTCCATGAATTACTATGTCTTCTATGACATGTCGTTTTAAATCGATTAACGTTTCTATGGAAACGACAGGATTTTCTTTTGGGATACGAGTATCTCCTTTCCGATGCACTATTCCTTCTTTTCTGCATCCCTCGCTCCCTCACACTGGCGAATTAACACAGAAATTGCGTCGCCATGAATTACTATGTCTTCTATGACATCTCATTTTAAATCGATTAACGTTTCTATGGAAACGACAGGATTTTTTTTTTGGGATACGAGTATCTCCTTTCCGATGCACTATTCCTTCTTTTCTGCATCCCTCGCTCCCTCACACTGGCGAATTAACACAGAAATTGCGTCGCCATGAATTACTATGTCTTCTATGTCATCTCCTTTTAAAACGAGTAACGTTTCTATGGAAACGACAGGATTTTCTTTTGGGATACGAGTATCTCCATTCCGATGCCCTATTCCTTCTTTCCTGCATCCCTCGCTCCCTCACACTGGCGAATTAACACAGAAATTGCGTCGCCATGAATTACTATGTCTTCTATGACATGTAGTTTTAAATCGAGTAACGTTTCTATGGAAACGACAGGATTTTCTTTTGGGATACGAGTATCTCCATTCCGATGCACTATTCCTTCTTTTATGCATCCCTCGCTCCCTCACACTGGCGAATTAACACAGAAATTGCGTCGCCATGAATTACTATGTCTTCTATGACATCTCCTTTTGAATCGAGCAACGTTTCTATGGAAACGACAGGATTTTCTTTTGGGATACGAGTATCTCCATTCCGATGCACTATTCCTTCTTTTCTGCATCCCTCGCTCCCTCACACTGGCGAATTAACACAGAAATTGCGTCGCCATGAATTACTATGTCTTCTATGACATCTCCTCTTAAATCGAGTAATGTTTCTATGGAAACGACAGGATTTTCTTTTGGGATACGAGTATCTCCATTCCGATGCACTATTCCTTCTTTTCTGCATCCCTCGCTCCCTCACACTGGCGAATTAACACAGAAATTGCGTCGCCATGAATTACTATGTCTTCTATAACATCTCCTTTTAAAACGAGTAACGTTTCTATGGAAACGACAGGATTTTCTATTGGGATACGAGTATCTCCTTTCCGATGCACTATTCCTACCTTTCTGCATCCCTCGCTGCCCCACACTGGCGAATTAACACACAAATTGCGTCGCCTTGAATTACTATGTCATCTATAACATCTCCTTTTAAATCGAGTAACGTTTCTATGGAAACGACAGGATTTTCTTTTGGGATACGAGTATCTCCTTTCCGATGCACTATTCCTTCTTTTCTGCATCCCTCGCTCCCTCACACTGGCGAATTAACACAGAAATTGCGTCGCCATAAATTACTATGTCTTCTATGACATCTCCTTTTAAATCGAGTAACGTTTCTATGGAAACTGCAGGATTTTCTTTTGGGATACGAGTATCTCCATTCCGATGCACTATTCCTTCTTTTCTGCATCCCTCTCTCCTCACACTGGCGAATTAACACAGAAATTGCGTCGCCATGAATTACTATGTCTTCTACGACATCTTCTTTTAAATCGAGTAACGTTTCTATGGAAACGACAGGATTTTCTTTTGGGATACGAGTATCTCCATTCCGATGCACTATTCCTTCTTTTCTGCATCCCTCGCTCCCTCACACTGGCGAATTAACACAGAAATTGCGTCGCCATGAATTACTATGTCTTCTATGACATCTCCTTTTAAATCGAGTAACGTTTCTATGGAAACGACAGGATTTTCTTTTGGGATACGAGTATCTCCTTTCCGATGCACTAATCCTTCTTTTCTGCATCCCTCGCTCCATCACACTGGCGAATTAACACAGAAATTGCGTCGCCATGAATTACTATGTCTTCTATGACATCTCCTTTTAAATCGAGTAACGTTTGTATGGAAACGATAGGATTTTCTTTTGGGATACGAGTATCTCCTTCCCGATGCACTATTCCTTCTTTTCTGCACCCCTCGCTCCCTCACACTGGCGAATTAACACAGAAATTGCGTCGCCATGAATTACTATGTCTTCTATGACATCTCCTTTTAAATCGAGTAACGTTTCTATGGAAACGACAGGATTTTCTTTTGGGATACGAGTATCTCCATTCCGATGCACTATTCCTTCTTTTCTGCATCCCTCGCTCCCTTACACTGGCGAATTAACACACAAATTGCGTCGCCATGAATTACTATGTCTTCTATGTCATCTCCTTTTAAATCGAGTAACGTTTCTATGGAAACGACAGGATTTTCTTTTGGGATACGAGTATCTCCATTCCGATGCCCCATTCCTTCTTTCCTGCATCCCTCGCTCCCTCACACTGGCGAATTAACACAGAAATTGCGTCGCCATGAATTACTAAGTCTTCTATGACATGTCGTTTTAAATCGAGTAACGTTTCTATGGAAACGACAGGATTTTCTTTTGGGATACGAGTATCTCCATTCCGATGCACTATTCCTTCTTTTATGCATCCCTCGCTCCCTCACACTGGCGAATTAACACAGAAATTGCGTCGCCATGAATTACTATGTCTTCTATGACATCTCCTTTTGAATCGAGCAACGTTTCTATGGAAACGACAGGATTTTCTTTTGGGATACGAGTATCTCCATTCCGATGCACTATTCCTTCTTTTCTGCATCCCTCGCTCCCTCACACTGGCGAATTAACACAGAAATTGCGTCGCCATGAATTACTATGTCTTCTATGACATCTCCTCTTAAATCGAGTAACGTTTCTATGGAAACGACAGGATTTTCTTTTGGGATACGGGTACCTCCATTCCGATGCACTATTCTTTCTTTTCTGCATCCCTCGCTCCCTCACACTGGCGAATTAACACAGAAATTGCGACGCCATGAATTACTATGTCTTCTATGACATCTCCTTTTGAATCGAGTAACGTTTCTATGGAAACGACAGGATTTTCTTTTGGGATACGGGTATCTCCATTCCGATGCACTATTCCTTCTTTTCTGCATCCCTCGCTCCCTCACACTGGCGAATTAACACAGAAATTGCGTCGCCATGAATTACTATGTCTTCTATGACATGTCGTTTTATATCGAGTAACGTTTCTATGGAAACGACAGGATTTTCTTTTGGGATACGAGTATCTCCATTCCGATGCACTATTCCTTCTTTTCTGCATCCCTCGCTCCCTCACACTGGCGAATTAACACACAAATTGCGTCGCCATGAATTACTATGTCTTCTATGTCATCTCCTTTTAAATCCAGTAACGTTTCTATGGAAACGACAGAATTTTCTTTTGGGATACGAGTATCTCCATTCCGATGCCCTATTCCTTCTTTCCTGCATCCCTCGCTCCCTCACACTGGCGAATTAACACAGAAATTGCGTCGCCATGAATTACTATGTCTTCTATGACATGTCGTTTTAAATCGAGTAACGTTTCTATGGAAACGACATGATTTTCTTTTGGGATACGAGTATCTCCATTCCGATGCACTATTCCTTCTTTTATGCATCCCTCGCTCCCTCACACTGGCGAATTAACACAGAAATTGCGTCGCCATGAATTACTATGTCTTCTATGACATGTCGTTTTAAATCGAGCAATGTTTCTATGGAAACGACAGGATTTTCTTTTGGGATACGAGTATCTCCATTCCGATGCACTATTCCTTCTTTTCTGCATCCCTCGCTCCCTCACACTGGCGAATTAACACAGAAATTGCGTCGGCATGAATTACTATGTCTTCTATGACATCTCCTCTTAAATCGAGTAACGTTTCTATGGAAACGACAGGATTTTCTTTTGGGATACGAGTATCTCCATTCCGATGCACTATTCCTTCTTTTCTGCATCCCTCGCTCCCTCACACTGGCGAATTAACACAGAAATTGCGACGCCATGAATTACTATGTCTTCTATGACATCTCCTTTTGAATCGAGTAACGTTTCTATGGAAACGACAGGATTTTCTTTTGGGATACGAGTATCTCCATTCCGATGCACTATTCCTTCTTTTCTGCATCCCTCGCTCCCTCACACTGGCGAATTAACACAGAAATTGCGTCGCCATGAATTACTATGTCTTCTATGACATGTCGTTTTATATCGAGTAACGTTTCTATGGAAACGACAGGATTTTCTTTTGGGATACGAGTATCTCCATTCCGATGCACTATTCCTTCTTTTCTGCATCCCCCGCTCCCTCACACTGGCGAATTAACACAAAAATTGCGTCGCCATGAATTACTATGTCTTCTATGACATCTCCTTTTAAATCGAGTAACGTTTCTATGGAAACGACAGGATTTTCTTTTGGGATACGAGTATCTCCATTCCGATGCACTATTCCTTCTTTTCTGCATCCCTCGCTCCCTCACACTGGCGAATTAACACACAAATTGCGTCGCCATGAGTTACTATGTCTTCTATGACATCTCCTTTTAAATCGAGTAACGTTTCTATGGAAACGACAGGATTTTCTTTTGGGATACGAGTATCTCCATTCCGATGCACTATTCCTTCTTTTCTGCATCCCTCGCTCCCTCACACTGGCGAATTAACACAGAAATTGCGTCGCCATGAATTACTATGTCTTCTATGACATCTCCTTTTGAATCGAGTAACGTTTCTATGGAAACGACAGGATTTTCTTTTGGGATACGAGTATGTCCATTCCGATGCACTATTCCTTCTTTTCTACATCCCTCGCTCCCTCACACTGGCGAATTAACACAGAAATTGCGTCGCCATGAATTACTATGTCGTCTATGACATCTCCTCTTAAATCGAGTAACGTTTCTATGGAAACGAAAGGATTTTCTTTTGGGATACGAGTATCTCCATTCCGATGCACTATTCCTTCTTTTCTGCATCCATCGCTCCCTCGCACTGGCGAATTAACATAGAAATTGCGTCGCCATGAATTACTATGTCTTCTATGACATCTCCTTTTGAATCGAGTAACGTTTCTATGGAAACGACAGGATTTTCTTTTGGGATACGAGTATCTCCATTTCGATGCACTATTCCTTCTTTTCTGCATCCCTCGCTCCCTCACACTGGCGAATTAAGACAGAAATTGCGTCGCCATGAATTACTATGTCTTCTATGACATCTCCTTTTAAATTGAGTAACGTTTCTATGGAAACAACAGGATTTTCTTTTGGGATACGAGTATCTCCATTCCGATGCACTATTCCTTCTTTTCTGCATCCCTCGCTCCCCCACACTGGCGAATTAACACAGAAATTGCGTCGCCATGAATTACTATGTCTTCTATGACATGTCGTTTTAAATCGAGTATTGTTTCTATGGAAACGACAGGATTTTCTTTTGGGATAAGAGTATCTCCATTCCGATGCACTATTCCTTCTTTTCTGCATCCCTCGTTCCCTCACACTGGCGAATTAACACAGAAATTGCGTCGCCATGAATTACTATGTCTTCTACGACATGTACTTTTAAATCGAGTAACGTTTCTATGGAAACGACAGGATTTTCTTTTGGGATACGAGTATCTCCTTTCCGATGCACTATTCCTTCTTTTCTGCATCCCTCGCTCCCTCACACTGGAGAATTAACACAGAAATTGCGTCGCCATGAATTACTATGTCTTCTATGACATGTCGTTTTAAATCGAGTAACGTTTCTATGGAAACGACAGGATTTTCTTTTGGGATATGAGTGTCTCCTTTCCGATGCACTATTCCTTCTTTTCTGCATCCCTCGCTCCCTCACACTGGCGAATTAACACAGAAATTGCGTCTCCATGAATTACTATGTCTTCTATGACATGTCGTTTTAAATCGATTAACGTTTCTATGGAAACGACAGGATTTTCTTTTGGGATACGAGTATCTCCTTTCCGATGCACTATTCCTTCTTTTCTGCATCCCTCGCTCCCTCACACTGGCGAATTAACACAGAAATTGCGTCGCCATGAATTACTATGTCTTCTATGACATCTCATTTTAAATCGATTAACGTTTCTATGTAAACGACAGGATTTTTTTTTTGGGATACGAGTATCTCCTTTCCGATGCACTATTCCTTCATTTCTGCATCCCTCGCTCCCTCACACTGGCGAATTAACACAGAAATTGCGTCGCCATGAATTACTATGTCTTCTATGTCATCTCCTTTTAAAACGAGTAACGTTTCTATGGGAACGACAGGATTTTCTTTTGGGATACGAGTATCTCCATTCCGATGCCCTATTCCTTCTTTCCTGCATCCCTCGCTCCCTCACACTGGCGAATTAACACAGAAATTGCGTCGCCATGAATTACTATGTCTTCTATGACATGTAGTTTTAAATCGAGTAACGTTTCTATGGAAACGACAGGATTTTCTTTTGGGATACGAGTATCTCCATTCCGATGCACTATTCCTTCTTTTATGCATCCCTCGCTCCCTCACACTGGCGAATTAACACAGAAATTGCGTCGCCATGAATTACTGTGTCTTCTATGACATCTCCTTTTGAATCGAGCAACGTTTCTATGGAAACGACAGGATTTTCTTTTGGGATACGAGTATCTCCATTCCGATGCACTATTCCTTCTTTTCTGCATCCCTCGCTCCCTCACACTGGCGAATTAACACAGAAATTGCGTCGCCATGAATTACTATGTCTTCTATGACATCTCCTCTTAAATCGAGTAACGTTTCTATGGAATCGACAGGATTTTCTTTTGGGATACGGGTATCTCCATTCCGATGCACTATTCCTTCTTTTCTGCATCCCTCGCTCCCTCACACTGGCGAATTAACACAGAAATTGCGACGCCATGAATTACTATGTCTTCTATGACATCTCCTTTTGAATCGAGTAACGTTTCTATGGAAACGAAAGGATTTTCTTTTAAGATACGAGTATCTCCATTCCGATGCACTATTCCTTCTTTTCTGCATCCCTCGCTCCCTCACACTGGCGAATTAACACAGAAATTGCGTCGCCATGAATTACTATGTCTTCTATGACATGTCGTTTTATATCGAGTAACGTTTCTATGGAAACGACAGGATTTTCTTTTCGGATACGAGTATCTCCATTCCGATGCACTATTCCTTCTTTTCTGCATCCCTCGCTCCCTCACACTGGCGAATTAACACACAAATTGCGTCGCCATGAGTTACTATGTCTTCTATGTCATCTCCTTTTAAATCGAGTAACGTTTCTATGGAAACGACAGGATTTTTATTTGGGATACGAGTATCTCCATTCCGATGCCCTATTCCTTCTTTCCTGCATCCCTCGCTCCCTCACACTGGCGAATTAACACAGAAATTGCGTCGCCATGAATTACTATGTCTTCTGTGACATGTCGTTTTAAATCGAGTAACGTTTCTATGGAAACGACAGGATTTTCTTTTGGGATACGAGTATCTCCATTCCGATGCACTATTCCCTCTTTTCTGCATCCCTCGCTCCCTCACACTGGCGAATTAACACAGAAATTGCGTCGCCATGAATTACTATGTCTTCTATGACATCTCCTTTTGAATCGAGCAACGTTTCTATGGAAACGACAGGATTTTCTTTTGGGATACGAGTATCTCCATTCCGATGCACTATTCCTTCTTTTCTGCATCCCTCGCTCCCTCACACTGGCGAATTAACACAGAAATTGCGTCAACCATGAATTACTATGTCTTCTATGACATCTCCTCTTAAATCGAGTAACGTTTCTATGGAAACAACAGGATTTTCTTTTGGGATACGAGTATCTCCATTCCGATGCACTATTCCTTCTTTTCTGCATCCCTCGCTCCCTCACACTGGCGAATTAACACAGAAATTGCGACGCCATGAATTACTATGTCTTCTATGACATCTCCTTTTGAATCGAGTAACGTTTCTATGGAAACGACATGATTTTCTTTTGGGATACGAGTATCTCCATTCCGATGCACTATTCCTTCTTTTCTGCATCCCTCGCTCCCTCACACTGGCGAATTAACACAGAAATTGCGTCGCCATGAATTACTATGTCTTCTATGACATGTCGTTTTATATCGAGTAACGTTTCTATGGAAACGACAGGATTTTCTTTTGGGATACGAGTATCTCCATTCCGATGCACTATTCCTTCTTTTCTGCATCCCTCGCTCCCTCACACTGGCGAATTAACACAATAATTGCGTCGCCATGAATTACTATGTCTTCTATGACATCTCCTTTTAAATCGAGTAACGTTTCTATGGAAACGACAGGATTTTCTTTTGGGATACGAGTATCTCCATTCCGATGCACTATTCCTTCTTTTCTGCATCCCTCGCTCCCTCACACTGGCGAATTAACACAGAAATTGCGTCGCCATGAATTACTATGTATTCTATGACATCTCCTTTTAAATCGAGTAACGTTTCTGTGAAAACGACAGGATTTTCTTTTGGGATACGAGTATCTCCTTTCCGATGCACTATTCCTTCTTTTCTGCATCCCTCGCTCCCTCACACTGGAGAATTAACACAGAAATTGCGTCGCCATGTATTACTATGTCTTCTATGACATGTCGTTTTAAATCGAGTAACGTTTCTATGGAAACGACAGGATTTTCTTTTGGGATACGAGTATCTCCTTTCCGATGCACTAATCCTTCTTTTCTGCATCCCTCGCTCCCTCACACTGGCGAATTAACACAGAAATTGCGTCGCCATGAATTACTATGTCTTCTATGACATCTACTTTTAAATCGAGTAACGTTTGTATGGAAACGATAGGATTTTCTTTTGGGATACGAGTATCTCCTTTCCGATGCACTATTCCTTCTTTTCTGCATCCCTCGCTCCCTCACACTGGCGAATTAACACAGAAATTGCGTCGCCATGAATTACTATGTCTTCTATGACATCTCCTTTTAAATCGAGTAACGTTTCTATGGAAACGACAGGATTTTCTTTTGGGATACGAGTATCTCCATTCCGATGCACTATTCCTTCTTTTCTGCATCCCTCGCTCCCTCACAATGGCGAATTAACACAGAAATTGCGTCGCCATGAATTACTATGTCTTCTATGACATCTCCTTTTAAATCGAGTAACGTTTCTATGGAACGACAGGATTTTCTTTTGGGATACGAGTATCTCCATTCCGATGCACTATTCCTTCTTTTCTGCATCCCTCGCTACCTCACACTGGCGAATGAACACAGAAATTGCGTCGCCATGAATTACTATGTCTTCTGTGACATGTCGTTTTAAATCGAGTAACGTTTCTATGGAAACGACAGGATTTTCTTTTGGGATACGAGTATCTCCATTCCGATGCACTATTCCTTCTTTTCTGCATCCCCCGCTCCCTCACACTGGCGAATTAACACAAAAATTGCGTCGCCATGAGTTACTATGTCTTCTATGACATCTCCTTTTAAATCGAGTAACGTTTCTATGGAAACGACAGGATTTTCTTTTGGGATACGAGTATCTCCATTCCGATGCCCTATTCCTTCTTTTCTGCATCCCTCGCTCCCTCACACTGGCGAATTAACACACAAATTGCGTCGCCATGAATTACTATGTCTTCTATGACATCTCCTTTTAAATCGAGTAACGTTTCTATGGAAACGACAGGATTTTCTTTTGGGATACGAGTATCTCCATTCCGATGCACTATTCCTTCTTTTCTGCATCCCTCGCTCCCTCACACTGGCGAATTAACACAGAAATTGCGTCGCCATGAATTACTATGTCTTCTATGACATCTCCTTTTGAATCGAGTAACGTTTCTATGGAAACGACAGGATTTTCTTTTGGGATACGAGTATCTCCATTCCGATGCACTATTCCTTCTTTTCTACATCCCTCGCTCCCTCACACTGGCGAATTAACACAGAAATTGCGTCGCCATGAATTACTATGTCTTCTATGACATCTCCTTTTAAATCGAGTAACGTTTCTATGGAAACGACAGGATTTTCTTTTGGGATACGAGTATCTCCATTCCGATGCACTGTTCCTTCTTTTCTGCATCCCTCGCTCCCTCACACTGGCGAATTAACACAGAAATTGCGTCGCCATGAATTACTATGTCTTCTATGACATGTCGTTTTATATCGAGTAACGTTTCTATGGAAACGACAGGATTTTCTTTTGCGATACGAGTATCTCCATTCCGATGCACTATTCCTTCTTTTCTGCATCCCTCGCTCCCTCACACTGGCGAATTAACACACAAATTGCGTCGCCATGAATTACTATGTCTTCTATGTCATCTCCTTTTAAATCGAGTAACGTTTCTATGGAAACGACAGGATTTTCTTTTGGGATACGAGTATCTCCATTCCGATGCCCTATTCCTTCATTCCTGCATCCCTCGCTCCCTCACACTGGCGAATTAACACAGAAATTGCGTCGCCATGAATTACTATGTCTTCTGTGACATGTCGTTTTAAATCGAGTAACGTTTCTATGGAAACGACAGGATTTTCTTTTGGGATACGAGTATCTCCATTCCGATGCACTATTCCCTCTTTTCTGCATCCCTCGCTCCCTCACACTGGCGAATTAACACAGAAATTGCGTCGCCATGAATTACTATGTCTTCTATGACATCTCCTTTTGAATCGAGCAACGTTTCTATGGAAACGACAGGATTTTCTTTTGGGATACGAGTATCTCCATTCCGATGCACTATTCCTTCTTTTCTGCATCCCTCGCTCCCTCACACTGGCGAATTAACACAGAAATTGCGTCGCCATGAATTACTATGTCTTCTATGACATCTCCTCTTAAATCGAGTAACGTTTCTATGGAAACGACAGGATTTTCTTTTGGGATACGAGTATCTCCATTCCGATGCACTATTCCTTCTTTTCTGCATCCCTCGCTCCCTCACACTGGCGAATTAACACAATAATTGCGACGCCATGAATTACTATGTCTTCTATGACATCTCCTTTTGAATCGAGTAACGTTTCTATGGAAACGACATGATTTTCTTTTGGGATACGAGTATCTCCATTCCGATGCACTATTCCTTCTTTTCTGCATCCCTCGCTCCCTCACACTGGCGAATTAACACAAAAATTGCGTCGCCATGAATTACTATGTCTTCTATGACATCTCCTTTTAAATCGAGTAACGTTTCTATGGAAACGACAGGATTTTCTTTTGGGATACGAGTATCTCCATTCCGATGCACTATTCCTTCTTTTCTGCATCCCTCGCTCCCTCACACTGGCGAATTAACACAGAAATTGCGTCGCCATGAATTACTATGTCTTCTATGACATCTCCTTTTAAATCGAGTAACGTTTCTGTGAAAACGAAAGGATTTTCTTTTGGGATACGAGTATCTCCTTTCTGATGCACTATTCCTTCTTTTCTGCATCCCTCGCTCCCTCACACTGGAGAATTAACACAGAAATTGCGTCGCCATGTATTACTATGTCTTCTATGACATGTCGTTTTAAATCGAGTAACGTTTCTATGGAAACGACAGGATTTTCTTTTGGGATACGAGTATCTCCTTTCCGATGCACTAATCCTTCTTTTCTGCATCCCTCGCTCCCTCACACTGGCGAATTAACACAGAAATTGCGTCGCCATGAATTACTATGTCTTCTATGACATGTCGTTTTAAATCGAGTAACGTTTGTATGGAAACGATAGGATTTTCTTTTGGGATACGAGTATCTCCTTTCCGATGCACTATTCCTTCTTTTCTGCATCCCTCGCTCCCTCACACTGGCGAATTAACACAGAAATTGCGTCGCCATGAATTACTATGTCTTCTATGACATCTCCTTTTAAATCGAGTAACGTTTCTATGGAAACGACAGGATTTTCTTTTGGGATACGAGTATCTCCATTCCGATGCACTATTCCTTCTTTTCTGCATCCCTCGCTCCCTCACAATGGCGAATTAACACAGAAATTGCGTCGCCATGAATTACTATGTCTTCTATGACATCTCCTTTTAAATCGAGTAACGTTTCTATGGAACGACAGGATTTTCTTTTGGGATACGAGTATCTCCATTCCGATGCACTATTCCTTCTTTCCTGCATCCCTCGCTCCCTCACACTGGCGAATTAACACAGAAATTGCGTCGCCATGAATTACTATGTCTTCTGTGACATGTCGTTTTAAATCGAGTAACGTTTCTATGGAAACGACAGGATTTTCTTTTGGGATACGAGTATCTCCATTCCGATGCACTATTCCTTCTTTTCTGCATCCCCCGCTCCCTCACACTGGCGAATTAACACAAAAATTGCGTCGCCATGAATTACTATGTCTTCTATGACATCTCCTTTTAAATCGAGTAACGTTTCTATGGAAACGACAGGATTTTCTTTTGGGATACGAGTATCTCCATTCCGATGCACTATTCCTTCTTTTCTGCATCCCTCGCTCCCTCACACTGGCGAATTAACACACAAATTGCGTCGCCATGAATTACTATGTCTTCTATGACATCTCCTTTTAAATCGAGTAACGTTTCTATGGAAACGACAGGATTTTCTTTTGGGATACGAGTATCTCCATTCCGATGCACTATTCCTTCTTTTCTGCATCCCTCGCTCCCTCACACTGGCGAATTAACACAGAAATTGCGTCGCCATGAATTACTATGTCTTCTATGACATCTCCTTTTGAATCGAGTAACGTTTCTATGGAAACGACAGGATTTTCTTTTGGGATACGAGTATCTCCATTCCGATGCACTATTCCTTCTTTTCTACATCCCTCGCTCCCTCACACTGGCGATTTAACACAGAAATTGCGTCGCCATGAATTACTATGTCTTCTATGACATCTCCTTTTAAATTGAGTAACGTTTCTATGGAAACGACAGGATTTTCTTTTGGGATACGAGTATCTCCATTCCGATGCACTATTCCTTCTTTTCTGCATCCCTCGCTCCCTCACAATGGCGAATTAACACAGAAATTGCGTCGCCATGAATTACTATGTCTTCTATGACATCTCCTTTTAAATCGAGTAACGTTTCTATGGAACGACAGGATTTTCTTTTGGGATACGAGTATCTCCATTCCGATGCACTATTCCTTCTTTTCTGCATCCCTCGCTACCTCACACTGGCGAATTAACACAGAAATTGCGTCGCCATGAATTACTATGTCTTCTGTGACATGTCGTTTTAAATCGAGTAACGTTTCTATGGAAACGACAGGATTTTCTTTTGGGATACGAGTATCTCCATTCCGATGCACTATTCCTTCTTTTCTGCATCCCCCGCTCCCTCACACTGGCGAATTAACACAAAAATTGCGTCGCCATGAATTACTATGTCTTCTATGACATCTCCTTTTAAATCGAGTAACGTTTCTATGGAAACGACAGGATTTTCTTTTGGGATACGAGTATCTCCATTCCGATGCACTATTCTTTCTTTTCTGCATCCCTCGCTCCCTCACACTGGCGAATTAACACACAAATTGCGTCGCCATGAATTACTATGTCTTCTGTGACATCTCCTTTTAAATCGAGTAACGTTTCTATGGAAACGACAGGATTTTCTTTTGGGATACGAGTATCTCCATTCCGATGCACTATTCCTTCTTTTCTGCATCCCTCGCTCCCTCACACTGGCGAATTAACACAGAAATTGCGTCGCCATGAATTACTATGTCTTCTATGACATCTCCTTTTGAATCGAGCAACGTTTCTATGGAAACGACAGGATTTTCTTTTGGGATACGAGTATCTCCATTCCGATGCACTATTCCTTCTTTTCTGCATCCCTCGCTCCCTCACACTGGCGAATTAACACAGAAATTGCGTGGCCATGAATTACTATGTCTTCTATGACATCTCCTCTTAAATCGAGTAACGTTTCTATGGAAACGACAGGATTTTCTTTTGGGATACGAGTATCTCCATTCCGATGCACTATTCCTTCTTTTCTGCATCCCTCGCTCCCTCACACTGGCGAATTAACACAGAAATTGCGACGCCATGAATTACTTTGTCTTCTATGACATCTCCTTTTGAATCGAGTAACGTTTCTATGGAAACGACATGATTTTCTTTTGGGATACGAGTATCTCCATTCCGATGCACTATTCCTTCTTTTCTGCATCCCTCGCTCCCTCACACTGACGAATTAACACAGAAATTGCGTCGCCGTGAATTACTATGTCTTCTATGACATGTCGTTTTATATCGAGTAACGTTTCTATGGAAACGACAGGATTTTCTTTTGGGATACGAGTATCTCCATTCCGATGCACTATTCCTTCTTTTCTGCATCCCTCGCTCCCTCACACTGGCGAATTAACACAGAAATTGCGTCGCAGTGAATTACTATGTCTTCTATGACATCTCCTTTTAAATCGAGTAACGTTTTTGTGGAAACGACAGGATTTTCTTTTGGGATACGAGTATCTCCTTTCCGATGCACTATTCCTTCTTTTCTGCATCCCTCGCTCCCTCACACTGGAGAATTAACACAGAAATTGCGTCGCCATGTATTACTATGTCTTCTATGACATCTCCTTTTAAATCGAGTAACGTTTCTATGGAAACGACAGGATTTTCTTTTGGGATACGAGTATCTCCATTCCGATGCACTATTCCTTCTTTTCTGCATCCCTCGCTCCCTGACAATGGCGAATTAACACAGAAATTGCGTCGCCATGAATTACTATGTCTTCTATGACATCTCCTTTTAAATCGAGTAACGTTTCCATGGAACGACAGGATTTTCTTTTGGGATACGAGTATCTCCATTCCGATGCACTATTCCTTCTTTTCTGCATCCCTCGCTACCTCACACTGGCGAATTAACACAGAAATTGCGTCGCCATGAATTATTATGTCTTCTGTGACATGTCGTTTTAAATCGAGTAACGTTTCTATGGAAACGACAGGATTTTCTTTTGGGATACGAGTATCTCCATTCCGATGCACTATTCCTTCTTTTCTGCATCCCCCGCTCCCTCACACTGGCGAATTAACACAAAAATTGCGTCGCCATGAATTACTATGTCTTCTATGACATCTCCTTTTAAATCGAGTAACGTTTCTATGGAAACGACAGGATTTTCTTTTGGGATACGAGTATCTCCATTCCGATGCACTATTCCTTCTTTTCTGCATCCCTCGCTCCCTCACACTGGCGAATTAACACACAAATTGCGTCGCCATGAATTACTATGTCTTCTATGACATCTCCTTTTAAATCGAGTAACGTTTCTATGGAAACGACAGGATTTTCTTTTGGGATACGAGTATCTCCATTCCGATGCACTATTCCTTCTTTTCTACATCCCTCGCTCCCTCACACTGGCGAATTAACACACAAATTGCGTCGCCATGAATTACTATGTCTTCTATGACATCTCCTTTTGAATCGAGTAACGTTTCTATGGAAACGACAGGATTTTCTTTTGGGATACGAGTATCTCCATTCCGATGCACTATTCCTTCTTTTCTACATCCCTCGCTCCCTCACACTGGCGAATTAACACAGAAATTGCGTCGCCATGAATTACTATGTCTTCTATGTCATCTCCTTTTAAATCGAGTAACGTTTCTATGGAAACGACAGGATTTTCTTTTGGGATACGAGTATCTCCATTCCGATGCCCTATTCCTTCTTTCCTGCATCCCTCGCTCCCTCACACTGGCGAATTAACACAGAAATTGCGTCGCCATGAATTACTATGTCTTCTATGACATGTCGTTTTAAATCGAGTAACGTTTCTATGGAAACGACAGGATTTTCTTTTGGGATACGAGTATCTCCATTCCGATGCACTATTCCTTCTTTTATGCATCCCTCGCTCCCTCACACTGGCGAATTAACACAGAAATTGCGTCGCCATGAATTACTATGTCTTCTATGACATCTCCTTTTGAATCGAGCAACGTTTCTATGGAAACGACAGGATTTTCTTTTGGGATACGAGTATCTCCATTCCGAAGCACTATTCCTTCTTTTCTGCATCCCTCGCTCCCTCACACTGGCGAATTAACACAGAAATTGCGTCGCCATGAATTACTATGTCTTCTATGACATCTCCTCTTAAATCGAGTAACGTTTCTATGGAAACGACAGGATTTTCTTTTGGGATACGGGTATCTCCATTCCGATGCACTATTCCTTCTTTTCTGCATCCCTTGCTCCCTCACACTGGCGAATTAACACAGAAATTGCGACGCCATGAATTACTATGTCTTCTATGACATCTCCTTTTGAATCGAGTAACGTTTCTATGGAAACGACAGGATTTTCTTTTAAGATACGAGTATCTCCATTCCGATGCACTATTCCTTCTTTTTTGCATCCCTCGCTCCCTCACACAGGCGAATTAACACAGAAATTGCGTCGCCGTGAATTACTATGTCTTCTATGACATGTCGTTTTATATCGAGTAACGTTTCTATGGAAACGACAGGATTTTCTTTTGGGATACGAGTATCTCCATTCCGATGCACTATTCCCTCTTTTCTGCATCCCTCGCTCCCTCACACTGGCGAATTAACACAGAAATTGCGTCGCCATGAATTACTATGTCTTCTATGACATCTCCTTTTGAATCGAGCAACGTTTCTATGGAAACGACAGGATTTTCTTTTGGGATACGAGTATCTCCATTCCGATGCACTATTCCTTCTTTCCTGCATCCCTCGCTCCCTCACACTGGCGAATTAACACAGAAATTGCGTCGCCATGGATTACTATGTCTTCTATGACATCTCCTCTTAAATCGAGTAACGTTTCTATGGAAACGACAGGATTTTCTTTTGGGATACGAGTATCTCCATTCCGATGCACTATTCCTTCTTTTCTGCATCCCTCGCTCCCTCACACTGGCGAATTAACACAGAAATTGCGACGCCATGAATTACTATGTCTTCTATGACATCTCCTTTTGAATCGAGTAACGTTTCTATGGAAACGACATGATTTTCTTTTGGGATACGAGTATCTCCATTCCGATGCACTATTTCTTCTTTTCTGCATCCCTCGCTCCCTCACACTGGCGAATTAACACAGAAATTGCGTCGCCATGAATTACTATGTCTTCTATGACATGTCGTTTTATATCGAGTAACGTTTCTATGGAAACGACAGGATTTTCTTTTGGGATACGAGTATCTCCATTCCGATGCACTATTCCTTCTTTTCTGCATCCCTCGCTCCCTCACACTGGCGAATTAACACAAAAATTGCGTCGCCATGAATTACTATGTCTTCTATGACATCTCCTTTTAAATCGAGTAACGTTTCTATGGAAACGACAGGATTTTCTTTTGGGATACGAGTATCTCCATTCCGATGCACTATTCCTTCTTTTCTGCATCCCTCGCTCCCTCACACTGGCGAATTAACTCAGAAATTGCGTCGCCATGAATTACTATGTCTTCTATGACATCTCCTTTTAAATCGAGTAACGTTTCTGTGGAAACGACAGGATTTTCTTTTGGGATACGAGTATCTCCTTTCCGATGCACTATTCCTTCTTTTCTGCATCCCTCGCTCCCTCACACTGGAGAATTAACACAGAAATTGCGTCGCCATGTATTACTATGTCTTCTGTGACATGTCGTTTTAAATCGAGTAACGTTTCTATGGAAACGACAGGATTTTCTTTTGGGATACGAGTATCTCCTTTCCGATGCACTAATCCTTCTTTTCTGCATCCCTCGCTCCCTCACACTGGCGAATTAACACAGAAATTGCGTCGCCATGAATTACTATGTCTTCTATGACATCTACTTTTAAATCGAGTAACGTTTGTATGGAAATGATAGGATTTTCTTTTGGGATACGAGTATCTCCTTTTCGATGCACTATTCCTTCTTTTCTGCATCCCTCGCTCCCTCACACTGGCGAATTAACACAGAAATTGCGTCGCCATGAATTACTATGTCTTCTATGACATCTCCTTTTAAATCGAGTAACGTTTCTATGGAAACGACAGGATTTTCTTTTGGGATACGAGTATCTCCATTCCGATGCACTATTCCTTCTTTTCTGCATCCCTCGCTCCCTCACACTGGCGAATTAACACAGAAATTGCGTCGCCATGAATTACTATGTCTTCTATGACATCTCCTTTTAAATCGAGTAACGTTTCTATGGAACGACAGGATTTTCTTTTGGGATACGAGTATCTCCATTCCGATGCACTATTCCTTCTTTTCTGCATCCCTCGCTACCTCACACTGGCGAATTAACACAGAAATTACGTCGCCATGAATTACTATGTCTTCTGTGACATGTCGTTTTAAATCAAGTAACGTTTCTATGGAAACGACAGGATTTTCTTTTGGGATACGAGTATCTCCATTCCGATGCACTATTCCTTCTTTTCTGCATCCCCCGCTCCCTCACACTGGCGAATTAACACAAAAATTGCGTCGCCATGAATTACTATGTCTTCTATGACATCTCCTTTTAAATCGAGTAACGTTTCTATGGAAACGACAGGATTTTCTTTTGGGATACGAGTATCTCCATTCCGATGCACTATTCCTTCTTTTCTGCATCCCTCGCTCCCTCACACTGGCGAATTAACACACAAATTGCGTCGCCATGAATTACTATGTCTTCTATGACATCTCCTTTTAAATCGAGTAACGTTTCTATGGAAACGACAGGATTTTCTTTTGGGATACGAGTATCTCCATTCCGATGCACTATTCCTTCTTTTCTGCATCCCTCGCTCCCTCACACTGGCGAATTAACACAGAAATTGCGTCGCCATGAATTACTATGTCTTCTATGACATCTCCTTTTGAATCGAGTAACGTTTCTATGGAAACGACAGGATTTTCTTTTGGGATACGAGTATCTCCATTCCGATGCACTATTCCTTCTTTTCTACATCCCTCGCTCCCTCACACTGGCGAATTAACACAGAAATTGCGTCGCCATGAATTACTATGTCTTCTATGACATCTCCTCTTAAATCGAGTAACGTTTCTATGGAAACGACAGGATTTTCTTTTGGGATACGAGTATCTCCATTCCGATGCACTATTCCTTCTTTTCTGCATCCATCGCTCCCTCACACTGGCGAATTAACACAGAAATTGCGTCGCCATGAATTACTATGTCTTCTATGACATCTCCTTTTGAATCGAGTAACGTTTCTGTGGAAACGACAGGATTTTCTTTTGGGATACGAGTATCTCCATTCCGATGCACTATTCCTTCTTTTCTGCATCCCTCGCTCCCCCACACTGGCGAATTAACACAGAAATTGCGTCGCCATGAATTACTATGTCTTCTATGACATGTCGTTTTAAATCGAGTAACGTTTCTATGGAAACGACAGGATTTTCTTTTGGGATGAGAGTATCTCCATTCCGATGCACTATTCCTTCTTTTCTGCATCCCTCGTTCCCTCACACTGGCGAATTAACACAGAAATTGCGTCGCCATGAATTACTATGTCTTCTATGACATCTCCTTTTAAATCGAGTAACGTTTCTATGGAAACGACAGGATTTTCTTTTGGGATACGAGTATCTCCTTTCCGATGCACTAATCCTTCTTTTCTGCATCCCTCGCTCCCTCACACTGGCGAATTAACACAGAAATTGCGTCGCCATGAATTACTATGTCTTCTATGACATCTACTTTTAAATCGAGTAACGTTTGTATGGAAATGATAGGATTTTCTTTTGGGATACGAGTATCTCCTTTCCGATGCACTATTCCTTCTTTTCTGCATCCCTCGCTCCCTCACACTGGCGAATTAACACAGAAATTGCGTCGCCATGAATTACTATGTCTTCTATGACATCTCCTTTTAAATCGAGTAACGTTTCTATGGAAACGACAGGATTTTCTTTTGGGATACGAGTATCTCCATTCCGATGCACTATTCCTTCTTTTCTGCATCCCTCGCTCCCTCACAATGGCGAATTAACACAGAAATTGCGTCGCCATGAATTACTATGTCTTCTATGACATCTCCTTTTAAATCGAGTAACGTTTCTATGGAACGACAGGATTTTCTTTTGGGATACGAGTATCTCCATTCCGATGCACTATTCCTTCTTTTCTGCATCCCTCGCTACCTCACACTGGCGAATTAACACAGAAATTACGTCGCCATGAATTACTATGTCTTCTGTGACATGTCGTTTTAAATCAAGTAACGTTTCTATGGAAACGACAGGATTTTCTTTTGGGATACGAGTATCTCCATTCCGATGCACTATTCCTTCTTTTCTGCATCCCCCGCTCCCTCACACTGGCGAATTAACACAAAAATTGCGTCGCCATGAATTACTATGTCTTCTATGACATCTCCTTTTAAATCGAGTAACGTTTCTATGGAAACGACAGGATTTTCTTTTGGGATACGAGTATCTCCATTCCGATGCACTATTCCTTCTTTTCTGCATCCCTCGCTCCCTCACACTGGCGAATTAACACACAAATTGCGTCGCCATGAATTACTATGTCTTCTATGACATCTCCTTTTAAATCGAGTAACGTTTCTATGGAAACGACAGGATTTTCTTTTGGGATACGAGTATCTCCATTCCGATGCACTATTCCTTCTTTTCTGCATCCCTCGCTCCCTCACACTGGCGAATTAACACAGAAATTGCGTCGCCATGAATTACTATGTCTTCTATGACATCTCCTTTTGAATCGAGTAACGTTTCTATGGAAACGACAGGATTTTCTTTTGGGATACGAGTATCTCCATTCCGATGCACTATTCCTTCTTTTCTACATCCCTCGCTCCCTCACACTGGCGATTTAACACAGAAATTGCGTCGCCATGAATTACTATGTCTTCTATGACATCTCCTCTTAAATCGAGTAACGTTTCTATGGAAACGACAGGATTTTCTTTTGGGATACGAGTATCTCCATTCCGATGCACTATTCCTTCTTTTCTGCATCCATCGCTCCCTCGCACTGGCGAATTAACACAGAAATTGCGTCGCCATGAATTACTATGTCTTCTATGACATCTCCTTTTGAATCGAGTAACGTTTCTATGGAAACGACAGGATTTTCTTTTGGGATACGAGTATCTCCATTTCGATGCACTATTCCTTCTTTTCTGCATCCCTCGCTCCCTCACACTGGCGAATTAAGACAGAAATTGCGTCGCCATGAATTACTATGTCTTCTATGACATCTCCTTTTAAATCGAGTAACGTTTCTATGGAAACGACAGGATTTTCTTTTGGGATACGAGTATCTCCATTCCGATGCACTATTCCTTCTTTTCTGCATCCCTCGCTCCCCCACACTGGCGAATTAACACAGAAATTGCGTCGCCATGAATTACTATGTCTTCTATGACATGTCGTTTTAAATCGAGTAACGTTTCTATGGAAACGACAGGATTTTCTTTTGGGATGAGAGTATCTCCATTCCGATGCACTATTCCTTCTTTTCTGCATCCCTCGTTCTCTCACACTGGCGAATTAACACAGAAATTGCGTCGCCATGAATTACTATGTCTTCTACGACATGTCCTTTTAAATCGAGTAACATTTCTATGGAAACTACAGGATTTTCTTTTGGGATACGAGTATCTCCTTTCCGATGCACTATTCCTTCTTTTCTGCATCCCTCGCTCCCTCACACTGGAGAATTAACACAGAAACTGCGTCGCCATGAATTACTATGTCTTCTATGACATGTCGTTTTAAATCGAGTAACGTTTCTATGGAAACGACAGGATTTTCTTTTGGGATACGAGTGTCTCCTTTCCGATGCACTATTCCTTCTTTTCTGCATCCCTCGCTCCCTCACACTGGCGAATTAACACAGAAATTGCGTCGCCATGAATTACTATGTCTTCTATGACATGTCGTTTTAAATCGATTAACGTTTCTATGGAAACGACAGGATTTTCTTTTGGGATACGAGTATCTCCTTTCCGATGCACTATCCCTTCTTTTCTGCATCCCTCGCTCCCTCACACTGGCGAATTAACACAGAAATTGCGGCGCCATGAATTACTATGTCTTCTATGACATCTCATTTTAAATCGATTAACGTTTCTATGGAAACGACAGGATTTTTTTTTGGGATACGAGTATCTCCTTTCCGATGCACTATTCCTTCTTTTCTGCATCCCTCGCTCCCTCACACTGGCGAATTAACACAGAAATTGCGTCGCCATGAATTACTATGTCTTCTATGACATCTCCTTTTAAATCGAGTAACGTTTCTATGGAAACGACAGGATTTTCTTTTGGGATACGAGTATCTCCATTCCGATGCACTATTCCTTCTTTTCTGCATCCCTCGCTCCCTCACAATGGCGAATTAACACAGAAATTGCGTCGCCATGAATTACTATGTCTTCTATGACATCTCCTTTTAAATCGAGTAACGTTTCTATGGAACCGACAGGATTTCCTATTGGGATACGAGTATCTCCATTCCCATGCACTATTCCTTCTTTTCTGCATCCCTCGCTACCTCACACTGGCGAATTAACACAGAAATTGCGTCGCCATGAATTACTATGTCTTCTGTGACATGTCCTTTTAAATCGAGTAACGTTTCTATGGAAACGAAAGGATTTTCTTTTGGGATACGGGTATCTCCATTCTGATGCACTATTCCTTGTTTTCTGCATCGCTCGCTACCTCACACTGGCGAATTAACACAGAAATTGCGTCGCCATGAATTACTATGTCTTCTATGACATATCCTTTTAAATCGAGTAACGGTTCTATGGAAACGACAGGATTTTCTTTTGGGATACGAGTATCTCCATTCCGATGCACTATTCCTTCTTTTCTGCATCCCTCGCTCCCTCACACTGGCGAATTAACACAGAAATTGCGTCGCCATGAATTACTATGTCTTCTATGACATCTCCTTTTGAATCGAGTAACGTTTCTATGGAAACGACAGGATTTTCTTTTGGGATACGAGTATCTCCATTCCGATGCACTATTCCTTCTTTTCTGCATCCCTCGCTCCCTCACAATGGCGAATTAACACAGAAATTGCGTCGCCATGAATTACTATGTCTTCTATGACATCTCCTTTTAAATCGAGTAACGTTTCTATGGAACGACAGGATTTTCTTTTGGGATACGAGTATCTCCATTCCGATGCACTATTCCTTCTTTTCTGCATCCCTCGCTACCTCACACTGGCGAATTAACACAGAAATTACGTCGCCATGAATTACTATGTCTTCTGTGACATGTCGTTTTAAATCAAGTAACGTTTCTATGGAAACGACAGGATTTTCTTTTGGGATACGAGTATCTCCATTCCGATGCACTATTCCTTCTTTTCTGCATCCCCCGCTCCCTCACACTGGCGAATTAACACAAAAATTGCGTCGCCATGAATTACTATGTCTTCTATGACATCTCCTTTTAAATCGAGTAACGTTTCTATGGAAACGACAGGATTTTCTTTTGGGATACGAGTATCTCCATTCCGATGCACTATTCCTTCTTTTCTGCATCCCTCGCTCCCTCACACTGGCGAATTAACACACAAATTGCGTCGCCATGAATTACTATGTCTTCTATGACATCTCCTTTTAAATTGAGTAACGTTTCTATGGAAACGACAGGATTTTCTTTTGGGATACGAGTATCTCCATTCCGATGCACTATTCCTTCTTTTCTGCATCCCTCGCTCCCTCACACTGGCGAATTAACACAGAAATTGCGTCGCCATGAATTACTATGTCTTCTATGACATCTCCTTTTGAATCGAGTAACGTTTCTATGGAAACGACAGGATTTTCTTTTGGGATACGAGTATCTCCATTCCGATGCACTATTCCTTCTTTTCTACATCCCTCGCTCCCTCACACTGGCGAATTAACACAGAAATTGCGTCGCCATGAATTACTATGTCTTCTATGACATCTCCTCTTAAATCGAGTAACGTTTCTATGGAAACGACAGGATTTTCTTTTGGGATACGAGTATCTCCATTCCGATGCACTATTCCTTCTTTTCTGCATCCATCGCTCCCTCGCACTGGCGAATTAACACAGAAATTGCGTCGCCATGAATTACTATGTCTTCTATGACATCTCCTTTTGAATCGAGTAACGTTTCTATGGAAACGACAGGATTTTCTTTTGGGATACGAGTATCTCCATTTCGATGCACTATTCCTTCTTTTCTGCATCCCTCGCTCCCTCACACTGGCGAATTAAGACAGAAATTGCGTCGCCATGAATTACTATGTCTTCTATGACATCTCCTTTTAAATCGAGTAACGTTTCTATGGAAACGACAGGATTTTCTTTTGGGATACGAGTATCTCCATTCCGATGCACTATTCCTTCTTTTCTGCATCCCTCGCTCCCCCACACTGGCGAATTAACACAGAAATTGCGTCGCCATGAATTACTATGTCTTCTATGACATGTCGTTTTAAATCGAGTAACGTTTCTATGGAAACGACAGGATTTTCTTTTGGGATGAGAGTATCTCCATTCCGATGCACTATTCCTTCTTTTCTGCATCCCTCGTTCTCTCACACTGGCGAATTAACACAGAAATTGCGTCGCCATGAATTACTATGTCTTCTACGACATGTCCTTTTAAATCGAGTAACGTTTCTATGGAAACGACAGGATTTTCTTTTGGGATACGAGTATCTCCTTTCCGATGCACTATTCCTTCTTTTCTGCATCCCTCGCTCCCTCACACTGGAGAATTAACACAGAAACTGCGTCGCCATGAATTACTATGTCTTCTATGACATGTCGTTTTAAATCGAGTAACGTTTCTATGGAAACGACAGGATTTTCTTTTGGGATACGAGTGTCTCCTTTCCGATGCACTATTCCTTCTTTTCTGCATCCCTCGCTCCCTCACACTGGCGAATTAACACAGAAATTGCGTCGCCATGAATTACTATGTCTTCTATGACATGTCGTTTTAAATCGATTAACGTTTCTATGGAAACGACAGGATTTTCTTTTGGGATACGAGTATCTCCTTTCCGATGCACTATCCCTTCTTTTCTGCATCCCTCGCTCCCTCACACTGGCGAATTAACACAGAAATTGCGGCGCCATGAATTACTATGTCTTCTATGACATCTCATTTTAAATCGATTAACGTTTCTATGGAAACGACAGGATTTTTTTTTGGGATACGAGTATCTCCTTTCCGATGCACTATTCCTTCTTTTCTGCATCCCTCGCTCCCTCACACTGGCGAATTAACACAGAAATTGCGTCGCCATGAATTACTATGTCTTCTATGACATCTCCTTTTAAATCGAGTAACGTTTCTATGGAAACGACAGGATTTTCTTTTGGGATACGAGTATCTCCATTCCGATGCACTATTCCTTCTTTTCTGCATCCCTCGCTCCCTCACAATGGCGAATTAACACAGAAATTGCGTCGCCATGAATTACTATGTCTTCTATGACATCTCCTTTTAAATCGAGTAACGTTTCTATGGAACCGACAGGATTTCCTATTGGGATACGAGTATCTCCATTCCCATGCACTATTCCTTCTTTTCTGCATCCCTCGCTACCTCTAACTGGCGAATTAACACAGAAATTGCGTCGCCATGAATTACTATGTCTTCTGTGACATGTCCTTTTAAATCGAGTAACGTTTCTATGGAAACGAAAGGATTTTCTTTTGGGATACGGGTATCTCCATTCTGATGCACTATTCCTTGTTTTCTGCATCGCTCGCTACCTCACACTGGCGAATTAACACAGAAATTGCGTCGCCATGAATTACTATGTCTTCCATGACATATCCTTTTAAATCGAGTAACGTTTCTATGGAAACGACAGGATTTTCTTTTGGGATACGAGTATCTCCTTTCCGATGCACTATCCCTTCTTTTCTGCATCCCTCGCTCCCTCACACTGGCGAATTAACACAGAAATTGCGGCGCCATGAATTACTATGTCTTCTATGACATCTCATTTTAAATCGATTAACGTTTCTATGGAAACGACAGGATTTTTTTTTGGGATACGAGTATCTCCTTTCCGATGCACTATTCCTTCTTTTCTGCATCCCTCGCTCCCTCACACTGGCGAATTAACACAGAAATTGCGTCGCCATGAATTACTATGTCTTCTATGACATCTCCTTTTAAATCGAGTAACGTTTCTATGGAAACGACAGGATTTTCTTTTGGGATACGAGTATCTCCTTTCCGATGCACTATTCCTTCTTTTCTGCATCCCTCGCTCCCTCACACTGGCGAATTAACACAGAAATTGCGTCGCCATGAATTACTATGTCTTCTATGACATCTCCTTTTAAATCGAGTAACGTTTCTATGGAAACGACAGGATTTTCTTTTGGGATACGAGTATCTCCATTCCGATGCACTATTCCTTCTTTTCTGCATCCCTCGCTCCCTCACAATGGCGAATTAACACAGAAATTGCGTCGCCATGAATTACTATGTCTTCTATGACATCTCCTTTTAAATCGAGTAACGTTTCTATGGAACGACAGGATTTTCTTTTGGGATACGAGTATCTCCATTCCGATGCACTATTCCTTCTTTTCTGCATCCCTCGCTACCTCACACTGGCGAATTAACACAGAAATTACGTCGCCATGAATTACTATGTCTTCTGTGACATGTCGTTTTAAATCAAGTAACGTTTCTATGGAAACGACAGGATTTTCTTTTGGGATACGAGTATCTCCATTCCGATGCACTATTCCTTCTTTTCTGCATCCCCCGCTCCCTCACACTGGCGAATTAACACAAAAATTGCGTCGCCATGAATTACTATGTCTTCTATGACATCTCCTTTTAAATCGAGTAACGTTTCTATGGAAACGACAGGATTTTCTTTTGGGATACGAGTATCTCCATTCCGATGCACTATTCCTTCTTTTCTGCATCCCTCGCTCCCTCACACTGGCGAATTAACACACAAATTGCGTCGCCATGAATTACTATGTCTTCTATGACATCTCCTTTTAAATCGAGTAACGTTTCTATGGAAACGACAGGATTTTCTTTTGGGATACGAGTATCTCCATTCCGATGCACTATTCCTTCTTTTCTGCATCCCTCGCTCCCTCACACTGGCGAATTAACACAGAAATTGCGTCGCCATGAATTACTATGTCTTCTATGACATCTCCTTTTGAATCGAGTAACGTTTCTATGGAAACGACAGGATTTTCTTTTGGGATACGAGTATCTCCATTCCGATGCACTATTCCTTCTTTTCTACATCCCTCGCTCCCTCACACTGGCGAATTAACACAGAAATTGCGTCGCCATGAATTACTATGTCTTCTATGACATCTCCTCTTAAATCGAGTAACGTTTCTATGGAAACGACAGGATTTTCTTTTGGGATACGAGTATCTCCATTCCGATGCACTATTCCTTCTTTTCTGCATCCATCGCTCCCTCGCACTGGCGAATTAACACAGAAATTGCGTCGCCATGAATTACTATGTCTTCTATGACATCTCCTTTTGAATCGAGTAACGTTTCTATGGAAACGACAGGATTTTCTTTTGGGATACGAGTATCTCCATTTCGATGCACTATTCCTTCTTTTCTGCATCCCTCGCTCCCTCACACTGGCGAATTAAGACAGAAATTGCGTCGCCATGAATTACTATGTCTTCTATGACATCTCCTTTTAAATCGAGTAACGTTTCTATGGAAACGACAGGATTTTCTTTTGGGATACGAGTATCTCCATTCCGATGCACTATTCCTTCTTTTCTGCATCCCTCGCTCCCCCACACTGGCGAATTAACACAGAAATTGCGTCGCCATGAATTACTATGTCTTCTATGACATGTCGTTTTAAATCGAGTAACGTTTCTATGGAAACGACAGGATTTTCTTTTGGGATGAGAGTATCTCCATTCCGATGCACTATTCCTTCTTTTCTGCATCCCTCGTTCTCTCACACTGGCGAATTAACACAGAAATTGCGTCGCCATGAATTACTATGTCTTCTACGACATGTCCTTTTAAATCGAGTAACGTTTCTATGGAAACGACAGGATTTTCTTTTGGGATACGAGTATCTCCTTTCCGATGCACTATTCCTTCTTTTCTGCATCCCTCGCTCCCTCACACTGGAGAATTAACACAGAAACTGCGTCGCCATGAATTACTATGTCTTCTATGACATGTCGTTTTAAATCGAGTAACGTTTCTATGGAAACGACAGGATTTTCTTTTGGGATACGAGTGTCTCCTTTCCGATGCACTATTCCTTCTTTTCTGCATCCCTCGCTCCCTCACACTGGCGAATTAACACAGAAATTGCGTCGCCATGAATTACTATGTCTTCTATGACATGTCGTTTTAAATCGATTAACGTTTCTATGGAAACGACAGGATTTTCTTTTGGGATACGAGTATCTCCTTTCCGATGCACTATCCCTTCTTTTCTGCATCCCTCGCTCCCTCACACTGGCGAATTAACACAGAAATTGCGGCGCCATGAATTACTATGTCTTCTATGACATCTCATTTTAAATCGATTAACGTTTCTATGGAAACGACAGGATTTTTTTTTGGGATACGAGTATCTCCTTTCCGATGCACTATTCCTTCTTTTCTGCATCCCTCGCTCCCTCACACTGGCGAATTAACACAGAAATTGCGTCGCCATGAATTACTATGTCTTCTATGACATCTCCTTTTAAATCGAGTAACGTTTCTATGGAAACGACAGGATTTTCTTTTGGGATACGAGTATCTCCATTCCGATGCACTATTCCTTCTTTTCTGCATCCCTCGCTCCCTCACAATGGCGAATTAACACAGAAATTGCGTCGCCATGAATTACTATGTCTTCTATGACATCTCCTTTTAAATCGAGTAACGTTTCTATGGAACCGACAGGATTTCCTATTGGGATACGAGTATCTCCATTCCCATGCACTATTCCTTCTTTTCTGCATCCCTCGCTACCTCACACTGGCGAATTAACACAGAAATTGCGTCGCCATGAATTACTATGTCTTCTGTGACATGTCCTTTTAAATCGAGTAACGTTTCTATGGAAACGAAAGGATTTTCTTTTGGGATACGGGTATCTCCATTCTGATGCACTATTCCTTGTTTTCTGCATCGCTCGCTACCTCACACTGGCGAATTAACACAGAAATTGCGTCGCCATGAATTACTATGTCTTCTATGACATATCCTTTTAAATCGAGTAACGTTTCTATGGAAACGACAGGATTTTCTTTTGGGATACGAGTATCTCCATTCCGATGCACTATTCCTTCTTTTCTGCATCCCTCGCTCCCTCACACTGGCGAATTAACACAGAAATTGCGTCGCCATGAATTACTATGTCTTCTATGACATCTCCTTTTGAATCGAGTAACGTTTCTATGGAAACGACAGGATTTTCTTTTGGGATACGAGTATCTCCATTCCGATGCACTATTCCTTCTTTTCTACATCCCTCGCTCCCTCACACTGGCGAATTAACACAGAAATTGCGTCGCCATGAATTACTATGTCTTCTATGACATCTCCTCTTAAATCGAGTAACGTTTCTATGGAAACGACAGGATTTTCTTTTGGGATACGAGTATCTCCATTCCGATGCACTATTCCTTCTTTTCTGCATCCATCGCTCCCTCGCACTGGCGAATTAACACAGAAATTGCGTCGCCATGAATTACTATGTCTTCTATGACATCTCCTTTTGAATCGAGTAACGTTTCTGTGGAAACGACAGGATTTTCTTTTGGGATACGAGTATCTCCATTCCGATGCACTATTCCTTCTTTTCTGCATCCCTCGCTCCCCCACACTGGCGAATTAACACAGAAATTGCGTCGCCATGAATTACTATGTCTTCTATGACATGTCGTTTTAAATCGAGTAACGTTTCTATGGAAACGACAGGATTTTCTTTTGGGATGAGAGTATCTCCATTCCGATGCACTATTCCTTCTTTTCTGCATCCCTCGTTCCCTCACACTGGCGAATTAACACAGAAATTGCGTCGCCATGAATTACTATGTCTTCTATGACATCTCCTTTTAAATCGAGTAACGTTTCTATGGAAACGACAGGATTTTCTTTTGGGATACGAGTATCTCCTTTCCGATGCACTAATCCTTCTTTTCTGCATCCCTCGCTCCCTCACACTGGCGAATTAACACAGAAATTGCGTCGCCATGAATTACTATGTCTTCTATGACATCTACTTTTAAATCGAGTAACGTTTGTATGGAAATGATAGGATTTTCTTTTGGGATACGAGTATCTCCTTTCCGATGCACTATTCCTTCTTTTCTGCATCCCTCGCTCCCTCACACTGGCGAATTAACACAGAAATTGCGTCGCCATGAATTACTATGTCTTCTATGACATCTCCTTTTAAATCGAGTAACGTTTCTATGGAAACGACAGGATTTTCTTTTGGGATACGAGTATCTCCATTCCGATGCACTATTCCTTCTTTTCTGCATCCCTCGCTCCCTCACAATGGCGAATTAACACAGAAATTGCGTCGCCATGAATTACTATGTCTTCTATGACATCTCCTTTTAAATCGAGTAACGTTTCTATGGAACGACAGGATTTTCTTTTGGGATACGAGTATCTCCATTCCGATGCACTATTCCTTCTTTTCTGCATCCCTCGCTACCTCACACTGGCGAATTAACACAGAAATTACGTCGCCATGAATTACTATGTCTTCTGTGACATGTCGTTTTAAATCAAGTAACGTTTCTATGGAAACGACAGGATTTTCTTTTGGGATACGAGTATCTCCATTCCGATGCACTATTCCTTCTTTTCTGCATCCCCCGCTCCCTCACACTGGCGAATTAACACAAAAATTGCGTCGCCATGAATTACTATGTCTTCTATGACATCTCCTTTTAAATCGAGTAACGTTTCTATGGAAACGACAGGATTTTCTTTTGGGATACGAGTATCTCCATTCCGATGCACTATTCCTTCTTTTCTGCATCCCTCGCTCCCTCACACTGGCGAATTAACACACAAATTGCGTCGCCATGAATTACTATGTCTTCTATGACATCTCCTTTTAAATCGAGTAACGTTTCTATGGAAACGACAGGATTTTCTTTTGGGATACGAGTATCTCCATTCCGATGCACTATTCCTTCTTTTCTGCATCCCTCGCTCCCTCACACTGGCGAATTAACACAGAAATTGCGTCGCCATGAATTACTATGTCTTCTATGACATCTCCTTTTGAATCGAGTAACGTTTCTATGGAAACGACAGGATTTTCTTTTGGGATACGAGTATCTCCATTCCGATGCACTATTCCTTCTTTTCTACATCCCTCGCTCCCTCACACTGGCGAATTAACACAGAAATTGCGTCGCCATGAATTACTATGTCTTCTATGACATCTCCTTTTGAATCGAGTAACGTTTCTATGGAAACGACAGGATTTTCTTTTGGGATACGAGTATCTCCATTCCGATGCACTATTCCTTCTTTTCTACATCCCTCGCTCCCTCACACTGGCGAATTAACACAGAAATTGCGTCGCCATGAATTACTATGTCTTCTATGACATCTCCTCTTAAATCGAGTAACGTTTCTATGGAAACGACAGGATTTTCTTTTGGGATACGAGTATCTCCATTCCGATGCACTATTCCTTCTTTTCTGCATCCATCGCTCCCTCGCACTGGCGAATTAACACAGAAATTGCGTCGCCATGAATTACTATGTCTTCTATGACATCTCCTTTTGAATCGAGTAACGTTTCTGTGGAAACGACAGGATTTTCTTTTGGGATACGAGTATCTCCATTCCGATGCACTATTCCTTCTTTTCTGCATCCCTCGCTCCCCCACACTGGCGAATTAACACAGAAATTGCGTCGCCATGAATTACTATGTCTTCTATGACATGTCGTTTTAAATCGAGTAACGTTTCTATGGAAACGACAGGATTTTCTTTTGGGATGAGAGTATCTCCATTCCGATGCACTATTCCTTCTTTTCTGCATCCCTCGTTCCCTCACACTGGCGAATTAACACAGAAATTGCGTCGCCATGAATTACTATGTCTTCTATGACATCTCCTTTTAAATCGAGTAACGTTTCTATGGAAACGACAGGATTTTCTTTTGGGATACGAGTATCTCCTTTCCGATGCACTAATCCTTCTTTTCTGCATCCCTCGCTCCCTCACACTGGCGAATTAACACAGAAATTGCGTCGCCATGAATTACTATGTCTTCTATGACATCTACTTTTAAATCGAGTAACGTTTGTATGGAAATGATAGGATTTTCTTTTGGGATACGAGTATCTCCTTTCCGATGCACTATTCCTTCTTTTCTGCATCCCTCGCTCCCTCACACTGGCGAATTAACACAGAAATTGCGTCGCCATGAATTACTATGTCTTCTATGACATCTCCTTTTAAATCGAGTAACGTTTCTATGGAAACGACAGGATTTTCTTTTGGGATACGAGTATCTCCATTCCGATGCACTATTCCTTCTTTTCTGCATCCCTCGCTCCCTCACAATGGCGAATTAACACAGAAATTGCGTCGCCATGAATTACTATGTCTTCTATGACATCTCCTTTTAAATCGAGTAACGTTTCTATGGAACGACAGGATTTTCTTTTGGGATATGAGTATCTCCATTCCGATGCACTATTCCTTCTTTTCTGCATCCCTCGCTACCTCACACTGGCGAATTAACACAGAAATTACGTCGCCATGAATTACTATGTCTTCTGTGACATGTCGTTTTAAATCAAGTAACGTTTCTATGGAAACGACAGGATTTTCTTTTGGGATACGAGTATCTCCATTCCGATGCACTATTCCTTCTTTTCTGCATCCCCCGCTCCCTCACACTGGCGAATTAACACAAAAATTGCGTCGCCATGAATTACTATGTCTTCTATGACATCTCCTTTTAAATCGAGTAACGTTTCTATGGAAACGACAGGATTTTCTTTTGGGATACGAGTATCTCCATTCCGATGCACTATTCCTTCTTTTCTGCATCCCTCGCTCCCTCACACTGGCGAATTAACACACAAATTGCGTCGCCATGAATTACTATGTCTTCTATGACATCTCCTTTTAAATCGAGTAACGTTTCTATGGAAACGACAGGATTTTCTTTTGGGATACGAGTATCTCCATTCCGATGCACTATTCCTTCTTTTCTGCATCCCTCGCTCCCTCACACTGGCGAATTAACACAGAAATTGCGTCGCCATGAATTACTATGTCTTCTATGACATCTCCTTTTGAATCGAGTAACGTTTCTATGGAAACGACAGGATTTTCTTTTGGGATACGAGTATCTCCATTCCGATGCACTATTCCTTCTTTTCTACATCCCTCGCTCCCTCACACTGGCGAATTAACACAGAAATTGCGTCGCCATGAATTACTATGTCTTCTATGACATCTCCTCTTAAATCGAGTAACGTTTCTATGGAAACGACAGGATTTTCTTTTGGGATACGAGTATCTCCATTCCGATGCACTATTCCTTCTTTTCTGCATCCATCGCTCCCTCGCACTGGCGAATTAACACAGAAATTGCGTCGCCATGAATTACTATGTCTTCTATGACATCTCCTTTTGAATCGAGTAACGTTTCTATGGAAACGACAGGATTTTCTTTTGGGATACGAGTATCTCCATTTCGATGCACTATTCCTTCTTTTCTGCATCCCTCGCTCCCTCACACTGGCGAATTAAGACAGAAATTGCGTCGCCATGAATTACTATGTCTTCTATGACATCTCCTTTTAAATCGAGTAACGTTTCTATGGAAACGACAGGATTTTCTTTTGGGATACGAGTATCTCCATTCCGATGCACTATTCCTTCTTTTCTGCATCCCTCGCTCCCCCACACTGGCGAATTAACACAGAAATTGCGTCGCCATGAATTACTATGTCTTCTATGACATGTCGTTTTAAATCGAGTAACGTTTCTATGGAAACGACAGGATTTTCTTTTGGGATGAGAGTATCTCCATTCCGATGCACTATTCCTTCTTTTCTGCATCCCTCGTTCCCTCACACTGGCGAATTAACACAGAAATTGCGTCGCCATGAATTACTATGTCTTCTACGACATGTCCTTTTAAATCGAGTAACGTTTCTATGGAAACGACAGGATTTTCTTTTGGGATACGAGTATCTCCTTTCCGATGCACTATTCCTTCTTTTCTGCATCCCTCGCTCCCTCACACTGGAGAATTAACACAGAAACTGCGTCGCCATGAATTACTATGTCTTCTATGACATGTCGTTTTAAATCGAGTAACGTTTCTATGGAAACGACAGGATTTTCTTTTGGGATACGAGTGTCTCCTTTCCGATGCACTATTCCTTCTTTTCTGCATCCCTCGCTCCCTCACACTGGCGAATTAACACAGAAATTGCGTCGCCATGAATTACTATGTCTTCTATGACATGTCGTTTTAAATCGATTAACGTTTCTATGGAAACGACAGGATTTTCTTTTGGGATACGAGTATCTCCTTTCCGATGCACTATCCCTTCTTTTCTGCATCCCTCGCTCCCTCACACTGGCGAATTAACACAGAAATTGCGTCGCCATGAATTACTATGTCTTCTATGACATCTCATTTTAAATCGATTAACGTTTCTATGGAAACGACAGGATTTTTTTTTGGGATACGAGTATCTCCTTTCCGATGCACTATTCCTTCTTTTCTGCATCCCTCGCTCCCTCACACTGGCGAATTAACACAGAAATTGCGTCGCCATGAATTACTATGTCTTCTATGACATCTCCTTTTAAATCGAGTAACGTTTCTATGGAAACGACAGGATTTTCTTTTGGGATACGAGTATCTCCATTCCGATGCACTATTCCTTCTTTTCTGCATCCCTCGCTCCCTCACAATGGCGAATTAACACAGAAATTGCGTCGCCATGAATTACTATGTCTTCTATGACATCTCCTTTTAAATCGAGTAACGTTTCTATGGAAACGACAGGATTTTCTATTGGGATACGAGTATCTCCATTCCCATGCACTATTCCTTCTTTTCTGCATCCCTCGCTACCTCACACTGGCGAATTAACACAGAAATTGCGTCGCCATGAATTACTATGTCTTCTGTGACATGTCCTTTTAAATCGAGTAACGTTTCTATGGAAACGAAAGGATTTTCTTTTGGGATACGGGTATCTCCATTCTGATGCACTATTCCTTGTTTTCTGCATCGCTCGCTACCTCACACTGGCGAATTAACACAGAAATTGCGTCGCCATGAATTACTATGTCTTCTATGACATATCCTTTTAAATCGAGTAACGTTTCTATGGAAACGACAGGATTTTCTTTTGGGATACGAGTATCTCCATTCCGATGCACTATTCCTTCTTTTCTGCATCCCTCGCTCCCTCACACTGGCGAATTAACACAGAAATTGCGTCGCCATGAATTACTATGTCTTCTATGACATCTCCTCTTAAATCGAGTAACGTTTCTATGGAAACGACAGGATTTTCTATTGGGATACGAGTATCTCCATTCCGATGCACTATTCCTTCTTTTCTGCATCCATCGCTCCCTCGCACTGGCGAATTAACACAGAAATTGCGTCGCCATGAATTACTATGTCTTCTATGACATCTCCTTTTGAATCGAGTAACGTTTCTATGGAAACGACAGGATTTTCTTTTGGGATACGAGTATCTCCATTTCGATGCACTATTCCTTCTTTTCTGCATCCCTCGCTCCCTCACACTGGCGAATTAAGACAGAAATTGCGTCGCCATGAATTACTATGTCTTCTATGACATCTCCTTTTAAATCGAGTAACGTTTCTATGGAAACGACAGGATTTTCTTTTGGGATACGAGTATCTCCATTCCGATGCACTATTCCTTCTTTTCTGCATCCCTCGCTCCCCCACACTGGCGAATTAACACAGAAATTGCGTCGCCATGAATTACTATGTCTTCTATGACATGTCGTTTTAAATCGAGTAACGTTTCTATGGAAACGACAGGATTTTCTTTTGGGATAAGAGTATCTCCATTCCGATGCACTATTCCTTCTTTTCTGCATCCCTCGTTCCCTCACACTGGCGAATTAACACAGAAATTGCGTCGCCATGAATTACTATGTCTTCTACGACATGTCCTTTTAAATCGAGTAACGTTTCTATGGAAACGACAGGATTTTCTTTTGGGATACGAGTATCTCCTTTGCGATGCACTATTCCTTCTTTTCTGCATCCCTCGCTCCCTCACACTGGAGAATTAACACAGAAATTGCGTCGCCATGAATTACTATGTCTTCTATGACATGTCGTTTTAAATCGAGTAACGTTTCTATGGAAACGACAGGATTTTCTTTTGGGATACGAGTGTCTCCTTTCCGATGCACTATTCCTTCTTCTCTGCATCTCTCGCTCCCTCACACTGGCGAATTAACACAGAAATTGCGTCGCCATGAATTACTATGTCTTCTATGACATGTCGTTTTAAATCGATTAACGTTTCTATGGAAACGACAGGATTTTCTTTTGGGATACGAGTATCTCCTTTCCGATGCACTATCCCTTCTTTTCTGCATCCCTCGCTCCCTCACACTGGCGAATTAACACAGAAATTGCGTCGCCATGAATTACTATGTCTTCTATGACATCTCATTTTAAATCGATTAACGTTTCTATGGAAACGACAGGATTTTTTTTTGGGATACGAGTATCTCCTTTCCGATGCACTATTCCTTCTTTTCTGCATCCCTCGCTCCCTCACACTGGCGAATTACCACAGAAATTGCGTCGCCATGAATTACTATGTCTTCTATGACATCTCCTTTTAAATCGAGTAACGTTTCTATGGAAACGACAGGATTTTCTTTTGGGATACGAGTATCTCCATTCCGATGCACTATTCCTTCTTTTCTGCATCCCTCGCTCCCTCACAATGGCGAATTAACACAGAAATTGCGTCGCCATGAATTACTATGTCTTCTATGACATCTCCTTTTAAATCGAGTAACGTTTCTATGGAAACGACAGGATTTTCTTTTGGGATACGAGTATCTCCATTCCGATGCACTATTCCTTCTTTTCTGCATCCCTCGCTCCCTCACAATGGCGAATTAACACAGAAATTGCGTCGCCATGAATTACTATGTCTTCTATGACATCTCCTTTTAAATCGAGTAACGTTTCTATGGAAACGACAGGATTTTCTATTGGGATACGAGTATCTCCATTCCCATGCACTAATCCTTCTTT
Organism: Schistocerca serialis cubense; assembly: GCF_023864345.2. NCBI lineage: Eukaryota > Metazoa > Arthropoda > Insecta > Orthoptera > Acrididae > Schistocerca > Schistocerca serialis. The sequence continues at coordinate 964,769 of NC_064642.1, forward strand.
TCTGCATCCCTCGCTACCTCACACTGGCGAATTAACACAGAAATTGCGTCGCCATGAATTACTATGTCTTCTGTGACATGTCCTTTTAAATCGAGTAACGTTTCTATGGAAACGAAAGGATTTTCTTTTGGGATACGGGTATCTCCATTCTGATGCACTATTCCTTGTTTTCTGCATCGCTCGCTACCTCACACTGGCGAATTAACACAGAAATTGCGTCGCCATGAATTACTATGTCTTCTATGACATATCCTTTTAAATCGAGTAACGTTTCTATGGAAACGACAGGATTTTCTTTTGGGATACGAGTATCTCCATTCCGATGCACTATTCCTTCTTTTCTGCATCCCTCGCTCCCTCACACTGGCGAATTAACACAGAAATTGCGTCGCCATGAATTACTATGTCTTCTATGACATCTCCTCTTAAATCGAGTAACGTTTCTATGGAAACGACAGGATTTTCTTTTGGGATACGAGTATCTCCATTCCGATGCACTATTCCTTCTTTTCTGCATCCATCGCTCCCTCGCACTGGCGAATTAACACAGAAATTGCGTCGCCATGAATTACTATGTCTTCTATGACATCTCCTTTTGAATCGAGTAACGTTTCTATGGAAACGACAGGATTTTCTTTTGGGATACGAGTATCTCCATTTCGATGCACTATTCCTTCTTTTCTGCATCCCTCGCTCCCTCACACTGGCGAATTAAGACAGAAATTGCGTCGCCATGAATTACTATGTCTTCTATGACATCTCCTTTTAAATCGAGTAACGTTTCTATGGAAACGACAGGATTTTCTTTTGGGATACGAGTATCTCCATTCCGATGCACTATTCCTTCTTTTCTGCATCCCTCGCTCCCCCACACTGGCGAATTAACACAGAAATTGCGTCGCCATGAATTACTATGTCTTCTATGACATGTCGTTTTAAATCGAGTAACGTTTCTATGGAAACGACAGGATTTTCTTTTGGGATAAGAGTATCTCCATTCCGATGCACTATTCCTTCTTTTCTGCATCCCTCGTTCCCTCACACTGGCGAATTAACACAGAAATTGCGTCGCCATGAATTACTATGTCTTCTACGACATGTCCTTTTAAATCGAGTAACGTTTCTATGGAAACGACAGGATTTTCTTTTGGGATACGAGTATCTCCTTTGCGATGCACTATTCCTTCTTTTCTGCATCCCTCGCTCCCTCACACTGGAGAATTAACACAGAAATTGCGTCGCCATGAATTACTATGTCTTCTATGACATGTCGTTTTAAATCGAGTAACGTTTCTATGGAAACGACAGGATTTTCTTTTGGGATACGAGTGTCTCCTTTCCGATGCACTATTCCTTCTTCTCTGCATCTCTCGCTCCCTCACACTGGCGAATTAACACAGAAATTGCGTCGCCATGAATTACTATGTCTTCTATGACATGTCGTTTTAAATCGATTAACGTTTCTATGGAAACGACAGGATTTTCTTTTGGGATACGAGTATCTCCTTTCCGATGCACTATCCCTTCTTTTCTGCATCCCTCGCTCCCTCACACTGGCGAATTAACACAGAAATTGCGTCGCCATGAATTACTATGTCTTCTATGACATCTCATTTTAAATCGATTAACGTTTCTATGGAAACGACAGGATTTTTTTTTGGGATACGAGTATCTCCTTTCCGATGCACTATTCCTTCTTTTCTGCATCCCTCGCTCCCTCACACTGGCGAATTACCACAGAAATTGCGTCGCCATGAATTACTATGTCTTCTATGACATCTCCTTTTAAATCGAGTAACGTTTCTATGGAAACGACAGGATTTTCTTTTGGGATACGAGTATCTCCATTCCGATGCACTATTCCTTCTTTTCTGCATCCCTCGCTCCCTCACAATGGCGAATTAACACAGAAATTGCGTCGCCATGAATTACTATGTCTTCTATGACATCTCCTTTTAAATCGAGTAACGTTTCTATGGAAACGACAGGATTTTCTATTGGGATACGAGTATCTCCATTCCGATGCACTATTCCTTCTTTTCTGCATCCCTCGCTACCTCACACTGGCGAATTAACACAGAAATTGCGTCGCCATGAATTACTATGTCTTCTGTGACATGTCCTTTTAAATCGAGTAACGTTTCTATGGAAACGAAAGGATTTTCTTTTGGGATACGGGTATCACCATTCCGATGCACTATTCCTTCTTTTCTGCATCGCTCGCTACCTCACACTGGCGAATTAACACAGAAATTGCGTCGCCATGAATTACTATGTCTTCTATGACATATCCTTTTAAAACGAGTAACGTTTCTATGGAAACGACAGGATTTTCTTTTGGGATACGAGTATCTCCATTCCGATGCACTATTCCTTCTTTTCTGCATCCCTTGCTCCCTCACACTGGCGAATTAACACAGAAATTGCGTCGCCATGAATTACTATGTCTTCTATGACATCTCCTCTTAAATCGAGTAACGTTTCTATGGAAACGACAGGATTTTCTTTTGGGATACGAGTATCTCCATTCCGAGGCACTATTCCTTCTTTTCTGCATCCCTCGCTCCCTCACACTGGCGAATTAACACAGAAATGACGTCGCTATGAATTACTATGTCTTCTATGACATCTCCTTTTAAATCGAGTAACGTTTCTATGGAAACGACAGGATTTTCTTTTGGGATACGAGTATCTCCATTCCGATGCACTATTCCTTCTTTTCTGCATCCCTCGCTCCCTCACACTGGCGAATTAACACAGAAATTGCGTCGCCATGAATTACTATGTCTTCTATGACATCTCCTTTTGAATCGAGTAACGTTCCTATGGAAACGACAGGATTTCCTTTTGGGATACGAGTATCTCCATTCCGATGCACTATTCCTTCTTTTCTGCATCCCTCGCTCCCTCACACTGGCGAATTAACACAGAAATTGCGTCTCCATGAATTACTATGTCTTCTATGACATGTCGTTTTAAATCGAGTAACGTTTCTATGGAAACGACAGGATTTTCTTTTGGGATACGAGTATCTCCATTCCGATGCACTATTCCTTCTTTTCTGCATCCCTCGCTCCCTCACACTCCCGAATTAACACAGAAATTGCGTCGCCATGAATTACTATGTCTTCTATGACATCTCCTTTTGAATCGAGTAACGTTTCTTTGGAAACGACAGGATTTCCTTTTGGGATACGAGTATCTCCATTCCGATACACTATTCCTTCCTTTCTGCATCCCTCGCTCCCTCACACAGGCGAATTAACACAGAAATTGCGTCTCCATGAATTACTATGTCTTCTATGACATGTCGTTTTAAATCGAGTAATGTTTCTATGGAAACGACAGGATTTTCTTTTGGGATACGAGTATCTCCATTCCGATGCACTATTCCTTCTTTTCTGCATCCCTTGCTCCCTCACACTGGCGAATTAACGCAGAAATTGCGTCGCCATGAATTACTATGTCTTCTATGACATGTCGTTTTATATCGAGTAACGTTTCTATGGAAACGACAGGATTCTCTTTTGGGATACGAGTATCTCGTTTCCGATGCACTATTCCTTCTTTTCTGCATCCCTTGCTCCCTCACAATGGCGAATTAACACAGAAATTGCGTCGCCATGAATTACTATGTCTTCTATGACATCTCCTTTTAAATCGAGTAACGTTTCTATGGAAACGACAGGATTTTCTTTTGGGATACGAGTATCCCCATTCCGATGCACTATTCCTTCTTTTCTGCATCCCTCGCTACCTCACACTGGCGAATTAACACAGAAATTGCGTGGTTATGAATTACTATGTCTTCTGTGACATGTCCTTTTAAATCGAGTAACGTTTCTATGTGAACGATAGGATTTTCTTTTGGGATACGGGTATCTCCATTCCGATGCACTATTCCTTCTTTTCTGCATCGCTCGCTACCTCACACTGGCGAATTAACACAGAAATTTCGTCGCCATGAATTACTATGTCTTCTATGACATGTCGTTTTAAATCGAGTAACGACCTATGGAAACGACAGGATTTTCTTTTGGGATACGAGTATCTCCTTTCCGATGCACTATTCCTTCTTTTCTGCATCCCTCGCTCCCTCACACTGGAGAATTAACACAGAAATTGCGTCGCCATGAATTACTATGTCTTCTATGACATGTCGTTTTAAATCGAGTAACGTTTCTATGGAAACGACAGGATTTTCTTTTGGGATACGAGTATCTCCTTTCCGATGCACTATTCCTTCTTTTCTGCATCCCTCGCTCCCTCACACTGGCGAATTAACACAGAAATTGCGTCGCCATGAATTACTATGTCTTCTATGACATGTCGTTTTAAATCGAGTAACGTTTCTATGGAAATGACAGGATTTTCTTTTGGGATACGAGTATCTCCTTTCCGATGCACTATTCCTTCTTTTCTGCATCCCTCGCTCCCTCACACTGGCGAATTAACACAGAAATTGCGTCGCCATGAATTACTATGTCTTCTATGACATCTCCTTTTAAATCGAATAACGTTTCTATGGAAACGACAGGATTTTCTTTTGGGATACGAGTATCTCCTTTCCGATGCACTATTCCTTCTTTTCTGTATCCCTCGCTCCATCACACTGGCGAATTAACAAAGAAATTCGTCGCCATGAATTACTATGTCTTCTATGACATGTCGTTTTAAATCGAGTAATGTTTCTATGGAAACGACAGGATTTTCTTTTGGGATACGAGTATATCCATTCCGATGCACTATTCCTTCTTTTCTTGCATCCCTCACTCCCTCACACTGGCGAATTAACACAGAAATTGCGTCGCCATGAATTACTATGTCTTCTATGACTTGTCGTTTTAAATCGAGTAACGTTTCTATGGAAACGACAGGATTTTCTTTTGGGATACGAGTATCTCCTTCCCGATGCACTATTCCTTCTTTTCTGCATCCCTCGCTCCCTAACACTGGCGAATTAACACAGAAATTGCGTCGCCATGAATTACTATGTCTTCTATGACATCTCCTTTTCAATCGAGTAACGTTTCTATGGAAACGACAGGATTTTCTTTTGGGATACGAGTATCTCCATTCCGATGCACTATTCCTTCTTTTCTGCACCCCTCGCTCCCTCACAATGGCGAATTAACACAGAAATTGCGTCGCCATGAATTACTATGTTTTCTATGACATCTCCTTTTAAATCGAGTAACGTTTCTATGGAAACGACAGGATTTTCTTTTGGGATACGAGTATCTCCATTCCGATGCACTATTCCTTCTTTTCTGCATCCCTCGCTACCTCACACTGGCGAATTAACACAGAAATTGCGTCGCCATGAATTACTACGTCTTCTGTGACATGTCCTTTTAATTCGAGTAACGTTTCTATGGAAACGACAGGATTTTCTTTTGGGATACGGGTATCTCCATTCCGATGCACTATTCCTTCTTTTCTGCATCGCTCGCTACCTCACATTGGCGAATTAACACAGAAATTACGTCGCCATGAATTACTATGTCTTCTATGACATGTCGTTTTAAATCGAGTAACGTTTCTATGGAAACGACAGGATTTTCTTTTGGGATACGAGTATCTCCATTCCGATGCACTATTCCTTCTTTTCTGCATCCCTCGCTCCCTCACACTGGCGAATTAACACAGAAATTGCGTCGCCATGGATTACTATGTCTTCTATGACATCTCCTCTTAAATCGAGTAACGTTTCTATGGAAACGACAGGATTTTCTTTTGGGATACGAGTATCTCCATTCCGATGCACTATTCCTTCTTTTCTGCATCCCTCGCTCCCTCACACTGGCGAATTAACACAGAAATGACGTCGCTATGAATTACTATGTCTTCTATGACATCTCCTTTTAAATAGAGCAACGTTTCTATGGAAACGACAGGTTTTTCTTTTGGGATACGAGTATCTCCATTCCGATGCACTATTCCTTCTTTTCTGCATCCCTCGCTCCCTCACACTGGCGAATTAACACAGAAATTGCGTCGCCATGAATTACTATGTCTTCTATGACATCTCCTTTTGAATCGAGTACCGTTTCTATGGAAACGATAGGATTTTCTTTCGGGATACGAGTATCTCCATTCCGATGCACTATTCCTTCTTTTCTGCATCCCTCGCTCCCTCACACTGGCGAATTAACACACAAATTGCGTCACCATGAATTACTATGTCTTCTGTGACATGTCGTTTTAAATCGAGTAACGTTTCTATGGAAATGACAGGATTTTCTTTTGGGATACGAGTATCTCCTTTCCGATGCACTATTCCTTCTTTTCTGCATCCCTCGCTCCCTCACACTGGCGAATTAACACAGAAATTGCGTCGCCATGAATTACTATGTCTTCTATGACATGTCGTTTTAAATCTAGTAACGTTTCTATGGAAACGACAGGATTTTCTTTTGGGATACGAGTATCTCTTTTCCGATGCACTATTCCTTCTTTTCTGCGTCCCTCGCTCTCTCACACTGGCGAATTAACACAGAAATTGCGTCGCCATGAATTACTATGTCTTCAATGATATCTCCTTTTGATTCGAGTAACGTTTCTATGGAAACGACAGGATTTTCTTTTGGGATACGAGTATCTCCTTTCCGATGCACTATTCCTTCTTTTCTGCATCCCTCGCTCCCTCACACTGCCGAATTAACACAGAAATTGCGTCGCCATGAATTACTATGTCTTCTATGACATGTCGTTTTAAATCGAGTAACGTTTCTATGGAAACGACAGGATTTTCTTTCGGGATACGAGTATCTCCTTTCCGATGCACTATTCCTTCTTTTCTGCATCCCTCGCTCCCTCACACTGGCGAATTAACACAGAAATTGCGTCGCCATGAATTACTATGTCTTCTATGACATCTCCTTTTAAATCGAGTAACGTTTCTATGGAAACGACAGGATTTTCTTTTGGGATACGAGTATCTCCATTCCGATGCACTATTCCTTCTTTTCTGCATCCCTCGCTCCCTCACAATGGCGAATTAACACAGAAATTTCGTCGCCATGAATTACTATGTCTTCTATGACATCTCCTTTTAAATCGAGTAACGTTTCTATGGAAACGACAGGATTTTCTTTTGGGATACGAGTATCTCCATTCCGATGCACTATTCCTTCTTTTCTGCATCCCTCGCTACCTCACACTGGCGAATTAACACAGAAATTGCGTCGCCATGAATTACTATGTCTTCTATGACATCTCCTTTTGAATCGAGTAACGTTTCTATGGAAACGACAGGATTTTCTTTTGGGATACGAGTATCTCCATTCCGATGCACTATTCCTTCTTTTCTGCATCCCTCGCTCCCTCACACTGGCGAATTAACACAGAAATTGCGTCGCCATGAATTACTATGTCTTCTATGACATCTCCTTTTAAATCGAGTAACGTTTCTATGGAAACGACAGGATTTTCTTTTGGGATACGAGTATCTCCTTTCCGATGCACTATTCCTTCTTTTCTGCATCCCTCGCTCCCTCACACTGGCGAATTGACACACAAATTGCGTCGCTGTGAATTACTATGTCTTCTATGACATCTCCGTTAAAATCGAGTAACGTTTGTATGGAAACGACAGGATTTTCTTTTGGGATACGAGTATCTCCTTCAAGATGCACTATTCCTTGTTTTCTGCATCCGTCGCTCCCTCACACTGGCAAATTAACACACAAATTGCGTCGCCATGAATTACTATGTCTTCAATGACATCTCCTTTTAATTCGAGTAACGTTTCTATGGAAACGACAGGATTTTCTTTTGGGATACGAGTATCTCCATTCCGATGCACTATTCCTTCTTTTCTGCATCCCTCGCTCCCTCACACTGGCGAATTAACACAGAAATTGCGTCGCCATGAATTACTATGTCTTCTATGACATGTCGTTTTAAATCGAGTAACGTTTCTATGGAAACGACAGGATTTTCTTTTGGATACGAGTATCTTCTTTCCGATGCACTATTCCTTCTTTTCTGCATCCCTCGCTACCTCACACTGGTCAATTAACACAGAAATTGCGTCGCCATGAATTTCTATGTCTTCTATGACATCTCCTGTTAAATCGTGTAACGTTTCTATGGAAACGACAGGATTTTCTTTTGGGATACGAGTATCTCCATTCCGATGCACTATTGCTTCTTTTCTGCATCCCTCGCTCCCTCACACTGGCGAATTAACACAGAAATGACGTCGCTATGAATTACTATGTCTTCTATGACATCTCCTTTTCAATAGAGTAACGTTTCTATGGAAACGACAGGATTTTCTTTTGGGATACGAGTATCTCCTTTCCGATGCACTATTCCTTCTTTTCTGCATCCCTCGCTCCCTCACACTGGCGAATTAACACAGAAATTGCGTCGCCATGAATTACTATGTCTTCTATGACATGTCGTTTTAAATCGAGCAATGTTTCTATGGAAACGACAGGATTTTCTTTTGGGATACGAGTATCTCCATTCCGATGCACTATTCCTTCTTTTCTGCATCCCTCGCTCCCTCACACTGGTGAATTAACACAGAAATTGCGTCGCCATGAATTACTATGTCTTCTATGACATGTCGTTTTAAATCGAGTAACGTTTCAATAGAAACAACAGGATTTTCTTTTGGGATACGAGTATCTCCATTCCGATGCACTATTCCTTCTTTTCTGCATCCCTCGCTCCCTCACACTGGCGAATTAACACACAAATTGCGTCGCCATGAATTACTATGTCTTCTCTGACATCTCCTTTTGAATCGAGTAACGTTTCTATGGAAACGACAGGATTTTCTTTTGGGATACGAGTATCTCCATTCCGATGCACTATTCCTTCTTTTCTGCATCCCTCGCTCCCTCACACTTTCGAATTAACACAGAAATTGCGTCGCCATGAATTACTATGTCTTCTATAACATCTCCTTTTGAATCGAGTAACGTTTCTATGGAAACGACAGGATATTCTTTTGGGATACGAGTATCTCCATTCCGATGCACTATTCCTTCTTCTCTGCATCCCTTGCTCCCTCACACTGGCGAATTAACACAGAAATTGCGTCGCCATGAATTACTATGTCTTCTATGACATCTCCTTTTAAATCGAGTAACGTTTCTATGGAAACGACAGGATTTTCTTTTGGGATACGAGTATCTCCATTCCGATGCACTATTCCTTCTTTTCTGCATCCCTCGCTCCCTCTCACTGGCGAATTAACACAGAAATTGCGTCGCCATGAATTACTATGTCTTCTATGACATGTCGTTTTAAATCGAGTAACGTTTCTATGGAAACGACAGGATTTTCTTTTGGGATACGAGTATCTCCTTTCCGATGCACTATTCCTTCTTTTCTGCATCCCTCGCTCCCTCACACTGGCGAATTAAGACAGAAATTGCGTCGCCATGAATTACTATGTCTTCTATGACATCTTCTTTTAAATCGAGTAACGTTTCTATGGAAACGATAGGATTTTCTTTTGGGATACGAGTATCTACATTCCGATGCACTATTCCTTCTTTTCTGCATCCCTCGCTCCCTCACACTGGCGAATTAACACAGAAATTGCGTCGCCATGAATTACTATGTCTTCTATGACATGTCGTTTTAAATCGAGTAACGTTTCTATGGAAACGACAGGATTTTCTTTTGGGATACGAGTATCTCCATTCCGATGCACTATTCCTTCTTTTCTGCAGCCCTCGCTCCCTCACACTGGCGAATTAACACAAAAATTGCGTCGCCATGAATTACTATGTCTTCTATGACTTCTCCTTTTAAATCGAGTAACGTTTCTATGGAAACGACAGGATTTTCTTTTGGGATACGAGTATCTCCATTCCGATGCACTATTCCTTCTTTTCTGCATCCCTCGCTCCCTCACACTGGCGAATTAACACAGAACTTCTGTCGCCATGAATTACTATGTCTTCTATGACATGTCGTTTTAAATCGAGTAACGTTTCTATGGAAACGACAGGATTTTCTTTTGGGATACGAGTATCTCCATTCCGATGCACTATTCCTTCTTTTCTGCATACCTCGCACCCTCACACTGGCGAATTAACACAGAAATTGCGTCGCCATGAACTACTATGTCTTCTATGACATCTCCTTTTGAATCGAGTAACGTTTCTATGGAAACGACAGGATTTTCTTTTGGGATACGAGTATCTCCATTCCGATGCACTATTCCTTCTTTTCTGCATCCCTCGCTCCCTCACACTGGCGAATTAACACAGAAATTGCGTCGCCATGAATTACTATGTCTTCTATGACATCTCCTCTTAAATCGAGTAACATTTCTATGGAAACGACAGGATTTTCTTTTGGGATACGAGTATCTCCATTCCGATGCACTATTCCTTCTTTTCTGCATCCATCGCTCCCTCGCACTGGCGAATGAACACAGAAATTGCGTCGCCATGAATTACTATGTCTTCTATGACATCTCCTTTTGAATCGAGTAACGTTTCTATGGAAACGACAAGATTTTCTTTGGGGATACGAGTATCTCCATTTCGATGCACTATTCCTTCTTTTCTGCATCCCTCGCTCCCTCACACTGGCGAAGTAAGACAGAAATTGCGTCGCCATGAATTACTATGTCTTCTATGACATCTCCTTTTAAATCGAGTAACGTTTCTATGGAAACGACAGGATTTTCTTTTGGGATACGAGTATCTCCATTCCGATGCACTATTCCTTCTTTTCTGCATCCCTCGCTCCCCCACACTGGCGAATTAACACAGAAAATGCGTCGCCATGAATTACTATGTCTTCTATGACATGTCGTTTTAAATCGAGTAACGTTTCTATGGAAACGACAGGATTTTCTTTTGGGATAAGAGTATCTCCATTCCGATGCACTATTCCTTCTTTTCTGCATCCCTCGTTCCCTCACACTGGCGAATTAACACAGAAATTGCGTCGCCATGAATTACTATGTCTTCTACGACATGTCCTTTTAAATCGAGTAACGTTTCTATGGAAACGACAGGATTTTCTTTTGGGATACAAGTATCTCCTTTCCGATGCACTATTCCTTCTTTTCTGCATCCCTCGCTCCCTCACACTGGAGAATTAACACAGAAATTGCGTCGCCATGAATTACTATGTCTTCTATGACATGTCGTTTTAAATCGAATAACGTTTCTATGGAAACGACAGGATTTTCTTTTGGGATACGAGTGTCTCCTTTCCGATGCACTATTCCTTCTTTTCTGCATCCCTCGCTCCCTCACACTGGCGAATTAACACAGAAATTGCGTCGCCATGAATTACTATGTCTTCTATGACATGTCGTTTTAAATCGATTAACGTTTCTATGGAAACGACAGGATTTTCTTTTGGGATACGAGTATCTCCTTTCCGATGCACTATTCCTTCTTTTCTGCATCCCTCGCTCCCTCACACTGGCGAATTAACACAGAAATTGCGTCGCCATGAATTACTATGTCTTCTATGACATCTCATTTTAAATCGATTAACGTTTCTATGGAAAGGACAGGATTTTTTTTTGGGATACGAGTATCACTTTTCCGATGCACTATTCCTTCTTTTCTGCATCCATCGCTCCCTCACACTGGCGAATTAACACAGAAATTGCGTCGCCATGAATTACTATGTCTTCTATGACATCTCCTTTTAAATCGAGTAACGTTTCTATGGAAACGACAGGATTTTCTTTTGGGATACGAGTATCTCCATTCCGATGCACTATTCCTTCTTTTCTGCATCCCTCGCTCCCTCACAATGGCGAATTAACACAGAAATGGCGTCGCCATGAATTACTATGTCTTCTATGACATCTCCTTTTAAATCGAGTAACGTTTCTATGGAAACGACAGGATTTTCTATTGGGATACGAGTATCTCCATTCCGATGCACTATTCCTTCTTTTCTGCATCCCTCGCTACCTCACACTGGCGAATTAACACAGAAATTGCGTCGCCATGAATTACTATGTCTTGTGTGACATGTCCTTTTAAATCGAATAACGTTTCTATGGAAACGAAAGGATTTTCTTTTGGGATACGGGTATCTCCATTCCGATGCACTATTCCTTCTTTTCTGCATCGCTCGCTACCTCACACTGGCGAATTAACACAGAAATTGCGTCGCCATGAATTACTATGTCTACTATGACATATCCTTTTAAATCGAGTAACGTTTCTATGGAAACGACAGGATTTTCTTTTGGGATACGAGTATCTCCATTCCGATGCACTATTCCTTCTTTTCTGCATCCCTCGCTCCCTCACACTGGCGAATTAACACAGAAATTGCGTCGCCATGAATTACTATGTCTTCTATGACATCTCCTCTTAAATCGAGTAACGTTTCTATGGATACGACAGGATTTTCTTTTGGGATACGAGTATCTCCATTCCGATGCACTATTCCTTCTTTTCTGCATCCCTCGCTCCCTCACACTGGCGAATTAACACAGAAATGACGTCGCTATGAATTACTATGTCTTCTATGACATCTCCTTTTAAATCGAGTAACGTTTCTATGGAAACGACAGGATTTTCTTTTGGGATACGAGTATCTCCATTCCGATGCACTATTCCTTCTTTTCTGCATCCCTCGCTCCCTCACACTGGCGAATTAACACAGAAATTGCGTCGCCATGAATTACTATGTCTTCTATGACATCTCCTTTTGAATCGAGTAACGTTCCTATGGAAACGACAGGATTTCCTTTTGGGATACGAGTATCTCCACTCCGATGCACTATTCCTTCTTTTCTGCATCCCTCGCTCCCTCACACTGGTGAATTAACACAGAAATTGCGTCTCCATGAATTACTATGTCTTCTATGACATGTCGTTTTAAATCGAGTAACGTTTCTATGGAAACGACAGGAGTTTCTTTGGGGATACGAGTATCTCCATTCCGATGCACTATTCCTTCTTTTCTGCATCCCTCGCTCCCTCACACTCCCGAATTAACACAGAAATTGCGTCGCCATGAATTACTATGTCTTCTATGACATGTCGTTTTAAATCGAGTAACGTTTCTATGGAAACGACAGGATTTTCTTTTGGGATACGAGTATCTCCATTCCGATGCACTATTCCTTCTTTTCTGCATCCCTCGCTCCCTCACACTGGCGAATTAACACAGAAATTGCGTCGCCATGAATTACTATGTCTTCTATGACATGTCGTTTTATATCGAGTAACGTTTCTATGGAAACGACAGGATTCTCTTTTGGGATACGAGTATCTCGTTTCCGATGCACTATTCCATCTTTTCTGCATCCCTTGCTCCCTCACAATGGCGAATTAACACAGAAATTGCGTCGCCATGAATTACTATGTCTTCTATGACATCTCCTTTTAAATCGAGTAACGTTTCTATGGAAACGACAGGATTTTCTTTTGGGATACGAGTATCCCCATTCCGATGCCCTATTCCTTCTTTTCTGCATCCCTCGCTACCTCACACTGGCGAATTAACACAGAAATTGCGTCGTTATGAATTACTATGTCTTCTGTGACATGTCCTTTTAAATCGAGTAACGTTTCTATGTAAACGACAGGATTTTCTTTTGGGATACGGGTATCTCCATTCCGATGCACTATTCCTTCTTTTCTGCATCGCTCGCTACCTCACACTGGCGAATTAACACAGAAATTTCGTCGCCATGAATTACTATGTCTTCTATGACATGTCGTTTTAAATCGAGTAACGACCTATGGAAAGGACAGGATTTTCTTTTGGGATACGAGTATCTCCTTTCCGATGCACTATTCCTTCTTTTCTGCATCCCTCGCTCTCTCACACTGGAGAATTAACACAGAAATTGCGTCGCCATGAATTACTATGTCTTCTATGACATGTCGTTTTAAATCGAGTAACGTTTCTATGGAAACGACAGGATTTTCTTTTGGGATACGAGTATCTCCTTTCCGATGCACTATTCCTTCTTTTCTGCATCCCTCGCTCCCTCACACTGGCGAATTAACACAGAAATTGCGTCGCCATGAATTACTATGCCTTCTATGACATGTCGTTTTAAATCGAGTAACGTTTCTATGGAAATGACAGGATTTTCTTTTGGGATACGAGTATCTCCTTTCCGATGCACTATTCCTTCTTTTCTGCATCCCTCGCTCCCTCACACTGGCGAATTAACACAGAAATTGCGTCGCCATGAATTACTATGTCTTCTATGACATCTCCTTTTAAATCGAGTAACGTTTCTATGGAAACGACTGGATTTTCTTTTGGGATACGAGTATCTCCTTTCCGATGCACTATTCCTTCTTTTCTGCATCCCTCGCTCCATCACACTGGCGAATTAACAAAGAAATTCGTCGCCATGAATTACTATGTCTTCTATGACATCTCCTTTTAAATCGAGTAACGTTTCTATGGAAACGACAGGATTTTCTTTTGGGATACGAGTATCTCCATTCCGATGCACTATTCCTTCTTTTCTGCATCCCTCGCTCCCTCTCACTGGCGAATTAACACAGAAATTGCGTCGCCATGAATTACTATGTCTTCTATGGCATGTCGTTTTAAATCGAGTAACGTTTCTATGGAAACGACAGGATTTTCTTTTGGGATACGAGTATCTCCTTTCCGATGCACTATTCCTTCTTTTCTGCATCCCTCGCTCCCTCACACTGGCGAATTAAGACAGAAATTGCGTCGCCATGAATTACTATGTCTTCTATGACATCTTCTTTTAAATCGAGTAACGTTTCTATGGAAACGATAGGATTTTCTTTTGGGATACGAGTATCTACATTCCGATGCACTATTCCTTCTTTTCTGCATCCCTCGCTCCCTCACACTGGCGAATTAACACAGAAATTGCGTCGCCATGAATTACTATGTCTTCTATGACATGTCGTTTTAAATCGAGTAACGTTTCTATGGAAACGACAGGATTTTCTTTTGGGATACGAGTATCTCCATTCCGATGCACTATTCCTTCTTTTCTGCAGCCCTCGCTCCCTCACACTGGCGAATTAACACAAAAATTGCGTCGCCATGAATTACTATGTCTTCTATGACATGTCGTTTTAAATCGAGTAACGTTTCTATGGAAACGACAGGATTTTCTTTTGGGATACGAGTATCTCCATTCCGATGCACTATTCCTTCTTTTCTGCATCCCTCGCTCCCTCACACTGGCGAATTAACACAGAACTTCTGTCGCCATGAATTACTATGTCTTCTATGACATGTCGTTTTAAATCGAGTAACGTTTCTATGGAAACGACCGGATTTTCTTTTGGGATACGAGTATCTCCATTCCGATGCACTATTCCTTCTTTTCTGCATCCCTCGCACCCTCACACTGGCGAATTAACACAGAAATTGCGTCGCCATGAACTACTATGTCTTCTATGACATCTCCTTTTGAATCGAGTAACGTTTCTATGGAAACGACAGGATTTTCTTTTGGGATACGAGTATCTCCATTCCGATGCACTATTCCTTCTTTTCTGCATCCCTCGCTCCCTCACACTGGCGAATTAACACAGAAATTGCGTCGCCATGAATTACTATGTCTTCTATGACATCTCCTCTTAAATCGAGTAACATTTCTATGGAAACGACAGGATTTTCTTTTGGGATACGAGTATCTCCATTCCGATGCACTATTCCTTCTTTTCTGCATCCATCGCTCCCTCGCACTGGCGAATGAACACAGAAATTGCGTCGCCATGAATTACTATGTCTTCTATGACATCTCCTTTTGAATCGAGTAACGTTTCTATGGAAACGACAAGATTTTCTTTGGGGATACGAGTATCTCCATTTCGATGCACTATTCCTTCTTTTCTGCATCCCTCGCTCCCTCACACTGGCGAAGTAAGACAGAAATTGCGTCGCCATGAATTACTATGTCTTCTATGACATCTCCTTTTAAATCGAGTAACGTTTCTATGGAAACGACAGGATTTTCTTTTGGGATACGAGTATCTCCATTCCGATGCACTATTCCTTCTTTTCTGCATCCCTCGCTCCCCCACACTGGCGAATTAACACAGAAAATGCGTCGCCATGAATTACTATGTCTTCTATGACATGTCGTTTTAAATCGAGTAACGTTTCTATGGAAACGACAGGATTTTCTTTTGGGATAAGAGTATCTCCATTCCGATGCACTATTCCTTCTTTTCTGCATCCCTCGTTCCCTCACACTGGCGAATTAACACAGAAATTGCGTCGCCATGAATTACTATGTCTTCTACGACATGTCCTTTTAAATCGAGTAACGTTTCTATGGAAACGACAGGATTTTCTTTTGGGATACGAGTATCTCCTTTCCGATGCACTATTCCTTCTTTTCTGCATCCCTCGCTCCCTCACACTGGAGAATTAACACAGAAATTGCGTCGCCATGAATTACTATGTCTTCTATGACATGTCGTTTTAAATCGAATAACGTTTCTATGGAAACGACAGGATTTTCTTTTGGGATACGAGTGTCTCCTTTCCGATGCACTATTCCTTCTTTTCTGCATCCCTCGCTCCCTCACACTGGCGAATTAACACAGAAATTGCGTCGCCATGAATTACTATGTCTTCTATGACATGTCGTTTTAAATCGATTAACGTTTCTATGGAAACGACAGGATTTTCTTTTGGGATACGAGTACCTCCTTTCCGATGCACTATTCCTTCTTTTCTGCATCCCTCGCTCCCTCACACTGGCGAATTAACACAGAAATTGCGTCGCCATGAATTACTATGTCTTCTATGACATCTCATTTTAAATCGATTAACGTTTCTATGGAAAGGACAGGATTTTTTTTTGGGATACGAGTATCTCCTTTCCGATGCACTATTCCTTCTTTTCTGCATCCATCGCTCCCTCACACTGGCGAATTAACACAGAAATTGCGTCGCCATGAATTACTATGTCTTCTATGACATCTCCTTTTAAATCGAGTAACGTTTCTATGGAAACGACAGGATTTTCTTTTGGGATACGAGTATCTCCATTCCGATGCACTATTCCTTCTTTTCTGCATCCCTCGCTCCCTCACAATGGCGAATTAACACAGAAATGGCGTCGCCATGAATTACTATGTCTTCTATGACATCTCCTTTTAAATCGAGTAACGTTTCTATGGAAACGACAGGATTTTCTATTGGGATACGAGTATCTCCATTCCGATGCACTATTCCTTCTTTTCTGCATCCCTCGCTACCTCACACTGGCGAATTAACACAGAAATTGCGTCGCCATGAATTACTATGTCTTGTGTGACATGTCCTTTTAAATCGAATAACGTTTCTATGGAAACGAAAGGATTTTCTTTTGGGATACGGGTATCTCCATTCCGATGCACTATTCCTTCTTTTCTGCATCGCTCGCTACCTCACACTGGCGAATTAACACAGAAATTGCGTCGCCATGAATTACTATGTCTACTATGACATATCCTTTTAAATCGAGTAACGTTTCTATGGAAACGACAGGATTTTCTTTTGGGATACGAGTATCTCCATTCCGATGCACTATTCCTTCTTTTCTGCATCCCTCGCTCCCTCACACTGGCGAATTAACACAGAAATTGCGTCGCCATGAATTACTATGTCTTCTATGACATCTCCTCTTAAATCGAGTAACGTTTCTATGGATACGACAGGATTTTCTTTTGGGATACGAGTATCTCCATTCCGATGCACTATTCCTTCTTTTCTGCATCCCTCGCTCCCTCACACTGGCGAATTAACACAGAAATGACGTCGCTATGAATTACTATGTCTTCTATGACATCTCCTTTTAAATCGAGTAACGTTTCTATGGAAACGACAGGATTTTCTTTTGGGATACGAGTATCTCCATTCCGATGCACTATTCCTTCTTTTCTGCATCCCTCGCTCCCTCACACTGGCGAATTAACACAGAAATTGCGTCGCCATGAATTACTATGTCTTCTATGACATCTCCTTTTGAATCGAGTAACGTTCCTATGGAAACGACAGGATTTCCTTTTGGGATACGAGTATCTCCACTCCGATGCACTATTCCTTCTTTTCTGCATCCCTCGCTCCCTCACACTGGTGAATTAACACAGAAATTGCGTCTCCATGAATTACTATGTCTTCTATGACATGTCGTTTTAAATCGAGTAACGTTTCTATGGAAACGACAGGATTTTCTTTTGGGATACGAGTATCTCCATTCCGATGCACTATTCCTTCTTTTCTGCATCCCTTGCTCCCTCACACTCCCGAATTAACACAGAAATTGCGTCGCCATGAATTACTATGTCTTCTATGACATGTCGTTTTAAATCGAGTAACGTTTCTATGGAAACGACAGGATTTTCTTTTGGGATACGAGTATCTCCATTCCGATGCACTATTCCTTCTTTTCTGCATCCCTCGCTCCCTCACACTGGCGAATTAACACAGAAATTGCGTCGCCATGAATTACTATGTCTTCTATGACATGTCGTTTTATATCGAGTAACGTTTCTATGGAAACGACAGGATTCTCTTTTGGGATACGAGTATCTCGTTTCCGATGCACTATTCCATCTTTTCTGCATCCCTTGCTCCCTCACAATGGCGAATTAACACAGAAATTGCGTCGCCATGAATTACTATGTCTTCTATGACATCTCCTTTTAAATCGAGTAACGTTTCTATGGAAACGACAGGATTTGCTTTTGGGATACGAGTATCCCCATTCCGATGCCCTATTCCTTCTTTTCTGCATCCCTCGCTACCTCACACTGGCGAATTAACACAGAAATTGCGTCGTTATGAATTACTATGTCTTCTGTGACATGTCCTTTTAAATCGAGTAACGTTTCTATGTAAACGACAGGATTTTCTTTTGGGATACGGGTATCTCCATTCCGATGCACTATTCCTTCTTTTCTGCATCGCTCGCTACCTCACACTGGCGAATTAACACAGAAATTTCGTCGCCATGAATTACTATGTCTTCTATGACATGTCGTTTTAAATCGAGTAACGACCTATGGAAAGGACAGGATTTTCTTTTGGGATACGAGTATCTCCTTTCCGATGCACTATTCCTTCTTTTCTGCATCCCTCGCTCTCTCACACTGGAGAATTAACACAGAAATTGCGTCGCCATGAATTACTATGTCTTCTATGACATGTCGTTTTAAATCGAGTAACGTTTCTATGGAAACGACAGGATTTTCTTTTGGGATACGAGTATCTCCTTTCCGATGCACTATTCCTTCTTTTCTGCATCCCTCGCTCCCTCACACTGGCGAATTAACACAGAAATTGCGTCGCCATGAATTACTATGCCTTCTATGACATGTCGTTTTAAATCGAGTAACGTTTCTATGGAAATGACAGGATTTTCTTTTGGGATACGAGTATCTCCTTTCCGATGCACTATTCCTTCTTTTCTGCATCCCTCGCTCCCTCACACTGGCGAATTAACACAGAAATTGCGTCGCCATGAATTACTATGTCTTCTATGACATCTCCTTTTAAATCGAGTAACGTTTCTATGGAAACGACTGGATTTTCTTTTGGGATACGAGTATCTCCTTTCCGATGCACTATTCCTTCTTTTCTGCATCCCTCGCTCCATCACACTGGCGAATTAACAAAGAAATTCGTCGCCATGAATTACTATGTCTTCTATGACATGTCGTTTTAAATCGAGTAACGTTTCTATGGAAACGACAGGATTTTCTTTTGGGATACGAGTATATCCATTCCGATGCACTATTCCTTCATTTCTGCATTCCTCGCTCCCTCACACTGGCGGTTTAACACAGAAATTGCGTCGCCATGAATTACTATGTCTTCTATGACTTGTCGTTTCAAATCGAGTAACGTTTCTATGGAAACGACAGGATTTTCTTTTGGGATACGAGTATCTCCTTCCCGATGCACTATTCCTTCTTTTCTGCACCCCTCGCTCCCTCACAATGGCGAATTAACACAGAAATTGCGTCGCCATGGATTACTATGTTTTCTATGACATCTCCTTTTAAATCGAGTAACGTTTCTATGGAAACGACAGGATTTTCTTTTGGGATACGAGTATCTCCATTCCGATGCACTATTCCTTCTTTTCTGCATCCCTCGCTCCCTCACACTGGCGAATTAACACAGAAATGACGTCGCTATGAATTACTCTGTCTTCTATGACATCTCCTTTTAAATAGAGCAACGTTTCTATGGAAACGACAGGTTTTTCTTTTGGGATACGAGTATCTCCATTCCGATGCACTATTCCTTCTTTTCTGCATCCCTCGCTCCCTCACACTGGCGAATTAACACAGAAATTGCGTCGCCATAAATTACTATGTCTTCTATGACATCTCCTTTTGAATCGAGTAACGTTTCTATGGAAACGACAGGATTTTCTTTTGGGATACGAGTATCTCCTTTCCGATGCACTATTCCTTCTTTTCTGCGTCCCTCGCTCTCTCACACTGGCGAATTAACACAGAAATTGCGTCGCCATGAATTACTATGTCTTCAATGACATCTCCTTTTAATTCGAGTAACGTTTCTATGGAAACGACAGGATTTTCTTTTGGGATACGAGTATCTCCTTTCCGATGCACTATTCCTTCTTTTCTGCATCCCTCGCTCCCTCACACTGCCGAATTAACACAGAAATTGCGTCGCCATGAATTACTATGTCTTCTATGACATGTCGTTTTAAATCGAGTAACGTTTCTATGGAAACGACAGGATTTTCTTTTGGGATACGAGTATCTCCTTTCCGATGCACTATTCCTTCCTTTCTGCATCCCTCGCTCCCTCACACTGGCGAATTAACACAGAAATTGCGTCGCCATGAATTACTATGTCTTCTATGACATCTCCTTTTAAATCGAGTAACGTTTCTATGGAAACGACAGGATTTTCTTTTGGGATACGAGTATCTCCATTCCGATGCACTATTCCTTCTTTTCTGCATCCCTCGCTCCCTCACAATGGCGAATTAACACAGAAATTGCGTCGCCATGAATTACTATGTCTTCTATGACATCTCCTTTTAAATCGAGTAACGTTTCTATGGAAACGACAGGATTTTCTTTTGGGATACGAGTATCTCCATTCCGATGCACTATTCCTTCTTTTCTGCATCCCTCGCTACCTCACACTGGCGAATTAACACAGAAATTGCGTCGCCATGAATTACTATGTCTTCTGTGACATGTCCTTTTAAATCGAGTAACGTTTCTATGGAAACGACAGGATTTTCTTTTGGGATACCGGTATCTCCATTCCGATGCACTATTCCTTCTTTTCTGCATCGCTCGCTACCTCACACTGGCGAATTAACACAGAAATTGCGTCGCCATGAATTACTATGTCTTCTATGACATCTCCTTTTAAATAGAGTAACGTTTCTATGGAAACGACAGGATTTTCTTTTGGGATACGAGTATCTCCATTCCGATGCACTATTCCTTCTTTTCTGCATCCCTCGCTCCCTCACACTGGCGAATTAACACAGAAATTGCGTCGCCATGAATTACTATGTCTTCTATGACATCTCCTTTTGAATCGAGTAACGTTTCTATGGAAACGACAGGATTTTCTTTTGGGATACGAGTATCTCCATTCCGATGCACTATTCCTTCTTTTCTGCATCCCTCGCTCCCTCACACTGGCGAATAAACACAGTAATTGCGTCGCCATGAATTACTATGTCTTCTATGACATGTCCTTTTAAATCGAGTAACGTTTCTACGGAAACGACAGGATTTACTTTTGGGATACGAGTATCTCCTTTAGGATGCACTATTCCTTGTTTTCTGCATCCCTCGCTCCCTCACACTGGCGAATTAACATAGAAAATGCGTCGCCATGAATTACTATGTCTTCTATGACATCTCCTTTTAAATCGTATAACGTTTCTATGGAAACGATAGGATTTTCTTTTGGGATACGAGTATCTCCTTTCCGATGCACTATTCCTTCT
This sequence comes from Schistocerca serialis cubense, assembly GCF_023864345.2. Classification (NCBI taxonomy): domain Eukaryota; kingdom Metazoa; phylum Arthropoda; class Insecta; order Orthoptera; family Acrididae; genus Schistocerca; species Schistocerca serialis. The sequence goes on from NC_064642.1 coordinate 986,691, forward strand.
TTTCTGCATTCCTCGTTCCCTCACACTGGCGAATTAACACAGAAAATGCGTCGCCATGAATTACTATGTCTTCTATGACATCTCCTTTTAAATCGAGTAACGTTTCTATGGAAACGATAGGATTTTCTTTTGGGATACGAGTATCTCCTTTCCGATGCACTATTCCTTCTTTTCTGCATCCCTCGCTCCCTCACACTGGCGAATTAACACAGAAATTGCGTCGCCATGAATTACTATGTCTTCTATGACATCTCCTTTTAAATCGAGTAACGTTTCTATGGAAACGACAGGATTCTCTTTTCGGATACGAGTATCTCCTTTCCGAATGCACTATTCCTTCTTTTCTGCATCCCTCGCTCCCTCACACTGGCGAATTAACACAGAAATTGCGTCGCCATGAATTACTATGTCTTCTATGACATCTCCTTTTAAATCGAGTAACGTTTCTGTGGAAGCGATAGGATTTTCTTTTCGGATACGAGTATCTCCTTTTCGATGCACTATTCCTTCTTTTCTGCATCCCTCGCTCCCTCACACTGGCGAATTAACACAGAAATGGCGTCGCCATGAATTACTATGTCTTCTATGACATCTCCTTTTAAATCGAGTAACGTTTCTATGGAAACGACAGGATTTTCTTTTCGGATACGAGTATCTCCTTTCCGATGCACTATTCCTTCTTTTCTGCATCCCTCGCTCACTCACACTGGCGAATTGACACACAAATTGCGTCGCCGTGAATTACTATGTCTTCTATGACATCTCCTTTAAAATCGAGTAACGTTTGTATGGAAACGACAGGATTTTCTTTTGGGATACGAGTATCTCCTTCAGGATGCACTATTCCTTTTTTTCTGCATCCGTCGCTCCCTCACACTGGCGAATTAACACACAAATTGCGTCGCCATGAATTACTATGTCTTCAATGACATCTCCTTTTAATTCGAGTAACGTTTCTATGGAAACGACAGGATTTTCTCTTGGGATACGAGTATCTCCATTCCGATGCACTATTCCTTCTCTTCTGCATCCCTCGCTCCCTCACAATGGCGAATTAGCACAGAAATTGCGTCGCCATGAATTACTATGTCTTCTATGACATCTCCTTTTAAATCGAGTAACGTTTCTATGGAAACGACAGGATTTTCTTTTGGGATACGAGTATCTCCATTCCGATGCACTATTCCTTCTTTTCTGCATCCCTCGCTACCTCACACTGGCGAATTAACACAGAAATTGCGTCGCCATGAATTACTATGTCTTCTATGACATGTCGTTTTAAATCGAGTAACGTTTCTATAGAAACGACAGGATTTTCTTTTGGGATACGAGTATCTCCATTCCGATGCACTATTCCTTCTTTTCTGCACCCCTCGCTGCCTCACACTGGCGAATTAACACAGAAATTGCGTCGCCATAAATTACTATGTCTTCTATGACGTCTCCTTTTAAATCGAGTAACGTTTCTATGGAAACGACAGGATTTTCTTTTGGGATACGAGTATCTCCATTCCGATGCACTATTCCTTCTTTTCTGCATCCCTCGCTCCCTCACACTGGCGAATTAACACACAAATTGCGTCGCCATGAATTACTATGTCTTCTATGACATCTCCTTTTGAATCGAGTAACGTTTCTATAGAAACGACAGGATTTTCTTTTGGGATACGAGTATCTCCATTCCGATGCACTATTCCTTCTTTTCTGCATCCCTCGCTCCCTCTCACTGGCGAATTAACACAGAAAATGCGTCGCCATGAATTACTATGTCTTCTATGACATGTCGTTTTAAATCGAGTAACGTTTCTATGGAAACGACAGGATTTTCTTTTGGGATACGAGTATCTCCTTTCCGATGCACTATTCCTTCTTTTCTGCATCCCTCGCTCCCTCACACTGGCGAATTAACACAGAAATTGCGTCGCCATGAATTACTATGTCTTCTATGACATCTTCTTTTAAATCGAGTAACGTTTCTATGGAAACGATAGGATTTTCTTTTGGGATACGAGTATCTCCATTCCGATGCACTATTCCTTCTTTTCTGCATCCCTCGCTGCCTCACACTGGCGAATTAACACAGAAATTGCGTCGCCATGAATTACTATGTCTTCTATGACATGTCGTTTTAAATCGAGTAACGTTTCTATGGAAACGACAGGATTTTCTTTTGGGATACGAGTATCTCCATTCCGATGCACTATTCCTTCCTTTCTGCAGCCCTCGCTCCCTCACACTGGCGAATTAACACAAAAATTGCGTCGCCATGAATTACTATGTCTTCTATGACTTCTCCTTTTAAATCGAGTAACGTTTCTATGGAAACGACAGGATTTTCTTTTGGGATACGAGTATCTCCATTCCGATGCACTATTCCTTCTTTTCTGCATCCCTCGCTCCCTCACACTGGCGAATTAACACAGAACTTGCGTCGCCATGAATTACTATGTCTTCTATGACATGTCGTTTTAAATCGAGTAACGTTTCTATGGAAACGACAGGATTTTCTTTTGGGATACGAGTATCTCCATTCCGATGCACTATTCCTTCTTTTCTGCATCCCTCGCACCCTCACACTGGCGAATTAACACAGAAATTGCGTCGCCATGAACTACTATGTCTTCTATGACATCTCCTTTTGAATCGAGTAACGTTTCTATGGAAACGACAGGATTTTCTTTTGGGATACGAGTATCTCCATTCCGATGCACTATTCCTTCTTTTCTGCATCCCTCGCTCCCTCACACTGGCGAGTTAACACAGAAATTGCGTCGCCATGAATTACTATGTCTTCTATGACATCTCCTCTTAAATCGAGTAACGTTTCTATGGAAACGACAGGATTTTCTTTTGGGATACGAGTATCTCCATTCCGATGCACTATTCCTTCTTCTCTGCATCCCTCGCTCCCTCACACTGGCGAATTAACACAGAAATTGCGTCGCCATGAATTACTATGTCGTCTATGACATCTCCATTTGAATCGAGTAACATTTCTATGGAAACGGCAGGATTTTCTTTTGGGATACGAGTATCTCCATTCCGATGCACTATTCCTTCTTTTCTGCATCCCTCGCTCCCTCACACTGGCGAATTAACACAGAAATTGCGTCACCATGAATTACTATGTCTTCTATGACATGTCGTTTTAAATCGAGTAACGTTTCTATGAAAACGACAGGATTTTCTTTTGGGATACGAGTATCTCCATTCCGATGCACTATTCCTTCTTTTCTGCATCCCTCGCTCCCTCACACTGGCGAATTAACACAGAAATTGCGTCGCCATGAATTACTATGTCTTCTATGACATCTCCTTTTAAATCGAGTATTGTTTCTATGGAAACGACAGGATTTTCTTTTGGGATACGAGTATCCCCATTCCGATGCACTATTCCTTCTTTTCTGCATCCCTCGCTCCCTCACACTGGCGAATTAACACAGAAATTGCGTCGCCATGAATTACTATGTCTTCTATGACATGTCGTTTTAAATCGAGTAACGTTTCTAGGGAAACGACAGGATTTTCTTTTGGGATACGAGTATCTCCATTCCGATGCACTATTCCTTCTTTTCTGCATCCCTCGCTCCCTCACACTGGCGAATTAACACAGAAATTGCGTCGCCATGAATTTCTATGTCTTCTATGACATGTCGTTTTAAATCGAGCAATGTTTCTATGGAAACGACAGGATTTTCTTTTGGGATACGAGTATCTCCATTCCGATGCACTATTCCTTCTTTTCTGCATCCCTCGCTCCCTCACACTGGCGAATTAACACAGAAATTGCGTCGCCATGAATTACAATGTCTTCTATGTCATCTCCTCTTAAATCGAGTAACGTTTCTATGGAAACGACAGGTTTTTTACTTTTGGGATACGAGTATCTCCATTCCGATGCACTATTCCTTCTTTTCTGCATCCCTCGCTCCCTCACACTGGCGAATTAACACAGAAATTGCGTCGCCATGAATTACTATGTGTTCTATGACATGTCGTTTTAAATCGAGTAACGTTTCTATGGAAACGACAGGATTTTCTTTTGGGATACGAGTATCTCCATTCCGATGCACTATTCCTTCTCTTCTGCATCCCTCGCTCCCTCACACTGGCGAATTAACACAGAAATTGCGTCGCCATGAATTACTATGTCTTCTATGACATGTCGTTTTAAATCGAGTAACGTTTCTATAGAAACGACAGGATTTTCTTTTGGGATACGAGTATCTCCATTCCGATGCACTATTCCTTCATTTCTGCACCCCTCGCTCCCTCACACTGGCGAATTAACACAGAAATTGCGTCGCCATGAATTACTATGTCTTCTATGACATCTCCTTTTAAATCGAGTAACGTTTCTATGGAAACGACAGGATTTTCTTTTGGGATACGAGTATCTCCATTCCGATGCACTATTCCTTCTTTTCTGCATCCCTCGCTCCCTCACACTGGCGAATTAACACACAAATTGCGTCGCCATGAATTACTATGTCTTCTATGACATCTCCTTTTGAATCGAGTAACGTTTCTATGGAAACGACAGGATTTTCTTTTGGGATACGAGTATCGCCATTCCGATGCACTATTCCTTCTTTTCTGCATCCCTCGCTCCCTCACACTGGCGAGTTAACACAGAAATTGCGTCGCCATGAATTACTATGTCTTGTATGACATCTCCTTTTGAATCGAGTAACGTTTCTATGGAAACGACAGGATTTTCTTTTGGGATACGAGTATCTCCATTCCGATGCACTATTCCTTCTTCTCTGCATCCCTCGCTCCCTCACACTGGCGAATTAACACAGAAATTGCGTCGCCATGAATTACTATGTCTTCTATGACATCTCCTTTTAAATCGAGTAACGTTTCTATGGAAACGACAGGATTTTCTTTTGGGATACGAGTATCTCCATTCCGATGCACTATTCCTTCTTTTCTGCATCCCTCGCTCCCTCTCACTGGCGAATTAACACAGAAATTGCGTCGCCATGAATTACTATGTCTTCTATGACATGTCGTTTTAAATCGAGTAACGTTTCTATGGAAACGACAGGATTTTCTTTTGGGATACGAGTATCTCCTTTCCGATGCACTATTCCTTCTTTTCTGCATCCCTCGCTCCCTCACACTGGCGAATTAAGACAGAAATTGCGTCGCCATGAATTACTATGTCTTCTATGACATCTTCTTTTAAATCGAGTAACGTTTCTATGGAAACGATAGGATTTTCTTTTGGGATACGAGTATCTCCATTCCGATGCACTATTCCTTCTTTTCTGCATCCCTCGCTCCCTCACACTGGCGAATTAACACAGAAATTGCGTCGCCATGAATTACTATGTCTTCTATGACATGTCGTTTTAAATCGAGTAACGTTTCTATGGAAACGACAGGATTTTCTTTTGGGATACGAGTATCTCCATTCCGATGCACTATTCCTTCTTTTCTGCAGCCCTCGCTCCCTCACACTGGCGAATTAACACAAAAATTGCGTCGCCATGAATTACTATGTCTTCTATGACTTCTCCTTTTAAATCGAGTAACGTTTCTATGGAAACGACAGGATTTTCTTTTGGGATACGAGTATCTCCATTCCGATGCACTATTCCTTCTTTTCTGCATCCCTCGCTCCCTCACACTGGCGAATTAACACAGAACTTGCGTCGCCATGAATTACTATGTCTTCGATGACATGTCGTTTTAAATCGAGTAACGTTTCTATGGAAACGACAGGATTTTCTTTTGGGATACGAGTATCTCCATTCCGATGCACTATTCCTTCTTTTCTGCATCCCTCGCACCCTCACACTGGCGAATTAACACAGAAATTGCGTCGCCATGAACTACTATGTCTTCTATGACATCTCCTTTTGAATCGAGTAACGTTTCTATGGAAACGACAGGATTTTCTTTTGGGATACGAGTATCTCCATTCCGATGCACTATTCCTTCTTTTCTGCATCCCTCGCTCCCTCACACTGGCGAATTAACACAGAAATTGCGTCGCCATGAATTACTATGTCTTCTATGACATCTCCTCTTAAATCGAGTAACGTTTCTATGGAAACGACGGGATTTTCTTTTGGGATACGATTATCTCCATTCCGATGCACTATTCCTTCTTTTCTGCATCCCTCGCTCCCTCACACTGGCGAATTAACACAGAAATTGCGTCGCCATGAATTACTATGTCGTCTATGAGATCTCCATTTGAATCGAGTAACATTTCTATGGAAAAGGCAGGATTTTCTTTTGGGATACGAGTATCTCCATTCCGATGCACTATTCCTTCTTTTCTGCATCCCTCGCTCCCTCACACTGGCGAATTAACACAGAAATTGCGTCACCATGAATTACTATGTCTTCTATGACATGTCGTTTTAAATCGAGTAACGTTTCTATGGAAACGACAGGATTTTCTTTTGGGATACGAGTATCTCCATTCCGATGCACTATTCCTTCTTTTCTGCATCCCTCGCTCCCTCACACTGGCGAATTAACACAGAAATTGCGTCGCCATGAATTACTATGTCTTCTATGACATCTCCTTTTAAATCGAGTAACGTTTCTATGGAAACGACAGGATTTTCTTTTGGGATACGAGTATCCCCATTCCGATGCACTATTCCTTCTTTTCTGCATCCCTCGCTCCCTCACACTGGCGAATTAACACAGAAATTGCGTCGCCATGAATTACTATGTCTTCTATGACATGTCGTTTTAAATCGAGTAACGTTTCTAGGGAAACGACAGGATTTTCTTTTGGGATACGAGTATCTCCATTCCGATGCACTATTCCTTCTTTTCTGCATCCCTCGCTCCCTCACACTGGCGAATTAACACAGAATTTGCGTCGCCATGAATTACTATGTCTTCTATGACATGTCGTTTTAAATCGAGCAATGTTTCTATGGAAACGACAGGATTTTCTTTTGGGATACGAGTATCTCCATTCCGATGCACTATTCCTTCTTTTCTGCATCCCTCGCTCCCTCACACTGGCGAATTAACACAGAACTTGCGTCGCCATGAATTACAATGTCTTCTATGACATCTCCTCTTAAATCGAGTAACGTTTCTATGGAAACGACAGGTTTTTTACTTTTGGGATACGAGTATCTCCATTCCGATGCACTATTCCAACTTTTCTGCATCCCTCGCTCCCTCACACTGGCGAATTAACACAGAAATTGCGTCGCCATGAATTACTATGTCTTCTATGACATGTCGTTTTAAATCGAGTAACGTTTCTATGGAAACGACAGGATTTTCTTTTGGGATACGAGTATCTCCATTCCGATGCAATATTCCTTCTTTTCTGCATCCCTCGCTCCCTCACACTGGCGAATTAACACAGAAATTGCGTCGCCATGAATTACTATGTCTTCTATGACATGTCGTTTTAAATCGAGTAACGTTTCTATAGAAACGACAGGATTTTCTTTTGGGATACGAGTATCTCCATTCCGATGCACTATTCGTTCTTTTCTGCACCCCTCGCTCCCTCACACTGGCGAATTAACACAGAAATTGCGTCGCCATGAATTACTATGTCTTCTATGACATCTCCTTTTAAATCGAATAACGTTTCTATGGAAACGACAGGATTTTCTTTTGGGATACGAGTATCTCCATTCCGATGCACTATTCCTTCCTTTCTGCATCCTTCGCTCCCTCACACTGGCGAATTAACACACAAATTGCGTCGCCATGAATTACTATGTCTTCTATGACATCTCCTTTTGAATCGAGTAACGTTTCTATGGAAACGACAGGATTTTCTTTTGGGATACGAGTATCTCCATTCCGATGCACTATTCCTTCTTTTCTGCATCCGTCGCTCCCTCACACTGGCGAATTAACACAGAAATTGCGTCGCCATGAATTACTATGTCTTCTATGACATCTCCTTTTGAATCGAGTAACGTTTCTATGGAAACGACAGGATTTTCTTTTGGGATACGAGTATCTCCATTCCGAAGCACTATTCCTTCTTTTCTGCATCCCTCGCTCCCTCACACTGGCGAATTAACACAGAAATTGCGTCGCCATGAATTACTATGTCTTCTATGACATCTCCTTTTAAATCGAGTAACGTTTCTATGGAAACGACAGGATTTTCTTTTGGGATACGAGTATCTCCATTCCGTTGCACTATTCCTTCTTTTCTGCATCCCTCGCTCCCTCTCACTGGCGAATTAACACAGAAATTGCGTCGCCATGAATTACTATGTCTTCTATGGCATGTCGTTTTAAATCGAGTAACGTTTCTATGGAAACGACAGGATTTTCTTTTGGGATACGAGTATCTCCTTTCCGATGCACTATTCCTTCTTTTCTGCATCCCTCGCTCCCTCACACTGGCGAATTAACACAGAAATTGCGTCGCCATGAATTACTATGTCTTCTATGACATCTTCTTTTAAATCGAGTAACGTTTCTATGGAAACGACAGGATTTTCTTTTGGGATACGAGTATCTCCATTCCGATGCACTATTCCTTCTTTTCTGCATCCCTCGCTCCCTCACACTGGCGAATTAACACAGAAATTGCGTCGCCATGAATTACTATGTCTTCTATGACATGTCGTTTTAAATCGAGTAACGTTTCTATGGAAACGACAGGATTTTCTTTTGGGATACGAGTATCTCCATTCCGATGCACTATTCCTTCTTTTCTGCAGCCCTCGCTCCCTCACACTGGCGAATTAACACAGAAATTGCGTCGCCATGAATTAATATGTCTTCTATGACATGTCGTTTTAAATCGAGTAACGGTTCTATGGAAACGACAGGATTTTCTTTTGGGATACGAGTATCTCCATTCCGATGCACTATTCCTTCTTTTCTGCATCCCTCGCTCCCTCACACTGGCGAATTAACACAGAACTTGCGTCGCCATGAATTACTATGTCTTCTATGACATGTCGTTTTAAATCGAGTAACGTTTCTATGGAAACGACAGGATTTTCTTTTGGGATACGAGTATCTCCATTCCGATGCACTATTCCTTCTTTTCTGCATCCCTCGCTCCCTCACACTGGCGAATTAACACAGAAATTGCGTCGCTATGAATTACTATGTCGTCTATGACATCTCCATTTGAATCGAGTAACGTTTCTATGGAAACGGCAGGATTTTCTTTTGGGATACGAGTATCTCCATTCCGATGCACTATTCCTTCTTTTCTGCATCCCTCGTTCCCTCACACTGGCGAATTAACACAGAAATTGCGTCGCCATGAATTACTATGTCTTCTATGACATCTCCTTTTAAATCGAGTAACGTTTCTATGGAAACGACAGGATTTTCTTTTGGGATACGAGTATCTCCATTCCGATGCACTATTCCTTCTTTTCTGCATCCCTCGCTCCCTCACACTGGCGTATTAACACAGAAATTGCGTCGCCATGAATTACTATGTCTTCTATGACATGTCGTTTTAAATCGAGTAACGTTTCTATGGAAACGACAGGATTTTCTTTTGGGATACGAGTATCTCCATTCCGATGCACTATTCCTTTTTTTCTGCATCCCTCGCTCCCTCACACTGGCGAATTAACACAGAAATTGCGTCGCCATGAATTACTATGTCTTCTATGACATGTCCTTTTAAATCGAGTAACGTTTATATGGAAACGACAGGATGTTCTTTTGGGATACGAGTATCTCCTTTCCGATGCACTATTCCTTCTTTTCTGCATCCCTCGCTCCCTCACACTGGCGAATTAACACAGAAATTGCGTCGCCATGAATTACTATGTCTTCTATGACATGTCGTTTTAAATCGAGTAACGTTTCTATGGAAACGACAGGATTTTCTTTTGGGATACGAGTATCTCCTTTCCGATGCACTATTCCTTCTTTTCTGCATCCCTCGCTCCCTCACACTGGCGAATTAACACAGAAATTGCGTCGCCATGAATTACTATGTCTTCTATGACATGTCGTTTTAAATCGATTGACGTTTCTATGTGAAAGGTGGCTACACTGTGCCACTGCGCCAGAGAGTGCGCCAAAGAGTACTATTAAGCCGCCTCCACAGTGCTTGTTATGAGATTGTAGAAGTCAGTGGTTGTTGAGAGTTCGTGGCAGTCAGTGCTAGTAGAGAGCACAGTGTGTGTTAAGAGCTCGTGATTGTCGTGAAGTCGGAGTGAGATGTGGTAGTAAAGAGTGTTGCTCCTTGTTTTATGCAGTTATTTGATGGGAGAGATAGCAGATGTTATTGTAATGAGTGCATTTCGTCAATATATATGAAGGTAAAATTTATAATGTTTTTTTTTATTAATTGTCTATCTGAAATAATGTGTCACTACAGGTTCAGTCAACAAAGCATCTGGCTTGTGTTCTTGGATTAGAGTGGAATTCTGGTTTTCTTGCGTAATTATAGTTTTCTAATTTTCTTTTGTCACGTCTGTATAGTTGGTATTTAAAAATTCTTGTCTTGTTGGAAAAGAACCGTGCCAGATGCATACGTTGAGTCACACTCCCACATACAGAACAGTTACATTTGTGCTTGGATTTTGTAGGTTTTTTAGTTGCTGGGGACTTAATTAATTAACTGTGTTTACGAAAATTTTCTTACATTGTTTGTTGCAGTCAGATAGCGTAATAATACTAGTCAGGGCCAACCGATTACGAGACACAGCGTAATCGGACATACTAAAACACAAAAAATCATTTTCAATAATATATTTAATTAAGCCCCCATGCACGTGGCGACCCTGCCAGGATCGTCCCTTGGATTCTTCTGATTGTGAAAATTGTAGACTGTAGTATTGTTGTAGTAATTTGTAGTTAGTAATTGTAGTCTATTTTGCATGTGTAGATTTGGTAATTGTCATTCTTCTAATGGTATTTTTTCTCAGAATTAAATTTGTTGTCTTGTCAACGGGTTTGACAATTTAGTGCAATTATTTCAATTGTTCGATTGATCGTGTTTGAGGGAGTCATTGCATTTGAATGGTATTGTTGAGATAAAGAGTCACCGTGTGTAATTTTCGTACAGTGACGAATTCTTTGTATGTTTTGCAAATGATTACGCGATCTATGAAAAAGGCAAAAATGATGGATAGTGAGAATGACGAAATTGTTGACATGGCGAACTCGCCAACAGAGGAAAACAGCATGATGGATAATGAAGTGGAAAACAATTTAATAAGTCGGGAAGACAGTCCGGAACCAGTTCAAGGTTTTTCTCAATCAGAAAATTTACAGAATACGAGATTAATGACAGAAGATTCTGGAATAGTATCGAACACAGATAGCTTTATGACCATGCAGAAGGAAGTTAGTTTTGCGGGAAATGTTCGGGGCGAAAAGAATTTTGAACCATTAAATATGGAGCAGTTGATGGGTGCAATATTAAATTTGGGATCTGAATTAAAAACAGTGGCAACACGTTTAGAAACACGGATGGGAACAATGGAAACACGAATGGAAACTTTAGGATCCGAATTAAAAACAGATATGGGAACAATGGAAACACGGATGGGAACTTTGGAAACACGGATAGATTCACGAATAGGGACATGTTTCAAAAATATGAAAGATGAATTAAAGAAAGAAATCAGGGAAGAAGTACAACCGATTCTGAATTCTCACAATAATAGATTAATTGCAGTAGAAATCAGACAAAGGGAACAGGATAGAGAACAGGAAGAAAGAGATCGCGTGATAGTACAAAAATTTTCAGAGTTAAATTTACAACGTGCAAACGATAAGGAAGAAATATTTGAGAGAATCGAAGGATCCGTACCAAATGACAGATTAAATAACCTAACACAACAATATGAACAGCTAGCTACCAAATGTGACAACACCGAAACCCGAGTCGCGACATTTACAGAAGACGTAAATAAACAGAAAGAACAATTAAGTGACTCATCGGAAAGAGTTGAGATGATCTCAAATAAATTGACAAGTGTTAGTTTAGCAGTAGGGTATGAAGAAAATAATTTGTTTCATTTACGGGATGCAACAAGAGAGCGCCAGGCGCGCGAACTTAACAATAGTCGTCATTGTGACTGGGACAGACGCGGTAGGTCTTTGTCGCCACGAGGCGAAAATATTGACTGTAAACACTTCTTAACTGTTCGGAAGATTAAGATATTCCGCAATACTAAGAATGACATACATCCATGTGCATGGCTAGATCAATTTACGTACGCACTTCCGCCAGATGTGCCACAAAGTTACAAACTGGAAATTATGTGCAGTTATTAAAGTCCTCAGGGGATTCACTACTCTAAGTGAATATGTGCCGTAGCGAGCATAGGGCCCCGAGCTGTAGTGGTGCTATTTCTCTTTTAGTTTTCTGCACCGCTTCCTACTCTTTAACTATTCTTTGCATCTGTCAAACGAACTCTTCGACTATCAATCTATCTAGAGAGTAAGTAAATAATAACCTGATATGACGATTTTACCCAAATGAGATTTCGAAAATTACTGTTTGAACTTATTAAAGTCCTCAGGGGATTCACTACTCTAAGTGAATATGTGCCGTAGCGAGCATAGGGCCCCGAGCTGTAGTGGTGCTATTTCTCTTTTAGCTTTCTGTACCGCTGCCTACTCTTTTACTATTCTTTGCATCTGTCAAAACAACTCTTCGACTATCAATCTATCTAGTGAGTAAGTGAACAATAACCGTATATGACTGTTTTACTCAAAAGTGACTTTGGAATTTACCGTTTGGCCTTACTATATTTTTTGCAGCATTCATTCGTAGCCTAAATGAAATTTTACCTGTTTATCTTCGTGACAATATTACTTCTTATGTTGACGACATTATTATCGCTAAACGTTCTTGGAGTGAGCACAGCAAAATTTTGGATTCATTGTTACGTATCTTTGCAAAAGTTGGCATGACAGTGAACTTGGAAAAATCTGAATTTGGTCGCTCACAGGTGAAATTTCTCGGTCACATTATTTCTACAGAAGGTATTCTTCCTGATCCAGAAAAATTAGATGCTATTCGTAATTATGCTGTTCCTACCACAAAACGTGATGTTCGTAGTTTCCTTGGTGTCTGTAATTTTCTTCGACGCTTTGTTAAATTGGACGATTTGGCCACACCTCGTTTATGTGAACTATCCGGAAAGAAATCTAATTGGTGTTGGGATGAGGAAGCTCAGTCAGAATTTGAACAACTTCGTGATGCTTTAGTTGCTGCTCCACTTCTTTCACATCCGGATTTATCAAAAGAATTTTGTTTGGCGACGGACTCATCATACAAAGGCCTAGGTGCACATTTATTTCAAGAGATAGAAGAAAACGGCGTTCTAGTACAGAAGACTATTGCATTTGGAAGTCGTGTTCTCTCTAAATCCGAAAAGAATTATTCGATTACGGAACTTGAAGCTTTGGCTGTTGTTTGGGCTTTCACAAAATTTCGCACATTTTTGTTTGGCAGACATACTAAGGTTTACACCGATCATCGAGCTCTGGAATTTCTTATGTCAACAAAATTAACTCACGGCAGATTGTCACGATGGGCGCTGTACCTACAGGAATTTGACTTTAGTATTGTTTACATACAGGGTTCTTCTAATATTGTTGCTGATGCTTTATCACGTGCACCTATGGGTTTGAAACAAAGTGCTGAAGAGGACTGCAAGGAAAACAATTATTGTTTGATGTATATTCAAGGTGTTGCGTTTGAGAACTTTATTTCGTCTTCGCTCCAGGATATCGCTAAGGAGCAAAATAAGGATCCAATCTGGAAGGACATTAAGGAGAAGTGGAGGAGAAAGGAAAGCGTAGCGATTAGACAGCATTATTTAGTCCGCAATGACATTCTTTTTAAACGAAAATCGGTCGACAACTTTGTTTGGTTAGTTTGTATTCCTGATGAGTGGCTCAATAAATTGATTTGGTATACGCATCTCAGTTATGCACACTTTGGTTCCCGAAAATGCTTTCATAAATTACGAGAAAATTGCTACTTCAGTAATATGGAAAAACGTATTCGATCTGTTCTTGCCAAATGTAAATTATGTCAAATGGCTAAGCCTCCAACGATTTCTCACAGAGCACCGTTGTTTCCCATCATTCCAGCGAAATTAAAGGAGATGGCTGCAGTCGATTTGTTTGGTCCAGTGGTTCGTTCTACTAATGGTTTTGCGTACATTTTCGTAGCAGTGGAACTGACGTCAAAATATGTGTGTTTTACACCTTTACGCAAAGCAACAGCTCGTTCAGTATGTAATGCTTTCCTCAAACATTTTCTTAAAGAAGTTGGTCATGTTGATAAGGTTATATCAGATAATGGATCACAGTTTCGTTCTAAAATTTGGCTTCGTACTCTACAGCGTCGTAAAATTAAACCAATTTTCATTTCACTTTTTCACCCTCAATCTAACGCTTCAGAGAGATGGATGAAGGAAATCAATAAATTGTGCCGTCTTTATTGTCATCAGAATCACAGAACTTGGGATCAGTATCTTCATATTTTTCAAAACATTCTGAATGAACTCCCTAATGATTCAACTTCTTTACCGCCTCTATTGATATTAAAAAATAAAGTACCAACAAATCGCATATCTGAAATCATTCCTTTTCCGCCTTCACGGAAACTGCGGCATTCTGAAGTTGTTAACCTGGCGCTACAAAATATTGCATCTGCGGCTGCTAGAAGAGAGAAATCAGCTAGACGTCCTGGTCGTTCAAAAATCTTGTCAGTTGGTCAAAAGGTATTAATTAAGTCCCACCGTTTGTCTCATAAAGGAAAAGGCTTGTGTCGCAAATTTTTTCTGCTTTATAACGGTCCATATAGAATTCGCAAAATTATACATGATAACACTGTTGAAGTAGAGACTCTTAAATCTCGACGCTCTAAAGGAATACATCATATATCAAACGTTAAAGTTTTTGTGGAATGACATACTTGTGAGAAACTAACAGCTACATGTAAACATGCGGAGAGTACAAGGATACCGCGCTGTGTTTTGGCGGCGGCACATACTCAAAGCAACAGTGAAGTCTGCGCGCCGCACAAGGCAGTCGTTGACCGCAAACAATTGCTTCCTACGTCACGCGCCTACAGCTGATCGAGCGCTCAGTGCGAATGCACTGACAGCCGTAAACAAACACACAGTTTAATTTCTCCGACTAAATTCAGTATAAAGCTATAGTGACTTGATGAATTCTGTTATTAACATTCAGTATTTTTCAGGATACGGTTGTGTAAAATATTTAAGAACTTCAGGTAAATTCTATATGTCTCCGACGTTAAGAGGACTTGCTATCGAGAAATTTTCAGGAAGAATGTAATTTCGAAGAAGAAACTAATAAACTAAAAAGGGTAACTATTAATTGAGTTTATTTTTCAGGTAACATAAATTCACTTAGGTACGTACTTAGACGTAATTTGCTGCTCGCGATTACGTGATTCATACTTTGTGCTAATTTCATGTTCTATGAATTTACTTGTGAAGCGACATGCTTGCATACATTTACTGATTTTGACAATTATTGATTAATGAACTGGGTTGTAACTTGTGTATATTATGCATCGCTTGGCTGCACTGCTATTTCACTGATGTCATATTTTTTTAATTATGTGCCTGCTGTGCTTATTTATTTAAATTATAATTGTAACCTGATTAATTATGCTGACTGTGATTATGTATGTATGTTGTACTTTGTCATTTATCTGCTTGCGCCTTCATGTTTACTTATTAAGATAACATATGAACATTTATTTGCTTAGGCTGATATGATGCTAATGATTTGTTTATTACGTAAGATATATGTTTGCTGCTTTTCGTATGGATTACATATTTACACATTTCTGTTTTGTTGTCATAACTGCTCTTTAATTTGGTGTATAGAAATGCTGATATACTGTGTATGAACATAGAGTTTAGGTCACAGAAATACTATGTCTTCTATGACATCTCCTTCTGCATCGAGTAACGTTTCTATGGAGACAACTGGATTTTCTTTTGGGATACGAGTATCTCCTTTCCGATGCAATATTCCTTCTTTAATGCATCCCCTGATCCCTCACACTGGCAAATTAACACAGAAATTCCGTCGCCATGAAATACTATGTCTTCTATGACATCTCCTTTTAAATCGAGTAACGTTTCTATGGAAACAACTGGATTTTCTTTTGGGATACGAGTATCTCTTTTCTGATGCACTATTCCTTCTGTAATGCATCCCCTGATCCCTCCCACTGGCGAATTAACACAGAAATTGCGTCGCTATGAAATACTATGTCTTCTATGACATCTCCGTTTATATCGAGTAACGTTTCTATGGAAACGACAGGATTTTCTTTTGGGATACGAGTATCTCCTTTCCGATGCACTATTCCTTCTTTAATGCATCCCGTGATCCCTCACACTGGCGAATTAACACAGAAATTGCGTCGCCATGAAATACTATGTCTTCTATGACATCTCCTTTTAAATCGAGTAACGTTTCTATGGAAATGGCAGGATTTTCTTTTGGGATACGAGTATCTCCTTTCCGATGCACTATTCCTTCTTTTCTGCGTCCCTTGTTCCCTCACACTCGCGAATTAACACAGAAATTGCGTCGCCATGAAATGCTATGTCTTCTATGACATCTCCTTTTAAACCGAGTAACGTTTCTATGGAAACGACAGGATTTTCTTTTGGGATACGAGTATCTCCTTTCCGATGCACTATTCCTTCTTTTCTGTGTCCCTTGTTCGCTCACACTGGCGAATTAACACAGAAATTGCGTCGCAATGAATTACTATGTCTTATATGACATCTCCTTTTAAATCGAGAAACGTTTCTATGGAAACGAAAGGATTTTCTTTTGGGATACGAGTACCTCCTTTCCGATGCACTATTCCTTCTTTAATGCATCCCCTGATCCCTCACACAGGCGAATTAACACAGAAATTGCGTCGCCATGAAATACTATGTCTTCTATGACATCTCCTTTTAAATCGAGTAACGTTTCTATGGAAACAACTGGATTTTCTTTTGGGACACGAGTATCTCCTTTCCGATGCACTATTCCTTCTTTAATGTATCCCCTGATCCCTCACACAGGCGAATTAACACAGAAATTGCGTCGCTATGAAATACTGTCTTCTATGACATCTCCTTTTAAATCGAGTAACGTTTCTATGGCAACGACGGGATTTTCTTTTGGGATACGAGTATCTCCTTTCCGATGCACTATTCCTTCTTTTCAGCGTCCCTTGTTCGCTCACACTCGCGAATTAACACAGAAATTGCGTCGCCATGAATTACTATGTCTTCTATGACATCTCCTTTTAAATCGAGTAAAGCTTCTATGGAAACGACAGGATTTTCTTTTGGGACACGAGTATCTCCTTTGCGATGCACTATTCCTTCTTTAATGCATCCCTCGATCCCTCACACTCGCGAATTAACACAGAAATTGCGTCGCTATGAAATACTATGTCTTCTATGTCATCTCCTTGTACATCGAGTAATGTTTCTATGGAAACGACAGGATTTTCTTTTGGGATACGAGTATCTCCTTTCCGATGCACTATTCCTTCTTTAATGCATCCCTTGCTCCCTCACACTGGCGAATTAACACAGAAAATGCGTCGCTATGAAATACTATGTGTTCTATGACATCTCCTGCTACATCGAGTAACGTTTCTATAGAAACGACAGGATTTTATTTTGGGATACGAGTATCTCCTTTGCGATGCACTATTCCTTCTTTATTGCATCCCTTGCTCCCTCACACTGGCGAATTAACACAGAAATTGCGTCGCTATGAAATACTATGTGTTCTATGACATCTCCTTCTACATCGAGTAATGTTTCTATGGAAACGACAGGATTTTCTTTTGGGATACGAGTATCTCCTTTCCGATGCACTATTCCTTCTTTAATGCATCCCTCGATCCCTCACACTGGCGAATTAACACAGAAAATGCGTCGCTATGAAATACTATGTCTTCTATGACATCTCCTGCTACATCGAGTAACGTTTCTATAGAAACGACAGGATTTTATTTTGGGATACGAGTATCTCCTTTCCGATGCACTATTCCTTCTTTATTGCATCCCTTGCTCCCTCACACTGGCGAATTAACACAGAAATTACGTCGCCATGAATTACTATGTCTTCTATGACATCTCCTTTTAAATCGAGTAAAGCTTCTATGGAAACGACAGGATTTTCTTTTGGGACACGAGTATCTCGTTTGCGATGCACTATTCCTTCTTTAATGCATCCCTCGATCCCTCACACTCGCGAATTAACACAGAAATTGCGTCGCTATGAAATACTATGTCTTCTATGACATCTCCTTCTACATCGAGTAATGTTTCTATCGAAACCACAGGATTTTCTTTTGGGATACGAGTATCTCCTTTCCGATGCACTATTCCTTCTTTAATGCATCCCTTGCTCCCTCACACTGGCGAATTAACACAGAAAATGCGTCGCTATGAAATACTATGTGTTCTATGACATCTCCTTTTAAATCGAGTAACGTTTCTATGGAAACGCCAGGATTTTCTTTTGGGATACGAGTATCTCCTTTTGTAACCTCCCCCCTCACTTATCGACCTTAAAGACAGTGAAAAATTAAACCGCGTGTGCCTAATGGAAATTTGGGAAAAGCAATCGTCACCGAAGTTAATCTATCGGTAAAGAGGGAGGAAAGGGTTACATCTAAATGAAAGGAAAAACGCAAATGAAACTGGTGGGAATTAATTTTGAAAAGGGGTAAAGTTAATAAAGAAAGTAAATGTGCAGCCGTTACGTTAACAATTAACTAGCGGTAATTAGATATTTGAGATTTGGGGGAAATCACGGTCGCCAGTCCTAAGGACAATTACTATAGTAACTGAAAAAGAAAGGTTATTACACATATAATTAACACTAGAAGCGTGGCAACTGAAGGTTGACACGTGTAGTGTGAAATCTGAAAGTTTGTCAGAAGTAACAAATTTCGCTACACTCTGACTTAATTTAGCAAAAGAATTAATAAAACCGGAAAATCGAAAGTTAATTAAGTGACTGAAGTTAATAGTGAGCTTTCTTTCTGAAGCACATCGAAATCCAGTAAAATACGGTTAGTCTTGGACTACCTCAACAATCATTTCAAAAGCAACTTGACTCTACGCAATTTAGAAACAAGATATTTAACTTTGAACTTGAATTAAATGATTCTGAACTATTAACAATAGTAAAATTTAGTACGTACCAAGCTGAGCTGCAGTCACAGGTAAGCTAAGATATGCTAACAAAACTCGCACTCTAAATTTGTGCTCGTGTAACCTAAATATTGTAGCCAGCTACTGAACTTTGAAATTAAAGCAGTGAAATCTAATCATATTATTTTAATGATGGCGTTTGAATTTCAACGACACTCGGGTTCATTTCGGAAAAGGAAGGGACTCTGCTTGGCAATGCAATTGGGACAATGAGCAACAAAGGTTCATGCTAAGTTGCTGTAATTTTGCGAGGCAAATGGAACAATTTGAAAAGCTGAGGTCTGCCATACAGTTCTGAAACTTTACGTGCTTTTAGTCTTCCTTGTTGGTTGATTGAAGGTTTGAAGCCGTCGATCGAGGAGGTGGCGACAGTCACTCATTGTCGGCCGTCGCTGTTGCAGAAGCTGGATGTTGGCGCGCCTTCTTCTCGACACGGTCACCAGGCGAAACGGGCTCTTGATGTGCGCCAGCTAATGCTTCCCGTCCGCGACACCATGTCAGAAACTATCATCGCGAGTCGAGCGCAATTACTTGCTGCCAAACCCCGAAAGCGCCGCAACTCGCGGGAGCTTCACACAACACACCTACTCCACTCGCTACTCCAGCCAGACTCTCACTGTTCTGCCCGCGCTCCACGCGGCAGAGTTAACACTACCAAAGATCCTACACACTTTGATTCGTCACACGACCTATCGACGTAATCGTTCGATAGCAGTTTTCCCTAGGCAAGACCCAGCGTAAAAATACAAATAATATTTACGAAACAAACCAATTATACATCGACATGAGTGCATAAATATATATATACAAACAGTAAAACAATTACAATATATAAAGAAACAGAAATGTCATATCTTGAGGTAACAAAACAAGGAAAAAAAATAATAGTACAATAGATGGAAATAGGAGTATATGCATTTCCGGCGTTACACGTGCCCCACATTGTCTGAGGATGTTCGTGTAACGTAAACAGACTCAGAAAATGTCCCAAAAAAGAAACAGCGGAAATGCATATGCTCAAAACATCAACAAAATTGAGCATTCGTCTAATTAATCATAAATCAATTTTTAGACCATAATAATTGAGTGGGGACACTCCTAATCTTATTCCACTCTGTCATCTTGCACAAAATAAAACAGGTTGACAACATATTAAAATTCATAGAAAACATAGAAAATGGTTTAGCTATTCTAAAATTGTCAAAATTCCTAACATAATCAAGAAATGGAATACTATTTACAAAATTAATCAGAGTACATGGTCATAAAAACAGGTAGATCAAAATACGCAAATTAATAATTAATTACATAGAATACACATTTTTACATAACCCTTTCATAATTAATATTCTCGTCATGGGAGTCCATTAAACGCTAAACAAGAAAATAACACACATCAGATCGAAAAAAACATAAATATTGACAGTAGAATTCTTTCAGCTGTCCGGGAAGAAAAACTATTCCCTGTCCGGGAAGAAAAACTATTCCGCCTTCCGTACTCGCAAGTACAAAGAATGCCGACAGCGGCCCAAGAGCCAACAGCGGCACAAGAGCCGACAGCGGCTCGCCTCGCCAGTATTGTTGCGCCCGCGTGTGCGGCACGCTTGATCTCACTCGCCCTTGTGACGGCGTTTCCAGAACGTCCGTTTCACTGAATTCTTTAGGAAAAACTCACTCCCGAGTAATCTCAAGGAGTCCCTTAATACTATCACAGTGGATAACTCAACACTGTCCATCATCACACGCATGTACTAGCCTGAAACTTAAAACAGCGTCTAAGTACATCGGCAATGACTAGTAAAACACATATTCATGAAATCTTACAGCTAGTTACAAAATCATATTTACGTTGCTTAATCTACTGTGACTCAGCTGAAAACTTAAATTAGCAGCTTGGATTTTTCAATTGATAAATAATCACTCTCTCTTAAATCATTTAGTCAAAATTAATTACTTATTAATTACAACTTCTTTAATGTCCTCTTGGTCAGTCAAAATCATGGCAATCTAGCAAACCTTAAATCTTACACTCTATATTTACATATTGTACAAATTACCCATTGTGTGGTATTAATCGATCCTAGGTTGGTACAATTTCAAATCTATTATATTTCGTATACCTAACAGCTTTCCAGAGCTTGGATACTCTAAGCAATAAGCATTTGTGTGAGGTATACCAATGACTTTATATGGTCCATTATAAACAAACTTAAATTTAGAGATTTCATTGTCTATCTCGCTCGATTTCTCATGAGCTTTTACAAGCACTAAGTCTCCGATCGCAAACTTAGCAAAACGCGCTTTAGCGTCATGACGACGTATGCGAGCATCGGCTTTAAGCTTCATTACTTCTCGCAAACGATCTTTTTTCACACCAATACTAATGTCAATCCGTGGAGGGAATTTGATTATCTCTTCCACTAAACTTTTACTTCTGTCATCCAACAGGATTTCCTCTGGAGAAAATCCCGTCGATTCATGTCTCAAGGTGTTCATAATTCTCTCAAATACTGCTACATATTTGCCCCATGCCCTATGGTTGTGATGGCAATAGGTACGGCACAGTCGGCCTAGCTCGCGCATATACCTCTCAGCGGGATTCCCAGCCGGACAATAAGCTGAAATATGGATCACCTCGACCCCATTACTTTCCATGCCTTCATTCCACAACTTAGAAGTAAATTGTGCCCCATTGTCTGATAGAATCGCCTTGGGCTTACCAATATGAACAAAATAATCGTTCACCAGCTTGCTATAGACCGCTTTGGCTGTAGCTTTCCTAATCGGGTATAGTTTGATGAACTTGGAAAAAGCTTCTAGCACTACTAAAATGTAGGCAAAGTTTCCTGATGACTTGGGCAAAGGTCCGTACAAGTCCACGCACAGTAACTCAAAGGTGTCGTTAGGCCTTATACTTTGCATAGGACCACGACTCGTACAGTTGGTAACCTTCACCTTCTGACATAAATCGCAAGTTTTCACTCTGTCAGTAACTCGTTTTAACATGTTGTTGAAATGCACTACTTCACTCAGCTTTTCCGTACATTTCTTTGGTCCACAGTGACCATACGCCAAATGGTAGTAGTCTATTATTTCCGTGACGTATTTGCTGGGCCAGCATACCCGCCAAATATTACTATCTTCACCCTTACGTATGTACAAGATATGATCGTATATCTTGTAATACTTCCTTAATTTCTCTCCTTCTGGACTCTTTTCATCATATCGGGTTTTCACCATATTTAAACAACCATCCTCGTTCTGATGACGACGTAGATTCTTACAAATGTTCATTATTAATTTACGTCCCTCAACTTCTTTAAAATAGTACAATTTGACCACTCCATCTGCCTCATCTTTCAATAGACCTTGATTAGACTCGGGCAACCGCGACAGCGCATCCGCTACGCAATTGTCGGTCCCTTTTACGTAACAGATGTCATAGTTAAATTGCTGTAAATACAGCGACCACCTAGTCAGTCTTTCGTGAAGTAGTTTACAATCCTTCAGATAAGTGAGCGCCTTATGGTCCGTATGAATAATCACCTTACGGTCCCATAGGTAACCCTTGAACTTCTTGAATCCCCACACGATAGCGAGACACTCTTTCTCAGAAATCGTGTAGTTTCGCTCACTTTTTGATAAAGTTCGACTCGCGAACGCTATCGTCCGGTGTTCCTTATCCTCTCCTTTACCAACTTCTTGGAACAGTTCTACCCCCACCCCGTAATTCGACGAATCCGTTCCCAGATGGAAGGGTAGCGATAAATCAGGATGAAATAGTATGTTAGATCTTAACAACTCGTCTTTTAATCTCTCGAAAGCGGTCTGACACCCGTCAGTCCACACAAACGGAACATTTTTGCGTAAGAGGTTATTCAAATTTTCATCATTAAACACTTGTCCTTTTACAAATTTACGGTAAAATCCTGTGAGCCCTAGAAAACTTTTTAACTGTTTCCTAGACTTGGGTGGAGGACAATTCCTTATTGCCTCTAGTTTCTCTGGGTCTTTCGTAATACCAGCAGTGGTAATTACATGCCCTAAAAATTTCAGTTCCTGCTTCACAAATTCGCATTTCTTTAGCTTTAGAGTCATTCCGCCACGGCGCAATGCTCTAAAAACTTCATCTAACAGGTCACAATGGTCATGCCAAGTGGCATTGGCCAACAATAGGTCGTCAACATATACAGTTAATCTTGAACTCAAAGCCGGTCCTAGCACATTATCTAGGGCCCTGATGAATACGAACACAGATATATTAAGTCCAAACGGCAGTACTCTATACTGATAACACCTGCCCGCAAACAAGAAGGCGGTGTATGGCCTAGATTCTTCTTCGAGTTCTATTTGCCAGTAACTAGCCGTCAGATCGAGGCTAGTCATGAACTTAACGTCATGAAAACGTTGCAAAATCTCCTCCATATTCTCTGGTCTGTCTGTTTCACGTTGAACGACCCTATTCAACGTGCGTGCGTCAATCACAATACGCACACTACCATCCCGTTTTGCTACAATGACCAAACCGTTATTGTATGGACTTGTACTTCTTTCAATCACTCCCCATTCGATCATCTTATCTATCTCCCGTTGCACTGCTTCCTTTTTGGACAGCGGTATAGCATACGGTCTCACGAAGAATGGTTCGTGCGGAATTACATGCAACTTGCATTTATATCCTTCCACAAGACCCGGTTTGTCTGAAAACACACTCTTATTCCTCATTATTACTTCATACAGGCCTCGTCTTTGTTCGTGTGTTACGTTTGACACACCGTCTACAATACTTTCCAATTCAGTTTCTACACTATTGTCAGTGCCGAGATTCCTCACATTACAGTAGTTCAAATTCATACCTACATCAATACCATTCGGCCAGTTAACAATGTGTATAGGCTGGTATTGCCTATGCACACCGTCTCCTGCCTCGTCAAAGCTAACTACTATCGTTTTATCTAGTGACATACATGTCAAAGTTTTGCTTTCGCAGTTAATCACTGCACGGTACTTTAATAGCCAATCTAATCCGATAATTACTTCCGTAGTTAAGTCTGGCACGACGACAAACTCTTGTTCAAATCGTGCCCCACATATCTCGAAGTTGACAAAAATCTGTTTTGTGACCGGTTTACTGGTCTTCCCAGTAGCACCGATAATTTTCACTCCTGTTACTGGCATAACTACGATGCCAGGTCTGTCTTTCAGTAACTCAAATATTTTCCCAGATACAGCACTCAATTCTGCACCGGTGTCAATCAACACGTTTAGTTGTAGGTCGTGCATATTAACAGACACTACTATCTGTCTACACTTGTCCTCGACTGTTTCATTATTTTCCCACAGTAAATCCTCGTCTATATCCAGGTCATTCCAAAAAAAACCATCCGGCTTTGTTCCTAAATCCGGTTTATCTGGCGGCTTTTTCAGCCTCTGTTCACATACAGTTTTAATTTCAACACGTCTGTCCTGAGGCTTAGTCTGAAGCTTCGCCTCCAATACCGAAACCTTTTCCTGTAACTCGTCAACTAGTGAGTGTTGCTTTGCTATCAATTCACTAATTGTCACCTTCGTTGATTCCACATTGGTCAGATTGATCTCATCTGCCAATCTACCTGGAGGAATGTGCTCAGTAGCATCTGAAATTACTTCCTCTGGATCTGTGCAACCCACACTGCTATCGTCTGACTGTATAATGTCAGCTCCAACCTCATACACGCTGTAATCTATGTGCTTTTCTACCAATCGTGCCCGGCTATCACTAAAATTTTCGTAATCTTTCTCCTTAATACTCTCGCAACGTTTAAACTGGAGGTTTGCGTCGGATGGGTCGGCTACTTCTATCACTATAACTTTCGGTAAAGTCTGCCGGTTAGGGCCAGAACTTTCCGTTACTACTTCAACATTCAACTCCTGCGGGACGAAACACGACGCATCTTGCTCGTGCTCCCCATTAACATCTAGTAAAGTCTGCCGGTTAGGGCCAGAACTTTCTATCACTTCACAATCACTATCTTCCTGCGGGACGAGACGCGGCAAATCCTGCCCGCGCTCCCCATAAACACTTCTCCCGTACAGGCCCCTATAATCTCTTAGTTCGTCGTATAAGCGACCGAACTGCCTTAACCAGACCTCATCCCTCTCTGCATCTCCTCGCTCGATGACGGACGTTTTATCCGACATCTGATCTTCTTTCAACACTTGCGAATCATTCTTAAACTCAATCTCCAGTTCCGCTGTGGGTATTACAGCTGCCACTTTATAATCGATTTCCGGAACACTACTTAAATTGTTCTCACTGACAGTGAATGTACTTCCCACTGCCGTGTATACAGCTGATCTACTACTTGTGGGCGCACTCCTTTCTCCTAACACTGGCACACTCTCCCGCCGTTGATTATTCCATACGGAATTTTCATAACGACGACACCTGGGTTTTCTCCTGTTATTGGGCCGCCAAAATTTCTCCACGCCCGGTCGGCCCCTCACCGGCGCGGCTAATGGTTTCCCTGTCTCGTCCCAGCAGATACGCTCCCCGGATACTGCTGAGGCGGCTGGTCACACCCTCTGGCGTTATTACTATTCTGCGCAGCCCGTATCACGCTAGTATGATACTGGTTTCCGTTATTCCAGTTATTATTTGCATTGTACCGATTGTTATTACGGTCCGAACCATTATTGTTATTGCTGCCATGGTTGCGGTATGCATTATCCCCATGGTTATCGTAGTTGTGGTAGCCATTGTTGTTACCACGACCTCTACCACTGTCGCGATTATTGCGCCAATTGTCCTCGTCCTCAACTCTTTCCAGGAAATCATTGATTGTCCTGTAATTGCTTCCTACGTATCGTTTTGTATCATCTGGAAGCTTCTTGTAGAGTTCCCAGACTATTTCGGATTCCGAGCGGCGGTCACGCAAATATTCCAACTTGCGGATCCAGCCCTCACAAAACTCCTTCATCGAACCGCGCGAATTAGCATCGAAAGGCCTCGATACGACAAATTCGCGCCAGACACTTTGCTGTTTTTTCTCTGACCAGTATTCAGCCAGAAACAAATTTTTAAATTCGTCAAAAGTCATGTTCGTAATGTTGAGGTTTAAGCCCCACCGCTTGGCATCACCAGCCAACACATCAATAACCGCATTAATTTTTCCCTCATTAGTCCATGATTTGGGTAAAACTCTTTCACAATTTTTAATGAAATCCGTCGGGTGTATACCGCCTTTTTTCAAGGGGTCGAACCGCTCCTCTTTCGTCAACAACTCCGAACTATGTGCACAGATTGGCACATAGCTCTGTTTTTCGTCAAGTTTCCTTTCTAATTCCGACACCCTCGTAATCACTTGGCAAGTGGTTGTCGCAAGCGTTTCCACTTCCCTCTTTTTCTCTTCGCAGGTGTTAGCCTGCTTCGTCACTTTGGTATCTACTTCGGATACTAAAGCCTTTAAAGTTTCCACCTTCTGTTGATCCACTTTTCTCACTAATTGAATTTGTTCCGTCACCTTATTCTCGATGATCGGAGCAACTGCGTCTCCTACACTTTTCTCGATTCTGCTAATTTCGGAATCAAAACGAGTATTTATGCTCGCAATTTCCGCCTGAACGCCTATCATTTCCTGTTTAAGATTACCGATTTCGGTATTAATCACGACAATATCGTCTTTGATTTTATCAACTTTTGTGTTAACAACTTCAACATTGTTGTTAACAACATTAATAGCTTTGTTCTGTTTGTCTAGCATTCGTTCAATTTTTTCAGACTGAGCTACTTGCTTGGCAGCCTGAGCTGCTTGCTCGACAGCCTGAGCTTCTTGCTTGGCAGCCTGATCTTTAATTTCTGCCGATTGACTCTTGATTTCGTTAATCAAAACATTCAATAAATCAGTTAAATTCCCGGAAACCACCGGTTTTACTTCCGTAGCGGCTTCCTCTTTCATTGTCCCCCCGTATTCGTCATCAAGGGATTCAGATTTGATTTTCACTTCCGATTCCGAAACATTTTCTAAAGTCTGGAATTCCATTTCTGCTCTTTGTTGCGTTTCGGCGGTCGCATCTTTCATGCTAGCCGCCTGCCCCGGAACAATGGGTACCGCTGTGCGCGTTTCCCACTGTTCGACCGATTGTTCCGTATCCAAGTCTACCAAATTTTGGTAATTGTTGCCTTCACTCATTTTAATAATTTTCAATATAAATGCAAAATCTCGACTCTAATTAGAATTCCTCACACGAATATTCTCGCTGACGTATCGACCATTTCGTAACCAGTACTTTGTTACGAGATTTGCACAATGCAAAATTCGTGTCCAGAACAACCTCAAAGTTGAAGATTGTCCTGTCACCAGGTCGCCACGTGTAACCTCCCCCCTCACTTATCGACCTTAAAGACAGTGAAAAATTAAACCGCGTGTACCTAATGGAAATTTGGGAAAAGCAATCGTCACCGAAGTTAATCTATCGGTAAAGAGGGAGGAAAGGGTTACATCTAAATGAAAGGAAAAACGCAAATGAAACTGGTGGGAATTAATTTTGAAAAGGGGTAAAGTTAATAAAGAAAGTAAATGTGCGGCCGTTACGTTAACAATTAACTAGCGGTAATTAGATATTTGAGATTTGGGGGAAATCACGGTCGCCAGTCCTAAGGACAATTACTATAGTAACTGAAAAAGAAAGGTTATTACACATATAATTAACACTAGAAGCGTGGCAACTGAAGGTTGACACGTGTAGTGTGAAATCTGAAAGTTTGTCAGAAGTAATAAATTTCGCTACACTCTGACTTAATTTAGCAAAAGAATTAATAAAACCGGAAAATCGAAAGTTAATTAAGTGACTGAAGTTAATAGTGAGCTTTCTTTCTGAAGCACATCGAAATCCAGTAAAATACGGTTAGTCTTGGACTACCTCAACAATCATTTCAAAAGCAACTTGACTCTACGCAATTTAGAAACAAGATATTTAACTTTGAACTTGAATTAAATGATTCTGAACTATTAACAATAGTAAAATTTAGTACGTACCAAGCTGAGCTGCAGTCACAGGTAAGCTAAAATATGCTAACAAAACTCGCACTCTAAATTTGTGCTCGTGTAACCTAAATATTGTAGCCAGCTACTGAACTTTGAAATTAAAGCAGTGAAATCTAATCATATTATTTTAATGCTGGCGTTTGAATTTCAACGACACTCGGGTTCATTTCGGAAAAGGAAGGGACTCTGCTTGGCAATGCAATTGGGACAATGAGCAACAAAGGTTCATGCTAAGTTGCTGTAATTTTGCGAGGCAAATGGAACAATTTGAAAAGCTGAGGTCTGCCATACAGTTCTGAAACTTTACGTGCTTTTAGTCTTCCTTGTTGGTTGATTGAAGGTTTGAAGCCGTCGATCGAGGAGGTGGCGACAGTCACTCATTGTCGGCCGTCGCTGTTGCAGAAGCTGGATGTTGGCGCGCCTTCTTCTCGACACGGTCACCAGGCGAAACGGGCTCTTGATGTGCGCCAGCTAATGCTTCCCGTCCGCGACACCATGTCAGAAACTATCATCGCGAGTCGAGCGCAATTACATGCTGCCAAACCCCGAAAGCGCGGCAACTCGCGGGAGCGTCACACGACACCTGCTCCACTCGCTACTCCCGCCAGACTCTCACTGTTCTGCCCGCGCTCCACGCGGCAGAGTTAACACTACCAAAGATCCTACACACTTTGATTCGTCACACGACCTATCGACGTAATCGTTCGATAGCAGTTTTCCCTAGGCAAGACCCAGCGTAAAAATACAAATAATATTTACGAAACAAACCAATTATACATCGACATGAGTGCATAAATATATATATACAAACAGTAAAACAATTACAATATATAAAGAGACAGAAATGTCATATCTTGAGGTAACAAAACAAGGAAAAAAAATAATAGTACAATAGATGGAAATAGGAGTATATGCATTTCCGGCGTTACACGTGCCCCACATTGTCTGAGGATGTTCGTGTAACGTAAACAGACTCAGAAAATGTCCCAAAAAAGAAACAGCGGAAATGCATATGCTCAAAACATCAACAAAATTTAGCATTCGTCTAATTAATCATAAATCAATTTTTAGACCATAATAATTGAGTGGGGACCCTCCTAATCTTATTCCACTCTGTCATCTTGCACAAAATAAAACAGGTTGACAACATATTAAAATTCATAGAAAACATAGAAAATGGTTTAGCTATTCTAAAATTGTAAAAATTCCTAACATAATCAAGAAATGGAATACTATTTACAAAATTAATCAGAGTACATGGTCATAAAAACAGGTAGATCAAAATACGCAAATTAATAATTAATTACATAGAATACACATTTTTACATAACCCTTTCATAATTAATATTCTCGTCATGGGAGTCCATTAAACGCTAAACAAGAAAATAACACACATCAGATCGAAAAAAACATAAATATTGACAGTAGAATTCTTTCAGCTGTCCGGGAAGAAAAACTATTCCGCCTTCCGTACTCGCAAGTACAAAGAATGCCGACAGCGGCCCAAGAGCCAACAGCGGCACAAGAGCCGACAGCGGCTCGCCTCGCCAGTATTGTTGCGCCCGCGTGTGCGGCACGCTTGATCTCACTCGCCCTTGTGACGGTGTTTCCAGAACGTCCGTTTCACTGAATTCTTTAGGAAAAACTCACTCCCGAGTAATCTCAAGGAGTCCCTTAATACTATCACAGTGGATAACTCAACACTGTCCATCATCACACGCATGTACTAGCCTGAAACTTAAAACAGCGTCTAAGTACATCGGCAATGACTAGTAAAACACATATTCATGAAATCTTACAGCTAGTTACAAAATCATATTTACGTTGCTTAATCTACTGTGACTCAGCTGAAAACTTAAATTAGCAGCTTGGATTTTTCAATTGATAAATAATCACTCTCTCTTAAATCATTTAGTCAAAATTAATTACTTATTAATTACAACTTCTTTAATGTCCTCTTGGTCAGTCAAAATCATGGCAATCTAGCAAACTTTAAATCTTACACTCTATATTTACATATTGTACAAATTACCCATTGTGTGGTATTAATCGATCCTAGGTTGGTACAATTTCAAATCTATTATATTTCGTATACCTAACAGCTTTCCAGAGCTTGGATACTCTAAGCAATAAGCATTTGTGTGAGGTATACCAATGACTTTATATGGTCCATTATAAACAAACTTAAATTTAGAGATTTCATTGTCTATCTCGCTCGATTTCTCATGAGCTTTTACAAGCACTAAGTCTCCGATCGCAAACTTAGCAAAACGCGCTTTAGCGTCATGACGACGTATGCGAGCATCGGCTTTGAGCTTCATTACTTCTCGCAAACGATCTTTTTTCACACCAATACTAATGTCAATCCGTGGAGGGAATTTGATTATCTCTTCCACTAAACTTTTACTTCTGTCATCCAACAGGATTTCCTCTGGAGAAAATCCCGTCGATTCATGTCTCAAGGTGTTCATAATTCTCTCAAATACTGCTACATATTTGCCCCATGCCCTATGGTTGTGATGGCAATAGGTACGGCACAGTCGGCCTAGCTCGCGCATATACCTCTCAGCGGGATTCCCAGCCGGACAATAAGCTGAAATATGGATCACCTCGACCCCATTACTTTCCATGCCTTCATTCCACAACTTAGAAGTAAATTGTGCCCCATTGTCTGATAGAATCGCCTTGGGCTTACCAATATGAACAAAATAATCGTTCACCAGCTTGCTATAGACCGCTTTGGCTGTAGCTTTCCTAATCGGGTATAGTTTGATGAACTTGGAAAAAGCTTCTAGCACTACTAAAATGTAGGCAAAGTTTCCTGATGACTTGGGCAAAGGTCCGTACAAGTCCACGCACAGTAACTCAAAGGTGTCGTTAGGCCTTATACTTTGCATAGGACCACGACTCGTACAGTTGGTAACCTTCACCTTCTGACATAAATCGCAAGTTTTCACTCTGTCAGTAACTCGTTTTAACATGTTGTTGAAATGCACTACTTCACTCAGCTTTTCCGTACATTTCTTTGGTCCACAGTGACCATACGCCAAATGGTAGTAGTCTATTATTTCCGTGACGTATTTGCTGGGCCAGCATACCCGCCAAATATTACTATCTTCACCCTTACGTATGTACAAGATATGATCGTATATCTTGTAATACTTCCTTAATTTCTCTCCTTCTGGACTCTTTTCATCATATCGGGTTTTCACCATATTTAAACAACCATCCTCGTTCTGATGACGACGTAGATTCTTACAAATGTTCATTATTAATTTACGTCCCTCAACTTCTTTAAAATAGTACAATTTGACCACTCCATCTGCCTCATCTTTCAATAGACCTTGATTAGACTCGGGCAACCGCGACAGCGCATCCGCTACGCAATTGTCGGTCCCTTTTACGTAACAGATGTCATAGTTAAATTGCTGTAAATACAGCGACCACCTAGTCAGTCTTTCGTGAAGTAGTTTACAATCCTTCAGATAAGTGAGCGCCTTATGGTCCGTATGAATAATCACCTTACGGTCCCATAGGTAACCCTTGAACTTCTTGAATCCCCACACGATAGCGAGACACTCTTTCTCAGAAATCGTGTAGTTTCGCTCACTTTTTGATAAAGTTCGACTCGCGAACGCTATCGTCCGGTGTTCCTTATCCTCTCCTTTACCAACTTCTTGGAACAGTTCTACCCCCACCCCGTAATTCGACGAATCCGTTCCCAGATGGAAGGGTAGCGATAAATCAGGATGAAATAGTATGTTAGATCTTAACAACTCGTCTTTTAATCTCTCGAAAGCGGTCTGACACCCGTCAGTCCACACAAACGGAACATTTTTGCGTAAGAGGTTATTCAAATTTTCATCATTAAACACTTGTCCTTTTACAAATTTACGGTAAAATCCTGTGAGCCCTAGAAAACTTTTTAACTGTTTCCTAGACTTGGGTGGAGGACAATTCCTTATTGCCTCTAGTTTCTCTGGGTCTTTCGTAATACCAGCAGTGGTAATTACATGCCCTAAAAATTTCAGTTCCTGCTTCACAAATTCGCATTTCTTTAGCTTTAGAGTCATTCCGCCACGGCGCAATGCTCTAAAAACTTCATCTAACAGGTCACAATGGTCATGCCAAGTGGCATTGGCCAACAATAGGTCGTCAACATATACAGTTAATCTTGAACTCAAAGCCGGTCCTAGCACATTATCTAGGGCCCTGATGAATACGAACACAGATATATTAAGTCCAAACGGCAGTACTCTATACTGATAACACCTGCCCGCAAACAAGAAGGCGGTGTATGGCCTAGATTCTTCTTCGAGTTCTATTTGCCAGTAACTAGCCGTCAGATCGAGGCTAGTCATGAACTTAACGTCATGAAAACGTTGCAAAATCTCCTCCATATTCTCTGGTCTGTCTGTTTCACGTTGAACGACCCTATTCAACGTGCGTGCGTCAATCACAATACGCACACTACCATCCCGTTTTGCTACAATGACCAAACCGTTATTGTATGGACTTGTACTTCTTTCAATCACTCCCCATTCGATCATCTTATCTATCTCCCGTTGCACTGCTTCCTTTTTGGACAGCGGTATAGCATACGGTCTCACGAAGAATGGTTCGTGCGGAATTACATGCAACTTGCATTTATATCCTTCCACAAGACCCGGTTTGTCTGAAAACACACTCTTATTCCTCATTATTACTTCATACAGGCCTCGTCTTTGTTCGTGTGTTACGTTTGACACACCGTCTACAATACTTTCCAATTCAGTTTCTACACTATTGTCAGTGCCGAGATTCCTCACATTACAGTAGTTCAAATTCATACCTACATCAATACCATTCGGCCAGTTAACAATGTGTATAGGCTGGTATTGCCTATGCACACCGTCTCCTGCCTCGTCAAAGCTAACTACTATCGTTTTATCTAGTGACATACATGTCAAAGTTTTGCTTTCGCAGTTAATCACTGCACGGTACTTTAATAGCCAATCTAATCCGATAATTACTTCCGTAGTTAAGTCTGGCACGACGACAAACTCTTGTTCAAATCGTGCCCCACATATCTCGAAGTTGACAAAAATCTGTTTTGTGACCGGTTTACTGGTCTTCCCAGTAGCACCGATAATTTTCACTCCTGTTACTGGCATAACTACGATGCCAGGTCTGTCTTTCAGTAACTCAAATATTTTCCCAGATACAGCACTCAATTCTGCACCGGTGTCAATCAACACGTTTAGTTGTAGGTCGTGCATATTAACAGACACTACTATCTGTCTACACTTGTCCTCGACTGTTTCATTATTTTCCCACAGTAAATCCTCGTCTATATCCAGGTCATTCCAGAAAAAACCATCCGGCTTTGTTCCTAAATCCGGTTTATCTGGCGGCTTTTTCAGCCTCTGTTCACATACAGTTTTAATTTCAACACGTCTGTCCTGAGGCTTAGTCTGAAGCTTCGCCTCCAATACCGAAACCTTTTCCTGTAACTCGTCAACTAGTGAGTGTTGCTTTGCTATCAATTCACTAATTGTCACCTTCGTTGATTCCACATTGGTCAGATTGATCTCATCTGCCAATCTACCTGGAGGAATGTGCTCAGTAGCATCTGAAATTACTTCCTCTGGATCTGTGCAACCCACACTGCTATCGTCTGACTGTATAATGTCAGCTCCAACCTCATACACGCTGTAATCTATGTGCTTTTCTACCAATCGTGCCCGGCTATCACTAAAATTTTCGTAATCTTTCTCCTTAATACTCTCGCAACGTTTAAACTGGAGGTTTGCGTCGGATGGGTCGGCTACTTCTATCACTATAACTTTCGGTAAAGTCTGCCGGTTAGGGCCAGAACTTTCCGTTACTACTTCAACATTCAACTCCTGCGGGACGAAACACGACGCATCTTGCTCGTGCTCCCCATTAACATCTAGTAAAGTCTGCCGGTTAGGGCCAGAACTTTCTATCACTTCACAATCACTATCTTCCTGCGGGACGAGACGCGGCAAATCCTGCCCGCGCTCCCCATAAACACTTCTCCCGTACAGGCCCCTATAATCTCTTAGTTCGTCGTATAAGCGACCGAACTGCCTTAACCAGACCTCATCCCTCTCTGCATCTCCTCGCTCGATGACGGACGTTTTATCCGACATCTGATCTTCTTTCAACACTTGCGAATCATTCTTAAACTCAATCTCCAGTTCCGCTGTGGGTATTACAGCTGCCACTTTATAATCGATTTCCGGAACACTACTTAAATTGTTCTCACTGACAGTGAATGTACTTCCCACTGCCGTGTATACAGCTGATCTACTACTTGTGGGCGCACTCCTTTCTCCTAACACTGGCACACTCTCCCGCCGTTGATTATTCCATACGGAATTTTCATAACGACGACACCTGGGTTTTCTCCTGTTATTGGGCCGCCAAAATTTCTCCACGCCCGGTCGGCCCCTCACCGGCGCGGCTAATGGTTTCCCTGTCTCGTCCCAGCAGATACGCTCCCCGGATACTGCTGAGGCGGCTGGTCACACCCTCTGGCGTTATTACTATTCTGCGCAGCCCGTATCACGCTAGTATGATACTGGTTTCCGTTATTCCAGTTATTATTTGCATTGTACCGATTGTTATTACGGTCCGAACCATTATTGTTATTGCTGCCATGGTTGCGGTATGCATTATCCCCATGGTTATCGTAGTTGTGGTAGCCATTGTTGTTACCACGACCTCTACCACTGTCGCGATTATTGCGCCAATTGTCCTCGTCCTCAACTCTTTCCAGGAAATCATTGATTGTCCTGTAATTGCTTCCTACGTATCGTTTTGTATCATCTGGAAGCTTCTTGTAGAGTTCCCAGACTATTTCGGATTCCGAGCGGCGGTCACGCAAATATTCCAACTTGCGGATCCAGCCCTCACAAAACTCCTTCATCGAACCGCGCGAATTAGCATCGAAAGGCCTCGATACGACAAATTCGCGCCAGACACTTTGCTGTTTTTTCTCTGACCAGTATTCAGCCAGAAACAAGTTTTTAAATTCGTCAAAAGTCATGTTCGTAATGTTGAGGTTTAAGCCCCACCGCTTGGCATCACCAGCCAACACATCAATAACCGCATTAATTTTTCCCTCATTAGTCCATGATTTGGGTAAAACTCTTTCACAATTTTTAATGAAATCCGTCGGGTGTATACCGCCTTTTTTCAAGGGGTCGAACCGCTCCTCTTTCGTCAACAACTCCGAACTATGTGCACAGATTGGCACATAGCTCTGTTTTTCGTCAAGTTTCCTTTCTAATTCCGACACCCTCGTAATCACTTGGCAAGTGGTTGTCGCAAGCGTTTCCACTTCCCTCTTTTTCTCTTCGCAGGTGTTAGCCTGCTTCGTCACTTTGGTATCTACTTCGGATACTAAAGCCTTTAAAGTTTCCACCTTCTGTTGATCCACTTTTCTCACTAATTGAATTTGTTCCGTCACCTTATTCTCGATGATCGGAGCAACTGCGTCTCCTACACTTTTCTCGATTCTGCTAATTTCGGAATCAAAACGAGTATTTATGCTCGCAATTTCCGCCTGAACGCCTATCATTTCCTGTTTAAGATTACCGATTTCGGTATTAATCACGACAATATCGTCTTTGATTTTATCAACTTTTGTGTTAACAACTTCAACATTGTTGTTAACAACATTAATAGCTTTGTTCTGTTTGTCTAGCATTCGTTCAATTTTTTCAGACTGAGCTACTTGCTTGGCAGCCTGAGCTGCTTGCTCGACAGCCTGAGCTTCTTGCTTGGCAGCCTGATCTTTAATTTCTGCCGATTGACTCTTGATTTCGTTAATCAAAACATTCAATAAATCAGTTAAATTCCCGGAAACCACCGGTTTTACTTCCGTAGCGGCTTCCTCTTTCATTGTCCCCCCGTATTCGTCATCAAGGGATTCAGATTTGATTTTCACTTCCGATTCCGAAACATTTTCTAAAGTCTGGAATTCCATTTCTGCTCTTTGTTGCGTTTCGGCGGTCGCATCTTTCATGCTAGCCGCCTGCCCCGGAACAATGGGTACCGCTGTGCGCGTTTCCCACTGTTCGACCGATTGTTCCGTATCCAAGTCTACCAAATTTTGGTAATTGTTGCCTTCACTCATTTTAATAATTTTCAATATAAATGCAAAATCTCGACTCTAATTAGAATTCCTCACACGAATATTCTCGCTGACGTATCGACCATTTCGTAACCAGTACTTTGTTACGAGATTTGCACAATGCAAAATTCGTGTCCAGAACAACCTCAAAGTTGAAGATTGTCCTGTCACCAGGTCGCCACGTGTAACCTCCCCCCTCACTTATCGACCTTAAAGACAGTGAAAAATTAAACCGCGTGTACCTAATGGAAATTTGGGAAAAGCAATCGTCACCGAAGTTAATCTATCGGTAAAGAGGGAGGAAAGGGTTACATCTAAATGAAAGGAAAAACGCAAATGAAACTGGTGGGAATTAATTTTGAAAAGGGGTAAAGTTAATAAAGAAAGTAAATGTGCGGCCGTTACGTTAACAATTAACTAGCGGTAATTAGATATTTGAGATTTGGGGGAAATCACGGTCGCCAGTCCTAAGGACAATTACTATAGTAACTGAAAAAGAAAGGTTATTACACATATAATTAACACTAGAAGCGTGGCAACTGAAGGTTGACACGTGTAGTGTGAAATCTGAAAGTTTGTCAGAAGTAATAAATTTCGCTACACTCTGACTTAATTTAGCAAAAGAATTAATAAAACCGGAAAATCGAAAGTTAATTAAGTGACTGAAGTTAATAGTGAGCTTTCTTTCTGAAGCACATCGAAATCCAGTAAAATACGGTTAGTCTTGGACTACCTCAACAATCATTTCAAAAGCAACTTGACTCTACGCAATTTAGAAACAAGATATTTAACTTTGAACTTGAATTAAATGATTCTGAACTATTAACAATAGTAAAATTTAGTACGTACCAAGCTGAGCTGCAGTCACAGGTAAGCTAAAATATGCTAACAAAACTCGCACTCTAAATTTGTGCTCGTGTAACCTAAATATTGTAGCCAGCTACTGAACTTTGAAATTAAAGCAGTGAAATCTAATCATATTATTTTAATGCTGGCGTTTGAATTTCAACGACACTCGGGTTCATTTCGGAAAAGGAAGGGACTCTGCTTGGCAATGCAATTGGGACAATGAGCAACAAAGGTTCATGCTAAGTTGCTGTAATTTTGCGAGGCAAATGGAACAATTTGAAAAGCTGAGGTCTGCCATACAGTTCTGAAACTTTACGTGCTTTTAGTCTTCCTTGTTGGTTGATTGAAGGTTTGAAGCCGTCGATCGAGGAGGTGGCGACAGTCACTCATTGTCGGCCGTCGCTGTTGCAGAAGCTGGATGTTGGCGCGCCTTCTTCTCGACACGGTCACCAGGCGAAACGGGCTCTTGATGTGCGCCAGCTAATGCTTCCCGTCCGCGACACCATGTCAGAAACTATCATCGCGAGTCGAGCGCAATTACATGCTGCCAAACCCCGAAAGCGCGGCAACTCGCGGGAGCGTCACACGACACCTGCTCCACTCGCTACTCCCGCCAGACTCTCACTGTTCTCCCCGCGCTCAACGCGGCAGAGTTAACACTACCAAAGATCCTACACACTTTGATTCGTCACACGACCTATCGACGTAATCGTTCGATAGCAGTTTTCCCTAGGCAAGACCCAGCGTAAAAATACAAATAATATTTACGAAACAAACCAATTATACATCGACATGAGTGCATAAATATATATATACAAACAGTAAAACAATTACAATATATAAAGAGACAGAAATGTCATATCTTGAGGTAACAAAACAAGGAAAAAAAATAATAGTACAATAGATGGAAATAGGAGTATATGCATTTCCGGCGTTACACGTGCCCCACATTGTCTGAGGATGTTCGTGTAACGTAAACAGACTCAGAAAATGTCCCAAAAAAGAAACAGCGGAAATGCATATGCTCAAAACATCAACAAAATTTAGCATTCGTCTAATTAATCATAAATCAATTTTTAGACCATAATAATTGAGTGGGGACCCTCCTAATCTTATTCCACTCTGTCATCTTGCACAAAATAAAACAGGTTGACAACATATTAAAATTCATAGAAAACATAGAAAATGGTTTAGCTATTCTAAAATTGTAAAAATTCCTAACATAATCAAGAAATGGAATACTATTTACAAAATTAATCAGAGTACATGGTCATAAAAACAGGTAGATCAAAATACGCAAATTAATAATTAATTACATAGAATACACATTTTTACATAACCCTTTCATAATTAATATTCTCGTCATGGGAGTCCATTAAACGCTAAACAAGAAAATAACACACATCAGATCGAAAAAAACATAAATATTGACAGTAGAATTCTTTCAGCTGTCCGGGAAGAAAAACTATTCCGCCTTCCGTACTCGCAAGTACAAAGAATGCCGACAGCGGCCCAAGAGCCAACAGCGGCACAAGAGCCGACAGCGGCTCGCCTCGCCAGTATTGTTGCGCCCGCGTGTGCGGCACGCTTGATCTCACTCGCCCTTGTGACGGCGTTTCCAGAACGTCCGTTTCACTGAATTCTTTAGGAAAAACTCACTCCCGAGTAATCTCAAGGAGTCCCTTAATACTATCACAGTGGATAACTCAACACTGTCCATCATCACACGCATGTACTAGCCTGAAACTTAAAACAGCGTCTAAGTACATCGGCAATGACTAGTAAAACACATATTCATGAAATCTTACAGCTAGTTACAAAATCATATTTACGTTGCTTAATCTACTGTGACTCAGCTGAAAACTTAAATTAGCAGCTTGGATTTTTCAATTGATAAATAATCACTCTCTCTTAAATCATTTAGTCAAAATTAATTACTTATTAATTACAACTTCTTTAATGTCCTCTTGGTCAGTCAAAATCATGGCAATCTAGCAAACCTTAAATCTTACACTCTATATTTACATATTGTACAAATTACCCATTGTGTGGTATTAATCGATCCTAGGTTGGTACAATTTCAAATCTATTATATTTCGTATACCTAACAGCTTTCCAGAGCTTGGATACTCTAAGCAATAAGCATTTGTGTGAGGTATACCAATGACTTTATATGGTCCATTATAAACAAACTTAAATTTAGAGATTTCATTGTCTATCTCGCTCGATTTCTCATGAGCTTTTACAAGCACTAAGTCTCCGATCGCAAACTTAGCAAAACGCGCTTTAGCGTCATGACGACGTATGCGAGCATCGGCTTTAAGCTTCATTACTTCTCGCAAACGATCTTTTTTCACACCAATACTAATGTCAATCCGTGGAGGGAATTTGATTATCTCTTCCACTAAACTTTTACTTCTGTCATCCAACAGGATTTCCTCTGGAGAAAATCCCGTCGATTCATGTCTCAAGGTGTTCATAATTCTCTCAAATACTGCTACATATTTGCCCCATGCCCTATGGTTGTGATGGCAATAGGTACGGCACAGTCGGCCTAGCTCGCGCATATACCTCTCAGCGGGATTCCCAGCCGGACAATAAGCTGAAATATGGATCACCTCGACCCCATTACTTTCCATGCCTTCATTCCACAACTTAGAAGTAAATTGTGCCCCATTGTCTGATAGAATCGCCTTGGGCTTACCAATATGAACAAAATAATCGTTCACCAGCTTGCTATAGACCGCTTTGGCTGTAGCTTTCCTAATCGGGTATAGTTTGATGAACTTGGAAAAAGCTTCTAGCACTACTAAAATGTAGGCAAAGTTTCCTGATGACTTGGGCAAAGGTCCGTACAAGTCCACGCACAGTAACTCAAAGGTGTCGTTAGGCCTTATACTTTGCATAGGACCACGACTCGTACAGTTGGTAACCTTCACCTTCTGACATAAATCGCAAGTTTTCACTCTGTCAGTAACTCGTTTTAACATGTTGTTGAAATGCACTACTTCACTCAGCTTTTCCGTACATTTCTTTGGTCCACAGTGACCATACGCCAAATGGTAGTAGTCTATTATTTCCGTGACGTATTTGCTGGGCCAGCATACCCGCCAAATATTACTATCTTCACCCTTACGTATGTACAAGATATGATCGTATATCTTGTAATACTTCCTTAATTTCTCTCCTTCTGGACTCTTTTCATCATATCGGGTTTTCACCATATTTAAACAACCATCCTCGTTCTGATGACGACGTAGATTCTTACAAATGTTCATTATTAATTTACGTCCCTCAACTTCTTTAAAATAGTACAATTTGACCACTCCATCTGCCTCATCTTTCAATAGACCTTGATTAGACTCGGGCAACCGCGACAGCGCATCCGCTACGCAATTGTCGGTCCCTTTTACGTAACAGATGTCATAGTTAAATTGCTGTAAATACAGCGACCACCTAGTCAGTCTTTCGTGAAGTAGTTTACAATCCTTCAGATAAGTGAGCGCCTTATGGTCCGTATGAATAATCACCTTACGGTCCCATAGGTAACCCTTGAACTTCTTGAATCCCCACACGATAGCGAGACACTCTTTCTCAGAAATCGTGTAGTTTCGCTCACTTTTTGATAAAGTTCGACTCGCGAACGCTATCGTCCGGTGTTCCTTATCCTCTCCTTTACCAACTTCTTGGAACAGTTCTACCCCCACCCCGTAATTCGACGAATCCGTTCCCAGATGGAAGGGTAGCGATAAATCAGGATGAAATAGTATGTTAGATCTTAACAACTCGTCTTTTAATCTCTCGAAAGCGGTCTGACACCCGTCAGTCCACACAAACGGAACATTTTTGCGTAAGAGGTTATTCAAATTTTCATCATTAAACACTTGTCCTTTTACAAATTTACGGTAAAATCCTGTGAGCCCTAGAAAACTTTTTAACTGTTTCCTAGACTTGGGTGGAGGACAATTCCTTATTGCCTCTAGTTTCTCTGGGTCTTTCGTAATACCAGCAGTGGTAATTACATGCCCTAAAAATTTCAGTTCCTGCTTCACAAATTCGCATTTCTTTAGCTTTAGAGTCATTCCGCCACGGCGCAATGCTCTAAAAACTTCATCTAACAGGTCACAATGGTCATGCCAAGTGGCATTGGCCAACAATAGGTCGTCAACATATACAGTTAATCTTGAACTCAAAGCCGGTCCTAGCACATTATCTAGGGCCCTGATGAATACGAACACAGATATATTAAGTCCAAACGGCAGTACTCTATACTGATAACACCTGCCCGCAAACAAGAAGGCGGTGTATGGCCTAGATTCTTCTTCGAGTTCTATTTGCCAGTAACTAGCCGTCAGATCGAGGCTAGTCATGAACTTAACGTCATGAAAACGTTGCAAAATCTCCTCCATATTCTCTGGTCTGTCTGTTTCACGTTGAACGACCCTATTCAACGTGCGTGCGTCAATCACAATACGCACACTACCATCCCGTTTTGCTACAATGACCAAACCGTTATTGTATGGACTTGTACTTCTTTCAATCACTCCCCATTCGATCATCTTATCTATCTCCCGTTGCACTGCTTCCTTTTTGGACAGCGGTATAGCATACGGTCTCACGAAGAATGGTTCGTGCGGAATTACATGCAACTTGCATTTATATCCTTCCACAAGACCCGGTTTGTCTGAAAACACACTCTTATTCCTCATTATTACTTCATACAGGCCTCGTCTTTGTTCGTGTGTTACGTTTGACACACCGTCTACAATACTTTCCAATTCAGTTTCTACACTATTGTCAGTGCCGAGATTCCTCACATTACAGTAGTTCAAATTCATACCTACATCAATACCATTCGGCCAGTTAACAATGTGTATAGGCTGGTATTGCCTATGCACACCGTCTCCTGCCTCGTCAAAGCTAACTACTATCGTTTTATCTAGTGACATACATGTCAAAGTTTTGCTTTCGCAGTTAATCACTGCACGGTACTTTAATAGCCAATCTAATCCGATAATTACTTCCGTAGTTAAGTCTGGCACGACGACAAACTCTTGTTCAAATCGTGCCCCACATATCTCGAAGTTGACAAAAATCTGTTTTGTGACCGGTTTACTGGTCTTCCCAGTAGCACCGATAATTTTCACTCCTGTTACTGGCATAACTACGATGCCAGGTCTGTCTTTCAGTAACTCAAATATTTTCCCAGATACAGCACTCAATTCTGCACCGGTGTCAATCAACACGTTTAGTTGTAGGTCGTGCATATTAACAGACACTACTATCTGTCTACACTTGTCCTCGACTGTTTCATTATTTTCCCACAGTAAATCCTCGTCTATATCCAGGTCATTCCAGAAAAAACCATCCGGCTTTGTTCCTAAATCCGGTTTATCTGGCGGCTTTTTCAGCCTCTGTTCACATACAGTTTTAATTTCAACACGTCTGTCCTGAGGCTTAGTCTGAAGCTTCGCCTCCAATACCGAAACCTTTTCCTGTAACTCGTCAACTAGTGAGTGTTGCTTTGCTATCAATTCACTAATTGTCACCTTCGTTGATTCCACATTGGTCAGATTGATCTCATCTGCCAATCTACCTGGAGGAATGTGCTCAGTAGCATCTGAAATTACTTCCTCTGGATCTGTGCAACCCACACTGCTATCGTCTGACTGTATAATGTCAGCTCCAACCTCATACACGCTGTAATCTATGTGCTTTTCTACCAATCGTGCCCGGCTATCACTAAAATTTTCGTAATCTTTCTCCTTAATACTCTCGCAACGTTTAAACTGGAGGTTTGCGTCGGATGGGTCGGCTACTTCTATCACTATAACTTTCGGTAAAGTCTGCCGGTTAGGGCCAGAACTTTCCGTTACTACTTCAACATTCAACTCCTGCGGGACGAAACACGACGCATCTTGCTCGTGCTCCCCATTAACATCTAGTAAAGTCTGCCGGTTAGGGCCAGAACTTTCTATCACTTCACAATCACTATCTTCCTGCGGGACGAGACGCGGCAAATCCTGCCCGCGCTCCCCATAAACACTTCTCCCGTACAGGCCCCTATAATCTCTTAGTTCGTCGTATAAGCGACCGAACTGCCTTAACCAGACCTCATCCCTCTCTGCATCTCCTCGCTCGATGACGGACGTTTTATCCGACATCTGATCTTCTTTCAACACTTGCGAATCATTCTTAAACTCAATCTCCAGTTCCGCTGTGGGTATTACAGCTGCCACTTTATAATCGATTTCCGGAACACTACTTAAATTGTTCTCACTGACAGTGAATGTACTTCCCACTGCCGTGTATACAGCTGATCTACTACTTGTGGGCGCACTCCTTTCTCCTAACACTGGCACACTCTCCCGCCGTTGATTATTCCATACGGAATTTTCATAACGACGACACCTGGGTTTTCTCCTGTTATTGGGCCGCCAAAATTTCTCCACGCCCGGTCGGCCCCTCACCGGCGCGGCTAATGGTTTCCCTGTCTCGTCCCAGCAGATACGCTCCCCGGATACTGCTGAGGCGGCTGGTCACACCCTCTGGCGTTATTACTATTCTGCGCAGCCCGTATCACGCTAGTATGATACTGGTTTCCGTTATTCCAGTTATTATTTGCATTGTACCGATTGTTATTACGGTCCGAACCATTATTGTTATTGCTGCCATGGTTGCGGTATGCATTATCCCCATGGTTATCGTAGTTGTGGTAGCCATTGTTGTTACCACGACCTCTACCACTGTCGCGATTAT
Source organism: Schistocerca serialis cubense (assembly GCF_023864345.2). NCBI lineage: Eukaryota > Metazoa > Arthropoda > Insecta > Orthoptera > Acrididae > Schistocerca > Schistocerca serialis. Next base: position 1,030,658 of record NC_064642.1, read on the forward strand.
TGCGCCAATTGTCCTCGTCCTCAACTCTTTCCAGGAAATCATTGATTGTCCTGTAATTGCTTCCTACGTATCGTTTTGTATCATCTGGAAGCTTCTTGTAGAGTTCCCAGACTATTTCGGATTCCGAGCGGCGGTCACGCAAATATTCCAACTTGCGGATCCAGCCCTCACAAAACTCCTTCATCGAACCGCGCGAATTAGCATCGAAAGGCCTCGATACGACAAATTCGCGCCAGACACTTTGCTGTTTTTTCTCTGACCAGTATTCAGCCAGAAACAAATTTTTAAATTCGTCAAAAGTCATGTTCGTAATGTTGAGGTTTAAGCCCCACCGCTTGGCATCACCAGCCAACACATCAATAACCGCATTAATTTTTCCCTCATTAGTCCATGATTTGGGTAAAACTCTTTCACAATTTTTAATGAAATCCGTCGGGTGTATACCGCCTTTTTTCAAGGGGTCGAACCGCTCCTCTTTCGTCAACAACTCCGAACTATGTGCACAGATTGGCACATAGCTCTGTTTTTCGTCAAGTTTCCTTTCTAATTCCGACACCCTCGTAATCACTTGGCAAGTGGTTGTCGCAAGCGTTTCCACTTCCCTCTTTTTCTCTTCGCAGGTGTTAGCCTGCTTCGTCACTTTGGTATCTACTTCGGATACTAAAGCCTTTAAAGTTTCCACCTTCTGTTGATCCACTTTTCTCACTAATTGAATTTGTTCCGTCACCTTATTCTCGATGATCGGAGCAACTGCGTCTCCTACACTTTTCTCGATTCTGCTAATTTCGGAATCAAAACGAGTATTTATGCTCGCAATTTCCGCCTGAACGCCTATCATTTCCTGTTTAAGATTACCGATTTCGGTATTAATCACGACAATATCGTCTTTGATTTTATCAACTTTTGTGTTAACAACTTCAACATTGTTGTTAACAACATTAATAGCTTTGTTCTGTTTGTCTAGCATTCGTTCAATTTTTTCAGACTGAGCTACTTGCTTGGCAGCCTGAGCTGCTTGCTCGACAGCCTGAGCTTCTTGCTTGGCAGCCTGATCTTTAATTTCTGCCGATTGACTCTTGATTTCGTTAATCAAAACATTCAATAAATCAGTTAAATTCCCGGAAACCACCGGTTTTACTTCCGTAGCGGCTTCCTCTTTCATTGTCCCCCCGTATTCGTCATCAAGGGATTCAGATTTGATTTTCACTTCCGATTCCGAAACATTTTCTAAAGTCTGGAATTCCATTTCTGCTCTTTGTTGCGTTTCGGCGGTCGCATCTTTCATGCTAGCCGCCTGCCCCGGAACAATGGGTACCGCTGTGCGCGTTTCCCACTGTTCGACCGATTGTTCCGTATCCAAGTCTACCAAATTTTGGTAATTGTTGCCTTCACTCATTTTAATAATTTTCAATATAAATGCAAAATCTCGACTCTAATTAGAATTCCTCACACGAATATTCTCGCTGACGTATCGACCATTTCGTAACCAGTACTTTGTTACGAGATTTGCACAATGCAAAATTCGTGTCCAGAACAACCTCAAAGTTGAAGATTGTCCTGTCACCAGGTCGCCACGTGTAACCTCCCCCCTCACTTATCGACCTTAAAGACAGTGAAAAATTAAACCGCGTGTACCTAATGGAAATTTGGGAAAAGCAATCGTCACCGAAGTTAATCTATCGGTAAAGAGGGAGGAAAGGGTTACATCTAAATGAAAGGAAAAACGCAAATGAAACTGGTGGGAATTAATTTTGAAAAGGGGTAAAGTTAATAAAGAAAGTAAATGTGCGGCCGTTACGTTAACAATTAACTAGCGGTAATTAGATATTTGAGATTTGGGGGAAATCACGGTCGCCAGTCCTAAGGACAATTACTATAGTAACTGAAAAAGAAAGGTTATTACACATATAATTAACACTAGAAGCGTGGCAACTGAAGGTTGACACGTGTAGTGTGAAATCTGAAAGTTTGTCAGAAGTAATAAATTTCGCTACACTCTGACTTAATTTAGCAAAAGAATTAATAAAACCGGAAAATCGAAAGTTAATTAAGTGACTGAAGTTAATAGTGAGCTTTCTTTCTGAAGCACATCGAAATCCAGTAAAATACGGTTAGTCTTGGACTACCTCAACAATCATTTCAAAAGCAACTTGACTCTACGCAATTTAGAAACAAGATATTTAACTTTGAACTTGAATTAAATGATTCTGAACTATTAACAATAGTAAAATTTAGTACGTACCAAGCTGAGCTGCAGTCACAGGTAAGCTAAAATATGCTAACAAAACTCGCACTCTAAATTTGTGCTCGTGTAACCTAAATATTGTAGCCAGCTACTGAACTTTGAAATTAAAGCAGTGAAATCTAATCATATTATTTTAATGCTGGCGTTTGAATTTCAACGACACTCGGGTTCATTTCGGAAAAGGAAGGGACTCTGCTTGGCAATGCAATTGGGACAATGAGCAACAAAGGTTCATGCTAAGTTGCTGTAATTTTGCGAGGCAAATGGAACAATTTGAAAAGCTGAGGTCTGCCATACAGTTCTGAAACATACGTGCTTTTAGTCTTCCTTGTTGGTTGATTCAAGGTTTGAAGCCGACGATCGAGGAGGTGGCGACAGTCACTCATTGTCGGCCGTCGCTGTTGCAGAAGCTGGATGTTGGCGCGCCTTCTTCTCGACACGGTCACCAGGCGAAACGGGCTCTTGATGTGCGCCAGCTAATGCTTCCCGCCCGCGACACCATGTCAGAAACTATCATCGCGAGTCGAGCGCAATTACTTGCTGCCAAACCCCGAAAGCGCGGCAACTCGCGGGAGCGTCACACAACACACCTGCTCCACTCGATACTCCCGCCAGACTCTCACTGTTCTGCCCGCGCTCCACGCGGCAGAGTTAACACTACCAAAGATCCTACACACTTTGATTCGTCACACGACCTATCGACGTAATCGTTCGATAGCAGTTTTCCCTAGGCAAGACCCAGCGTAAAAATACAAATAATATTTACGAAACAAACCAACTATACATCGACATGAGTGCATAAATATATATATACAAACAGTAAAACAATTACAATATATAAAGAGACAGAAATGTCATATCTTGAGGTAACAAAACAAGGAAAAAAAATAATAGTACAATAGATGGAAATAGGAGTATATACATATCCGGCGTTACACTTTCCGATGCACTATTCCTTCTTTATTGCATCCCTTGCTCCCTCACACTGGCGATTTAACACAGAAATTGCGTCGCTATGAAATACTATGTGTTCTATGACATCTCCTTCTACATCGAGTAATGTTTCTATGGTAACGACAGGATTTTCTTTTGGGATACGAGTATCTCCTTTCCGATGCACTATTCCTTCTTTAATGCATCCCTTGCTCCCTCACACTGTCGAATTAACACAGAAGATACGTCGCCATGAATTACTATGTCTTCTATGACATCTCCTTTTAAATCGAGTAACGTTTCTATGGAAACGACAGGATTTTCTTTTGGGATACGAGTATCTCCTTTTCGACGCATTATTCCTTCTTTAATGCATCCCTCGATCCCTCACACTGGCGAATTAACACAGAAATTGCGTCGCAATGAAATACTATGTGTTCTACGACATCTCCTTCTACATAGAGTAAAGTTTCTATGGAAACGACAGGATTTTCTTTTGGGATACGAGTATCTCCTTTCCGATTCACTATTCCTTCTTTAATGTATCCCTTGCTCCCTCACACTGGAGAATAAATACAGAAATTACGTCGCCATAAATTGCTATTTCTTCTATGACATCTCCTTTTAAATCGAGTAACGTTTCTATGGAAACGACAGGATTTTCTTTTGGGATACGAGTATCTCCTTTCCGATGCGCTATTAATTCTTTAATGCATCCCTCGATCCCTCACACTGCCGAATTAACACAGAAATTGCGTCGCCATGAATTACTATGCCTTCTATGACATCTCCTTTTAAATCGAGTAACGATTCTGTGGAAACGACAGGATTTTCTTTTGGGATACGAGTATCTCCTTTCCGATGCACTATTCCTTCTTTTCTGCATCCGTCGCTCCCTCACACTGGCGAATTAACACAGAAATTGCGTCGCCAAGAATTACTATGTCTTCTATGACTTCTCCTTTTGAATCGAGTAACGTTTCTATGGAAACGACAGGATTTTCTTTTGGGATACGAGTATCTCCTTTCCGATGCACTATTCCTTCTTTTCTGCGTCCTTTGTCCCTCACACTCGCGAATTAACACAGAAATTGCGTCGCTATCAAATACTATGTGTTCTATGACATCTCCTTCTTCATCGAGTAACGTTTCTGTGGAAACGACAGGATTTTCTTTTGGGATACGAGTGTCTCCTTTCCGATGCACTATTCCTTCTTTAATGCATCCCTTGCTCCCTCACACTGGCGAAGTAACACAGAAATTACGTCGCCATGAATTACTATGTCTTTTATGACATCTCCTTTTAAATCGAGTAACGTTTCTATGGAAACGACAGGATCTTCTTTTGGGATACGAGTATCTCCTTTCCGATGCACTATTATTTCTGTAATGCATCCCCTGATCCCTCACACTGGCGAATTAACACAGAAATTGCGTCGCTTTGAAATACTATGTCTTCTATGACATCTCCTTCTACATCGAGTAACGTTTCTATGGAAACGACAGAATTTTCTTTTGGGATACGAGTATCTCCTTTCCGATGCACTATTCCTTCTGTAATGCATCCCCTGATCCCTCACACTGGCGAATTAAAACAGAAATTGCGTCGCTATGAAATACTATGTCTTCTATGACATCTCTTCTACATCGAGTAACGTTTCTATGGAAACAACTGGATTTTCTTTTGGGATACGAGTATCTCCTTTCCGATGCACTATTCCTTCTGTAATGCATCCCCTGATCCCTCACACTGGCGAATTAACACAGAAATTGCGTCGCTATGAAATACTATGTCTTCTATGACATCTCCTTCTACATCAAGTAACGTTTCTATGGAAACAACTGGATATTCTTTTGGGATACGAGTATCTACTTTCCGATGCACTATTCCTTCTGTAATGCATCCCCTGATCCCTCACACTGGCGAATTAACACAGAAATTGCGTCGCTATGGAATACTATGTCTTCTATGACATCTCCTTTTAAATCGAGTAACGTTTCTATGGAAACGACAGGATTTTCTTTTGGGATACGAGTATCTCCTTTCCGATGCACTATTCCTTCTTTAATGCATCCCTTGCTCCCTCACACTGTCGAATTAACACAGAAGATACGTCGCCATGAATTACTATGTCTTCTATGACATCTCCTTTTAAATCGAGTAACGTTTCTATGGAAACGACAGGATCTTCTTTTGGGATACGAGTATCTCCTTTCCGATGCACTATTATTTCTGTAATGCATCCCCTGATCCCTCACACTGGCGAATTAACACAGAAATTGCGTCGCTTTGAAATACTATGTCTTCTATGACATCTCCTTCTACATCGAGTAACGTTTCTATGGAAACGACAGAATTTTCTTTTGGGATACGAGTATCTCCTTTCCGATGCACTATTCCTTCTGTAATGCATCCCCTGATCCCTCACACTGGCGAATTAAAACAGAAATTGCGTCGCTATGAAATACTATGTCTTCTATGACATCTCTTCTACATCGAGTAACGTTTCTATGGAAACAACTGGATTTTCTTTTGGGATACGAGTATCTCCTTTCCGATGCACTATTCCTTCTGTAATGCATCCCCTGATCCCTCACACTGGCGAATTAACACAGAAATTGCGTCGCTATGAAATACTATGTCTTCTATGACATCTCCTTCTACGTCAAGTAACGTTTCTATGGAAACAACTGGATATTCTTTTGGGATACGAGTATCTACTTTCCGATGCACTATTCCTTCTGTAATGCATCCCCTGATCCCTCACACTGGCGAATTAACACAGAAATTGCGTCGCTATGAAATACTATGTCTTCTATGACATCTCCTTTTAAATCGAGTAACGTTTCTATGGAAACGACAGGATTTTCTTTTGGGATACGAGTATCTCCTTTCCGATGCACTATTCCTTCTTTCATGCATCCCCTGATCCCTCACACTGGCGAATTTACACAGAAATTGCGTCGCCATGAAATACTATATCTTCTATGACATCTCCTTTTAAATCGAGTAACGTTTCTATGGAAACGACAGGATTTTCTTTTGGGATACGAGTATCTCCTTTCCGATGCGCTATTAGTTCTTTAATGCATCCCTCGATCCCTCACACTGGCGAATTAACACAGAAATTGCGTCGCCATGAATTACTATGCCTTCTATGACATCTCCTTATAAATCGAGTAACGATTCTGTGGAAACGACAGGGTTTTCTTTTGGGATACGAGTATCTCCTTTCCGATGCACTATTCCTTCTTTTCTGCATCCGTCGCTCCCTCACACTGGCGAATTAACACAGAAATTGCGTCGCCAAGAATTACTATGTCTTCTATGACTTCTCCTTTTGAATCGAGTAACGTTTCTATGGAAACGACTGGATTTTCTTTTGGGATACGAGTATCTCCTTTCCGATGCACTATTCCTTCTTTTCTGCCTCCCTCCCTCCCTCACACTGGCGAATTAACACAGAAATTGCGTCGCCATGAATTACTATGTCTTCTATGACATCTCCTTTTAAATCGAGTGACGTTTCTATGGAAACGACAGGATTTTCTTTTGGGACACGAGTATCTCCTTTCCGATGCACTATTCCTTCTTTAATGCATCCCCTGATCCCTCACACTGGCGAATTAACACAGAAATTGCGTCGCCATGAATTACTATGTCTTCTATGACATCTCCTTTTAAATCGAGTAACGTTTCTATGGAAACGACAGGATTTTCTTCTGGGATACGAGTGTCTCCTTTCCAATGCACTATTCCTTCTTTAATGCATCCCTTGCTCCCTCACACTGGCGAATTAACACAGAAATTACGTCGCTATGAAATACTATGTCTTCTATGACATCTCCTTTTAAATCGAGTAACGTTACTATGGAAACGACAGGATTTTCTTTTTTGATACGAGTATCTCCTTTCCGATGCACTATTCCTTTGAATTAACACAGAAATTGCGTCGCCATGAAATACTATGTCTTCTATGACATCTCCTTTTAAATCGAGTAACGTTTCTATGGAAACGACAGGATTTTCTTTTGGGATACGAGTATCTCCTTTCCGATGCACTATTCCTTCTTTTCTGCGTCCTTGTTCGCTCACACTCGCGAATTAACACAGAAATTGCGTCGCTATGAAATACTATGTCTTCTATGACATCTCCTTCTACATCAAGTAACGTTTCTATGGAAACAACTGGATATTCTTTTGGGATACGAGTATCTACTTTCCGATGCACTATTCCTTCTGTAATGCATCCCCTGATCCCTCACACTGGCGATTTAACACAGAAATTGCGTCGCTATGAAATACTATGTCTTCTATGACATCTCCTTTTAAATCGAGTAACGTTTCTATGGAAACGACAGGATTTTCTTTTGGGATACGAGTATCTCCTTTCCGATGCACTATTCCTTCTGTAATGCATCCCCTGATCCCTCACACTGGCGAATTAACACAGAAATTGCGTCGCCATGAAATACTATGTCTTCTATGACATCTCCTTATAAATCGAGTAACGTTTCTATGGAAACGACAGGATTTTCTTTTGGGATACGAGTATCTCCTTTCCGATGCACTATTCCTTCTTTAATGCATCCCCTGATTCCTCACACTGGCGAATTAGCACAGAAATTGCGTCGCCATGAAATACTATGTCATCTATGACATCTCCTTTTAAATCGAGTATCGTTTCTATGGAAACGACAGGATTCTCTTTTGGGATACGAGTATCTCCTTTCCGATGCACTATTCCTTCTTTTCTGCGTCCCTTGTTCCCTCACACTAGCGAATTAACACAGAAATTGCGTCGCCATGAATTACTATGTCTTCTATGACATCTCCTTCTAAATCGAGTAACGTTTCTATGGAAACGACAGGATTTTCCTTTGGGATACGAGTATCTCCTTTCCGATGCACTATTCCTTCTTTTCTGCGTCCCTTGTTCCCTCATACTCGCGAATTAAAACAGAAATTGCGTCGCCATGAATTACTATGTCTTCTATGACATCTCCATTTAAATCGAGTAACGTTTCTATGGAAACGACAGGATTTTCTTTTGGGATACGAGTATCTCCTTTCCGATGCACTATTCCTTCTTTAATGCATCCCCTGATCCCTCACACTGGCGAATTACCGCAGAAATTGCGACGCCATGAAACACTATGTCCTCTATGAGATCTCCTTTTAAATCGAGTAACGTTTCTATGGAAACGACAGGATTTTCTTTTGGGATACGAGTATCTCCTTTCCGATGCACTATTCCTTCTCTAATGCATCCCCTGATCCCTCTCACTGGCGAATTAACACAGAAATTGCGTCGCTATGAAATACTATGTGTTCTATGACATCTCCTTTTAAATCGAGTAACGTTTCTATGGAAACGACAGGATTTTCTTTTGGGATACGAGTATCTCCTTTCCGATGCACTATTCCTTCTTTTCTGCGTCCCTTGTTCCCTCACACTCGCGAATTAACACAGAAATTGCGACGCCATGCAATACTATGTCTTCTATGACATCTGCTTTTAAATCGAGTAACGTTTCTATGGAAACGACAGGATCTTCTTTTGAGATACGAGTATCTCCTTTCCGATGCACTGTTCCTTCTTTAATGCATCCCCTGATCCCTCACACTGGCGAATTAACACAGAAATTGCGTCGCCATGAAATACTATGTGTTCTATGACATCTCCTTCTACATCGAGTAACGTTTCTATGGAAACAACTGGATTTTCTTTTGGGATACGAGTATCTCCTTTCCGATGCACTATTCCTTCTGTAGTGCATCCCCTGATCCCTCACACTGGCGAAATAACACAGAAATTGCCTCGCTATGAAATACTATGTCTTCTATGACATCTCCTTTTAAATCGAGTAACGTTTCTATGGAAACGACAGGATTTTCTTTTGGGATACGAGTATCTCCTTTCCGATGCACTATTCCTTCTTTTCTGCGACCCTTGTTCCCTCACACTCGCGAATTAACACAGAAATTGCGTCGCCATGAAATACTATGTTTTCTATGACATCTCCTTTTAAATCGAGTAACTTTTCTATGGAAACGACAGGATTTTCTTTTGGGATACGAGTATCCCCTTTCCGATGCACTATTCCTTCTTTTCGGCGTCCCTTGTTCCCTCACACTCACGAATTAACACATAAATTGCGTCGCCATGAAATACTATGTCTTCTATGACATCTCCTTTTAAATCGAGTAACGTTTGTATGGAAACGACAGGATCTTCTTTTGGGATACGAGTATCTCCTTTCCGATCCACTATTCCTTCTTTAAAGCATCCCCTGATCTTTCACACTGGCGAATTAACACAGAAATTGCGTCGCCATGAAATACTATGTCATCAATGACATCTCCTTTTAAATCGAGTAACGTTTCTATGGAAACGACAGGATTTTCTTTTGGGATACGAGTATCTCCTTTCCGATGCACTATTCCTTCTTTTCTGCGTCCCTTGTTCCCTCACACTCGCGAGTTAACACAGAAATTGCGTCGCCATGAAATACTATGTCTTCTATGACATCTCCTTCTACACCGAGCAACGTTTCTATGGAAACAACTGGATTTTCTTTTGGGATACGAGTATCTCCTTTCCGATGCACTATTCCTTCTGTAATGCATCCCCTGATCCCTCACAGTGGCGAATTAACACAGAAATTGCGTTGCTATGAAATACTATGTCTTCTATGACATCTCCTTTTCAATCGAGTAACGTTTCTATGGAAACGACAGAATTTTCTTTTGGGATACGAGTATCTCCTTTCCGATGCACTATTCCGTCTTTAATGCATCCCCTGATCCCTCACACTGGCAAATTAACACAGAAATTGCGTCGCCATGAAATACTATGTCTTCTATGACATCTCCTTTTAAATCGAGTAACGTTTCTATGGAAACGACAGGATTTTCTTTTGGGATACGAGTATCTCCTTTCCGATGCACTATTCCTTCTTTTCTGCGTCCCTTGTTCCTTCACACTCGCGAATTAACACAGAAACTCCGTCGCCATGAATTACTATGTCTTCTATGACATCTCCTTTTAAATCGAGTAACGTTTCTATTTAAACGACAGGATTTTCTTTTGGGATACGAGTATCTCCTTTCCGACGCACTATTCCTTCTTTAATGCATCCCCTGATCCCTCACACCGGCGAATTAACACAGAAATTGCGTCGCCATGAAATACTATGTCTTCTATGACATCTCCTCTTAAATCGAGTAACGTTTCTATGGAAACGACAGGATTTTCTTTTGGGATACGAGTATCTCCTTTCCGATGCAATATTCCTTCTTTTCTGCGTCCCTTGTTCCCTCACAGTCGCGAATTAACACAGAAATTGCGTCGCCATGAAATACTATGTCTTCTATGACATCTCCTTTTAAATCGAGTAACGTTTCTATGGAAACGACAGGATCTTCTTTTGGGATACGAGTATCTCCCTTCCGATGCACTATTCTTTTTTTAATGCATCCCCTGATCCCTCACACTGGCGCATTAACACAGAAATTGCGTCGCCATGAAATAGTATGTCTTCTATGACATCTCCTTTTAAATCGAGTAACGTTTCTATGCAAACGACAGGATTTTCTTTTGGGATACGAGTATCTCCTTTCCGATGCACTATTCCGTCTGTAATGCATCCCGTGATCCCTCACACTGGCGAATTAACACAGAAATTGCGTCGCCATGATATACTATGTCTTCTATGACATCTCCTTTTAAATCGAGTAACGTTTCTATGGAAACGACAAGATTTTCTTTTGTGATACGAGTATCTCCTTTCCGATGCACTATTCCTTCTTTAATACATCCCCTGATCCCTCACACTGGCGAATTAACACAGAAATTCCGTCGCCATGAAATACTATGTCTTCTATGACATCTCCTTTTAAATCGAGTAACGTTTCTATGGAAACAACTGGATTTTCTTTTGGGATACGAGTATCTCTTTTCTGATGCACTATTCCATCTGTAATGCTTCCACTGATCCCTCACACAGGCGAATTAACACAGAAATTGCGTCGCTATGAAATACTATGTCTTCTATGACATCTCCGTTTAAATCGAGTAACGTTTCTATGGAAACGACAGGATTTTCTTTTGGGATACGAGTATCTCCTTTCCGATGCATTATTCATTCTTTAATGCATCCCCTGATCCCTCACACTGGCGAATTAACACAGAAATTGCGACGCCATGAAATACTATATCTTCTATGACATCTCCTTCTACATCGAGTAACGTTTCTATGGAAACAACTGGATTTTCTTTTGGGATACGAGTATCTCCTTTCCGATGCACTATTCCTTCTGTAATGCATCCCCTGATCCCTCACACTGGCGAATTAACACAGAAATTGCGTCGCTATGAAATACTATGTCTTCTATGACATTTCCTTCTACATCGAGTAACGTTTCTATGGAAATAACTGGATTTTCTTTTGGGATACGAGTATCTCCTTTCCGATGCACTATTCCTTCTGTAACGCATCCCCTGATCCCTCACACTGGCGAATTAACACAAAAAATGCGTCGCTATGAAATACTATGTCTCCTATGACATCTCCCTTTAAATCGAGTAACGTTTCTATGGAAACGACAGGATTTTCTTTTGGGATACGAGTATCTCCTTTCAGATGCACTATTCCTTCTTTAATGCATCCCCTGATCCCTCACACTGGCGAATTAACACAGTAATTGCGTCGCCATGAAATACTATGTCTTCTATGACATCTCCTTTCAAATCGAGTAACTTTTCTATGGAAACGACAGGATTTTCTTTTGGGATACGAGTATCTCCTTTCCGATACACTATTCGTTCTTTAATGCATCCCCTGATCCGTCACACTGGCGAATTAACACAGAAATTGCGTCGCCATGAAATACTATGTCTTCTATGACATCTCCTTTCAAATCGAGTAACTTTTCTATGGAAACGACAGGATTTTCTTTTGGGATACGAGTATCTCCTTTCCGATACACTATTCGTTCTTTAATGCATCCCCTGATCCGTCACACTGGCGAATTAACACAGAAATTCCGTCGCCATGAAATACTATGTCTTCTATGACATCTCCTTTTAAATCGAGTAACGTTTCTATGGAAACAACTGGATTTTCTTTTGGGATACGAGTATCTCTTTTCTGATGCACTATTCCATCTGTAATGCTTCCACTGATCCCTCACACAGGCGAATTAACACAGAAATTGCGTCGCTATGAAATACTATGTCTTCTATGACATCTCCGTTTAAATCGAGTAACGTTTCTATGGAAACGACAGGATTTTCTTTTGGGATACGAGTATCTCCTTTCCGATGCATTATTCATTCTTTAATGCATCCCCTGATCCCTCACACTGGCGAATTAACACAGAAATTGCGTCGCCATGAAATACTATATCTTCTATGACATCTCCTTCTACATCGAGTAACGTTTCTATGGAAACAACTGGATTTTCTTTTGGGATACGAGTATCTCCTTTCCGATGCACTATTCCTTCTGTAATGCATCCCCTGATCCCTCACACTGGCGAATTAACACAGAAATTGCGTCGCTATGAAATACTATGTCTTCTATGACATTTCCTTCTACATCGAGTAACGTTTCTATGGAAATAACTGGATTTTCTTTTGGGATACGAGTATCTCCTTTCCGATGCACTATTCCTTCTGTAACGCATCCCCTGATCCCTCACACTGGCGAATTAACACAAAAAATGCGTCGCTATGAAATACTATGTCTCCTATGACATCTCCCTTTAAATCGAGTAACGTTTCTATGGAAACGACAGGATTTTCTTTTGGGATACGAGTATCTCCTTTCAGATGCACTATTCCTTCTTTAATGCATCCCCTGATCCCTCACACTGGCGAATTAACACAGTAATTGCGTCGCCATGAAATACTATGTCTTCTATGACATCTCCTTTCAAATCGAGTAACTTTTCTATGGAAACGACAGGATTTTCTTTTGGGATACGAGTATCTCCTTTCCGATACACTATTCGTTCTTTAATGCATCCCCTGATCCGTCACACTGGCGAATTAACACAGAAATTGCGTCGCCATGAAATACTATGTCTTCTATGACATCTCGTTTTAAATCGAGTGACGTTTCTATGGAAATAACTGGATTTTCTTTTGGGATACGAGTATCTCCTTTCCGATGCACTATTCCTTCTGTAATGCATCCCCTGATCCCTCACACTGGCGAATTAACACAGAAATTGCGTCGCCATGAAATACTATGCCTTCTATGACATCTCCTTTTAAATCGAGTAACGTTTCTATGTAAACGACAGGATCTTCTTTTGGGATACGAGTATCTCCTTTCCGATGCACTATTCCTTCTTTTCTGCGTCCCTTGTTCCCTCACAGTCGCGAATTAACACAGAAATTGCGTCGCCATGAAATACTATGTCTTCTATGACATCTCCTTTTAAATCGAGTAACGTTTCTATGGAAACGACAGGATTTTCTTTTGTGATACGAATATCTCCTTTCCGATGCACTATTCCTTCTGTAATGCATCCCCTGATCCCTCACACTGGCGAATTAACACAGAAATTGCGTCGCTATGAAATACTATGTCTTCTATGACATCTCCTTCTACATCGAGTAACGTTTCTATGGAAACAACTGGATTTTCTTTTGGGATACGAGTATCTCCTTTCCGATGCACTATTCCTTCTTTAATGCATCCCCTGATCCCTCACACTGGCGAATTAACACAGAAATTCCTTCGCCATGAAATACTATGTCTTCTATGACATCTCCTTTTAAATCGAGTAACGTTTCTATGGAAACAACTTGATTTTCTTTTGGGATACGAGTATCTCTCTTCTGATGCACTATTCCTTCTGTAATGCTTCCCCTGATCCCTCACACTGGCGAATTAACACAGAAATTGCGTCGCTATGAAATTCTATGTGTTCTATGACATCTCCTTCTTCATCGAGTAACGTTTCTGTGGAAACGACAGGATTTTCTTTTGGGATACGAGTATCTCCTTTCCGATGCTCTATTCCTTCTTTAATGCATCCCTTGCTCCCTCACACTTGCGAATTAACACAGAAATTACCTTGCCATGAATTACTATGTCTTCTATGACATCTCCTTTTAAATCGAGTAACGTTTCCATGGAAACGACAGGATCTTCTTTTGGGATACGAGTATCTCGTTTGAGATGCACTATTCCTTCTTTAATGCATCCCTCGATCCCTCACACTGGCGAATTAACACAGAAAATGCGTCGCTGTGAAATACTATGTGTTCTATGACATCTCCTGCTACATCAAGTAACGTTTCTATAGAAACGACAGGATTTTATTTTGTTATACGAGTATCTCCTTTCCGATGCACTATTCATTCTTTATTGCATCCCTTGCTCCCTCACACTGGCAAATTAACACAGAAATTACGTCGCCATGAATTACTATGTCTTCTATGACATCTCCTTTTAAATCGAGTAAAGCTTCTATGGAAACGACAGGTTTTTCTTTTGGAATACGGGTATCTCCTTTCCGATGCACTATTCCTTCTGTAATGCATCCCCTGATCCCTCACACTGGCGAATTAACACAGAAATTGCGTCGCTATGAAATACTATGTCTTCTATGACATCTCCTTCTACATCAAGTAACGTTTTAATGGAAACAACTGGATATTCTTTTGGGATACGAGTATCTCCTTTCCGATGCACTATTCCTTCTGTAATGCATCCCCTGATCCCTCGCACTGGCGAATTAACACAGAAATTGCGTCGCTATGAAATACTATGTCTTCTATGACATCTCCTTTTAAACCGAATAACGTTTCTATGGAAACGACAGGATTTTGTTTTGGGATACGAGTATCTCCTTTCCGATGCACTATTCCTTCTTTAATACATCCCCTGATCCCTCACACTGGCGAATTAACACAGAAATTGCGTCGCCATGAAATACTATGTCTTCTATGACATCTCCTTTTAAATCGAGTAACGTTTCTATGGTAACGGCAGGATTTTCTTTTGGGATACGACTATCTCCTTTCCGATGCACTATTCCTTCTTCAATGCATCCCCTGATCCCTCACACTGGCGAATTAACACAGAAATTGCGTCGCCATGGAATACTATGTCTTCTATGACATCTCCTTTTAAATCGAGAAACGTTTCTATGGAAACAACTGGATTTTCTTTTGGGATACAAGTATCTCCTTTCCGATGCACTATTCCTTCTGTAATGCATCCCCTGATCCCTCACACTGGCGAAATAATACAGAAATTGCGTCGCTATGAAATACTATGTCTTCTAGGACATCTCCTTTTAAATCGAGTAACGTTTGTATGGAAACGACAGGATTTTCTTTTGGGATACGAGTATCTCGTTTCCGATGCACTATTCCTTCTTTTCTGCGTCCCTTGTTCCCTCACACTGGGGAATTAACCCAGAAATTGCGTCGCCATGAAATACTATGTCTTCTACGACATCTCCGTTTAAATCGAGTAACGTTTCTATGGAAACGACAGGATCTTCTTTTGGGATACGAGTATCTCCTTTCCGTTCCACTATTCCTTCTTTTATGCATCCCCTGATCTTTCACACTGGCGAATTAACACAGAAATTGCGTCGCCATGAAATACTATGTCTCCAATGACATCTTCTTTTAAATCGAGTAACGTTTCTATGGAAACGACAGGATTTTCTTTTGGGATACGAGTATCTCCTTTCCGAATCACTATTCCTTCTTTTCTGCGTCCTTTGTTCCCTCACACTCGCGAATTAACACAGAAATTGCGTCGCCATGAAATACTATGTCTTCTATGACAACTCCTTCAACACCGAGTAACGTTTCTATGGAAACAACTGGATTTTCTTTTCTGATACCAGTATCTCCTTTCCGATGCACTATTCCTTCTGTAATGCATCCCCTGATCCCTCACAGTGGCGAATTAACACAGAAATTGCGTCGCTATGAAATACTATGTCTTCTATGACATCTCCTTTTCAATCGAGTAACGTTTCTATGGAAACGACAGAGTTTTTTTTTGGGATACGAGTATCTCTTTTCCGATGCACTATTCCTTCTGTAACGCATCCCTTGATCCCTCACACTGGCGAATTAACACAGAAATTGTGTCTCTATGAAATACTATGTCTTCTATGACATCTCCTTCTACATCGAGTAACATTTCTATGGAAACAACTGGATTTTCTTTTGGGATACGAGTATCTCCTTTCCGATGCACTATTCCTTCTGTAATGCATCCCCTGATCCCTCACACTGGCAAATTAACACAGAAATTGCGTCGCTATGAAATACTATGTCTTCTATGACATCTCCTTCTACATCGAGTAACGTTTCTATGGAAATAACTGGATTTTCTTTTGGGATACGAGTATCTCCTTTCCGATGCACTATTCCTTCTGTAATGCATCCCCTGATCCCTCACACTGGCGAATTAACACAGATAATGCGTCGCTATGAAATACTATGTCTTCTATGACATCTCCCTTTAAATCGAGTAACGTTTCTATGGAAACGACAGGATTTTCTTTTGGGATACGAGTATCTCCTTTCCGATGCACTATTCCTTCTTTATTGCAACCTGTGATCCCTCACACTGGCGAATTAACACAGAAATTGCGTCGCCATGAAATACTATGTCTTCTATGACATCTCCTTTTAAATCGAGTAACGTTTCTATGGAAACGACAGGATTTTCTTTTGGGATACGAGTATCTCGTTTCCGATGCACTATTTCTTCTTTAATGCATCCCCTGATCCCTCACACTGGCGAATTAACACAGAAATTGCGTCGCCATGAGATACTATGTCTTCTATAACATCTCCTTTTAAATCCAGTAACGTTTCTATGGAAACGACAGGATTTTCTTTTGGGATACGAGTATCTCCTTTCCGATGCACTATTCCTTCTTTACTGCGTCCCTTGTTCCCTCACACTCGCGAATTAACACAGAAATTCCGTCGCCATGAATTACTATGAATTCTATGACATCTCCTTTTAAATCGAGTAACGTTTCTATGTAAACGACAGGATTTTCCTTTGGGATACGAGTATCTCCTTTCCGATGCACAATTCCTTCTTTAATGCATCCCCTGATCCCTCACACTGGCGAATTAACAAAGAAATTGCGTCGCCATGAAATACTATGTCTTCTATGACATCTCCTTTTAAATCGACTAACGTTTCTATGCAAACGACAGGATTTTCTTTTGGGATACGAGTATCTCCTTTCCGATGCACTATTCCTTCTGTAATGCATCTCTGATCCCTCACACTGGCGAATTAACAGAGAAATTGCGTCGCTATTAAATACTATGTCTTCTATGATATCTCCTTTTAAATCGAGTAACGTTTCTATGGAAACGACAGGATTTCCTTTTGTGTTACGAATATCTCCTCTCCGATGCACTATTCCTTCTGTAATGCATCCCCTGATCCATCACACTGGCGAATTAACACAGAAATTGCGTCGCTATGAAATACTATGTCTTCTATGACATCTCCTTCTACATCGAGTAACGTTTCTATGGAAACAACTGGATTTTCTTTTGGGATACGAGTATCTCCTTTCCGATGCACAATTCCTTCTTTAATGCATCCCCTGATCCCTCACACTGGCGAATTAACAGAGAAATTGCGTCGCCATGAAATACTATATCTTCTATGACATCTCCTTTTAAATCGAGTAACGTTTCTATGGAAACGACAGGATCTTTTTTTGGGATACGAGTATCTCCTTTCCGATGCACTATTCCTTCTTTTCTGCGTCCCTTGTTCCCTCACAGTCGCGAATTAACACAGAAATTGCGTCGCCATGAAATACTATGTCTTCTATGACATCTCCTTTTAAATCGAGTAACGTTTCTATGGAAACGACAGGATCCTCTTTTGGGATACGAGTATCTCCCTTCCGATGCACTATTCCTTCTTTAATGCATGCCCTGAACCCTCACACTGGCGCATTAACACAGAAATTGCGTCGCCATGAAATACTATGTCTTCTATGACATCTCCTTTTAAATCGAGTAACGTTTCTATGCAAACGACAGGATTTTCTTTTGGGATACGAGTATCTCCTTTCCGATGCACTATTCCTTCTGTAATGCATCCCGTGATCCCTCACACTGGCGAATTAACACAGAAATTGCGTCGCCATGATATACTATGTCTTCTATGACATCTCCTTTTAAATCGAGTAACGTTTCTATGGAAACGACAAGATTGTCTTTTGTGATACGAATATCTCCTTTCCGATGCACTATTCCTTCTGTAATGCATCCCCTGATCCCTCACACTGGTGAATTAACACAGAAATTGCGTCGCTATAAAATACTATGTCTTCTATGACATCTCCTT
This sequence comes from Schistocerca serialis cubense, assembly GCF_023864345.2. Taxonomy (NCBI): domain Eukaryota; kingdom Metazoa; phylum Arthropoda; class Insecta; order Orthoptera; family Acrididae; genus Schistocerca; species Schistocerca serialis. Next base: position 1,049,214 of record NC_064642.1, read on the forward strand.
CTACATCGAGTAACGTTTCTATGGAATCAACTGGATATTCTTTTGGGATACGAGTATCTCCTTTCCGATGCACTATTCCTTCTTTAATACATCCCCTGATCCCTCACACTGGCGAATTAACACAGAAATTCCGTCGCCATGAAATACTATGTCTTCTATGACATCTCCTTTTAAATCGAGTAACGTTTCTATGGAAACAACTGGATTTTCTTTTGGGATACGAGTATCTCTTTTCTGATGCACTATTCCTTCTGTAATGCTTCCCCTGATCCCTCACACAGGCGAATTAACACAGAAATTGCGTCGCTATGAAATACTATGTCTTCTATGACATCTCCGTTTAAATCGAGTAACGTTTCTATGGAAAAGACAGGATTTTCTTTTGGGATACGAGTATCTAATTTCTGATGCATTATTCCTTCTTTAATGCATCCTCTGATCCCTCACACTGGCGAATTAACACAGAAATTGCGTCGCCATGAAATACTATATCTTCTATGACATCTCCTTTTAAATCGAGTAACGTTTCTATGGAAACGACAGGATTTTCTTTTGGGACACGAGTATCTCCATTCCGATGCACTATTCCTTCTTTAATGCATCCCCTGATCCCTCACACTGGCGAATTAACACAGAAATTGCGTCGCTATGAAATACTATGTCTTCTATGACATCTCCTTCTACATCGAGTAACGTTTCTATGGAAACGACAGGATTTTCTTTTGGGATACGAGTATCTCCTTTCCGATGCACTATTCCTTCTTTTCAGCGTCCCTTGTTCCCTCACACTCGCGAATTAACACAGAAATTCCGTCGCCATGAAATACTATGTCTTCTATGACATCTCCTTTTAAATCGAGTAACGTTTCCATGGAAACGACAGGATCTTCTTTTGGGATACGAGTATCTCGTTTGAGATGCACTATTCCTTCTTTAATGCATCCCTCGATCCCTCACACTGGCGAATTAACACAGAAAATGCGTCGCTGTGAAATACTATGTGTTCTATGACATCTCCTGCTACATCAAGTAACGTTTCTATAGAAACGACAGGATTTTATTTTGTTATACGAGTATCTCCTTTCCGATGCACTATTCATTCTTTATTGCATCCCTTGCTCCCTCACACTGGCAAATTAACACAGAAATTACGTCGCCATGAATTACTATGTCTTCTATGACATCTCCTTTTAAATCGAGTAAAGCTTCTATGGAAACGACAGGTTTTTCTTTTGGAATACGGGTATCTCCTTTCCGATGCACTATTCCTTCTGTAATGCATCCCCTGATCCCTCACACTGGCGAATTAACACAGAAATTGCGTCGCTATGAAATACTATGTCTTCTATGACATCTCCTTCTACATCAAGTAACGTTTTAATGGAAACAACTGGATATTCTTTTGGGATACGAGTATCTCCTTTCCGATGCACTATTCCTTCTGTAATGCATCCCCTGATCCCTCGCACTGGCGAATTAACACAGAAATTGCGTCGCTATGAAATACTATGTCTTCTATGACATCTCCTTTTAAACCGAATAACGTTTCTATGGAAACGACAGGATTTTGTTTTGGGATACGAGTATCTCCTTTCCGATGCACTATTCCTTCTTTAATACATCCCCTGATCCCTCACACTGGCGAATTAACACAGAAATTGCGTCGCCATGAAATACTATGTCTTCTATGACATCTCCTTTTAAATCGAGTAACGTTTCTATGGTAACGGCAGGATTTTCTTTTGGGATACGAGTATCTCCTTTCCGATGCACTATTCCTTCTTCAATGCATCCCCTGATCCCTCACACTGGCGAATTAACACAGAAATTGCGTCGCCATGGAATACTATGTCTTCTATGACATCTCCTTTTAAATCGAGAAACGTTTCTATGGAAACGACAGGATTCTCTTTTGGGATACGAGTATCTCCTTTCCGATGCACTATTCCTTCTTTAATGCATCCCCTGATCCCTCACACTGGCCAATTAACACAGAAATTGCGTCGCCATGAAATACTATGTGTTCTATGACATCTCCTTCTACATCGAGTAACGTTTCTATGGAAACAACTGGATTTTCTTTTGGGATACAAGTATCTCCTTTCCGATGCACTATTCCTTCTGTAATGCATCCCCTGATCCCTCACACTGGCGAAATAATACAGAAATTGCGTCGCTATGAAATACTATGTCTTCTAGGACATCTCCTTTTAAATCGAGTAACGTTTGTATGGAAACGACAGGATTTTCTTTTGGGATACGAGTATCTCGTTTCCGATGCACTATTCCTTCTTTTCTGCGTCCCTTGTTCCCTCACACTGGGGAATTAACACAGAAATTGCGTCGCCATGAAATACTATGTCTTCTACGACATCTCCGTTTAAATCGAGTAACGTTTCTATGGAAACGACAGGATCTTCTTTTGGGATACGAGTATCTCCTTTCCGTTCCACTATTCCTTCTTTTATGCATCCCCTGATCTTTCACACTGGCGAATTAACACAGAAATTGCGTCGCCATGAAATACTATGTCTCCAATGACATCTTCTTTTAAATCGAGTAACGTTTCTATGGAAACGACAGGATTTTCTTTTGGGATACGAGTATCTCCTTTCCGAATCACTATTCCTTCTTTTCTGCGTCCTTTGTTCCCTCACACTCGCGAATTAACACAGAAATTGCGTCGCCATGAAATACTATGTCTTCTATGACAACTCCTTCAACACCGAGTAACGTTTCTATGGAAACAACTGGATTTTCTTTTCTGATACCAGTATCTCCTTTCCGATGCACTATTCCTTCTGTAATGCATCCCCTGATCCCTCACAGTGGCGAATTAACACAGAAATTGCGTCGCTATGAAATACTATGTCTTCTATGACATCTCCTTTTCAATCGCGTAACGTTTCTATGGAAACGACAGAGTTTTTTTTTGGGATACGAGTATCTCTTTTCCGATGCACTATTCCTTCTGTAACGCATCCCTTGATCCCTCACACTGGCGAATTAACACAGAAATTGTGTCTCTATGAAATACTATGTCTTCTATGACATCTCCTTCTACATCGAGTAACATTTCTATGGAAACAACTGGATTTTCTTTTGGGATACGAGTATCTCCTTTCCGATGCACTATTCCTTCTGTAATGCATCCCCTGATCCCTCACACTGGCAAATTAACACAGAAATTGCGTCGCTATGAAATACTATGTCTTCTATGACATCTCCTTCTACATCGAGTAACGTTTCTATGGAAATAACTGGATTTTCTTTTGGGATACGAGTATCTCCTTTCCGATGCACTATTCCTTCTGTAATGCATCCCCTGATCCCTCACACTGGCGAATTAACACAGATAATGCGTCGCTATGAAATACTATGTCTTCTATGACATCTCCCTTTAAATCGAGTAACGTTTCTATGGAAACGACAGGATTTTCTTTTGGGATACGAGTATCTCCTTTCCGATGCACTATTCCTTCTTTATTGCAACCTGTGATCCCTCACACTGGCGAATTAACACAGAAATTGCGTCGCCATGAAATACTATGTCTTCTATGACATCTCCTTTTAAATCGAGTAACGTTTCTATGGAAACGACAGGATTTTCTTTTGGGATACGAGTATCTCGTTTCCGATGCACTATTTCTTCTTTAATGCATCCCCTGATCCCTCACACTGGCGAATTAACACAGAAATTGCGTCGCCATGAAATACTATGTCTTCTATAACATCTCCTTTTAAATCCAGTAACGTTTGTATGGAAACGACAGGATTTTCTTTTGGGATACGAGTATCTCCTTTCCGATGCACTATTCCTTCTTTACTGCGTCCCTTGTTCCCTCACACTCGCGAATTAACACAGAAATTCCGTCGCCATGAATTACTATGTCTTCTATGACATCTCCTTTTAAATCGAGTAACGTTTCTATGTAAACGACAGGATTTTCTTTTGGGATACGAGTATCTCCTTTCCGATGCACAATTCCTTCTTTAATGCATCCCCTGATCCCTCACACTGGCGAATTAACAAAGAAATTGCGTCGCCATGAAATACTATGTCTTCTATGACATCTCCTTTTAAATCGACTAACGTTTCTATGCAAACGACAGGATTTTCTTTTGGGATACGAGTATCTCCTTTCCGATGCACTATTCCTTCTGTAATGCATCTCTGATCCCTCACACTGGCGAATTAACAGAGAAATTGCGTCGCTATTAAATACTATGTCTTCTATGATATCTCCTTTTAAATCGAGTAACGTTTCTATGGAAACGACAGGATTTCCTTTTGTGTTACGAATATCTCCTCTCCGATGCACTATTCCTTCTGTAATGCATCCCCTGATCCATCACACTGGCGAATTAACACAGAAATTGCGTCGCTATGAAATACTATGTCTTCTATGACATCTCCTTCTACATCGAGTAACGTTTCTATGGAAACAACTGGATTTTCTTTTGGGATACGAGTATCTCCTTTCCGATGCACAATTCCTTCTTTAATGCATCCCCTGATCCCTCACACTGGCGAATTAACAGAGAAATTGCGTCGCCATGAAATACTATATCTTCTATGACATCTCCTTTTAAATCGAGTAACGTTTCTATGGAAACGACAGGATTTTCTTTTGGGACACGAGTATCTCCATTCCGATGCACTATTCCTTCTTTAATGCATCCCCTGATCCCTCACACTGGCGAATTAACACAGAAATTGCGTCGCTATGAAATACTATGTCTTCTATGACATCTCCTTCTACATCGAGTAACGTTTCTATGGAAACGACAGGATTTTCTTTTGGGATACGAGTATCTCCTTTCCGATGCACTATTCCTTCTTTTCTGCGCCCCTGTTCCCTCACACTCGCGAATTAACACAGAAATTCCGTCGCCATGAATTACTATGTCTTCTATGACATCTCGTTTTAAATCGAGTAACGTTTCTATGTAAACGACAGGATTTTCTTTTGGGATACGAGTAACTCCTTTCCGATGCACTATTCCTTCTTTAATGCATCCCCTGATCCCTCACACTGGCGAATTAACACAGAAATTGCGTCGCCATGAAATACTACTTCTTCTATGACATCTCCTTTTAAATCGAGTAACGTTTCTATGGAAACGACAGGATTTTCTTTTGGGATACGAGTATCTCCTTTCCGATGCACTATTCCTTCTTTTCTGCGTCCCTTGTTCCCTCACACTCGCGAATTAACACAGAAATTCCGTCGCCATGAATTACTATGTCTTCTATGACATCTCCTTTTAAATCGAGTAACATTTCTATGTAAACGACAGGATCTTCTTTTGGGATACGAGTATCTCCTTTCCGATGCACTATTCCTTCTTTTCTGCGTCCCTTGTTCCCTCACAGTCGCGAATTAACACAGAAATTGCGTCGCCATGAAATACTATGTCTTCTATGACATCTCCTTTTAAATCGAGTAACGTTTCTATGGAAACGACAGGATTTTCTTTTGTGATACGAATATTTCCTTTCCGATGCACTATTCCTTCTGTAATGCATCCCCTGATCCCTCACACTGGCGAATTAACACAGAAATTGCGTCGCTATGAAATACTATGTCTTCTATGACATCTCCTTCTACATCGAGTAACGTTTCTATGGAAACAACTGGATTTTCTTTTGGGATACGAGTATCTCCTTTCCGATGCACTATTCCTTCTTTAATGGATCCCCTGATTCCTCACACTGGCGAATTAACACAGAAATTCCGTCGCCATGAAATACTATGTCTTCTATGACATCTCCTTTTAAATCGAGTAACGTTTCTATGGAAACAACTGGATTTTCTTTTGGGATACGAGTATCTCTCTTCTGATGCACTATTCCTTCTGTAATGCTTCCCCTGATCCCTCACACTGGCGAATTAACACAGAAATTGCGTCGCTATGACATACTATGTCTTCTATGACATCTCCGTTCAAATCGAGTAACATTTCTATGGAAACGAAAGGATTTTCTCTTGGGATACGAGTATCTCCATTCCGATGCACTATTCCTTCTTTTCTGCGTCCCTTGTTCGTTCAAACTGGCGAATTAACACAGAAATTGCGTCGCCATGAATTACTATGTCTTCTATGACATCTCCTTTTAAATCGAGAAACGTTTCTATGGAAAAGAAAGGATTTTCTTTTGGAATACGAGTACCTCCTTTCCGATGCACTATTCCTTCTTTAATGCATCCCCTGATCCCTCACACTGGCGAATTAACACAGAAATTGCGTCGCCATGAAATACTGTGTCTTCTATGACATCTCCTTTTAAATCGAGTAACGTTTCTATGGATACGACAGGATATTCTTTTGGGACACGAGTATCTCCTTTCCGATGCACTATTCCTTCTTTAATGCATCCCCTGATCGCTCACACTGGCCAATTAACACAGGAATTGCGTCGCTATGAAATACTATGTCTTCTATGACATCTCCTTTTAAATCGAGTAACGTTTCTATATAAACAACTGGATTTTCTTTTGGGATACGAGTATCTCCTTTCCGATGCACTATTCCTTCTGTAATGTATCCCCTGATCCCTCACACTGGCGAATTAACACAGAAATTTCGTCGCTATGAAATACTATGTCTTCTATGACATCTCCTTTTAAATCGAGTAACGTTTCTATGGCAACGACTGGATTTTCTTTTGGGATACGAGTATCTCCTTTCCGATGCACTATTCCTTCTTTTCAGCGTCCCTTGTTCCCTCACACTCGCGAATTAACACAGAAATTGCGTCGCCATGAATTACTATGTCTTCTATGACATCTCATTTTAAATCGAGTAACGTTTGTATGGAAACGACAGGTTTTCTTTTGGGATACGAGTATCTCCTTTCCGATGCACTATTCCTTCTTTAATGCATCCCTTGCTCCCTCACACTGGCGAATTAACACAGAAATTACCTCGCCATGAATTACTATGTCTTCTATGGCATCTCCTTTTAAATCGAGTAACGTTTCCACGGAAACGACAGGATCTTCTTTTGGGATACGAGTATCTCGTTTGAGATGCACTATTCCTTCTTTAATACATCCCCTGATCCCTCACACTGGCGAATTAACACAGAAATTGCGTCGCCATGAAATACTATGTCCTCTATGACATCTCCTTTTAAATCGAGTAACGTTTCTATGGTAACGGCAGGATTTTCTTTTGGGATACGAGTATCTCCTTTCCGATGCACTATTCCTTCTTCAATGCATCCCCTGATCCCTCACACTGGCGAATTAACACAGAAATTGCGTCGCCATGGAATACTATGTCTTCTATGACATCTCCTTTTAAATCGAGAAACGTTTCTATGGAAACGACAGGATTCTCTTTTGGGATACGAGTATCTCCTTTCCGATGCACTATTCCTTCTTTAATGCATCCCCTGATCCCTCACACTGGCCAATTAACACAGAAATTGCGTCGCCATGAAATACTATGTGTTCTATGACATCTCCTTCTACATCGAGTAACGTTTCTATGGAAACAACTGGATTTTCTTTTGGGATACAAGTATCTCCTTTCCGATGCACTATTCCTTCTGTAATGCATCCCCTAATCCCTCACACTGGCGAAATAATACAGAAATTGCGTCGCTATGAAATACTATGTCTTCTAGGACATCTCCTTTTAAATCGAGTAACGTTTGTATGGAAACGACAGGATTTTCTTTTGGGATACGAGTATCTCGTTTCCGATGCACTATTCCTTCTTTTCTGCGTCCCTTGTTCCCTCACACTGGGGAATTAACACAGAAATTGCTTCGCCATGAAATACTATGTCTTCTACGACATCTCCGTTTAAATCGAGTAACGTTTCTATGGAAACGACAGGATCTTCTTTTGGGATACGAGTATCTCCTTTCCGTTCCACTATTCCTTCTTTTATGCATCCCCTGATCTTTCACACTGGCGAATTAACACAGAAATTGCGTCGCCATGAAATACTATGTCTCCAATGACATCTTCTTTTAAATCGAGTAACGTTTCTATGGAAACGACAGGATTTTCTTTTGGGATACGAGTATCTCCTTTCCGAATCACTATTCCTTCTTTTCTGCGTCCTTTGTTCCCTCACACTCGCGAATTAACACAGAAATTGCGTCGCCATGAAATACTATGTCTTCTATGACAACTCCTTCAACACCGAGTAACGTTTCTATGGAAACAACTGGATTTTCTTTTCTGATACCAGTATCTCCTTTCCGATGCACTATTCCTTCTGTAATGCATCCCCTGATCCCTCACAGTGGCGAATTAACACAGAAATTGCGTCGCTATGAAATACTATGTCTTCTATGACATCTCCTTTTCAATCGAGTAACGTTTTTATGGAAACGACAGAGTTTTTTTTTGGGATACGAGTATCTCTTTTCCGATGCACTATTCCTTCTGTAACGCATCCCTTGATCCCTCACACTGGCGAATTAACACAGAAATTGTGTCTCTATGAAATACTATGTCTTCTATGACATCTCCTTCTACATCGAGTAACATTTCTATGGAAACAACTGGATTTTCTTTTGGGATACGAGTATCTCCTTTCCGATGCACTATTCCTTCTGTAATGCATCCCCTGATCCCTCACACTGGCAAATTAACACAGAAATTGCGTCGCTATGAAATACTATGTCTTCTATGACATCTCCTTCTACATCGAGTAACGTTTCTATGGAAATAACTGGATTTTCTTTTGGGATACGAGTATCTCCTTTCCGATGCACTATTCCTTCTGTAATGCATCCCCTGATCCCTCACACTGGCGAATTAACACAGATAATGCGTCGCTATGAAATACTATGTCTTCTATGACATCTCCCTTTAAATCGAGTAACGTTTCTATGGAAACGACAGGATTTTCTTTTGGGATACGAGTATCTCCTTTCCGATGCACTATTCCTTCTTTATTGCAACCTGTGATCCCTCACACTGGCGAATTAACACAGAAATTGCGTCGCCATGAAATACTATGTCTTCTATGACATCTCCTTTTAAATCGAGTAACGTTTCTATGGAAACGACAGGATTTTCTTTTGGGATACGAGTATCTCGTTTCCGATGCACTATTTCTTCTTTAATGCATCCCCTGATCCCTCACACTGGCGAATTAACACAGAAATTGCGTCGCCATGAAATACTATGTCTTCTATAACATCTCCTTTTAAATCCAGTAACGTTTCTATGGAAACGACAGGATTTTCTTTTGGGATACGAGTATCTCCTTTCCGATGCACTATTCCTTCTTTACTGCGTCCCTTGTTCCCTCACACTCGCGAATTAACACAGAAATTCCGTCGCCATGAATTACTATGTCTTCTATGACATCTCCTTTTAAATCGAGTAACGTTTCTATGTAAACGACAGGATTTTCTTTTGGGATACGAGTATCTCCTTTCCGATGCACAATTCCTTCTTTAATGCATCCCCTGATCCCTCACACTGGCGAATTAACAAAGAAATTGCGTCGCCATGAAATACTATGTCTTCTATGACATCTCCTTTTAAATCGACTAACGTTTCTATGCAAACGACAGGATTTTCTTTTGGGATACGAGTATCTCCTTTCCGATGCACTATTCCTTCTGTAATGCATCTCTGATCCCTCACACTGGCGAATTAACAGAGAAATTGCGTCGCTATTAAATACTATGTCTTCTATGATATCTCCTTTTAAATCGAGTAACGTTTCTATGGAAACGACAGGATTTCCTTTTGTGTTACGAATATCTCCTCTCCGATGCACTATTCCTTCTGTAATGCATCCCCTGATCCATCACACTGGCGAATTAACACAGAAATTGCGTCGCTATGAAATACTATGTCTTCTATGACATCTCCTTCTACATCGAGTAACGTTTCTATGGAAACAACTGGATTTTCTTTTGGGATACGAGTATCTCCTTTCCGATGCACAATTCCTTCTTTAATGCATCCCCTGATCCCTCACACTGGCGAATTAACAGAGAAATTGCGTCGCCATGAAATACTATATCTTCTATGACATCTCCTTTTAAATCGAGTAACGTTTCTATGGAAACGACAGGATCTTTTTTTGGGATACGAGTATCTCCTTTCCGATGCACTATTCCTTCTTTTCTGCGTCCCTTGTTCCCTCACAGTCGCGAATTAACACAGAAATTGCGTCGCCATGAAATACTATGTCTTCTATGACATCTCCTTTTAAATCGAGTAACGTTTCTATGGAAACGACAGGATCCTCTTTTGGGATACGAGTATCTCCCTTCCGATGCACTATTCCTTCTTTAATGCATGCCCTGAACCCTCACACTGGCGCATTAACACAGAAATTGCGTCGCCATGAAATACTATGTCTTCTATGACATCTCCTTTTAAATCGAGTAACGTTTCTATGCAAACGACAGGATTTTCTTTTGGGATACGAGTATCTCCTTTCCGATGCACTATTCCTTCTGTAATGCATCCCGTGATCCCTCACACTGGCGAATTAACACAGAAATTGCGTCGCCATGATATACTATGTCTTCTATGACATCTCCTTTTAAATCGAGTAACGTTTCTATGGAAACGACAAGATTGTCTTTTGTGATACGAATATCTCCTTTCCGATGCACTATTCCTTCTGTAATGCATCCCCTGATCCCTCACACTGGTGAATTAACACAGAAATTGCGTCGCTATAAAATACTATGTCTTCTATGACATCTCCTTCTACATCGAGTAACGTTTCTATGGAATCAACTGGATATTCTTTTGGGATACGAGTATCTCCTTTCCGATGCACTATTCCTTCTTTAATACATCCCCTGATCCCTCACACTGGCGAATTAACACAGAAATTCCGTCGCCATGAAATACTATGTCTTCTATGACATCTCCTTTTAAATCGAGTAACGTTTCTATGGAAACGACAGGATTTTCTTTTGGGACACGAGTATCTCCATTCCGATGCACTATTCCTTCTTTAATGCATCCCCTGATCCCTCACACTGGCGAATTAACACAGAAATTGCGTCGCTATGAAATACTATGTCTTCTATGACATCTCCTTCTACATCGAGTAACGTTTCTATGGAAACGACAGGATTTTCTTTTGGGATACGAGTATCTCCTTTCCGATGCACTATTCCTTCTTTTCTGCGCCCCTGTTCCCTCACACTCGCGAATTAACACAGAAATTCCGTCGCCATGAATTACTATGTCTTCTATGACATCTCGTTTTAAATCGAGTAACGTTTCTATGTAAACGACAGGATTTTCTTTTGGGATACGAGTAACTCCTTTCCGATGCACTATTCCTTCTTTAATGCATCCCCTGATCCCTCACACTGGCGAATTAACACAGAAATTGCGTCGCCATGAAATACTATTTCTTCTATGACATCTCCTTTTAAATCGAGTAACGTTTCTATGGAAACGACAGGATTTTCTTTTGGGATACGAGTATCTCCTTTCCGATGCACTATTCCTTCTTTTCTGCGTCCCTTGTTCCCTCACACTCGCGAATTAACACAGAAATTCCGTCGCCATGAATTACTATGTCTTCTATGACATCTCCTTTTAAATCGAGTAACATTTCTATGTAAACGACAGGATCTTCTTTTGGGATACGAGTATCTCCTTTCCGATGCACTATTCCTTCTTTTCTGCGTCCCTTGTTCCCTCACAGTCGCGAATTAACACAGAAATTGCGTCGCCATGAAATACTATGTCTTCTATGACATCTCCTTTTAAATCGAGTAACGTTTCTATGGAAACGACAGGATTTTCTTTTGTGATACGAATATTTCCTTTCCGATGCACTATTCCTTCTGTAATGCATCCCCTGATCCCTCACACTGGCGAATTAACACAGAAATTGCGTCGCTATGAAATACTATGTCTTCTATGACATCTCCTTCTACATCGAGTAACGTTTCTATGGAAACAACTGGATTTTCTTTTGGGACACGAGTATCTCCTTTCCGATGCACTATTCCTTCTTTAATGCATCCCCTGATCGCTCACACTGGCCAATTAACACAGGAATTGCGTCGCTATGAAATACTATGTCTTCTATGACATCTCCTTTTAAATCGAGTAACGTTTCTATGGAAACAACTGGATTTTCTTTTGGGATACGAGTATCTCCTTTCCGATGCACTATTCCTTCTGTAATGTATCCCCTGATCCCTCACACTGGCGAATTAACACAGAAATTTCGTCGCTATGAAATACTATGTCTTCTATGACATCTCCTTTTAAATCGAGTAACGTTTCTATGGCAACGACTGGATTTTCTTTTGGGATACGAGTATCTCCTTTCCGATGCACTATTCCTTCTTTTCAGCGTCCCTTGTTCCCTCACACTCGCGAATTAACACAGAAATTGCGTCGCCATGAATTACTATGTCTTCTATGACATCTCATTTTAAATCGAGTAACGTTTGTATGGAAACGACAGGTTTTCTTTTGGGATACGAGTATCTCCTTTCCGATGCACTATTCCTTCTTTAATGCATCCCTTGCTCCCTCACACTGGCGAATTAACACAGAAATTACCTCGCCATGAATTACTATGTCTTCTATGACATCTCCTTTTAAATCGAGTAACGTTTCCACGGAAACGACAGGATCTTCTTTTGGGATACGAGTATCTCCTTTCCGATGCACTATTCCTTCTTTAATGCATCCCTCGATCCCTCACACTGGCGAATTAACACAGAAAATGCGTCGCTGTGAAATACTATGTGTTCTATGACATCTCCTGCTACATCGAGCAACGTTTCTATAGAAACGACAGGATTTTATTTTGGGATACGAGTACCTCCTTTCCGATGCACTATTCATTCTTTATTGCATCCCTTGCTCCCTCACACTGGCGAATTAACACAGAAATTACGTCGCCATGAATTACTATGTCTTCTATGACATCTCCTTTTAAATCGAGTAAAGCTTCTATGGAAACGACAGGATTTTCTTTTGGAATACGAGTATCTCCTTTCCGATGCACTATTCCTTCCGTAATGCATCCCCTGATCCCTCACACTGGCGAATTAACACAGAAATTGCGTCGCTATGAAATACTATGTCTTCTATGACATCTCCTTCTACATCAAGTAACATTTCTATGGAAACAACTGGATATTCTTTTGGGATACGAGTATCTCCTTTCCCATGCACTATTCCTTCTGTAATGCATCCCCTGATCCCTCACACTGGCGAATTAACACAGAAATTGCGTCGCTATGAAATACTATGTCTTCTATGACATCTCCTTTTAAATCGAGTAACGTTTGTATGGAAACGACAGGATTTTGTTTTGGGATACGAGTATCTCTTTTCCGATGCACTATTCCTTCTTTAATACATCCCCTGATCCCTCACACTGGCGAATTAACACAGAAATTGCGTCGCTATGAAATACTATGTCTTCTATGACATCTCCTTTTAAATCGAGTAACGTTTCTATGGAAACGACAGGATTCTCTTTTGGGATACGAGTATCTCCTTTCCGATGCACTATTCCTTCTTTTCTGCGTCCCTTGTTCCTTCACACTAGCGAATTAACACAGAAATTGCGTCGCCATGAATTACTATGTCTTCTATGACATCTCCTTTTAAATCGAGTAACGTTTCTATGGAAACGACAGGATTTTCTTTTGGGATACGAGTATCTCCATTCCGATGCACTATTCCTTCTTTTCTGCGTCCCTTGTTCCGTCACACTCGCGAATTAAAACAGAAATTGCGTCGCCATGAATTACTATGTCTTCTATGACATCTCCTTTTAAATCGAGTAACGTTTCTATGGAAACGACAGGATTTTCTTTTGGGATACGAGTATCTCCTTTCCGATGCGCTATTCCTTCTGTAATGCATCCCCTGATCCCTCTCACTGGCGAATTAACACAGAAATTGCGTCGCTATGAAATACTATGTCTTCTATGACATCTCCTTTTAAATCGAGTAACGTTTCTATGGAAACGACAGGATTTTCTTTTGGGATTCGAGTATCTCCTTTCCGATGCACTATTCCTTCTTTTCTGCGTCCCTTGTTCCCTCACACTCGCGAATTAACACAGAAATTGCGTCGCCATGAAATACTATGTCTTCTATGACATCTGCTTTTAAATCGAGTAACGTTTCTATGGAAACGACAGGATCTTCTTTTGAGATACGAGTATCTCCTTTCCGATGCACTGTTCCTTCTGTAATGCATCCCCTGATCCCTCACACTGGCGAATTAACACAGAAATTGCGTCGCCATGAAATACTATGTGTTCTATGACATCTCCTTCTACATCGAGTAACGTTTCTATGGAAACAACTGGATTTTCTTTTGGGATACGAGTATCTCCTTTCCGATGCACTATTCCTTCTGTAATGCATCCCCTGATCCCTCACACTGGCGAAATAACACAGAAATTGCGTCGCTATGAAATACTATGACTTCTATGACATCTCCTTTTAAATCGAGTAACGTTTCTATGGAAACGACAGGATTTTCTTTTGGGATACGAGTATCTCCTTTCCGATGCACTATTCCTTCTTTTCTGCGTCCCTTGTTCCCTCACACTCGCGAATTAACACAGAAATTGCGTCGCCATCAAATACTATGTCTTCTATGACATCTCCTTTTAAATCGAGTAACGTTGCTATGGAAACGACAGGATTTTCTTTTGGGATACGAGTATCTCCTTTCCGATGCACTATTCCTTCTTTTCGGCGTCCCTTGTTCCCTCACACTCGCGAATTAACACATAAATTGCGTCGCCATGAAATACTATGTCTTCTACGACATCTCCTTTTAAATCGAGTAACGTTTCTATGGAAACGACAGTATCTTCTTTTGGGATACGAGTATCTCCTTTCCGTTCCACTATTCCTTCTTTAATGCATCCCCTGATCTTTCACACTGGCGAATTAACACAGAAACTGCGTCGCCATGAAATACTATGTCTTCAATGACATCTCCTTTTAAATCGAGTAACGTTTCTATGGAAACGACAGGATTTTCTTTTGGGATACGAGTATCTCCTTTCCGATGCACTATTCCTTCTTTTCTGCGTCCCTTGTTCCCTCACACTCGCGAATTAACACAGAAATTGCGTCGCCATCAAATACTATGTCTTCTATGACATCTCCTTCTACACCGAGTAACGTTTCTATGGAAACAACTGGATTTTCTTTTGGGATCCGAGTATCTCCTTTCCGATGCACTATTCCTTCTGTAATGCATCCCCTGATCCCTCACAGTGGCAAATTAACACAGAAATTGCGTCGCTATGAAATACTATGTCTTCTATGACATCTCCTTTTCAATCGAGTAACGTTTCTATGGAAACGACAGAATTTTCTTTTGGGATACGAGTATCTCCTTTCCGATGCACTATTCCTTCTGTAATGCATCCCCTGATCCCTCACACTGGCGAATTAACACAGAAATTGCGTCTCTATGAAATACTATGTCTTCTATGACATCTCCTTCTACATCGAGTAACGTTTCTATGGAAATAACTGGATTTTCTTTTGGGATACGAGTATCTCCTTTCCGATGCACTATTCCTTCTGTAATGCATCCCCCGATCCCTCACACTGGCGAATTAACACAGAAAATGCGTCGCTATGAAATACTATGTCTTCTATGACATCTCCCTTTAAATCGAGTAACGTTTCTATGGAAACGACAGGATTTTCTTTTGGGATACGAGTATCTCCTTTCCGATGCACTATTCCTTCTTTATTGCAACCTGTGATCCCTCAGACTGGCGAATTAACACAGAAATTGCGTCGCCATGAAATACTATGTCTTCTATGACATCTCCTTTTAAATCGAGTAACGTTTCTATGGAAAAGACAGGATTTTCTTTTGGGATACGAGTATCTCCTTTCCGATGCACTATTTCTTCTTTAATGCATCCCCTGATCCCTCACACTGGCGAATTAACACAGAAATTGCGTCGCCATGAAATACTATGTCTTCTATGACATCTCCTTTTAAATCGAGTAACGTTTCTATGGAAACGACAGGATTTTCTTTTGGGATACGAGTATCTCCTTTCCGATGCACTATTCCTTCTTTACTGCGTCCCTTGTTCCCTCACACTCGCGAATTAACACAGAAATTCCGTCGCCATGAATTACTATGTCTTCTATGACATCTCCTTTTAAATCGAGTAACGTTTCTATGTAAACGACAGGATTTTCTTTTCGGATACGAGTATCTCCTTTCCGATGCACTATTCCTTCTTTAATGCATCCCCTGATCCCTCACACTGGCGAATTAACAAAGAAATTGCGTCGCCATGAAATACTACGTGTTCTATGACATCTCCTTTTAAATCGACTAACGTTTCTATGCAAACGACAGGATTTTCTTTTGGGATACTAGTATCTCCTTTCCGATGCACTATTCCTTCTGTAATGCATCTCTGATCCCTCACACTGGCGAATTAACAGAGAAATTGCGTCGCTATTAAATACTATGTCTTCTATGACATCTCCTTTTAAATCGAGTAACGTTTCTATGGAAACGACAGGATTTTCTTTTGTGTTACGAATATCTACTTTCCGATGCACTATTCCTTCTGTAATGCATCCCCTGATCCATCACACTGGCGAATTAACACAGAAATTGCGTCGCTATGAAATACTATGCCTTCTATGACATCTCCTTCTACATCGAGTAACGTTTCTATGGAAACAACTGGATTTTCTTTTGGGATACGAGTATCTCCTTTCCGATGCACTATTCCTTCTTTAATGCATCCCCTGATCCCTCACACTGGCGAATTAACACAGAAATTCCGCCGCCATGAAATACTATGTCTTCTATGACATCTCCTTTTAAATCGAGTAACGTTTCTATGGAAACAACTGGATTTTCTTTTGGGATACGAGTATCTCTTTTCTGATGCACTATTCTTCTGTAATGCTTCCCCTGATCCCTCACACTGGCGAATTAACACAGAAATTGCGTCGCCATGAAATGCTATGTCTTTTATGACATCTCCTTTTAAACCGAGTAACGTTTCTATGGAAACGACAGGATTTTCTTTTGGGATACGAGTATCTCCTTTCCGATGCACTATTCCTTCTTTTCTGCGTCCCTTGTTCGCTCACACTGGCGAATTAACACAGAAATTGCGTCGCCATGAATTACTATGTCTTCTATGACATCTCCTTTTAAATCGAGAAACGTTTCTATGGAAACGAAAGGATTTTCTTTTGGGATACGAGTACCTCCTTTCCGATGCACTATTCCTTCTTTAATGCATCCCCTGATCCCTCACACTGGCGAATTAACACAGAAATTGCGTCGCCATGAAATACTATGTCTTCTATGACATCTCCTTTTAAATCGAGTAACGTTTCTATGGAAACGACAGGATTTTCTTTTGGGACACGAGTATCTCCTTTCCGATGCTCTATTCCTTCTTTAATGCATCCCTTGATCCCTCACACTGGCGAATTAACACAGAAATTCCGTCACCATGAAATACTATGTCTTCTATGACATCTCCTTTTAAATCGAGTAACGTTTCTATGGAAACAACTGGATTTTCTTTTGGGATACGAGTATCTCCTTTCCGATGCACTATTCCTTCTGTAATGTATCCCCTGATCCCTCACACTGGCGAATTAACACAGAAATTGCGTCGCTATGAAATACTATGTCTTCTATGACATCTCCTTTTAAATCGAGTAACGTTTCTATGGAGACGACAGGATTTTCTTTTGGGATATGAGCATCTCCTTTCCGATGCACTATTCCTTCTTTTCTGCGTCCTTGTTCCCTCACACTCGCGAATTAACACAGAAATTGCGTCGCTATGAAATACTATGTGTTCTATGACATCTCCTTCTTCTTCGAGTAACGTTTCTGTGGAAACGACAGGATTTTCCTTTGGGATACGAGTATCTCCTTTCTGATGCACTATTCCTTCTTTAATGCATCCGTTGCTCCCTCACACTGGCGAATTAACACAGAAACTACGTCGCCATGAATTACTATGTCTTCTATGACATCTCCTTTTAAATCGAGTAACGTTTCTATGGAAACGACAGGATCTTCTTTTGGGATACGAGTATCTCCTTTCCGATGCAGTATTCCTTATTTAATGCGTCCCTCGATCCCTCACACTGGCGAATTAACACAGAAAATGCGTCGCCATGAATTACTATGTCTTCTATGACATCTCCTTTTAAATCGAGTAACGTTTCTATGGCAAAGACAGGATTTTCTTTTGGGATACGAGTATCTCCTTTCCGATGCACTATTCCTTCTTTTCTGCGTCCCTTGTTCCCTCACACTCCCGAATTAACACAGAAATTGCGTCGCCATGAATTACTATGTCTTCTGTGACATCTCCTTTTAAATCGAGTAACGTTTCTATGGAAACGACAGGATTTTCTTTTGGGATACGAGTATTCCTTTCCGATGCACTATTCCTTCTTTAATGCATCCCCTGATCCCTCACACTGGCGAATTAACACAGAAATTACGTCGCCATGAAATACTATGTCTTCTATGACATCTCCTTTTAAATCGACTAACGTTTCTATGCAAACGACAGGATTTTCTTTTGGGATACGAGTATCTCCTTTCCGATGCACTATTCCTTCTGTAATGCATCTCTGATCCCTCACACTGGCGAATTAACAGAGAAATTGCGTCGCTATTAAATACTATGTCTTCTATGACATCTCCTTTTAAATCGAGTAACGTTTCTATGGGAACGACAGGATTTTCTTTTGTGTTACGAATATCTCCTTTCCGATGCACTATTTCTTCTGTAATGCATCCCCTGATCCATCACACTGGCGAATTAACACAGAAATTGCGTCGCTATGAAATACTATGTCTTCTATGACATCTCCTTCTACATCGAGTAACGTTTCTATGGAACCAACTGGATTTTCTTTTGGGATACGAGTATCTCCTTTCCGATGCACTATTCCTTCTTTAATGCATCCCCTGATCCCTCACACTGGCGAATTAACACAGAAATTCCGTCGCCATGAAATACTATGTCTTCTATGACATCTCCTTTTAAATCGAGTAACGTTTCTATGGAAACAACTGGATTTTCTTTTGGGATACGAGTATCTCCTTTCCGATGCACTATTCCTTCTGTAATGCATCTCTGATCCCTCACACTGGCGAATTAACAGAGAAATTGCGTCGCTATTAAATACTATGTCTTCTATGACATCTCCTTTTAAATCGAGTAACGTTTCTATGGAAACAACTGGATTTTCTTTTGGGATACGAGTATCTCCTTTCCGATGCACTATTCCTTCTTTAATGCATCCCCTGATCCCTCACACTGGCGAATTAACACAGAAATTGCGTCGCCATGAAATACTATGTCTTATATGACATCTCCTTTTAAATCGAGCAACGTTTCTATGGAAACAACTGGATTTTCTTTTGGGATACGAGTATCTCCTTTCCGATGCACTATTCCTTCTTTTCTGCGTCCCTTGTTCCCTCACACTCGCGAATTAACACAGAAATTGCGTCGCCATGAAATGCTATGTCTTCTATGACATCTCCTTTTAAACCGAGTAACGTTTCTATGGAAACGACAGGATTTTCTTTTGGGATACGAGTATCTCCTTTCCGATGCACTATTCCTTCTTTTCTGCGTCCCTTGTTCGCTCACACTGGCGAATTAACACAGAAATTGCGTCGCCATGAATTACTATGTCTTCTATGACATCTCCTTTTAAATCGAGAAACGTTTCTATGGAAACGAAAGGATTTTCTTTTGGGATACGAGTACCTCCTTTCCGATGCACTATTCCTTCTTTAATGCATCCCCTGATCCCTCACACTGGCGAATTAACACAGAAATTGCGTCGCCATGAAATACTATGTCTTCTATGACATCTCCTTTTAAATCGAGTAACGTTTCTATGGAAACGGCAGGATCTTCTTTTGGGATACGAGTATCTCGTTTCCGATGCACTATTCCTTCTTTATTGCATCCCTTGCTCCCTCACACTGGCGAATTAACACAGAAATTACGTCGCCATTAATTACTATATCTTCTATGACATCTCCTTTTAAATCGAGTAAAGTTTCTATGGAAACGACAGGATTTTCTTTTGGGATACGAGTATCTCCTTTCCGATGCACTATTCCTTCTTTAATGCATCCCCTGATCCCTCACACTGGCGAATTAACACAGAAATTGCGTCGCCATGAAATACTATGTCTTCTATGACATCTCCTTTTAAATCGAGTAACGTTTCTATGGAAACAATTGGATTTTCTTTTGGGATACGAGTATCTCCTTTCCGATGCACTATTCCTTCTGTAATGTATCCCCTGATCCCTCACACTGGCGAATTAACACAGAAATTGCGTCGCTATGAAATACTATGTCTTCTATGACATCTCCTTTTAAATCGAGTAACGTTTCTATGGAGACGACAGGATTTTCTTTTGGGATATGAGCATCTCCTTTCCGATGCACTATTCCTTCTTTTCTGCGTCCTTGTTCCCTCACACTCGCGAATTAACACAGAAATTGCGTCGCTATGAAATACTATGTGTTCTATGACATCTCCTTCTTCTTCGAGTAACGTTTCTGTGGAAACGACAGGATTTTCCTTTGGGATACGAGTATCTCCTTTCTGATGCACTATTCCTTCTTTAATGCATCCGTTGCTCCCTCACACTGGCGAATTAACACAGAAATTACGTCGCCATGAATTACTATGTCTTCTATGACATCTCCTTTTAAATCGAGTAACGTTTCTATGGAAACGACAGGATCTTCTTTTGGGATACGAGTATCTCCTTTCCGATGCAGTATTCCTTATTTAATGCGTCCCTCGATCCCTCACACTGGCGAATTAACACAGAAAATGCGTCGCCATGAATTACTATGTCTTCTATGACATCTCCTTTTAAATCGAGTAACGTTTCTATGGAAACGACAGGATCTTCTTTTGGGATACGAGTATCTCGTTTCCGATGCACTATTCCTTCTTTATTGCATCCCTTGCTCCCTCACACTGGCGAATTAACACAGAAATTACGTCGCCATTAATTACTATATCTTCTATGACATCTCCTTTTAAATCGAGTAAAGTTTCTATGGAAACGACAGGATTTTCTTTTGGGATACGAGTATCTCCTTTCCGATGCACTATTCCTTCTTTAATGCATCCCCTGATCCCTCACACTGGCGAATTAACACAGAAATTGCGTCGCCATGAAATACTATGTCTTCTATGACATCTCCTTTTAAATCGAGTAACGTTTCTATGGAAACAATTGGATTTTCTTTTGGGATACGAGTATCTCCTTTCCGATGCACTATTCCTTCTGTAATGCATCCCCTGATCCCTCACACTGGCGAATTAACACAGAAATTGCGTCGCTATGAAATACTATGTCTTCTATGACATCTCCTTTTAAATCGAGTAACGTTTCTATGGCAAAGACAGGATTTTCTTTTGGGATACGAGTATCTCCTTTCCGATGCACTATTCCTTCTTTTCTGCGTCCCTTGTTCCCTCACACTCCCGAATTAACACAGAAATTGCGTCGCCATGAATTACTATGTCTTCTGTGACATCTCCTTTTAAATCGAGTAACGTTTCTATGGAAACGACAGGATTTTCTTTTGGGATACGAGTATTCCTTTCCGATGCACTATTCCTTCTTTAATGCATCCCCTGATCCCTCACACTGGCGAATTAACACAGAAATTACGTCGCCATGAAATACTATGTCTTCTATGACATCTCCTTTTAAATCGACTAACGTTTCTATGCAAACGACAGGATTTTCTTTTGGGATACGAGTATCTCCTTTCCGATGCACTATTCCTTCTGTAATGCATCTCTGATCCCTCACACTGGCGAATTAACAGAGAAATTGCGTCGCTATTAAATACTATGTCTTCTATGACATCTCCTTTTAAATCGAGTAACGTTTCTATGGGAACGACAGGATTTTCTTTTGTGTTACGAATATCTCCTTTCCGATGCACTATTTCTTCTGTAATGCATCCCCTGATCCATCACACTGGCGAATTAACACAGAAATTGCGTCGCTATGAAATACTATGTCTTCTATGACATCTCCTTCTACATCGAGTAACGTTTCTATGGAACCAACTGGATTTTCTTTTGGGATACGAGTATCTCCTTTCCGATGCACTATTCCTTCTTTAATGCATCCCCTGATCCCTCACACTGGCGAATTAACACAGAAATTCCGTCGCCATGAAATACTATGTCTTCTATGACATCTCCTTTTAAATCGAGTAACGTTTCTATGGAAACAACTGGATTTTCTTTTGGGATACGAGTATCTCCTTTCCGATGCACTATTCCTTCTGTAATGCATCTCTGATCCCTCACACTGGCGAATTAACAGAGAAATTGCGTCGCTATTAAATACTATGTCTTCTATGACATCTCCTTTTAAATCGAGTAACGTTTCTATGGAAACAACTGGATTTTCTTTTGGGATACGAGTATCTCCTTTCCGATGCACTATTCCTTCTTTAATGCATCCCCTGATCCCTCACACTGGCGAATTAACACAGAAATTGCGTCGCCATGAAATACTATGTCTTCTATGACATCTCCTTTTAAATCGAGTAACGTTTCTATGGAAACGGCAGGATCTTCTTTTGGGATACGAGTATCTCGTTTCCGATGCACTATTCCTTCTTTATTGCATCCCTTGCTCCCTCACACTGGCGAATTAACACAGAAATTACGTCGCCATTAATTACTATATCTTCTATGACATCTCCTTTTAAATCGAGTAAAGTTTCTATGGAAACGACAGGATTTTCTTTTGGGATACGAGTATCTCCTTTCCGATGCACTATTCCTTCTTTAATGCATCCCCTGATCCCTCACACTGGCGAATTAACACAGAAATTGCGTCGCCATGAAATACTATGTCTTCTATGACATCTCCTTTTAAATCGAGTAACGTCTCTATGGAAACAATTGGATTTTCTTTTGGGATACGAGTATCTCCTTTCCGATGCACTATTCCTTCTGTAATGCATCCCCTGATCCCTCACACTGGCGAATTAACACAGAAATTGCGTCGCTATGAAATACTATGTCTTCTATGACATCTCCTTTTAAATCGAGTGACGTTTCTATGGCAACGACAGGATTTTCTTTTGGGATACGAGTATCTCCTTTCCGATGCACTATTCCTTCTTTTCTGCGTCCCTTGTTCCCTCACACTCCCGAATTAACACAGAAATTGCGTCGCCATGAATTACTATGTCTTCTGTGACATCTCCTTTTAAATCGAGTAACGTTTCTATGGAAACGACAGGATTTTCTTTTGGGATACGAGTATTCCTTTCCGATGCACTATTCCTTCTTTAATGCATCCCCTGATCCCTCACACTGGCGAATTAACACAGAAATTACGTCGCCATGAAATACTATATCTTCTATGACATCTCCTTTTAAATCGAGTAGCGTTTCTATGGAAACTACAGGATTTTCTTTTGGGATACGAGTATCTCCTTTCCGATGCACTATTCCTTCTTTTCTGTGTTCTTGTTCCCTCACACTCGCGAATTAACACAGAAATTGCGTCGCTATGAAATACTATGTGTTCTATGACATCTCCTTCTTCATCGAGTAACGTTTCTGTGGAAACGACAGGATTTTCTTTTGCGATACGAGTATCTCCTTTCCGATGCACTATTCCTTCTTTAATGCTTCCCCTGATCCCTCACACTGGCGAATTAACAAAGAAATTGCGTCGCCATGAAATACTGCGTCTTCTATGACATCTCCTTTTAAATCGACTAACGTTTCTATGCAAACGACAGGATTTTCTTTTGGGATACGAGTATCTCCTTTCCGATGCACTATTCCTTCTGTAATGCATCTCTGATCCCTCACACTGGCGAATGAACAGAGAAATTGCGTCGCTATTAAATACTATGTCTTCTATGACATCTCCTTTTAAATCGAGTAACGTTTCTATATAAACGACAGGATTTTCTTTTGTGTTACGAATATCTCCTTTCCGATGCACTATTCCTTCTGTAATGCATCCCCTGATCCATCACACTGGCGAATTAACACAAAAATTGCGTCGCTATGAAATACTATGTCTTCTATGACATCTCCTTCTACATCGAGTAACGTTTCTATGGAAACAACTGGATTTTCTTTTGGGATACGAGTATCTCCTTTCCGATGCACTATTCCTTCTTTAATGCATCCCCTGATCCCTCACACTGGCGAATTAACACAGAAATTCCGTCGCCATGAAATACTATGTCTTCTATGACATCTCCTTTTAAATCGAGTAACGTTTCTATGGAAACAACTGGATTTTCTTTTGGGATACGAGTATCTCTTTTCTGATGCACTATTCTTCTGTAATGCTTCCCCTGATCCCTCACACTGGCGAATTAACACAGAAATTGCGTCGCCATGAAATACTATGTCTTCTATGACATCTCCTTCTACATCGAGTAACGTTTCTATGGAAACAACTGGATTTTCTTTTGGGATACGAGTATCTCCTTTCCGATGCACTATTCCTTCTGTAATGCATCTCTGATCCCTCACACTGGCGAATTAACAGAGAAATTGCGTCGCTATTAAATACTATGTCTTCTATGACATCTCCTTTTACATCGAGTAACGTTTCTATGGAAACAACTGGATTTTCTTTTGGGATACGAGTATCTCCTTTCCGATGCACTATTCCTTCTTTAATGCATCCCCTGATCCCTCACACTGGCGAATTAGCACAGAAATTGCGTCGCCATGAAATACTATGTCTTATATGACATCTCCTTTTAAATCGAGCAACGTTTCTATGGAAACAACTGGATTTTCTTTTGGGATACGAGTATCTCCTTTCCGATGCACTATTTTCTCTTCTGCGTCCCTTGTTCCCTCACACTCGCGAATTAACACAGAAATTGCGTCGCCATGAAATGCTATGTCTTCTATGACATCTCCTTTTAAACCGAGTAACGTTTCTGTGGAAACGACAGGATTTTCTTTTGGGATACGAGTATCTCCTTTCCGATGCACTATTCCTTCTTTTCTGCGTCCCTTGTTCGTTCACACTGGCGAATTAACACAGAAATTGCGTCGCCATGAATTACTATGTCTTCTATGACATCTCCTTTTAAATCGAGAAACGTTTCTATGGAAACGAAAGGATTTTCTTTTGGGATACGAGTACCTCCTTTCCGATGCACTATTCCTTCTTTAATGCATCCCCTGATCCCTCACACTGGCGAATTAACACAGAAATTGCGTCGCCATGAAATACTATGTCTTCTATGACATCTCCTTTTAAATCGAGTAACGTTTCTATGGAAACGACAGGATTTTCTTTTGGGACACGAGTATCTCCTTTCCGATGCACTATTCCTTCTTTAATGCATCCCTTGATCCCTCACACTGGCGAATTAACACAGAAATTGCGTCACCATGAAATACTATGTCTTCTATGACATCTCCTTTTAAATCGAGTAACGTTTCTATGGAAACAACTGGATTTTCTATTGGGATACGAGTATCTCCTTTCCGATGCACTATTCCTTCTGTAATGTATCCCCTGATCCCTCACACTGGCGAATTAACACAGAAATTGCGTCGCTATGAAATACTATGTCTTCTATGACATCTCCTTTTAAATCGAGTAACGTTTCTATGGAAACGACAGGATTTTCTTTTGGGATACGAGTATCTCCTTTCCGATGCACTATTCCTTCTTTTCTGCGTCCTTGTTCCCTCACACTCGCGAATTAACACAGAAATTGCGTCGCTATGAAATACTATGTGTTCTATGACATCTCCTTCTTCATCGAGTAACGTTTCTGTGGAAACGACAGGATTTTCTTTTGGGATACGAGTATCTCCTTTCCGATGCACTATTCCTTCTTTAATGCATCCCTTGCTCCCTCACACTAACGAATTAACACAGAAATTACGTCGCTATGAAATACTATGTCTTGTATGACATTTCCTTTTAAATCGAGTAACGTTTCTATGGAAACGACTGGATTTTCTTTTGGGATACGAGTATCTCCTTTCCGATGCACTATTCCTTCTTTAATGCATCCCCTGATCCCTCACACTGGCGAATTAACACAGAAATTGCGTCGCCATGAAATACTATGTCTTCTATGACATCTCCTTTTAAATCGAGTAACGTTTCTATGGAAACGACTGGATTTTCTTTTGGGATACGAGTATCTCCTTTCCCATGCACTATTCCTTCTTTTCTGCGTCCTTGTTCCCTCACACTCGCGAATTAACACAGAAATTGCGTCGCTATGAAATACTATGTGTTCTATGACATCTCCTTCTTCTTCGAGTAACGTTTCTGTTTAAACGACAGGATTTTCTTTTGGGATACAAGTATCTCCTTTCTGATGCACTATTCCTTCTTTAATGCATCCGTTGCTCCCTCACACTGGCGAATTAACACAGAAATTACGTCGCCATGAATTACTATGTCTTCTATGACATCTCCTTTTAAATCGAGTAACGTTTCTATGGAAACGACAGGATCATCTTTTGGGATACGAGTATCTCCTTTCCGATGCAGTATTCCTTATTTAATGCGTCCCTCGATCCCTCACACTGGCGAATTAACACAGAAAATGCGTCGCCATGAATTACTATGTCTTCTATGACATCTCCTTTTAAATCGAGTAACGTTTCTATGGAAACGACAGGATCTTCTTTTGGGATACGAGTATCTCGTTTCCGATGCACTATTCCTTCATTATTGCATCCCTTGCTCCCTCACACTGGCGAATTAACACAGAAATTACGTCGCCATTAATTACTATATCTTCTATGACTTCTCCTTTTAAATCGAGTAAAGTTTCTATGGAAACGACAGGATTTTCTTTTGGGATACGAGTATCTCCTTTCCGATGCACTATTCCTTCTTTAATGCATCCCCTGATCCCTCACACTGGCGAATTAACACAGAAATTGCGTCGCCATGAAATACTATGTCTTCTATGACATCTCCTTTTAAATTGAGTAACGTTTCTATGGAAACATTTGGATTTTCTTTTGGGATACGAGTATCTCCTTTCCGATGCACTATTCCTTCTGTAATGCATCCCCTGATCCCTCACACTGGCGAATTAACACAGAAATTGCGTCGCTATGAAATACTATGTCTTCTATGACATCTCCTTTTAAATCGAGTAACGTTTCTATGGCAACGACAGGATTTTCTTTTGGGATACGAGTATCTCCTTTCCGATGCACTATTCCTTCTTTTCTGCGTCCCTTGTTCCCTCACACTCCCGAATTAACACAGAAATTGCGTCGCCATGAATTACTATGTCTTCTGTGACATCTCCTTTTAAATCGAGTAACGTTTCTATTTAAACGACAGGATTTTCTTTTGGGATACGAGTATTCCTTTCCGATGCACTATTCCTTCTTTAATGCATCCCCTGATCCCTCACACTGGCGAATTAACACAGAAATTACGTCGCTATGAAATACTATGTCTTCTATGACATCTCCTTTTAAATCGAGTAACGTTTCTATGGAAACTACAAGATTTTCTTTTGGGATACGAGTATCTCCTTTCCGATGCACTATTCCTTCTTTTCTGCGTTCTTGTTCCCTCACACTCGCGAATTAACACAGAAATTGCGTCGCTATGAAATACTATGTGTTCTATGACATCTCCTTCTTCATCGAGTAACGTTTCTGTGGAAACGACAGGATTTTCTTTTGGGATACGAGTATCTCCTTTCCGATAAACTATTCCTTCTTTAATGCATCCGTTGCTCCCTCACATTGGCGATGAAACACAGAAAATACGTCGCCATGAATTACTATGTCTTCTATGACATCTCCTTTTAAATCGAGTAACGTTTCTATGGAAACCACAGGATTTTCTTTTGGGATACGAGTATCTCCTTTCCGATGCACTATTCCTTCTTTAATGCATCCCTCGATCCCTCACACTGGCGAATTAACACAGAAATTGCGTCGCAATGAAATACTACGTGTTGTATGACATCTCCTTCTACATTGAGTAACGTTTCTATGGAAACGACAGGATTTTCTTTTGGGATACGAGTATCTCCTTTCCGATGCACTATTCCTTCTTTAATGTATCCCTTGCTCCCTCACACTGGCGAATTAACACAGAAATTACGTCGCTATGAAATACTATGTCTTCTATGACATCTCCTTTTAAATCGAGTAACGTTTGTATGGAAACGACAGGATTTTGTTTTGGGATACGAGTATCTCCTTTCCGATGCACTATTCCTTCTTTAATGCATCCCCTGATCCCTTACACTGGCGAATTAACACAGAAAATGCGTCGCCATGAAATACTATGTCTTGTATGACATCTCCTTTTAAATCGAGTAACGTTTCTCTGGAAACGACAGGATTTTCTTTTGGGATACGAGTATCTCCTTTCCGATGCACTATTCCTTCTTTAATGCATCCCCTGATCCCTTACAATGCCGAATTAACACAGAAATTGCGTCGCCATGGAATACTATGTCTTCTATGACATCTCCTTTTAAATTGAGTAACGTTTCTATGGAAACGACAGGATTTTCATTTGGCACACGAGTATCTCCTTTCCGATGCACTATTCCTTCTTTAATGCATCCCCTGATCCCTCACACTAGCGATTTAACACAGAAATTGCGCCGCTATGAAATACTATGTCTTCTATGACATCTCCTTCTACATCGAGTAACGTTTCAATGGAAACAACTGGATTTTCTTTTGGGATACGAGTATCTCCTTTCCGATGCACTATTCCTTCTGTAATGCATCCCCTGATCCCTCACACTGGCGAATTAACACAGAAATTGCGTCGCTATGAAATTCTATGTCTTCTATGACATCTCCATCTACATCGAGTAACGTTTCTATGGAAATAACTGGATTTTCTTTTGGGATACGAGTATCTCCTTTCCGATGCACTATTCCTTCTGTAATGCATCCCCTGATCCCTCACACTGGCGAATTAACACAGAAAATGCGTCGCTATGAAATACTATGTCTTCTATGACATCTCCCCTTAAATCGAGTAACGTTTCTATGGAAACGACAGGATTTTCTTTTGGGATACGAGTATCTCCTTTCCGATGCACTATTCCTTCTTTAATGCATCCCCTGATCCCTCACACTGGCGAATTTACACAGTAATTGCGTCGCCATGAAATACTATGTCTTCTATGACATCTCCTTTTAAATCGAGTAACGTTTCTATCGAAACGACAGGATTTTCTTTTGGGATACGAGTATCTCCTTTCCGATACACTATTCCTTCTTTAATGCATCCCCTGATCCCTCACACTGGGGAATTAACACAGAAATTGCGTCGCCATGAAATACTATGTCTTCTATGACATCTCCTTTTAAAACGAGTAACGCTTATATGGAAACGACAGGATTTTCTTTTGGGATACGAGTATCTCCTTTCCGATGCACTATTCCTTCTTTTCTGCGCTCCTGTTCCCTCACACTCGCGAATTAACACAGAAATTCCGTCGCCATGAATTACTATGTCTTCTATGACATCTCGTTTTAAACCGAGTAACGTTTCTATGTAAACGACAGGATTTTCTTTTGGGATACGAGTATCTCCTTTCCGATGCACTATTCCTTCTTTAATGCATCCCCTGATCCCTCACACTGGCGAATTAACACAGAAATTGCGTCGCCATGAAATACTATGTCTTCTATGACATCTCCTTTCAAATCGAGTAACGTTTCTATGGAAACGACAGGATTTTCTTTTGGGATACGAGTATCTCCTTTCCGATGCACTATTCCTTCTTTTCTGCGTCCCTTGTTCCATCACACTCGCGAATTAACACAGAAATTCCGTCGCCATGAATTACTATGTCTTCTATGACATCTCCTTTTAAATCGAGTAACGTTTCTATGTAAACGACAGGATCTCCTTTTGGGATACGAGTATCTCCATTCCGATGCACTATTCCTTCTTTTCTCGTCCCTTGTTCCCTCACAGTCGCGAATTAACACAGAAATTGCGTCGCCATGAAATACTATGTCTTCTATGACATCTCCTTTTAAATCGAGTAACGTTTCTATGGAAACGACAGGATTTCCTTTTGTGATACGAATATCTCCTTTCCGATGCACTATTCCTTCTGTAATGCATCCCCTGATCCCTCACACTGGCGAATTAACACAGAAATTCCGTCGCTATGAAATACTATGTCTTCTATGACATCTCCTTCTACATCGAGTAACGTTTCTATGGAAACAACTGGATTATCTTTTGGGATACGAGTATCTCCTTTCCGATGCACTATTCCTTCTTTAATGCATCCCCTGATCCCTCACACTGGCGAATTAACACAGAAATTCCGTCGCCATGAAATACTATGTCTTTTATGACATCTCCTTTTAAATCGAGTAACGTTTCTATGGAAACAACTGGATTTTCTTTTGGGATACGAGTATCTCTCTTCTGATGCACTATTCCTTCTGTAATGCTTCCCCTGATCCCTCACACTGGCGAATTAACACAGAAATTGCGTCGCTATGAAATACTATGTCTTCTATGACATCTCCGTTCAAATCGAGTAACGTTTCTATGGAAACGAAAGGATTTTCTTTTGGGATACGAGTATCTCCTTTCCGATGCACTATTCCTTCTTTTCTGCGTCCCTTGTTCGTTCAAACTGGCGAATTAACACAGAAATTGCGTCGCCATGAATTACTATGTCTTCTATGACATCTCCTTTTAAATCGAGAAACGTTTCTATGGAAACGAAAGGATTTTCTTTTGGAATACGAGTACCTCCTTTCCGATGCACTATTCCTTCTTTAATGCATCCCCTGATCCCTCACACTGGCGAATTAACACAGAAATTGCGTCGCCATGAAATACTATGTCTTCTATGACATCTCCTTTTAAATCGAGTAACGTTTCTATGGAAACTACAGGATTTTCTTTTGGGATACGAGTATCTCCTTTCCGATGCACTATTCCTTCTTTTCTGCGTTCTTGTTCCCTCACACTCGCGAATTAACACAAAAATTGCGTCGCTATGAAATACTATGTGTTCTATGACATCTCCTTCTTCATCGAGTAACGTTTCTGTGGAAACGACAGGATTTTCTTTTGGGACACGAGTATCTCCTTTCCGATGCACTATTCCTTCTTTAATGCATCCGTTGCTCCCTCACATTGGCGAATTAACACAGAAATTACGTCGCCATTAATTACTATGTCTTCTATGACATCTCCTTTTAAATCGAGTAACGTTTCTATGTAAACGACAGGATCTCCTTTTGGGATACGAGTATCTCCATTCCGATGCACTATTCCTTCTTTTCTGCGTCCCTTGTTCCCTCACAGTCGCGAATTAACACAGAAATTGCGTCGCCATGAAATACTATGTCTTCTATGACATCTCCTTTTAAATCGAGTAATGTTTCTATGGAAACGACAGGATTTCCTTTTGTGATACGAATATCTCCTTTCCGATGCACTATTCCTTCTGTAATGCATCCCCTGATCCCTCACACTGGCGAATTAACACAGAAATTGCGTCGCTATGAAATACTATGTCTTCTATGACATCTCCTTCTACATCGAGTAACGTTTCTATGGAAACAACTGGATTTTCTTTTGGGATACGAGTATCTCCTTTCCGATGCACTATTCCTTCTTTAATGCATCCCCTGATCCCTCACACTGGCGAATTAACACAGAAATTCCGTCGCCATGAAATACTATGTCTTCTATGACATCTCCTTTTAAATCGAGTAACGTTTGTATGGAAACAACTGGATTTTCTTTTGGGATACGAGTATCTCTCTTCTGATGCACTATTCCTTCTGTAATGCTTCCCCTGATCCCTCACACTGGCGAATTAACACAGAAATTGCGTCGCTATGAAATACTATGTCTTCTATGACATCTCCGTTCAAATCGAGTAACGTTTCTATGGAAACGAAAGGATTTTTTTTGGGATACGAGTATCTCCTTTCCGATGCACTATTCCTTCTTTTCTGCGTCCCTTGTTCGTTCAAACTGGCGAATTAACACAGAAATTGCGTCGCCATGAATTACTATGTCTTCTATGACATCTCCTTTTAAATCGAGAAACGTTTCTATGGAAACGAAAGGATTTTCTTTTGGAATACGAGTACCTCCTTTCCGATGCACTATTCCTTCTTTAATGCATCCCCTGATCCCTCACACTGGCGAATTAACACAGAAATTGCGTCGCCATGAAATACAATGTCTTCTATGACATCTCCTTTTAAATCGAGTAACGTTTCTATGGCAACGACAGGATTTTCTTTTGGGATACGAGTATCTCCTTTCCGATGCACTATTCCTTCTTTTCTGCGTCCCTTTTCCCTCACACTCCCGAATTAACACAGAAATTGCGTCGCCATGAATTACTATCTCTTCTGTGACATCTCCTTTTAAATCGAGTAACGTTTCTATGGAAACGACAGGATTTTCTTTTGGGATACGAGTATCTCCTTTCCGATGCACTATTCCTTCTGTAATGCATCCCCTGATCCCTCACACTGGCGAATTAACACAGAAAATGCGTCGCTATGAAATACTATGTCTTCTATGACATCTCCCTTTAAATCGAGTAACGTTTCTATGGAAACGACAGGATTTTCTTTTGGGATACGAGTATCTCCTTTCCGATGCACTATTCCTTCTTTAATGCATCCCCTGATCCCTCACACTGGCGAATTAACACAGTAATTGCGTCGCCATGAAATACTATGTCTTCTATGACATCTCCTTTTAAATCGAGTAACGTTTCTATGGAAACAACAGGATTTTCTTTTGGGATACGAGTATCTCCTTTCCGATACACTACTCCTTCTTTAATGCATCCCCTGATCCCTCACACTGGCGAATTAACACAGAAATTGCGTCGCCATGAAATACTATGTCTTCTATGACATCTCCTTTTAAATCGAGTAACGTTTATATGGAAACGACAGGATTTTCTTTTGGGATACGAGTATCTCCTTTCCGATGCACTATTCCTTCTTTAATGCATCCCCTGATCCCTCACACTGGCGAATTAACACAGAAATTGCGTCGCCATGAAATACTATGTCTTCTATGACATCTCCTTTCAAATCGAGTAACGTTTCTATGGAAACGACAGGATTTTCTTTTGGGATACGAGTATCTCCTTTCCGATGCACTATTCCTTCTTTTCTGCGTCCCTTGTTCCCTCACACTCGCGAATTAACACAGAAATTCCGTCGCCATGAATTACTATGTCTTCTATGACATCTCCTTTTAAATCGAGTAACGTTTCTATGTAAACGACAGGATCTCCTTTTGGGATACGAGTATCTCCATTCCGATGCACTATTCCTTCTTTTCTGCGTCCCTTGTTCCCTCACAGTCGCGAATTAACACAGAAATTGCGTCGCCATGAAATACTATGTCTTCTATGACATCTCCTTTTAAATCGAGTAATGTTTCTATGGAAACGACAGGATTTCCTTTTGTGATACGAATATCTCCTTTCCGATGCACTATTCCTTCTTTTCTGCGTCCCTTGTTCCCTCACACTCCCGAATTAACACAGAAATTGCGTCGCCATGAATTACTATCTCTTCTGTGACATCTCCTTTTAAATCGAGTAACGTTTCTATGGAAACGACAGGATTTTCTTTTGGGATACGAGTATTCCTTTCCGATGCACTATTCCTTCTTTAATGCATCCCCTGATCCCTCACACTGGCGAATTAACACAGAAATTACGTCGCCATGAAATACTATGTCTTCTATGACATCTCCTTTTAAATCGAGTAACGTTTCTATGGAAACTACAGGATTTTCTTTTGGGATACGAGTATCTCCTTTCCGATGCACTATTCCTTCTTTTCTGCGTTATTGTTCCCTCACACTCGCGAATTAACACAAAAATTGCGTCGCTATGAAATACTATGTGTTCTATGACATCTCCTTCTTCATCGAGTAACGTTTCTGTGGAAACGACAGGATTTTCTTTTGGGATACGAGTATCTCCTTTCCGATGCACTATTCCTTCTTTAATGCATCCGTTGCTCCCTCACATTGGCGAATTAACACAGAAATTACGTCGCCATTAATTACTATGTCTTCTATGACATCTCCTTTTAAATCGAGTAACGTTTCTATGGAAACGACAGGATCTTCTTTTGGGATACGAGTATCTCGTTTCCGATGCACTATTCCTTCTTTAATGTATCCCTCGATCCCTCACACTGGCGAATTAACACAGAAATTGCGTCGCTATGAAATACTATGTATTCTACGACATCCCCTGCTACATCGAGTAACGTTTCTATAGAAACGACAGGATTTTCTTTTGGGATACGAGTATCTCCTTTCCGATGCACTATTCCTTCTTTAATGCATCCCTTGCTCCCTCACACTGGCGATTTAACACAGAAAATACGTCGCCATGAATTACTATGTCTTCTATGACATCTCCTTTTAAATCGAGTAACGTTTCTATGGAAACCACAGGATTTTCTTTTGGGATACGAGTATCTCCTTTCCGATGCACTATTCCTTCTTTAATGCATCCCTCGATCCCTCACACTGGCGAATTAACACAGAAATTGCGTCGCAATGAAATACTATGTCTTCTATGACATCTCCTTCTACATTGAGTAACGTTTCTATGGAAACGACATGATTTTCTTTTGGGATACGAGTATCTCCTTTCCGATGCACTATTCCTTCTTTAATGTATCCCTTCCTCCCTCACACTGGCAAATTAACACAGAAATTACGTCGCCATGAATTACTATTTCTTCTATGACATTTCCTTTTAAATCGAGTAATGTTTCTATGGAAACGACAGGATTTTCTTTTGGGATACGAGTATCTGCTTTCCGATGCGCTATTCCTTCTTTAATGCATCCCTCGATCCCTCACACTGGCGAATTAACACAGAAATTGCGTCGCCATGAATTACTATGCCTTCTATGACATCTCCTTTTGAATCGAGTAACGTTTCTATGGAAATAACTGGATTTTCTTTTGGGATACGAGTATCTCCTTTCCGATGCACTATTCCTTCTGTAATGCATCCCCTGATCCCTCACACTGGCGAATTAACACAGAAAATGCGTCGCTATGAAATACTATGTCTTCTATGACATCTCCCTTTAAATCGAGTAACGTTTCTATGGAAACGACAGGATTTTCTTTTGGGATACGAGTATCTCCTTTCCGATGCACTATTCCTTCTTTAATGTATCCCCTGATCCCTCACACTGGCGAATTAACACAGTAATTGCGTCGCCATGAAATACTATGTCTCCTCTGACATCTCCTTTTAAATCGAGTAACGTTTCTATGGAAACGACAGGATTTTCTTTTGGGATACGAGTATCTCCTTTCCGATACACTATTCCTTCTTTAATGCATCCCCTGATCCCTCACACTGGCGAATTAACACAGAAATTGCGTCGCCATGAAATACTATGTCTTCTATGACATCTCCTTTTAAATCGAGTAACGTTTATATGGAAACGACAGGATTTTCTTTTGGGATACGAGTATCTCCTTTCCGATGCACTATTCCTTCTTTTCTGCGCCCCTGTTCCCTCACACTCGCGAATTAACACAGAAATTCCGTCGCCATGAATTACTATGTCTTCTATGACATCTCGTTTTAAATCGAGTAACGTTTCTATGTAAACGACAGGATTTTCTTTTGGGATACGAGTATCTCCTTTCCGATGCACTATTCCTTCTTTAATGCATCCCCTGATCCCTCACACTGGCGAATTAACACAGAAATTGCGTCGCCATGAAATACTATGTCTTCTATGACATCTCCTTTCAAATCGAGTAACGTTTCTATGGAAACGACAGGATTTTCTTTTGGGATACGAGTATCTCCTTTCCGATGCACTATTCCTTCTTTTCTGCGTCCCTTGTTCCCTCACACTCGCGAATTAACACAGAAATTCCGTCGCCATGAATTACTATGTCTTCTATGACATCTCCTTTTAAATCGAGTAACGTTTCTATGTAAACGACAGGATCTTCTTTTGGGATACGAGTATCTCCATTCCGATGCACTATTCCTTCTTTTCTGCGTCCCTTGTTCCCTCACAGTCGCGAATTAACACAGAAATTGCGTCGCCATGAAATACTATGTCTTCTATGACACCTCCTTTTAAATCGAGTAACGTTTCTATGGAAACGACAGGATTTCCTTTTGTGATACGAATATCTCCTTTCCGATGCACTATTCCTTCTGTAATGCATCCCCTGATCCCTCACACTGGCGAATTAACACAGAAATTGCGTCGCTATGAAATACTATGTCTTCTATGACATCTCCTTCTACATCGAGTAACGTTTCTATGGAAACAACTGGATTTTCCTTTGGGATACGAGT
Organism: Schistocerca serialis cubense; assembly: GCF_023864345.2. NCBI lineage: Eukaryota > Metazoa > Arthropoda > Insecta > Orthoptera > Acrididae > Schistocerca > Schistocerca serialis. The sequence continues at coordinate 1,085,614 of NC_064642.1, forward strand.
ATCTCCTTTCCGATGCACTATTCCTTCTTTAATGCATCCCCTGATCCCTCACACTGGCGAATTAACACAGAAATTCCGTCGCCAGGAAATACTATGTCTTCTATGACATCTCCTTTTAAATCGAGTAACGTTTTTATGGAAACAACTGGATTTTCTTTTGGGATACGAGTATCTCTCTTCTGATGCACTATTCCTTCTGTAATGCTTCCCCTGATCCCTCACACTGGCGAATTAACACAGAAATTGTGTCGCTATGAATTACTATGTCTTCTATGACATCTCCTTTTAAATCGAGTAACGTTTCTATGGAAACGAAAGGATTTTCTTTTGGGATACGAGTATCTCCTTTCCGATGCACTATTCCTTCTTTTCTGCGTCCCTTGTTCGTTCAAACTGGCGAATTAACACAGAAATTGCGTCGCCATGAATTACTATGTCTTCTATGACATCTCCTTTTAAATCGAGAAACGTTTCTTTGGAAACGAAAGGATTTTCTTTTGGAATACGAGTACCTCCTTTCCGATGCACTATTCCTTCTTTAATGCATCCCCTGATCCCTCACACTGGCGAATTAACACAGAAATTGCGTCGCCATGAAATACTATGTCTTCTATGACATCTCCTTTTAAATCGAGTAACGTTTCTATGGATACGACAGGATATTCTTTAGGGACACGAGTATCTCCTTTCCGATGCACTATTCCTTCTTTAATGCATCCCCTGATCGCTCACACTTGCGAATTAACACAGGAATTGCGTCGCTATGAAATACTATGTCTTCTATGACATCTCCTTTTAAATCGAGTAACGTTTCTATGGAAACAACTGGATTTTCTTTTGGGATACGAGTATCTCCTTTCCGATGCCCTATTCCTTCTGTAATGTATCCCCTGATCCCTCACACTGGCGAATTAACACAGAAATTGCGTCGCTATGAAATACTATGTCTTCTATGACATCTCCTTTTAAATCGAGTAACGTTTCTATGGCATCGACGGGATTTTCTTTTGGGATACGAGTATCTCCTTTCCGATGCACTATTCCTTCTTTTCAGCGTCCCTTGTTCCCTCACACTCGCGAATTAACACAGAAATTGCGTCGACATGAATTACTATGTCTTCTATGACATCTCCTTTTAAATCGAGTAACATTTGTATGGAAACGACAGATTTTTCTTTTGGGATACGAGTATTTCCTTTCCGATGCACTATTCCTTCTGTAATGCATCCCCTGATCCCTCACACTGGCGATTTAACACAGAAATTGCGTCGCCATGAAATACTATGTCTTCTATGACATCTCCTTTTAAATCGAGTAATGTTTCTATGGAAACGACAGGATTTTCTTTTGGGATACTAGTATCTCCTTTCCGATGCACTATTCCTTCTTTTCTGCGTCCTTGTTCCCTCACACTCACGAATTAACACAGAAATTGCGTCGCTATGAAATACTATGTGTTCTATGACATCTCCTTCTTCATCGAGTAACGTTTCTGTGGAAACGACAGGATTTTCTTTTGGGATACGAGTATCTCCTTTCCGATGCACTATTCCTTGTTTAATGCATCCCTTGCTCCCTCACACTGGCGAATTAACACAGAAATTACCTCGCCATGAATTACTATGTCTTCTATGACATCTCCTTCTACATCAAGTAACGTTTCTATGGAATCAACTGGATATTCTTTTGGCATACGAGTGTCTCCTTTCTGATGCACTATTCCTTCTGTAATGCATCCCCTGATCCCTCACACTGGCGAATTAACACAGAAATTGCGTCGCTATGAAATACTATGTCTTCTATGACATCTCCTTTTAAATCGAGTAACGTTTGTATGGAAACGACAGGATTCTGTTTTGGGATACGAGTATCTCCTTTCCGATGCACTATTCCTTCTTTAATGCATCCCCTGATCCCTCACACTGGCGAATTAACACAGAAATTGCGTCGCCATGAAATACTATGTCTTCTATGACATCTCCTTTTAAATCGAGTAACGTTTCTATGAAAACGACAGGATTTTCTTTTGGGATACGAGTATCTCCTTTCCGATGCACTATTCCTTCTTTAATGCATCCCCTGATCCCTCACACTGGCGAATTAACACAGTAATTGCGTCGCCATGGAATACTATGTCTTCTATGACATCTCCTTTTAAATCGAGTAACGTTTCTATGGAAACGACAGGATTCTCTTTTGGGATACGAGTATCTCCTTTCCGATGCACTATTCCTTCTTTTCTGCGTCCCTTGTTCCTTCACACTAGCGAATTAACACAGAAATTGCGTCGCCATGAAATACTATGTCTTCTATGACATCTCCTTTTAAATCGAGTAATGTTTCTATGGAAACGACAGGATTTCCTTTTGTGATACGAATATCTCCTTTCCGATGCACTATTCCTTCTTTTCTGCGTCCCTTGTTCCCTCACACTCCCGAATTAACACAGAAATTGCGTCGCCATGAATTACTATCTCTTCTGTGACATCTCCTTTTAAATCGAGTAACGTTTCTATGGAAACGACAGGATTTTCTTTTGGGATACGAGTATTCCTTTCCGATGCACTATTCCTTCTTTAATGCATCCCCTGATCCCTCACACTGGCGAATTAACACAGAAATTACGTCGCCATGAAATACTATGTCTTCTATGACATCTCCTTTTAAATCGAGTAACGTTTCTATGGAAACTACAGGATTTTCTTTTGGGATACGAGTATCTCCTTTCCGATGCACTATTCCTTCTTTTCTGCGTTATTGTTCCCTCACACTCGCGAATTAACACAAAAATTGCGTCGCTATGAAATACTATGTGTTCTATGACATCTCCTTCTTCATCGAGTAACGTTTCTGTGGAAACGACAGGATTTTCTTTTGGGATACGAGTATCTCCTTTCCGATGCACTATTCCTTCTTTAATGCATCCGTTGCTCCCTCACATTGGCGAATTAACACAGAAATTACGTCGCCATTAATTACTATGTCTTCTATGACATCTCCTTTTAAATCGAGTAACGTTTCTATGGAAACGACAGGATCTTCTTTTGGGATACGAGTATCTCGTTTCCGATGCACTATTCCTTCTTTAATGTATCCCTCGATCCCTCACACTGGCGAATTAACACAGAAATTGCGTCGCTATGAAATACTATGTATTCTACGACATCCCCTGCTACATCGAGTAACGTTTCTATAGAAACGACAGGATTTTCTTTTGGGATACGAGTATCTCCTTTCCGATGCACTATTCCTTCTTTAATGCATCCCTTGCTCCCTCACACTGGCGATTTAACACAGAAAATACGTCGCCATGAATTACTATGTCTTCTATGGCATCTCCTTTTAAATCGAGTAACGTTTCTATGGAAACCACAGGATTTTCTTTTGGGATACGAGTATCTCCTTTCCGATGCACTATTCCTTCTTTAATGCATCCCTCGATCCCTCACACTGGCGAATTAACACAGAAATTGCGTCGCAATGAAATACTGTGTCTTCTATGACATCTCCTTCTACATTGAGTAACGTTTCTATGGAAACGACATGATTTTCTTTTGGGATACGAGTATCTCCTTTCCGATGCACTATTCCTTCTTTAATGTATCCCTTCCTCCCTCACACTGGCAAATTAACACAGAAATTACGTCGCCATGAATTACTATTTCTTCTATGACATTTCCTTTTAAATCGAGTAATGTTTCTATGGAAACGACAGGATTTTCTTTTGGGATACGAGTATCTGCTTTCCGATGCGCTATTCCTTCTTTAATGCATCCCTCGATCCCTCACACTGGCGAATTAACACAGAAATTGCGTCGCCATGAATTACTATGCCTTCTATGACATCTCCTTTTGAATCGAGTAACGTTTCTATGGAAATAACTGGATTTTCTTTTGGGATACGAGTATCTCCTTTCCGATGCACTATTCCTTCTGTAATGCATCCCCTGATCCCTCACACTGGCGAATTAACACAGAAAATGCGTCGCTATGAAATACTATGTCTTCTATGACATCTCCCTTTAAATCGAGTAACGTTTCTATGGAAACGACAGGATTTTCTTTTGGGATACGAGTATCTCCTTTCCGATGCACTATTCCTTCTTTAATGTATCCCCTGATCCCTCACACTGGCGAATTAACACAGTAATTGCGTCGCCATGAAATACTATGTCTCCTCTGACATCTCCTTTTAAATCGAGTAACGTTTCTATGGAAACGACAGGATTTTCTTTTGGGATACGAGTATCTCCTTTCCGATACACTATTCCTTCTTTAATGCATCCCCTGATCCCTCACACTGGCGAATTAACACAGAAATTGCGTCGCCATGAAATACTATGTCTTCTATGACATCTCCTTTTAAATCGAGTAACGTTTATATGGAAACGACAGGATTTTCTTTTGGGATACGAGTATCTCCTTTCCGATGCACTATTCCTTCTTTTCTGCGCCCCTGTTCCCTCACACTCGCGAATTAACACAGAAATTCCGTCGCCATGAATTACTATGTCTTCTATGACATCTCGTTTTAAATCGAGTAACGTTTCTATGTAAACGACAGGATTTTCTTTTGGGATACGAGTATCTCCTTTCCGATGCACTATTCCTTCTTTAATGCATCCCCTGATCCCTCACACTGGCGAATTAACACAGAAATTGCGTCGCCATGAAATACTATGTCTTCTATGACATCTCCTTTCAAATCGAGTAACGTTTCTATGGAAACGACAGGATTTTCTTTTGGGATACGAGTATCTCCATTCCGATGCACTATTCCTTCTTTTCTGCGTCCCTTGTTCCCTCACACTCGCGAATTAACACAGAAATTCCGTCGCCATGAATTACTATGTCTTCTATGACATCTCCTTTTAAATCGAGTAACGTTTCTATGTAAACGACAGGATCTTCTTTTGGGATACGAGTATCTCCATTCCGATGCACTATTCCTTCTTTTCTGCGTCCCTTGTTCCCTCACAGTCGCGAATTAACACAGAAATTGCGTCGCCATGAAATACTATGTCTTCTATGACACCTCCTTTTAAATCGAGTAACGTTTCTATGGAAACGACAGGATTTCCTTTTGTGATACGAATATCTCCTTTCCGATGCACTATTCCTTCTGTAATGCATCCCCTGATCCCTCACACTGGCGAATTAACACAGAAATTGCGTCGCTATGAAATACTATGTCTTCTATGACATCTCCTTCTACATCGAGTAACGTTTCTATGGAAACAACTGGATTTTCCTTTGGGATACGAGTATCTCCTTTCCGATGCACTATTCCTTCTTTAATGCATCCCCTGATCCCTCACACTGGCGAATTAACACAGAAATTCCGTCGCCAGGAAATACTATGTCTTCTATGACATCTCCTTTTAAATCGAGTAACGTTTTTATGGAAACAACTGGATTTTCTTTTGGGATACGAGTATCTCTCTTCTGATGCACTATTCCTTCTGTAATGCTTCCCCTGATCCCTCACACTGGCGAATTAACACAGAAATTGCGTCGCTATGAATTACTATGTCTTCTATGACATCTCCTTTTAAATCGAGTAACGTTTCTATGGAAACGAAAGGATTTTCTTTTGGGATACGAGTATCTCCTTTCCGATGCACTATTCCTTCTTTTCTGCGTCCCTTGTTCGTTCAAACTGGCGAATTAACACAGAAATTGCGTCGCCATGAATTACTATGTCTTCTATGACATCTCCTTTTAAATCGAGAAACGTTTCTTTGGAAACGAAAGGATTTTCTTTTGGAATACGAGTACCTCCTTTCCGATGCACTATTCCTTCTTTAATGCATCCCCTGATCCCTCACACTGGCGAATTAACACAGAAATTGCGTCGCCATGAAATACTATGTCTTCTATGACATCTCCTTTTAAATCGAGTAACGTTTCTATGGATACGACAGGATATTCTTTAGGGACACGAGTATCTCCTTTCCGATGCACTATTCCTTCTTTAATGCATCCCCTGATCGCTCACACTTGCGAATTAACACAGGAATTGCGTCGCTATGAAATACTATGTCTTCTATGACATCTCCTTTTAAATCGAGTAACGTTTCTATGGAAACAACTGGATTTTCTTTTGGGATACGAGTATCTCCTTTCCGATGCCCTATTCCTTCTGTAATGTATCCCTTGCTCCCTCACACTGGCGATTTAACACAGAAAATACGTCGCCATGAATTACTATGTCTTCTATGACATCTCCTTTTAAATCGAGTAACATTTGTATGGAAACGACAGATTTTTCTTTTGGGATACGAGTATTTCCTTTCCGATGCACTATTCCTTCTGTAATGCATCCCCTGATCCCTCACACTGGCGATTTAACACAGAAATTGCGTCGCCATGAAATACTATGTCTTCTATGACATCTCCTTTTAAATCGAGTAACATTTGTATGGAAACGACAGATTTTTCTTTTGGGATACGAGTATTTCCTTTCCGATGCACTATTCCTTCTGTAATGCATCCCCTGATCCCTCACACTGGCGATTTAACACAGAAATTGCGTCGCCATGAAATACTATGTCTTCTATGACATCTCCTTTTAAATCGAGTAACGTTTCTATGGAAACAACTGGATTTTCTTTTGGGATACGAGTATCTCCTTTCCGATGCCCTATTCCTTCTGTAATGTATCCCCTGATCCCTCACACTGGCGATTTAACACAGAAATTGCGTCGCCATGAAATACTATGTCTTCTATGACATCTCCTTTTAAATCGAGTAATGTTTCTATGGAAACGACAGGATTTTCTTTTGGGATACGAGTATCTCCTTTCCGATGCACTATTCCTTCTTCACTGCGTCCCATGTTCCCTCACACTCGCGAATTAAAACAGAAATTGCGTCGCCATGAATTACTATGTCTTCTATGACATCTCCTTTTAAATCGAGTAACGTTTCCATGGAAACGACAGGATTTTCTTTTGGGATACGAGTATCTCCTTTCCGATGCACTATTCCTTCTTTGATGCATCCCCTGATCCCTCACACTGGCGAATTAACACAGAAATTGCGACGCCATGAAATACTATGTCTTCTATGAGATCTCCTTTTAAATCGAGTAACGTTTCTATGGAAACGACAGGATTTTTATTTGGGATACGAGTATCTCCTTTCCGAAGCACTATTCCTTCTGTAATGCATCCCCTGATCCCTCTCACTGGCGAATTAACACAGAAATTGCGTCGCTATGAAATACTATGTCTTCTATGACATCTCCTTTTAAATCGACTAACGTTTCTATGGAAACGACAGGATTTTCTTTTGGGATACGAGTATCTCCTTTCCGATGCACTATTCCTTCTTTTCTGCGTCCCTTGTTCCCTCACACTCGCGAATTAACACAGAAATTGCGTCGCCATGAAATACTATGTCTTCTATGACATCTGCTTTTAAATCGAGTAACGTTTCTATGGAAACGAAAGGATCTTCTTTTGAGATACGAGTATCTCCTTTCCGACGCACTGTTCCTTCTGTAATGCATCCCCTGATCCCTCACACTGGCGAATTAACACAGAAATTGCGTCGCCATGAAATACTATGTGTTCTATGACGTCTCCTTCTACATCGAGTAACGTTTCTATGGAAACAACTGGATTTTCTTTTGGGATACGAGTATCTCCTTTCCGATGCACTATTCCTTCTGTAATGTATCCCCTGATCCCTCACACTGGCGAAATAACACAGCAATTGCGTCGCTATGAAATACTATGTCTTCTACGACATCTCCTTTTAAATCGAGTAACGTTTCTATGGAAACGACAAGATCTTGTTTTGGGATACGAGTATCTCCTTTCCGATCCACTATTCCTTCTTTAATGCATCCCCTGATCTTTCACACTGGCGAATTAACACAGAAATTGCGTCGCCATGAAATACTATGTCTTCAATGACATCTCCTTTTAAATCGAGTAACGTTTCTATGGAAACGACAGGATTTTCTTTTGGGATACGAGTATCTCCTTTCCGATGCACTATTCCTTCCTTTCTGCGTCCCTTGTTCCCTCACACTCGCGAATTAACACAGAAATTGCGTCGCCATGAAATACTATGTCTTCTACGACATCTCCTTCTACACCGAGTAACGTTTCTATGGAAACAACTGGATTTTCTTTTGGGATGCGAGTATCTCCTTTCCGATGCACTATTCCTTCTGTAATGCATCCCCCGATCCCTCACAGTGGCGAATTAACACAGAAATTGCGTCGCTATGAAATACTATGTCTTCTATGACATCTCCTTTTCAATCGAGTAACGTATCTATGGAAACGACAGAATTTTCTTTTGGGATACGAGTATCTCCTTTGCGATGCACTATTCCTTCTGTAATGCATCCCCTGATCCCTCACACTGGCGAATTAACACAGAAATTGCGTCTCTATGAAATACTATGTCTTCTATGACATCTCCTTCTACATCGAGTAACGTTTCTATGGAAACAACTGGATTTTCTTTTGGGATACGAGTATCTCCTTTCCGATGCACTATTCCTTCTGTAATGCATCCCCTGATCCCTCACACTGGCGAATTAACACAGAAATTGCGTCGCTATGAAATACTATGTCTTCTATGACATCTCCTTCTACATCGAGTAACGTTTCTATGGAAATAACTGGAATTTCTTTTGGGATACGAGTATCTCCTTTCCGATGCACTATTCCTTCTGTAATGCATCCCCTGATCCCTCACACTGGCGAATTAACACAGAAATTGCGTCGCTATGAAATACTATGTCTTCTATGACATCTCCTTCTACATCGAGTAACGTTTCTATGGAAACAACTGGATTTTCTTTTGGGATACGAGTATCTCCTTTCCGATGCACTATTCCTTCTATAATGCATCCCCTGATCCCTCACACTGGCGAATTAACACAGAAATTCCGTCGCCATGAAATACTATGTCTTCTATGACATCTCCTTTTAAATTGAGTAACGTTTCTATGGAAACAACTGGATTTTCTTTTGGGATACGAGTATCTGTTTTCTGATGCACTATTCTTCTGTAATGCTTCCCCTGATCCCTCACACTGGCGAATTAACACAGAAATTGCGTCGCTATGAAATACTATGTCTTCTATGACATCTCCGTTTAAATCGAGTAACGTTTCTATGGGAACGACAGGATTTTCTTTTGGGATACGAGTATCTCCTTTCCGATGCACTATTCCTTCTTTTCAGCGTCCCTTGTTCCCTCACACTCGCGAATTAACACAGAAATTGCGTCGACATGAATTACTATGTCTTCTATGACATCTCCTTTTAAATCGAGTAACATTTGTATGGAAACGACAGATTTTTCTTTTGGGATACGAGTATTTCCTTTCCGATGCACTATTCCTTCTGTAATGCATCCCCTGATCCCTCACACTGGCGATTTAACACAGAAATTGCGTCGCCATGAAATACTATGTCTTCTATGACATCTCCTTTTAAATCGAGTAATGTTTCTATGGAAACGACAGGATTTTCTTTTGGGATACTAGTATCTCCTTTCCGATGCACTATTCCTTCTTTTCTGCGTCCTTGTTCCCTCACACTCACGAATTAACACAGAAATTGCGTCGCTATGAAATACTATGTGTTCTATGACATCTCCTTCTTCATCGAGTAACGTTTCTGTGGAAACGACAGGATTTTCTTTTGGGATACGAGTATCTCCTTTCCGATGCACTATTCCTTGTGTAATGCATCCCTTGCTCCCTCACACTGGCGAATTAACACAGAAATTACCTCGCCATGAATTACTATGTCTTCTATGACATCTCCTTCTACATCAAGTAACGTTTCTATGGAAACAACTGGATATTCATTTGGCATACGAGTATCTCCTTTCTGATGCACTATTCCTTCTGTAATGCATCCCCTGATCCCTCACACTGGCGAATTAACACAGAAATTGCGTCGCTATGAAATACTATGTCTTCTATGACATCTCCTTTTAAATCGAGTAACGTTTGTATGGAAACGACAGGATTCTGTTTTGGGATACGAGTATCTCCTTTCCGATGCACTATTCCTTCTTTAATGCATCCCCTGATCCCTCACACTGGCGAATTAACACAGAAATTGCGTCGCCATGAAATACTATGTCTTCTATGACATCTCCTTTTAAATCGAGTAACGTTTCTATGAAAACGACAGGATTTTCTTTTGGGATACGAGTATCTCCTTTCCGATGCACTATTCCTTCTTTAATGCATCCCCTGATCCCTCACACTGGCGAATTAACACAGTAATTGCGTCGCCATGGAATACTATGTCTTCTATGACATCTCCTTTTAAATCGAGTAACGTTTCTATGGAAACGACAGGATTCTCTTTTGGGATACGAGTATCTCCTTTCCGATGCACTATTCCTTCTTTTCTGCGTCCCTTGTTCCTTCACACTAGCGAATTAACACAGAAATTGCGTCGCCATGATTTACTATGTCTTCTATGACATCTCCTTTTAAATCGAGTAACGTTTCTATGGAAACGACAGGATCTTCTTTTGGGATACGAGTATCTCCTTTCCGATGCACTATTCCTTCTTTTCTGCGTCCCATGTTCCCTCACACTCGCGAATTAAAACAGAAATTGCGTCGCCATGAATTACTATGTCTTCTATGACATCTCCTTTTAAATCGAGTAACGTTTCCATGGAAACGACAGGATTTTCTTTTGGGATACGAGTATCTCCTTTCCGATGCACTATTCCTTCTTTGATGCATCCCCTGATCCCTCACACTGGCGAATTAACACAGAAATTGCGACGCCATGAAATACTATGTCTTCTATGAGATCTCCTTTTAAATCGAGTAACGTTTCTATGGAAACGACAGGATTTTTATTTGGGATACGAGTATCTCCTTTCCGATGCACTATTCCTTCTGTAATGCATCCCCTGATCCCTCTCACTGGCGAATTAACACAGAAATTGCGTCGCTATGAAATACTATGTCTTCTATGACATCTCCTTTTAAATCGACTAACGTTTCTATGGAAACGACAGGATTTTCTTTTGGGATACGAGTATCTCCTTTCCGATGCACTATTCCTTCTTTTCTGCGTCCCTTGTTCCCTCACACTCGCGAATTAACACAGAAATTGCGTCGCCATGAAATACTATGTCTTCTATGACATCTGCTTTTAAATCGAGTAACGTTTCTATGGAAACGAAAGGATCTTCTTTTGAGATACGAGTATCTCCTTTCCGACGCACTGTTTCTTCTGTAATGCATCCCCTGATCCCTCACACTGGCGAATTAACACAGAAATTGCGTCGCCATGAAATACTATGTGTTCTATGACATCTCCTTCTACATCGAGTAACGTTTCTATGGAAACAACTGGATTTTCTTTTGGGATACGAGTATCTCCTTTCCGATGCACTATTCCTTCTGTAATGCATCCCCTGATCCCTCACACTGGCGAAATAACACAGCAATTGCGTCGCTATGAAATACTATGTCTTCTACGACATCTCCTTTTACATCGAGTAACGTTTCTATGGAAACGACAGGATCTTCTTTTGGGATACGAGTATCTCCTTTCCGATCCACTATTCCTTCTTTAATGCATCCCCTGATCTTTCACACTGGCGAATTAACACAGAAATTGCGTCGCCATGAAATACTATGTCTTCAATGACATCTCCTTTTAAATCGAGTAACGTTTCTATGGAAACGACAGGATTTTCTTTTGGGATACGAGTATCTCCTTTCCGATGCACTATTCCTTCCTTTCAGCGTCCCTTGTTCCCTCACACTCGCGAATTAACACAGAAATTGCGTCGCCATGAAATACTATGTCTTCTACGACATCTCCTTCTACACCGAGTAACGTTTCTATGGAAACAACTGGATTTTCTTTTGGGATGCGAGTATCTCCTTTCCGATGCACTATTCCTTCTGTAATGCATCCCCCGATCCCTCACAGTGGCGAATTAACACAGAAATTGCGTCGCTATGAAATACTATGTCTTCTATGACATCTCCTTTTCAATCGAGTAACGTATCTATGGAAACGACAGAATTTTCTTTTGGGATACGAGTATCTCCTTTGCGATGCACTATTCCTTCTGTAATGCATCCCCTGATCCCTCACACTGGCGAATTAACACAGAAATTGCGTCTCTATGAAATACTATGTCTTCTATGACATCTCCTTCTACATCGAGTAACGTTTCTATGGAAACAACTGGATTTTCTTTTGGGATACGAGTATCTCCTTTCCGATGCACTATTCCTTCTGTAATGCATCCCCTGATCCCTCACACTGGCGAATTAACACAGAAATTGCGTCGCTATGAAATACTATGTCTTCTATGACATCTCCTTCTACATCGAGTAACGTTTCTATGGAAATAACTGGAATTTCTTTTGGGATACGAGTATCTCCTTCCCGATGCACTATTCCTTCTGTAATGCATCCCCTGATCCCTCACACTGGCGAATTAACACAGAAATTGCGTCGCTATGAAATACTATGTCTTCTATGACATCTCCTTCTACATCGAGTGACGTTTCTATGGAAACAACTGGATTTTCTTTTGGGATACGAGTATCTCCTTTCCGATGCACTATTCCTTCTATAATGCATCCCCTGATCCCTCACACTGGCGAATTAACACAGAAATTCCGTCGCCATGAAATACTATGTCTTCTATGACATCTCCTTTTAAATTGAGTAACGTTTCTATGGAAACAACTGGATTTTCTTTTGGGATACGAGTATCTGTTTTCTGATGCACTATTCTTCTGTAATGCTTCCCCTGATCCCTCACACTGGCGAATTAACACAGAAATTGCGTCGCTATGAAATACTATGTCTTCTATGACATCTCCGTTTAAATCGAGTAACGTTTCTATGGGAACGACAGGATTTTCTTTTGGGATACGAGTATCTCCTTTCCGATGCACTATTCCTTCTTTAATGCATCCTATGATACCTCACACTGGCGAATTAACACAGAAATTGCGTCGCCATGAAATACTATGGCTTCTATGACATCTCCTTTTAAATCGAGCAACGGTTCAATGGAAACGGCAGGATTTTCTTTTGGGATACGAGTATCTCCTTTCCGATGCACTATTCCTTCTTTTCTGCGTCCCTTGTTCCCTCACACTCGCGAATTAACACAGAAATTGCGTCGCCATGAAAAGCTATGTCTTCTATGACATCTCCTTTTAAACCGAGTAACGTTTCTATGGAAAGGACAGGATTTTCTTTTGGGATACGAGTATCTCCTTTCCGATGCACTATTCCTTCTTTTCTGCGTCCCTTGTTCGCTCACACTGGCGAATTAACACAGAAATTGCGTCGCCATGAATTACTATGTCTTCTATGACACCTCCTTTTAAATCGAGAAACGTTTCTATGGAATAGAAAGGATTTTCTTTTGGGATACGAGTACCTCCTTTCCGATGCACTATTCCTTCTTTAATGCATCCCCTGATCCCTCACACTGGCGAATTAACACAGAAATTGCGTCGCCATGAAATACTATGTCTTCTATGACATCTCCTTTTAAATCGAGTAACGTTTCTATGGAAACGACAGGATTTTCTTTTGGGATACGAGTATCTCCTTTCCGATGCACTATTCCTTCTTTAATGCATCCGTTGCTCCCTCACACTGGCGAATTAACACAGAAATTGCGTCGCCATGAATTACTATGTCTTCTATGACATCTCCTTTTAAATCGAGTAACGTTTCTATGGAAACGACAGGATTTTTTTTGGGGTACGAGTATCTCCTTTCCGATGCACTATTCCTTCTTTTCTGCGTTCTTGTTCCCTCACACTCGCGAATTAACACAGAAATTGCGTCGCTATGAAATACTATGTGTTCTATGACATCTCCTTCTTCATCGAGTAACGTTTCTGTGGAAACGACAGGATTTTCTTTTGGGATACGAGTATCTCCTCTCCGATGCACTATTCCTTCTTTTCTGCATCCCTCGCTCCCTCACACTCGCGAATTAACACAGAAATTGCGTCGCTATGAAATACTATGTCTTCTATGACATCTCCTTTTAAATCGAGTAACGTTTCTATGGAAACTACAGGATTTTCTTTTGGGATACGAGTATCTCCTTTCCGATGCACTATTCCTTCTTTTCTGCGTTCTTGTTCCCTCACACTCGCGAATTAACACAGAAATTGCGTCGCTATGAAGTACTATGTGTTCTATGACATCTCCTTCTTCATCGAGTAACGTTTCTGTGGAAACGACAGGATTTTCTTTTGGGATACGAGTATCTCCTCTCCGATGCACTATTCCTTCTTTAATGCATCCGTTGCTCCCTCACATTGGCGAATTAACCCAGAAATTACGTCGCCATGAATTACTATGTCTTCTATGACATCTCCTTTTAAATCGAGTAACGTTTCTATGGAAACCACAAGATTTTTTTTGGGATACGAGTATCTCCTTTCCGATGCACTATTCCTTCTTTAATGCATCCGTTGCTCCCTCACACTGGCGAATTAACACAGAAATTGCGTCGCAATGAAATACTACGTGTTGTATGACATCTCCTTCTACATTGAGTAACGTTTCTATGGTAACGACAGGATTTTCTTTTGGGATACGAGTATCTCCTTTCCGATGCACTATTCCTTCTTTAATGTATCCCTTGCTCCCTCACACTGGCCAATTAACACAGAAATTACGTCGCCATGAATTACTATTTCTTCTATGACATTTCCTTTTAAATCGAGTAATGTTTCTATGGAAACGACAGGATTTTCTTTTGGGATACGAGTATCTCCTTTCCGATGCGCTATTCCTTCTTTAATGCATCCCTCGATCCCTCACACTGGCGAATTAACACAGAAATTGCGTCGCCATGAATAACTATGCCTTCTATGACATCTCCTTTTAAATCGAGTAACGTTTCTATGGAAACAACTGGAAATTATTTTGGGATACGAGTATCTCCTTTCCGATGCACTATTCCTTCTGTAATGCATCCCCTGATCCCTCACACTGGCGAATTAACACAGAAATTGCGTCGCTATGAAATACTATGTGTTCTATGACATCTGCTTTTAAATCGAGTAACGTTTGTATGGAAACGACAGGATTTTGTTTTGCGATACGAGTATCTCCTTTCCGATGCACTATTCCTTCTTTAATGCATCCCCTGATCCCTCACACTGGCGAATTAACACAGAAATTGCGTCGCCATGAAATACTATGTCTTCTATGACATCTCCTTTTAAATCGAGTAACGTTTCTCTGGAAACGACAGGATTTTCTTTTGGGATACGAGTATCTCCTTTCCGATGCACTATTCCTTCTTTAATGCATCCCCTGATCCCTCACACTGCCGAATTAACACAGAAATTGCGTCGCCATGGAATACTATGTCTTCTATGACATCTCCTTTTAAATCGAGTAACGTTTCTATGGAAACGACAGGATTCTCTTTTGGGATACGAGTATCTCCTTTCCGATGCACTATTCCTTCTTTTCTGCGTCCCTTGTTCCTTCACACTAGCGAATTAACACAGAAATTGCGTCGCCATGAATTACTATGTCTTCCATGACATCTCCTTTTAAATCGAGTAACGTTTCTATGGAAACGACAGGACTTTCTTTTGGGATACGAGTATCTCCTTTCCGATGCACTATTCCTTCTTTTCTGCGTCCCTTGTTCCTTCACACTCGCGAATTAAAACAGAAATTGCGTCGCCATGAATTACTATGTCTTCTATGACATCTCCTTTTAAATCGAGTAACGTTTCTATGGAAACGACAGGATTTTCTTTTGGGATACGAGTATCTCCTTTCCGATGCACTATTCCTTCTTTAATGCATCCCCTGATCAATCACACTGGCGAATTAACACAGAAATTGCGACGCCATGAAATACTATGTCTTCTATGAGATCTCCTTCTACATCGAGTAACGTTTCTATGGAAACAACTGGATTTTCTTTTGGGATACGAGTATCTCCTTTCCGATGCACTATTCCTTCTGTAATGCATCCCCTGATCCCTCACACTGGCGAATTAACACAGAAATTGCGTCGCTATGAAATACTATGTCTTCTATGACATCTCCTTCTACATCGAGTAACGTTTCTATGGAAACAACTGATTTTCTTTTGGGATACGAGTATCTCCTTTCCGATGCACTATTCCTTCTATAATGCATCCCCTGATCCCTCACACTGGCGAATTAACACAGAAATTCCGTCGCCATGAAATACTATGTCTTCTATGACATCTCATTTTAAATCGAGTAACGTTTCTATGGAAACAACTGGATTTTCTTTTGGGATACGAGTATCTGTTTTCTGATGCACTATTCTTCTGTAATGCTTCCCCTGATCCCTCACACTGGCGAATTAACACAGAAATTGCGTCGCTATGAAATACTATGTCTTCTATGACATCTCCGTTTAAATCGAGTAACGTTTCTATGGAAACGACAGGATTTTCTTTTGGGATACGAGTATCTCCTTTCCGATGCACTATTCCTTCTTTAATGCATCCCCTGATACCTCACACTGGCGAATTAACACAGAAATTGTGTCGCCATGAAATACTATGTCTTCTATGACATCTCCTTTTAAATCGAGCAACGTTTCTATGGAAACGGCAGGATTTTCATTTGGGATACGAGTATCTCCTTTCCGATGCACTATTCCTTCTTTTCTGCGTCCCTTGTTCCCTCACACTCGCGAATTAACACAGAAATTGCGTCGCCATGAAATGCTATGTCTTCTATGACATCTCATTTTAAACCGAGTAACGTTTCTATGGAAAGGACAGGATTTTCTTTTGGGATACGAGTATCTCCTTTCCGATGCACTATTCCTTCTTTTCTGCGTCCCTTGTTCGCTCACACTGGCGAATTAACACAGAAATTGCGTCGCCATGAATTACTATGTCTTCTATGACATCTCCTTTTAAATCGAGAAACGTTTCTATGGAATAGAAAGGATTTTCTTTTGGGATACGAGTACCTCCTTTCCGATGCACTATTCCTTCTTTAATGCATCCCCTGATCCCTCACACTGGCGAATTAACACAGAAATTGCGTCGCCATGAAATACTATGTCTTCTATGACATCTCCTTTTAAATCGAGTAACGTTTCTATGGAAACGACAGGATTTTCTTTTGGGACACGAGTATCTCCTTTCCGATGCACTATTCCTTCTTTAATGCATCCCTTGATCCCTCACACTGGCGAATTAACACAGAAATTGCTTCACCATGAAATACTATGTCTTCTATGTCATCTCCTTTTAAATCGAGTAACGATTCTATGGAAACAACTGGATTTTCTTTTGGGATTCGAGTATCTCCTTTCCGATGCACTATTCCTTCTGTAATGTATCCCCTGATCCCTCACACTGGCGAATTAACACAGAAATTGCGTCGCTATGAAATACTATGTCTTCTATGACATCTCCTTTTTAATCGAGTAACGTTTCTATGGAAACGACAGGATTTTCTTTTGGGATACGAGTATCTCCTTTCCGATGCACTATTCCTTCTTTTCTGCGTCCTTGTTCCCTCACACTCGCGAATTAACACAGAAATTGCGTCGCTATGAAATATTATGTGTTCTATGACATCTCCTTCTTCATCGAGTAACGTTTCTGTGGAAACGACAGGATTTTCTTTTGGGATACGAGTATCTCCTTTCCGATGCACAATTCCTTCTTTAATGCATCCCTTGCTCCCTCACACTAACGAATTAACACAGAAATTACGTCGCTATGAAATACTATGTCTTCTATGACATTTCCTTTTAAATCGAGTAACGTTTCTATGGAAACGACTGGATTTTCTTTTGGGATACGAGTATCTCCTTTCCGATGCACTATTCCTTCTTTAATGCATCCCCTGATCCCTCACACTGGCGAATTAACACAGAAATTGCGTCGCCATGAAATACTATGTCTTCTATGACATCTCATTTTAAATCGAGTAACGTTTCTATGGAAACAACTGGATTTTCTTTTGGGATACGAGTATCTGTTTTCTGATGCACTATTCTTCTGTAATGCTTCCCCTGATCCCTCACACTGGCGAATTAACACAGAAATTGCGTCGCTATGAAATACTATGTCTTCTATGACATCTCCGTTTAAATCGAGTAACGTTTCTATGGAAACGACAGGATTTTCTTTTGGGATACGAGTATCTCCTTTCCGATGCACTATTCCTTCTTTAATGCATCCCCTGATACCTCACACTGGCGAATTAACACAGAAATTGTGTCGCCATGAAATACTATGTCTTCTATGACATCTCCTTTTAAATCGAGCAACGTTTCTATGGAAACGGCAGGATTTTCATTTGGGATACGAGTATCTCCTTTCCGATGCACTATTCCTTCTTTTCTGCGTCCCTTGTTCCCTCACACTCGCGAATTAACACAGAAATTGCGTCGCCATGAAATGCTATGTCTTCTATGACATCTCATTTTAAACCGAGTAACGTTTCTATGGAAAGGACAGGATTTTCTTTTGGGATACGAGTATCTCCTTTCCGATGCACTATTCCTTCTTTTCTGCGTCCCTTGTTCGCTCACACTGGCGAATTAACACAGAAATTGCGTCGCCATGAATTACTATGTCTTCTATGACATCTCCTTTTAAATCGAGAAACGTTTCTATGGAATAGAAAGGATTTTCTTTTGGGATACGAGTACCTCCTTTCCGATGCACTATTCCTTCTTTAATGCATCCCCTGATCCCTCACACTGGCGAATTAACACAGAAATTGCGTCGCCATGAAATACTATGTCTTCTATGACATCTCCTTTTAAATCGAGTAACGTTTCTATGGAAACGACAGGATTTTCTTTTGGGACACGAGTATCTCCTTTCCGATGCACTATTCCTTCTTTAATGCATCCCTTGATCCCTCACACTGGCGAATTAACACAGAAATTGCTTCACCATGAAATACTATGTCTTCTATGTCATCTCCTTTTAAATCGAGTAACGATTCTATGGAAACAACTGGATTTTCTTTTGGGATTCGAGTATCTCCTTTCCGATGCACTATTCCTTCTGTAATGTATCCCCTGATCCCTCACACTGGCGAATTAACACAGAAATTGCGTCGCTATGAAATACTATGTCTTCTATGACATCTCCTTTTTAATCGAGTAACGTTTCTATGGAAACGACAGGATTTTCTTTTGGGATACGAGTATCTCCTTTCCGATGCACTATTCCTTCTTTTCTGCGTCCTTGTTCCCTCACACTCGCGAATTAACACAGAAATTGCGTCGCTATGAAATATTATGTGTTCTATGACATCTCCTTCTTCATCGCGTAACGTTTCTGTGGAAACGACAGGATTTTCTTTTGGGATACGAGTATCTCCTTTCCGATGCACAATTCCTTCTTTAATGCATCCCTTGCTCCCTCACACTAACGAATTAACACAGAAATTACGTCGCTATGAAATACTATGTCTTCTATGACATTTCCTTTTAAATCGAGTAACGTTTCTATGGAAACGACTGGATTTTCTTTTGGGATACGAGTATCTCCTTTCCGATGCACTATTCCTTCTTTAATGCATCCCCTGATCCCTCACACTGGCGAATTAACACAGAAATTGCGTCGCCATGAAATACTATGTCTTCTATGACATCTCCTTTTAAATCGAGTAACGTTTCTATGGAAACGACAGGATTTTCTTTTGGGATACGAGTATCTCCTTTCCCATGCACTATTCCTTCTTTTCTGCGTCCTTGTTCCCTCACACTCGCGAATTAACACAGAAATTGCGTCGCTATGAAATACTATGTGTTCTATGACATCTCCTTCTTCTTCGAGTAACGTTTCTGTGGAAACGGCAGGATTTTCTTTTGGGATACGAGTATCTCCTTTCCGATGCACTATTCCTTCTTTATTGCATCCCTTGCTCCCTCACACTGGCGAATTAACACAGAAATTACGTCGCCATTAATTACTATATCTTCTATGACATCTCCTTTTAAATCGAGTAAAGTTTCTATGGAAACGACAGGATTTTCTTTTGGGATACGAGTATCTCCTTTCCGATGCACTACTCCTTCTTTAATGCATCCCCTGATCCCTCACACTGGCGAATTAACACAGAAATTGCGTCGCCATGAAATACTATGTCTTCTATGACATCTCCTTTTAAATCTAGTAACGTTTCTATGGAAACAATTGGATTTTCTTTTGGGATACGAGTATCTCCTTTCCGATGCACTATTCCTTCTGTAATGCATCCCCTGATCCCTCACACTGGCGAATTAACACAGAAATTGCGTCGCTATGAAATACTATGTCTTCTATGACATCTCCTTTTAAATCGAGTAACGTTTCTATGGCAACGACAGGATTTTCTTTTGGGATACGAGTATCTCCTTTCCGATGCACTATTCCTTCCTTTCTGCGTCCCTTGTTCCCTCACACTCGCGAATTAACACAGAAATTGCGTCGCCATGAATTACTATGTCTTCTATGACATGTCGTTTTAAATCGAGTAACGTTTCTATGGAAACGACAGGATTTTCTTTTGGGATACGAGTATCTCCATTCCGATGCACTATTCCTTCTTTTCTGCGTTCTTGTTCCCTCACACTCGCGAATTAACACAGAAATTGCGTCGCTATGAAATACTATGTCTTCTATGACATCTCCTTCTTCATCGAGTAACGTTTCTGTGGAAACGACAGGATTTTCTTTTGGGATACGAGTATCTCCTTTCCGATGCACTATTCCTTCTTTAATGCATCCGTTGCTCCCTCACATTGGCGAATTAACCCAGAAATTACGTCGCCATGAATTACTATTTCTTCTATGACATTTCCTTTTAAATCGAGTAATGTTTCTATGGAAACGACAGGATTTTCTTTTGGGATACGAGTATCTCCTTTCCGATGCGCTATTCCTTCTTTAATGCGTCCCTCGATCCCTCACACTGGCGAATTAACACAGAAATTGCGTCGCCATGAATTACTATGCCTTCTATGACATCTCCTTTTAAATCGAGTAACGTTTCTATGGAAACAACTGGATATTCTTCTGGGATACGAGTATCTCCTTTCCGATGCACTATTCCTTCTGTAATGCATCCCCTGATCCCTCACACTGGCGAATTAACACAGAAATTGCGTCGCTATGAAATACTATGTGTTCTATGACATCTCCTTTTAAATCGAGTAACGTTTCTCTGGAAACGACAGGATTTTCTTTTGGGATACGAGTATCTCCTTTCCGATGCACTATTCCTTCTTTTCTGCGTTCTTGTTCCCTCACACTCGCGAATTAACACAGAAATTGCGTCGCTATGAAATACTATGTCTTCTATGACATCTCCTTTTAAATCGAGTAACGTTTCTATGGAAACTACAGGATTTTCTTTTGGGATACGAGTATCTCCTTTCCGATGCACTATTCCTTCTTTTCTGCGTTCTTGTTCCCTCACACTCGCGAATTAACACAGAAATTGCGTCGCTATGAAATACTATGTGTTCTATGACATCTCCTTCTTCATCGAGTAACGTTTCTGTGGAAACGACAGGATTTTCTTTTGGGATACGAGTATCTCCTTTCCGATGCACTATTCCTTCTTTAATGCATCCGTTGCTCCCTCACATTGGCGAATTAACCCAGAAATTACGTCGCCATGAATTACTATTTCTTCTATGACATTTCCTTTTAAATCGAGTAATGTTTCTATGGAAACGACAGGATTTTCTTTTGGGATACGAGTATCTCCTCTCCGATGCGCTATTCCTTCTTTAATGCGTCCCTCGATCCCTCACACTGGCGAATTAACACAGAAATTGCGTCGCCATGAATTACTATGCCTTCTATGACATCTCCTTTTAAATCGAGTAACGTTTCTATGGAAACAACTGGATATTCCTCTGGGATACGAGTATCTCCTTTCCGATGCACTATTCCTTCTGTAATGCATCCCCTGATCCCTCACACTGGCGAATTAACACAGAAATTGCGTCGCTATGAAATACTATGTGTTCTATGACATCTCCTTTTAAATCGAGTAACGTTTCTCTGGAAACGACAGGATTTTCTTTTGGGATACGAGTATCTCCTTTCCGATGCACTATTCCTTCTTTTCTGCGTCCCTTGTTCCTTCACACTAGCGAATTAACACAGAAATTGCGTCGCCATGAATTACTATGTCTTCTATGACATCTCCTTTTAAATCGAGTAACGTTTCTATGGAAACGACAGGATTTTCTTTTGGGATACGAGTATCTCCTTTCCGATGCACTATTCCTTCTTTTCTGCGTCCCTTGTTCCTTCACACTCGCGAATTAAAACAGAAATTGCGTCGCCATGAATTACTATGTCTTCTATGACATCTCCTTTTAAATCGAGTAACGTTTCTATGGAAACGACAGGATTTTCTTTTGGGATACGAGTATCTCCTTTCCGATGCACTATTCCTTCTTTAATGCATCCCCTGATCCCTCACACTGGCGAATTAACACAGAAATTGCGACGCCATGAAATACTATGTCTTCTATGAGATCTCCTTTTAAATCGAGTAACGTTTCTATGGAAACGACAGGATTTTCTTTTGGGATACGAGTATCTCCTTTCCGATGCACTATTCCTTCTGTAATGCATCCCCTGATCCCTCTCACTGGCGAATTAACACAGAAATTGCGTCGCTATGAAATACTATGTCTTCTATGACATCTCCTTTTAAATCGACTAACGTTTCTATGGAAACGACAGGATTTTCTTTTGGGTTACGAGTATCTCCTTTCCGATGCACTATTCCTTCTTTTCATCGTCCCTTGTTCCCTCACACTCGCGAATTAACACAGAAATTGCGTCGCCACGAAATACTATGTCTTCTATGACATCTGCTTTTAAATCGAGTAACGTTTCTATGGAAACGACAGGATCTTCTTTTGAGATACGAGTATCTCCTTTCCGATGCACTGTTCCTTCTTTAATGCAACCCCTGATCCCTCACACTGGCGAATTAACACAGATATTGCGTCGCCATGAAATACTATGTGTTCTATGACATCTCCTTCTACATCGAGTAACGTTTCTATGGAAACAAGTGGATTTACTTTTGGGATACGAGTATCTCCTTTCCGATGCACTATTCCTTCTGTAATGCATCCCCTGATCCCTCACACTGGCCAATTAACACAGAAATTGCGTCGCTATGAAATACTATGTCTTCTATGACATCTCCTTTTAAATCGAGTAACGTTTCTATGGAAACGACAGGATTTTCTTTTGGGATACGAGTATCTCCTTTCCGATGCACTATTCCTTCTTTAATGCATCCCCCGATCCCTCACACTGGTGAATTGACACAGAAATTGCGTCGCCATGAAATACTATGTCTTCTATGACATCTCCTTTTAAATCAACTAACGTTTCTATGCAAACGACAGGATTTTCTTTTGGGATACGAGTATCTCCTTTCCGATGCACTATTCCTTCTTTTCTGCGTCCCTTGTTCGCTCACACTGGCGAATTAACACAGAAATTGCGTCGCCATGAATTACTATGTCTTCTATGACATCTCCTTTTAAATCGAGAAACGTTTCTATGGAAACGAAAGGATTTTCTTTTGGGATACGAGTACCACCTTTCCGATGCACTATTCCTTCTTTAATGCATCCCCTGATCCCTCACACTGGCGAATTAACACAGAAATTGCGTCGCCATGAAATACTATGTCTTCTATGACATCTCCTTTTAAATCGAGTAACGTTTCTATGGAAACGACAGGATTTTCTTTTGGGGCACGAGTATCTCCTTTCCGATGCACTATTCCTTTTTTAATGCATCCCTTGATCCCTCACACTGGCGAATTAACACAGAAATTGCGTCACCATGAAATACTATGTCTTCTATGACATCTCCTTTTAAATCGAGTAACGTTTCTATGGAAACAACTGGATTTTCTTTTGGGATACGAGTATCTCCTTTCCGATGCACTATTCCTTCTTTTCTGCGTCCCTTGTTCCATCACAGTCGCGAATTAACACAGAAATTGCGTCGCTATGAAATACTATGTCTTCTATGACATCTCCTTTTAAATCGAGTAACGTTTCTATGGAAACGACAGGATTTTCTTTTGGGATACGAGTATCTCTTTTCCGATGCACTATTCCTTCTTTTCTGCGTCCTTGTTCCCTCACACTCGCGAATTAACACAAAAATTGCGTCGCTATGAAATACTATGTGTTCTATGACATCTCCTTCTTCATCGAGTAACGTTTCTGTGGAAACGACAGGATTTTCTTTTGGGATACGAGTATCTCCTTTCCGATGCACTATTCCTTCTTTAATGCATCCCTTGCTCCCTCACACTGGCGAATTAACACAGAAATTACGTCGCCATGAATTACTATGTCTTCTATGACATCTCCTTTTAAATCGAGTAACGTTTCTATGTAAACGACAGGATCTTCTTTTGGGATACGAGTATCTCGTTTCCGATGCACTATTCCTTCTTTAATGCATCCCTCGATCCCTCACACTGGCGAATTAACACAGAAAATGCGTCGCTATGAAATACTATGTCTTCTATGACATCTCCTTTTAAATCGAGTAATGTTTCTATGGAAACGTCAGGATTTTCTTTTGGGATACGAGTATCTCCTTTCCGATGCACTATTCCTTCTTTAATGCATCCCTCGATCCCTCACACTGGCGAATTAACACAGAAAATGCGTCGCCATGAATTACTATGTCTTCTATGACACCTCCTTTTAAATCGAGTAACGTTTCTATGGAAACGACAGGATCTTCTTTTGGGATACGAGTATCTCGTTTCCGATGCACTATTCCTTCTTTATTGCATCCCTTGCTCCCTCACACTGGCGAATTAACACAGAAATTACGTCGCCATTAATTACTATATCTTCTATGACATTTCCTTTTAAATCGAGTAAAGTTTCTATGGAAACGACAGGATTTTCTTTTGGGATACGAGTATCTCCTTTCCGATGCACTATTCCTTCTTTAATGCATCCCCTGATCCCTCACACTGGCGAATTAACACAGAAATTGCGTCGCCATGAAATACTATGTCTTCTATGACATCTCCTTTTAAACCGAGTAACGTTTCCATGGAAACAATTGGATTTTCTTTTGGGATACGAGTATCTCCTTTCCGATGCACTATTCCTTCTGTAATGCATCCCCTGATCCCTCACACAGGCGAATTAACACAGAAATTGCGTCGCTATGAAATACTATGTCTTCTATGACATCTCAATTTAAATCAAGTAACGTTTCTATGGCAACGACAGGATTTTCTTTTGGGATACGAGTATCTCCTTTCCGATGCACTATTCCTTCTTTTCTGCGTCCCTTGTTCCCTCACACTCGCGAATTAACACAGAAATTGCGTCGCCATGAATTACTATGTCTTCTATGACATCTCCTTTTAAATCGAGTACCGTTTCTATGGAAACGACAGGATTTTCTTTTGGGATACGAGTATCTCCTTTCCGATGCACTATTCCTTCTTTAATGCATCCCCTGATCCCTCACACTGGCGAATTAACACAGAAATTACGTCGCCATGAAATACTATGTCTTCTATGACATCTCCTTTTAAATCGAGTAACGTTTCTATGGAAACTACAGGATTTTCTTTTGGGATACGAGTATCTCCTATCCCATGCACTATTCCTTCTTTTCTGCAAATTGTTCCCTCACACTCGCGAATTAACACAGAAATTGCGTCGCTATGAAATACTATGTGTTCTATGACATCTCCTTCTTCATCGAGTAACGTTTCTGTGGAAACGACAGGATTTTCTTTTGGGATACGAGTATCTCTTTCCGATGCACTATTCCTTCTTTAATGCATCCGTTGCTCCCTCACATTGACGAATTAACACAGAAATTACGTCGCCATGAATTACTATGTCTTCTATGACATCTCCTTTTAAATCGAGTAACGTTTCTATAGAAACGACAGGATCTTCTTTTGGGATACGAGTATCTCGTTTC
This sequence comes from Schistocerca serialis cubense, assembly GCF_023864345.2. NCBI lineage: Eukaryota > Metazoa > Arthropoda > Insecta > Orthoptera > Acrididae > Schistocerca > Schistocerca serialis. The sequence goes on from NC_064642.1 coordinate 1,111,610, forward strand.
CGATGCACTATTCCTTCTTTAATGCATCCCTCGATCCCTCACACTGGCGAATTAACACAGAAATTGCGTCGCTATGAAATACTATGTGTTCTATGACATCTCCTGCTACATCGAGTATCGTTTCTATAGAAACGACAGGATTTTCTTTTGGGATACGAGTATCTCCTTTCCGATGCACTATTCCTCCTTTAATGCATCCCTTGCTCCCTCACACTGGCGATTTAACACAGAAAATACGTCGCCATGAATTACTATGTCTACTATGACATCTCCTTTTAAATCGAGTAACGTTTCTATGGAAACCACAGGATTTTCTTTTGGGATACGAGTATCTCCTTTCCGATGCACTATTCCTTCTTTAATGCATTCCTCGAACCCCTCACACTGGCGAATTAACACAGAAATTGCGTCGCAATGAAATACTACGTGTTGTATGACATCTCCTTCTACATTGAGTAACGTTTCTATGGAAACGACAGGATTTTCTTTTGGGATACGAGTATCTCCTTTCCGATGCACTATTCCTTCTTTAATGTATCCCTTGCTCCCTCACACTGGCGAATTAACACAGAAATTACGTCGCCATGAATTACTATTTCTTCTATGACATCTCCTTTTAAATCGAGTAATGTTTCTATGGAAACGACAGGATTTTCTTTTGGGATACGAGTATCTCCTTTCCGATGCGCTATTCCTTCTTTAATGCATCCCTCGATCCCTCACACTGGCGAATTAACACAGAAATTGCGTCGCCATGAATTACTATGCCTTCTATGACATCTCCTTTTAAATCGAGTAACGATTCTGTGGCAACGACAGGATTTTCTTTTGGGATACGAGTATCTCCTTTCCGATGCACTATTCCTTCTTTCCTGCATCCCTCGCTCCCTCACACGGGCGAATTAACACAGAAATTGCGTCGCCATGAATTACTATGTCTTCTATGACATCTCCTATTAAATCGAGTAACGTTTCTATGGAAACGACAGGATTTTCTTTTGGGATACGAGTATCTCCTTTCCGATGCACTATTCCTTCTTATCTGCATCCCTCGCTCCCTCACACTGGCGAATTAACACTGAAATTGCGTCGCTATGAAATACTATGTCTTCTATGTTATCTCCTTTTAAATCGAGTAACGTTTCTATGGAAACGACAGGATTTTCTTTTGTGATACGAGTAATTCCTTTCCGATGCACTATTCCTTCTTTTCTGCATCCCTCGATCCCTCACACTGGCGAATTAACACAGAAATTGCGTCGCTATGAAAAACTATGGGTTCGATATCTTCTCCTTCTAAATCGAGTAACGTTTCTATGGAAACGACTGGATTTTCTTTGGGATTCGACTATCTTCTTTCCGATGCACTATTCCTTTTTTACTGCATCCCTCGCTCCCTCACACTGACGAATTAACACAGAAATTGCGTCGCTATGAAATACTACGAGCTCTATGACTTCTCCTTCTAAATCGAGTAACGTTTCTATGGATACGACAGGATTTTCTTACGGGACACGAGGATCTCCTTCCGATGCACTATTCCTTCTTTACTGCATCTCTCGCTCCCTCACATAGACGAATTTACACAGAAATTGCGTCGCTATGAAATACTATGGATTCTATGACCTCACCTTCTAAATCAGGTAACGTTTCTATGGAAACGACAGGATTTTTTTTCGGATACGAGTATCTCCTTTCTGATGCATATTGCTTCTTTTCTGCATCACTCGCTCCCTCACATTGACGAATTAACACAGAAATTGCGTAGCTATGAAATACTATGGGTTCTATGACTTATCCTTCTATATCGAGTAACGTTTCTATGGAAACGAAAGGATTTTCTTTTGGGATACGAGTATCTCCTTTCCGACGCAGTATTCCTTCTTAACTGCATCCGTTGCTCCCTTACATTGTCGAATTAACACTGAATTTGCGTCGCTATGAAATACCTTGAGTTCTATGACCTCTCCTTGTAAATCGAGCAACGTTTCAATGGAAACGACAGGATTTTCTATTGGGATACGAATATCTCTTTTCAGATGCTCCACTCCTTCTTTATTGCATCTCTTCCTCCCTCAAATTGACGAATTAACGCAGAAATTGCGTCGCTCTGAAATACTATCTGTTCTATGACTTCTCCGTCTAAATCAAGTGACGTTTCTATAGAACAGACAGGATTTTCTTTTGGGATGCGAGTATCTCCTTTCTGATGCTCTATTGCTTCTTTAATGCATCCCTCGCTCCCTCACATTGACGAATTAACACAGAAATTGCGTCGGTATGGAATACTATGTGTTCTATGACTTCTCATTTTAAATCGAGTAACGTTTCTATGGAAACGACAAGATTTCCTATTTGGATACGAGTATCTCCTTTCCGATGCACTATTCCTTGTTTACTGCATCCCTTGCTCACTCACATTGACGAATTAACACAGAAATTGCGTAGCTATGTAATACTATGGGTTCTATGACTTCTCCTTCTATATCGAGTAACGTTTCTATGGAAACGACAGAATTTTCATTTGGGATACGACATTCTCCTTTCCGATGCGCCATTCCTTCTTTACTGCATCCATCGCTCCCGCACATTGACGAATTACACATAAATTGCGTCGCTATGAAATGGTATGGGTTCTATGATATTTCCTTCTAAATCGAGTAACGTTTCTATGGAAACGACAGGATTTTCTTGTGGGATGCGACTATCTCCTTTCCGATGCACTATTCCTTCTTTACAGCATCCCTCACTCCCTCACATTGACGAATTAAGACAGAAATTGCGTCGCTATGAAATACTATGTGTTCTATGACATCTCCTTCTATATCGAGTAACGTTACTATAGAATCGACAGGATTTTCTTTTGGGATACGAGTATCTCTTTTCCGATGCAATATTCCTTCTTTAATGCATCCCTCGATCCCTCACATTGACGAATTAACACAGAAATTGCGTCGCTATGAAATACCGTGGGTTCTATGACCTCTCTTTGTAAATCGAGTAACGTTTCAATGGAACCGACAGGATTTTCTTTTGGGATACGAGTATCTCCTTTCCGATGCACTATTTGTTCTTTACTGCATCCCTCGCTCCCCCACATTGACGAATTGACACAGACATTGCATCGCTATGAAATACTATAAGTTCTATGACTTCTCCTACTAAATCTAGTAATGTTTCAATGGAAACGACAGGATTTTCTTTTGGGATACGACTTTCTCCTTTCCGATGCACTATTCCTTCTTTACTGCATCCATCGCTCCCTCACATAGACGAATTAACACAGAAATTTCGTCGCTTCGTAATACTATGGGTTCTATGATATCTCCTTCTAAATCGAGTAACGTTTCTATGGAAACGATAGGATTTTCTTTTGGGTTACGAGTATCTCCTTTCCGATGCAATATACCATCTTTAATGCATCCCTCGATCCCTCACATTGACGAATTAACACAGAAATTGCGTCGCTATGAAATACTATGTGTTCAATGATTTTTTCTTCTAAATCGAGTAACGTTTGTATGGAAACGGTAGGCTTTTCTTTTGGGATATGAGTATCTCCTCTCCGATGCAGTATTCCTTCTTTACTGCATCCCTCGCTCCCTCACATTGACGAATTAACACAGAAATTGCGTCGCTATGAAATACTATGGGTTCTATGACTTCTCCTTCTAAATCGAGTAACGTTTCTATGGAAACGACAGGATTTTCTTTAGGGATACGACTATCTCCTTTCCGATGCACTATTACTTCTTTGCTGCATCCCTCGCTCCTTCACATTGACGAATTAACACAGAAATTGCGTCGCTATGAAATACTATGGGTTCTATGACTCCTCCTTCTATACCGAATAACGTTTCTATTGAACCGACAGCATTTTCTTATGGGACACGACTATCTCCTTTCTGATGCACTATTCATTCTTTATTGCGTCCCTCGCTACCTCACATTGACGAATTAACACATACATTGCGTCGCCATGAAATACTATGTGTTCTATGACATATCCTTCCAAATCGAGTATCGTTTCTATGGAAACGACAGGATTTTCATTTGGGATACGAGTATCTAGTTTCCGATGCAATATTCCTTCTTTAATGCATCCCTCGATCCCTCACATTGACGAATTAACATAGAAATAGCGTCGCCATGAAATACTATGGGTTTTATGACATCTCCTTCCAAATCGAGTATCGTTTCTATGGAAACGACAGGATTTTCTTTTGGGATACGAGCATATCCTTTCCGATGCAATATTCCTTCTTTAATGCATCCCCCGATCCTTCAGATTGACGAATTCACACAGAAATTGCGTCGTTATTAAATACTGTTGGGTCTATGACTTCTCCTTCTAAATCGAGTAACGTTTCTATGGAAACGACAGGGTTTTCTTATTTGGATACGAGTATCATCTTTCCGATGCACTATTGCTTCTTTACTGCATCCCTCGCTCCCTCACATTGACGAATTAACACAGAAATTGCGTAGCTATGAAATACTATGGATTCTATGACATCTCCTTCTGAATCGAGTAACCTTTCTATGGAAACGACAGGATTTTCTTTTGGGATACGACTATCTCCTTTCCGATGCACTACTCCTTCTTTTTTGCATCCCTCGCTCCCTCACATTGACGAATTAACAAAGAATTTGCGTCGCTATGAAACACTATGGGTTCTATGGATTCCCCTTCTAAATCGAGTAACGTTTCTATAGAAGCGGCAGGATTTTCATTTGGGATACGAGTATCTCGTTTCCGATGCACTATTGCTTGTTTACTGCATCCCTCGCCCCCTCACATTCACGAATTAACACAGAAATCGCGTGCTATGAGATTCTAAACGTCCTATGACTTCTCCCTCCAAATCGAGTAACGTTTTTATGGAAACGACAGGATTTCCTTTTTGGATACTAGTATCTCCTTTCCGATGCACTATTGCTTCTTTAATGCATCCTTCGCTCCCTCACATTGACGAATTTACACAGAAATTGCGTCGCTATGAAGTACTATGTGTTCTATGACTTCTCCTTTCAAATCGAGTAACGTTTCTGTGGAAACGACAGGATTTTCTATTGGGATACGAGTATCTCCTTTCCGATGCACTATTCCTTGTTTACTGCATGCCTCGCTCCCTCACATTGTCGAATTAACACAGAAATTGCGTAGCTATGAAATACTATGGGTTGTATGACTTCTCCATCTATATCGAGTAACGTTTCTATGGAAAATGCAGAATTTTCATTTGGGATACGACATTCTCGTTTCCGGTGCACTATTCCTTCTTTACTGCATCCTTCGCTCACTCACATTGACGAGTTAACACAGAAATTGCGTAGCTATGAAATACTATGGATTCTATGACATCTCCTTCTGAATCGAGTAACCTTTCTATGGAAACGACAGGATTTTCTTTTGGGATACGACTATCTCCTTTCCGATGCACTATTCCTTGTTTTTTGCATCCCTCGCTCCCTCACATTGACGAATTAACACAGAAATTGCGTCGCTATGAAATACTGTGGGTTCTATGACTTCTCCTTCTAAATCGAGTAACGTTTCTATGGAAACGTCAGGATTTTCTTTTTGGATACGAGGATCTTCCTTCCGATGCACTATTCCTTGTTTACTGCATCCCTCGCTCCCTCACATTGACGAATTAACAAAGAAATTGCGTAGCTATGTAATACTATGGGTTCTATGACTTCTCCTTCTATATCGAGTAACGTTTCTATGGAACCGACAGATTTTTCATTTGGGATACGACTATCTCCTTTCCGATGCACTATTCCTTCTTTACTGCATACCTCGCTACCTCACATTGACGAATTAACTCAGAAATTGCGTCGCCATGAAATACTATGGGTTTTATGACATCTCTTTCTAAATCGAGTAACGTTTCTATGGAAACGAGAGGATTTTCTTTTGGGTTACGAGTATCTCCTTTTCGATGCAATATTCCTTCTTTAATGCATCCCTTGATCCCTCACATTGACGAACTAACACAGAAATTGCGTCGCTATGAAACACTGTGGGTTCTATGACTACTCCTTCTAAATCGAGTAACGTTTCTATAGAAATGGCAGGATTTTCTTTTGGGTTACGAGTATCTCCTTTCCGATGCACTATTCCTTCTTTACTGCATCCCTCGCTCCCTCACATTGACGAATTAACACAGAAATTACGTCGCTATGAAATAGTATGGGTTCTATGATATCTCCTTCTAAATCGAGTAACGTTTCTATGGAAGCGACAGGATTTTCTTTTGCGATACGACTATCTCCTTTCCGATGGACTGTTCCTTTCCTACTGCATCCCCCACTCCCTCACATTAACGAATTAACACAGAAATTGCGTCGCTATGAACTACTATGTGTTCTATGACTTCTCCTTTTAAATCGAGTAACGTTTCTATGGAAACGACAGGATTTTCGTTTGGGATACGAGTATCTCCTTTCCGATGCACTCTTCCTTCTTTACTACATCCCTCGCTCTCTCACGTAGACGAATTTACACAGAAATTGCGTCGCTATGAAATACTATGGATTCTATGACTCCTCCTTTCAAATCGAATAACGTTTCTATGGAAACGACAGGATTTTCTCTTTGGATACGAGTATCTCCTTTCTGATGCACTTTTGCTTCTTTACTGCATCCCTCGCTCCCTCACATTGACGAATTAACACAGAAATTGCGTAGCTATGAAATACTATGGGTTCTATGACTTATTCCTCAGAATCGAGTAACGTTTCATTGGGAACGACAGTATTTTCTTTTTCGATGCGACTATCTCCTTTCCGATGCAGTATTACTTCTTTACTGCATCCCTCGCTTACTCACACTGACGAATTAACACAGAAATTGGGTCGCTATGAAATACTATGTGTTCTATGACATCTCCTTCTAAATCAAGTAACGTTTCTATGGAAACGACAGGATTTTCTTTTGGGATACGAGTATCTCCTTTCCGATGCACTATTCCTTCTTTAATGCATCTCTCGCTCCCTCACATTGACGAATTAACACAGAAATTGCGTCGCTATGAAATACTGTGTGTTCTATGACTTCTCCTTTTAAATCGAGTAACGTTTCTATGGAAACGACAGGATTTTCTTTTGGGATACGAGTATCTCCTTTCCGATGCACTATTCCTTGTTTACTGCATCCCTCGCTCCCTCACATTGACGAACTAACACAGAAATTGCGTAGCAATGAAAGACTATGGGTTCTGTGACTTCTCCTTCTAAATCGGGTAGCGTTTCTATGGAAACGACAGGATTTACTTTTGGGATACGGCTATCTCTTTTCCGATGCACTATTCCTCCGTTACTGCATCCCTTGCTCCGCACATTGGCGAATTAACACAGTAATTGCGTCGCTATGAAATACTATGTGTTCTATGTCTTCTCCTTCTAAATCGAGTAACGTTTCTATAGAAACGGCAGGATTTTCATTTGGGATACGACTATCTCCTTTCCGGCGCACTATTCCTTCTTTACTGCATCCCTCGCTCCATCACATTGACGAATTAACACAGATAGTGCGTCGCTATGAAATACTATGGGTTCTATGACATCTCTTTCTAAATCGAGTAACGTTTCTATGGATGCGACAGGATTTTCTTTTGGAATACGAGAATCTCTTTTCCGATGCATTATTCCTTCTTTACTGCATCCCTCTATAATGGATTATACTGTAAATGTTGAAAGTATGTGAATGCAGCTTGCCGCTAACTTGGTGTAATGTCTCGCACACATAAACCTGTGCAGTAAAGTAAGGGCCTCCTGTTTTATCATTAGGCTGATCTGTGATAAGACAGGCAAACAATTATACTAATGGAGGATTCTGCGTATTTTCTCTAATTTCATTCGCTCTCTCTCTCTCTCTCTCTCTCTCTGTCCTTTATCTATATACAGTTTTGCATATGATATTTCATTACGTGAACTCAGCCCAGTAGAATCTCTGGTGGAGCCCTTCGTCTTAATATTCAGCGGCTGGCTTGCTGTAAAAGATCTTTATATCTATTATTATTGTTAAGCGCTGCATTCAGTTGGGAAAATCGATCGTTCGAACAATTCGTTCATTTTACGACAGATTTAGAATTTCACATGTGTCCGAAGCCTTTTTGGACGATTTTTTATAAAATCTCGGTGATTGCAGTCTCTCTTCTTCACAACTGAAACTTCCCCACTAATTACAGGGCCAAGACAATCATCAATGATTCAGACAGAGAACTCATTCGTCATTCACTCTAGAATAAAAGGGTCACAAACCTTATTTCTGAGGAAAATTGTATATTCATTCCATCTCCATTACATGTTCCGTTTACTGTTGATTCCAAGTCTTACTTAATTTGCGTTTACAGTTTTTCTCTCTCTTCAAATAACCCGCTGGTGGCACAAACGTTAATAGCTCGCTTCAGCGAGAAGAAGAGCAAATATGTCTCTTTTAGCAACCCCATAATCTTCCAACAGATACTTCCGAAGCTGTCCTAGTTATCCGTCTATAATAACCATGGAGAATACATATATGTATCTCTGTTATTCCAAAGAATAAACGTACTAGAAAAATACCTTGGCGTCGACGAGCTGTCGGCGCATATATTACTAGAAAATCCTATCAGATACTTTTCAAAAGTGAATAAATGTGGATGATTTGATTGACCATTATTAATTATTGCGTGGTAGAGGGTAATTTTCCGTGGGGAGATTACAATGCCCCTCGCAGCGAGCGAAGTTTGTGAGCTCAATTTTGATTTACCGAACACACTTCGCGAGCTATCTATTAGTGTGGATAACCCGGAAGTGATGGTTGTCAGTCCTCCGACTGAAAAAGAATATTATGTTTAAGACAGACGAAGAAAAGAAATGTTGAAAACAGAAGAAATGAAGAGACAGTTACCGCGGCTGTATTGCTTTTACGTGCATCAAGGTGTTATGTCTGCTGTGCACAACCAAGGAAGATGATCTTTCATGATACTGTTATCAGGGTCTACCCATTCGGGAACTTTCTTAAGCAATGAAACCTTGGGAAACCTCTTAAGCCTAGACCCCCAGCCTACGGTACATAGAAGATAGGAAAGCCTACAGAAGAAAAAAAAATAGTTTTGAAATAGATCTCTAAAGGAAAGATAGGGATCGATTTATATAACGCTTTGGAGAAGAGTGATTTGTGCCTCTACCAAAAAGAAACATTTTACAATAAATAACGTAAGTTTTCGTTTTACAATCTTGTTCCTAGGACAATCTCTTGCGGTGGTAAAACTCCCCCGGGTCTTGCATGTCCCCGACGTCCACATTTGTAGTCGGTCTTCTACGCGGCCCACTTTGTAGTCGGTCTTCTACGTGGCCCACAATGGGAAGAGTAGAAGGGACAGGGATACTCGAATTCACATGCAATATTCATTCCAAAAGAATTAGCAATGACCAAAAGGGAAACTCTTCCTGTAAGAGAACTGGCTAGGTTGCACCGTCCAAGATTCCACTTTTTGAAAGCAAAATCCTTATGGCTTCATGCATCCTTTTTGTTACGACGTACTTCAAGGAATTTAGGCATTAACTATTGATGTTGCCAAAAACATCATCATATTTACTCTCATTTGAATATTCTTTTTGACTTTGCATCCCCACTTGTGCTTATAAGTCAAAAAGTTCTGACACATTTTCTATCTCTGATTTGTTCTTCGTAATTTAAAGGATTCATGCAACTTACAATAGACTTTGGATTCAAATCATCGAATAATGGAAAGTGTAGTTCATTTTATACAAAGACATAATCCATCATTTCCTTGAAAAGTCATATAATTTATCTATACTCAAAACTTTTTATTCTAAATACATATATTTCTCCGCTTGATTGCTGTAATGTAAAAATTATTAGCATTGAGGAATGCGGATTCACTTCTTTCATTTATTCTCTGATTCATACGGCGTTCATACATGCACATATATGGAAATGGATTTTTCAAACAAAATTCCCAAACGAACACGAACCATTAAATAACTACTTAATTCTATGAATATTACTTTCTTTAATCATTCATTAATAAATTAAAAACTCTTAACTTCTAATTATAACACCTTTTCCTTTTAAAGTTCAACATGAATCAGTTTACCCTCGCGTTTGATGCGAGTCTCTTACAAAGCATATCTGTGTCGTCTATATCGATTCTAACTCTCGCGCAGACGTCAACTGTTTTGCGCGGGAAATTATCTTTGCGGCGTTAACCGTCACTCACGATTCACTACCTCAACACATCCCTTCACACGTTTACACATCTAAGCGTGCACTTGAAATTATATATGAACCTTCACTCGGAACCTCTTTTGATTATTCAGCTTCATTTACGGGAAACATTTCGTTGTTCTTGAAGGTCAGTTAGATCCTTTATAAATCTTGATGACATTAGCAATGCTAAAGTTCCATGTTCACCCAAACCACAGGTGAAGCCTATCTCCACTATCTTCTTTACAACACTCGATAGTAATAGTTAGTCACTATTTCTATAGTCTATGTCTCTGATTAATTATTTCAATTTAAAGTTTTCTAACACTACACACACAGTTTATTGTTATGTTTTTTACGAGCGTTCATCTCTGTCACTCGCAACATCATTCCTCCCTATCTTCTAATCTTCATTAAATTTTTTCAAGTCATTATGGGAAAATAGCCCTTTTATTTTGTTCGATCCTGGGTATGCTAATAGATAAGCCCCAGGATTCGGAATTTGTAGGATAATGTATGGGCCAGTATATAGTAACTCCCATTTCTTTATACTTTTCTTTATTAAGGATGATTTGGTATGTCTTTTGACTAGTACCTTCTCTCCGACATGGTATGTCTCTACCCTCTTGATTAATTTATCATATTGTTGTTTTCTCTGATCAGCCTTTTTCGTCATATTTATGATGGCTTGTCTTATTTTTTCTTCCCAAGGCATCTCAGTTTCCTGAGTTTTGGGCATATGGTCAGTCCAGAAGTTTTCCTCTTTTGCTTCGAACATCAATTCACGAGGTGTATATCCAGTTGAGGAGTGGGGCATGTTATTGTATATCTGCTCAAACTCTTCCACATAATTTGCCCACGCAGTCTGCTTATTATGGCAATACGTCCTCATAAATCGATTGAATTCTCTAAAAATTCTCTCAACCAAATTGCCTTGTGGGTGGTAAAACGATGTTAGTATGTGTTTCACACCGACTTGAGACAAAGTCTGTTTCCATCGGAGTCCCGTGAATATTTTAGCATTGTCTGTTATGATCGCCTTAGGTGTACCAACATGTGGAAGATAATCCCTTATCAATCTTAATACAATTACTTTGGCTGTAGCCGCCTTTATCGGGTATAGCTTTACGTATTTCGTACACACATCGAGAAATGCCAACACATATTTAACACCACCTCTTGAAGTAGGTAACGGTCCACACAGATCGCACGAAATTAATTCTTTTGGTTCTTGGACTAATATAGAGCATAATGGGTGCTTAGTCCCTTTTGAATCCGGCTTTGTTTTTTGACAGATTATGCATCTCTTTAAGACCTCATGCACTCTGCGCTTTATGTTGGGAAAATAACAGTACCCACTTATCTTGTCTGCACATTTCGTCGCACCGAAATGTCCCCAGGTTAAATGAGTGAACCATACAAGTTTCTTTATTTGCGCCTCAGGTATACAAACACACCAACGAACTTTGTTTGGCCTTCCACAGCGGAAAAATAATACGCCATTTACCAGCTTGTAATAATTTGCCATCTGATCCGAAGGTTGCTGTTGTAACCTTTGAATGACACTTCCCCATTGAGCATCTCTCTTCTGTAACTGTGCCATATGCGCACACAAATTGACGTAGTACGTCTTAAATGGATTTTCCTGCAGCAGCAATACAGGGAATTCAGAGTTATTATATACTTCAATCTCTTTAGTCAAACCCTGCGGTGACCTTGATAGAGCGTCAGCAATAATGTTTTGCTGTCCTGAGACATGCACGATCTTAAATTGGTATTGTTGCAGAGCGAGAGTCCATCTAGCCAGTCTGGGGTGTAACAGTTTACACGTTTGTAAAAACGTTAATGATTGATGATCGCAATATACGATAGTCTTTGACCCATATAGATAATAATGAAATTTTTTAAAACCCCAGACGACTGCAAGAGCCTCTAATTCTGTCGTCGTGTAAGTTCGTTCACAGTTGGACAAAACACGACTGGCAAACGCAATAGGACAGAAGGTGAGTTGTCCATTTATCTTGCGTACTTGGAAAAGACACGCTCCAAGACCCACATTCGACGAATCTGTTGACAAGTAAAATTCTTCTTGCATGTCCGGATGGTACAAAAGCGGTGCATTTACTAATTGCTTCTTTATCTCCTCGAATGCTTCTTGACACTCTAATGTCCAGAGCCAGGGCACATCCTTCTTCAGCAAACTATTTAGAGCTGCTGCATTCATGGCCTGATTTGTCATAAATCTTCTAAAAAATGAGGCAAGACCCATAAACCCTTTTAATTGTCTCCTATTTCTGGGTGTTGGAAACTTACTAATCGCAATTAGCTTCTCCTTGGTTGGTAAAATTCCCTTTGCGTCCATTATATGCCCCAGGAACTTGATTCTGTTTACTGCAAAATGGGATTTCTGTAGGTTAGCAGTTATTCCCATGGTTTTGAACACGTCCAACACCCGTCTCGGTAAGGTAATATGCTCCTCCCAAGTCTTCGATGCAATAAGGAAATCATCAACAAACACTGTTATCCTGGTTCTTAGTTCTGGGCCTAGTGCATAATCTAGAGCTGCTATAAAGATTCCAGCACTAATGTTGAGTCCGAAAGGAACTGCAGTAAATTGGTAACTTCTTCCGGAATAAATGAAAGCCGTATATTTCCTTGATGACTCATCCAGCTTGACTTGCCAATAAGAACTCCGCAAATCAATGCTTGTCAAATATTGGACATCCTGGAACCGTTGTATAAGTTCGTCTATGTTTTCCGGATGTGTTCTCACTGGAATTATGATTTTATTTATTTCTCTGGCGTCGAGTACCAGTCTCACAGTCCCATTTGCTTTTGGCACGACCAACAATGGGGAGCAGTATGGGCTCGTAGAGGGTTCAATCAAACCCCATTTCAACATGCGATCTATTTCTTTCTGAACTTGAGCCTTTAACCTTCAGGGAACAGGATAGAAAGTTCTACAATACGTTTCGTGCGGCTTAACGTAGAGATGGCATATGTATCCCTTAATAACTCCTGGCCTTTCATCAAACACGTTTTTATACGCTAATAATAATTCTTTTAGCTGCTTCTTCTGATCTTCAGTAATGCAGTCGGATTCATTTAACTTTTCATACACTAACTGACCGAAATCTCCTTTGACTTGGAACTCATTAATTACGTGCTGTTTAGAATTTTGTGCCGTCCTGATTACTTGCACACTGATCTCACAATTATATTTTCTTGTAAGGCTTTCCTTTTTCAACAAGCCCAACTCAATTTCTTGTTTATTTACATTTAACCAAATTTTTCCTGTTTTAAAATCTATTCTGCATCCGTATTGACGTAGGCTGTCGACTCCGATAATGCAGTCTACCACCAAATTTTTCACAACAAGGAATGTGCTTAATATTGCTACATTTCCGACTTCTACACCAAGTAGTGACTGCACTTTTACATTAGCCGATCTAGCCCCAACGGCGCCTATTATTCTGCAATTTTGAACTGGAAAAATTGGTACTCGTCTTATATTTCTGATCTTGTTGAATAGAGCCTCCGAAATAACATTTGTGGTTGCAGCTGTGTCTAAAACCGCCACTATAGGTACAGTATCCAAAATGACTTGCACTTCGGCTACTGCCACCAGTTCCTTATCCTCATCTTGTGGTTCTAAGTCCTCGGTCAGTTCATCTGCCAGTAATCGTCCATCATTATACGTTAGCATGGGTACACATATCCTGTTGCCCCTCAACCAATTGTTGACCGCTCCTCCGGGGCACGAGTGGGTCCTTACAAGTTTGTTGGATTTTGATTTGCCTGCTGGTTGACATCATCCGTCACTTCGGTAATTACCGGTTGATTCGTAGATGTCCGTCCCCACTGATGTTGATTATTCGAATTCATTCCCCCCGGTTGATTCCACTTTCTATTACTGTTATTATTCCAGGCTTGGGGTCTGAAATTCCTTTCGTTCCCCCACACGGGATTGTATCTTTTCCCATTCCTGTTGTTCCTTGGATAGCCCCTCGCAAGACTATTGCCGGTATTACTATTGAGATTTTGAGGTGTTTCTCGACTATTTAACGATCTCTGTGCATTCCCTTGCCTACCATTTGGCGGAGGTTCTATCTCCCTATATTGGAATCTGTTATTGCGGGCTTTCTGGTTGTTCTCTTCAATAATATCTATATGGTCTAACGTCGTGAGGAACGACTCCAAGTCTTTATCATTGCCGTAAATCAATTGATTCCGGATGCTAATTGGCAGTCTTGCCTTAAGTATGTTTATTATGTCTGGCAAGGGCATAGGTCTGCCCCAGTATCTAGTTTTATTTATATATTTTTCAAAATACTTCCTAAGGCTTCCTTTTGAAAAGGAGAAAGGCTCTGGGTAGAGCACCTCCTGCCTTAGGCGTTCCTGTACCCCTTCTGACCAGAACTTTGCTAAAAACGCCTTCTCAAAATCGTCATATGTCGAGCAAACAGAAGTCATGTCCGAGGCCCAAATCGCCCCCGAACCTTGTATATATCCTGTAACGAAACTGATCTTCTGCCACTCCGACCAATTTCTGGGTAGCACTCCTCTGAAACTTCGAATAAAAACAATTGGATGGACCCCCCTTTTGTCAGTGTTCAAAATCTGGAATTGCCGATGCTTTATCATTTTTTCTTCGGCATGGCAAAGGCTTTCGTAATCTCCGTTAGATAAAAATTCACGCGAACAACTAGCTCGTGGCAATTTAATGTTTGAGTTACTCACACCAGTCGGTATCGTGTGCGAATGTGCAGTAACTGGCTCTATAGTCGCTCCCAACTTCCTGCTGGCCTGTATTCATTTGTTCTGAGCCTTGTTGTGAAACGCGTATCGACTCTTCTATCGTTTGTTTCCAATGCTCGAAATCAGCACCTAACTGCTGTCGCACTTCCTCAAGTCCTTTCGCAAACAAATTCTCTTCCTGTTTGCAGATAGACTCTGGAATGCTGCCTTAACATTTTGCTCAACGTTTTCACACATTAGCCTTTTGTTTTCTAATGTGATTTCGGATAATTTACCCGTTAATACATTAATTTGGTGGTCTATAACATCTTGACGCTCTGTCAGATGTTCAACACTTTCCTTTAGGTTAGTCTGCGTACGTGCCAACTCAGGAAGTTGCGCAATTGCACATGACATGGCATCTTGCTTTGGTACAAATTGCGGAACCATTTCCACCTGTTCCCGGACGGTATCTATCTTAATAGCCACATACTCCTTCATTTCTACACGTACGCGGTGAGTAGATTCCTCACATTGAGCTTTCACCAATTCTATTTGTGCAGTTAATTTTCGTTCCGTCTCTTCGGGCTGATCTTTAAGTTCCTTTGTCTTAGCCTCTATCCGCTGCTCTAATTCGGAAAAACTGTCTTGTAACTGCTGCTTAATCTCAGTTTTCAAATTTTCCTGCCCTTCCGTAACTGAGGCTAATTTCGCGTTCAAATCATTTTGCCCTTCAGTGACTGAGGCTAATTTTGTATTCATATTATTCATGCTCTCGGTTATCATCTGCATCTGTCTCATGATAATGACCAATGGATCTAACCCATGTTGCGTACTTGCCGTTTCATCTCCAGCCGTGTCTACAGGGCGTTCTCTTGCGCTATCTGTAGCGATCGGTTCTACAACACTTCTTACTACCTCATTATTATCTGTGCTAACAGCTGAAGGCTGTTGCGTGCTGCTCTGCTCTGCTTGACTCATCTTAAACATTGCCCTAGTTAAAACCATATAAATGTTCTACCGTCAATATATATATCTCTCCCTTCTACTGTCACTATATGTAACTCCGTTCACACAAGAGTACTTCTGTGGCTACTTTCTTACTGTTCTTATATAAATAAATGCAACTGGGGCAGGTCAATCAAACTACATCTAGCATGAACACAATTAATCTATGTTCAATTATCCAATAATACTAAATAGAAAAGCGTATTCTTCACCTACATTATAGACCTGGCCTTTTCTCTGCGCCCAGCGTTTTGTTTTATGTTCTTATTTGTAGATCCACTTAATTTGACTGCGAGTATTTCTTCTCTTTTCCAAGCGTCAGTTGAGTCGGCTCGTCGTAGTTCACATGAACAGAGAACAAAATTATTTTAACAACGTCCAAAAACGTGCCCTGTCACGGATTGGCCATTATAATGGATTATACTGTAAATGATGAAAGTATGTGAATGCAGCTTGCCGCTAACTTGGTGTAATGTCTCTCACACATAAACCTGTACAGTAAAGTAAGGGCCTCCTGTTTTATCTTTAGGCTGATCCGTGATAAGACAGGCAAACAATTATACTAATGGAGGATTCTGCGTATTTTCTCTAATTTCATTCGCTTTCCCCCTCTCTCTCTCTCCCCCTCTCTCTCTGTCCTTTATCTATATACAGTTTTAAGTATAATATTTCATGACGTGAACTCAGCCCAATAGAATCTCTGGTGGAGCCCTTCGTCTTAATATTCAGCGGCTGGCTTGCTGTAAAAGATCTTTATATCTATTATTATTGTTAAGCGCTGCATTCAGTTGGGAAAATCGATCGTTCGAACAATTCGTTCATTTTACACCAGATTTAGAATTTCACATGTGCCCGAAGCCTTATTGGACGATTTTTTATAAAATCTCGGTAATTGCAGGCTCTCTTCGTCACAACTGAAATTTCCCCACTAATTACAGAGCCAAGTCAATCATCAACGATTCAGACAGAGAACTCATTCGTCATTCACTCTAGAATGAAAGGGTCACAAACCTTATTTCTGAGGAAAATTGTATATTCAATCCATCTCCATTACTTGTTCCGTTTTCTGTTGATTCCAAGTCTTACTTAATTTGCGTTTACAGTTTTTCTCTCTCTTCAAATAACCCGCTAGTGGCACAAACGTTAATAGCTCGCTTCAGCGAGAAGAAGAGCAAATATGTCTCTTTTAGCAACCCCATAATCTTCCAACAGATACTTCCGAAGCTGTCCTAGTTATCCGTCTATAATAACCATGGAGAATACATATATGTATCTCTGTTATTCCAAAGAATAAACGTACTAGAAAAATACCTTGGCGTCGACGAGGTGTCGGCGCATATATAACTAGAAAATCCGATCAGATACTTTTCAAAAGTGAATAAATGTCGATGATTTGATTGACCATTATTAAATATTGCGTGGTAGAGGGTAATTTTCCGTGGGGAGATTACACCTCGCTCCCTCACATTGACGAATTAACACAGAAATTGCGTCGCTATGAAATACTATGCGTTCTATGACTTTTCGTTCTAAATCGAATATCGTTTCTATGGAAACGACAGGATTTCCTTTTGGGATACGAGTATCTCCTTACGATGCACTATTCCTACTTTATTGAATCACTCGGTCCCTGACACTGAACAATTAACACAGAAACTGCGTCGCAATGAAATACTATGGGTTCAATTACATCTCCTTCTAAATCGAGTAACGTTTCTACCGAAACGACAGGATTTTCTTTTGGGATACGAGTATCTCCTTTCCGATGCACTATTCCTTCTTTACTGCATCCCTCGCTCCCACACATTGACGAATTAACACAGAAATTGCGTCGCATTGAAATACTATAGGTTCTATGACTTCTCTTTCTAAATCGAGTAACGTTTCTATGGAAACGACAGGATTTTCTTTTGGGATACGAGTATCTCCTTTCCGATACA
The DNA here is from genome assembly GCF_023864345.2 of Schistocerca serialis cubense. Taxonomy (NCBI): domain Eukaryota; kingdom Metazoa; phylum Arthropoda; class Insecta; order Orthoptera; family Acrididae; genus Schistocerca; species Schistocerca serialis. The sequence continues at coordinate 1,129,517 of NC_064642.1, forward strand.
CTATTCCTTCTTTACTGCATCCCTCGCTCCCTCACATTGACGAATTAACACAGAAATTGCGTCGCATTGAAATACTATAGGTTCTATGACTTCTCTTTCTAAATCGAGTAACGTTTCTATGGAAACGACAGGATTTTCTTTTGGGATACGAGTATCTCCTTTCCGATGCACTATTCCTTCTTTACTGCATCCCTCGCTCCCTCACATTGACGAATTAACACAGAAAATGCGTCGCTATGAAATACTATGTGTTCTATGGCATCTCCTTCTAAATCGAGTAACATTTCTATAGAAACGACAGGATTTTCTTTTGGGATACGAGTATCTCCTTTCCGATGCACTATTGCTTCTTTACTGCATCCCTCGCTCCCTCACATTGACGAATTAACACAGAAATTGCGTCGCTATGAAATACTATGGGTTCTGTGACATCTCCTTCTTAATCGAGTAACGTTTCTATGGAAACGACTGGATTTTCTTTGAGGATACGACTATCTCCTTTCCGATGCACTATTCCAAATTTAATGCATCCCTCGTTCCCTCACATTGACGAATTAACACTGAAATTGCGTCGCTATGATATACTACGGGTTCTATGACTCCTCCTTCTAAATCGAGTAACGTTTCTATAGAAACGAGAGGATTTTCATTTGGGATACGACTATCTTCTTTCCGATGCACTATTCCTTCTTTACTGCATCCCCCGCTCCCCCACATTGACGAATTAACACGGAAAATGCGTCGCTACGAAATGCTTTGTGTTCTATGACTTCTCCTTCTAAACCGAAAAACGTTTCTATGCAAACCACAGGATTTACTTTTGGGATACGAGTATCTCCTTTCCGATGCACTATTCCTTCTTTACTGCATCCCCCGCTCCCTCACATTGACGAATTAACAGGGAAAATGCGTCGCTATGAAATACTATGGGTCCTATGGCATCTCCTTCTAAATCGAGTAACGTTTCTATGGGAACGACAGGATTTTCTTTTGGGATACGAGTATTTCCTTTCCGATGCACTATTCCTTCTTTACTGCATCCCTCGCTCCCTCACATTGACGAATTAACACAGAAATTGCGTCGCTATGAGATACAAGGGGTTCTATGACATCTCCTTCTAAATCGAGTGACGTTTCTATGGAAACGGCAAAATGTTCTTTTGGGATACGAGTATCTCCTTTCCGAAGCACTATTCCTTCTTTAATGCATCCCTCGCTCATTCACATTGACGAATTAACACAGAAATTGCGTCGCTAAGTAATACTATGTGTTCTATGTCTTCTCCTTCTACATCGAGTAACGTTTCTATGGAAGCGATTCGATTTTCTTTAGGGATACGACTATCTCCTTTCCGATGCACTATTCCTTCTTTACTGCATCCCTCGCCCCCTCACATTGACGAATTAACACAGAAATTGCGTCGCTATTACATACTATGGGTTCTATGACTTCTCCCTCTAATTCGGGTAACGTTTCTATGGAAACGACAGGATTTTCTTTTGGGATACGACTATCTCCTTTCCCATGTACTATTCCTTCTTTACTGCATCCCTCGCTGCCTCACATTGACGAATTAACACAGAAATTGCATCGGGATGAAATACTATGGATTCTATGACATCTCCTTCTAAATCGAGTAATGTTCCTATGGAAACGACAGCATTTTCTTTTGGGATACGAGTATCTCCTTTCCGATGCAATATTCCTACATAATGCATCCCTCGCTCATTCACATTGACGAATTAACACAGAAATTGCGTCGCTATGAAATACTATGTGTTCTATGTCTTCTCCTTCTAAATCGAGTACGTTTCTATAGAAACGACAGGATTTTCATTTGGGATACGAGTATCTCCTTTCCGATGCACTATTGCTTCTTTACTGCATCCCTCGCTCCCTCACATTGACGAATTAATACAGAAACTGCGTAGCTATGAAATACTATGGGTTCTATGACTTCTCCCTCTAATTCGGGTAACGTTTCTATGGAAACGACAGGATTTTCTTTTGGGATAAGACTATCTCCTTTCCGATGCACGATTCCTTCTTTACTGCATCCCTCGCTCCCTCACATTGACGAATTAACACAGAAATTGCATCGCTATGAAATGCTATGTGTTCTATGACTTCTCCTTCAAAATTGAGTAACGTTTCTATGGAAATGACAGGATTTTCTTTTGGGATACGACTATCTCCTTTCCGATGCAGTATTCCTTCTTTTCTGCATCCCTCGCTCCCTCACATTGACGAATTAACACAGAAATTGTGTCGCTATGAAGTACTATGGGTTCTATGACTTCTCGTTCTAAATCGAGTATCGTTTCTATTGAAACGACAGGATTTTCTTTTGGGATCCGAGTATCGCCTTACGATGCATTATTCCTTCTTTACTGCATCCCTCGCTGCCTCACATTGACGAATTAACACAGAAATTGCATCGGGATGAAATACTATGGATTCTATGACATCTCCTTCTAAATCGAGTAATGTTCCTATGGAAACGACAGCATTTTCTTTTGGGATACGAGTATCTCCTTTCCGATGCAATATTCCTACATAATGCATCCCTCGCTCATTCACATTGACGAATTAACACAGAAATTGCGTCGCTATGAAATACTATGTGTTCTATGTCTTCTCCTTCTAAATCGAGTACGTTTCTATAGAAACGACAGGATTTTCATTTGGGATACGAGTATCTCCTTTCCGATGCACTATTGCTTCTTTACTGCATCCCTCGCTCCCTCACATTGACGAATTAATACAGAAACTGCGTAGCTATGAAATACTATGGGTTCTATGACTTCTCCCTCTAATTCGGGTAACGTTTCTATGGAAACGACAGGATTTTCTTTTGGGATAAGACTATCTCCTTTCCGATGCACGATTCCTTCTTTACTGCATCCCTCGCTCCCTCACATTGACGAATTAACACAGAAATTGCATCGCTATGAAATGCTATGTGTTCTATGACTTCTCCTTCAAAATTGAGTAACGTTTCTATGGAAATGACAGGATTTTCTTTTGGGATACGACTATCTCCTTTCCGATGCAGTATTCCTTCTTTTCTGCATCCCTCGCTCCCTCACATTGACGAATTAACACAGAAATTGCGTCGCTATGAAATACTATGGATTCCATTACATTTGCTTCTAAATCGAGTTACGTTTCTATGGAAACGACAGGATTTTCTTTTGGGATACAACTGTCTCCTTTCCCATGTACTAGTCCTTCTTTACTGCATCCCTCGCTACCTCACATTGACGAAATAACTCAGAAATTGCGTCGCCATTAAATACTATGGATTTTATGACATCTCCTTCTAAATCGAGTAACGTTCCTACGGAAACGACAGGATTTTCTTTTGGGATACGAGTATCTCCTTTCCGTTGCAATATTTCTTCATAATGCATCCCTCGATCCCTCACATTGACGAATTAACACAGAAATTGCGTCACTATGAAATACTATGTGATCTATGACTTCTCCTTCTCAATCGAGTAACGTTTCTACGGAAACGGCAGGATTTTCTTTTCGGATACGAGTATCTCCTTTCCGATACACTACTCCTTCTTTACTGCATGCCTCGCTCCCTCACATTGACGAATTAACACAGAAATTGCGTCGCTATGAAATACTAGGGGTTCTATGACATCTCCTTCTAAATCGAGTAACGTTTCTATGGAAACGACAGGATTTTCATTTTGGATACGAGTATCTCCTTTTCAATGCACTATACCTTCTTTACTGCATCCCTCGCTTGCTCTCATTGACGAATTAACACAGAAATTGCGTAGCTATGAAATACTATGGGGTCTATGACATCTCCTTCTAAATCGAGTAACGTTTCTATGGAAACGACAGGATTTTCTTTTTGGATACGAGTATCTCCTTTCCGATGCACTATACCTTCTTTACTGCATCCCTCGCTTGCTCTCATTGACGAATTAACACAGAAATTGCGTAGCTATGAAATACTATGGGTTCTATGACATCTCCTTTTAAATCGAGTAACGTTTCTATGGAAACGACAGGATTTTCATTTGGAAATCGACAATCTCCTTTCCGATGCATTATTCCTTCTTTGATGCATCCCTCGCTCGCAGACATTGGGAAATTAACACAGAAATTGCGTCGCTATGAAATACTATGGGTTCTATGACTTCTCGTTCTAAATCGAGTATCGTTTCTATTGAAACGACAGGATTTTCTTTTGGGATCCGAGTATCGCCTTACGATGCATTATTCCTTCTTTACTGCATCCCTCGCTCCCTCACATTGACGAATTAACACAGAAATTGCATCGCAATGAAATGCTATGTGTTCTATGACTTCTCCTTCAAAATTGAGTAACGTTTCTATGGAAATGACAGGATTTTCTTTTGGGATACGACTATCTCCTTTCCGATGCAGTATTCCTTCTTTTCTGCATCCCTCGCTCCCTCACATTGACGAATTAACACAGAAATTGCGTCGCTATGAAATACTATGGATTCCATTACATTTGCTACTAAATCGAGTTACGTTTCTATGGAAACGACAGGATTTTCTTTTGGGATACAACTGTCTCCTTTCCCATGTACTAGTCCTTCTTTACTGCATCCCTCGCTACCTCACATTGACGAAATAACTCAGAAATTGCGTCGCCATTAAATACTATGGATTTTATGACATCTCCTTCTAAATCGAGTACCGTTCCTACGGAAACGACAGGATTTTCTTTTGGGATACGAGTATCTCCTTTCCGTTGCAATATTTCTTCATAATGCATCCCTCGATCCCTCACATTGACGAATTAACACAGAAATTGCGTCACTATGAAATACTATGTGATCTATGACTTCTCCTTCTCAATCGAGTAACGTTTCTACGGAAACGGCAGGATTTTCTTTTCGGATACGAGTATCTCCTTTCCGATACACTACTCCTTCTTTACTGCATGCCTCGCTCCCTCACATTGACGAATTAACACAGAAATTGCGTCGCTATGAAATACTATGGGTTCTATGACATCTCCTTCTAAATCGAGTAACGTTTCTATGGAAACGACAGGATTTTCTTTTTGGATACGAGTATCTCCTTTTCAATGCACTATACCTTCTTTACTGCATCCCTCGCTTGCTCTCATTGACGAATTAACACAGAAATTGCGTAGCTATGAAATACTATGGGGTCTATGACATCTCCTTCTAAATCGAGTAACGTTTCTATGGAAACGACAGGATTTTCTTTTTGGATACGAGTATCTCCTTTCCGATGCACTATACCTTCTTTACAGCATCCCTCGCTTGCTCTCATTGACGAATTAACACAGAAATTGCGTAGCTATGAAATACTATGGGTTCTATGACATCTCCTTTTAAATCGAGTAACGTTTCTATGGAAACGACAGGATTTTTTTTTGGAAATCGACAATCTCCTTTCCGATGCATTATTCCTTCTTTGATGCATCCCTCGCTCGCAGACATTGGGAAATTAACACAGAAATTGCGTCGCTATGAAATACTATGGGTTCTATTACATCTCCTTCTTAATCGAGTAACGATTCTATGGAAACAACAGTATTTTCTTTTGGGATACGAGTATCTCCTTTCCGATGCACAATTCCTTCTTTACTGCATCCCTCGCTCACTCACATTGACGAATTAACACTGAAATTGCGTCGCCATGAAATACTATGGATCTATGACATCTGTTTCTAAATCGAGTAACGTTTCTATGGAAACGACAGGATTTTCATTTGGGATACGACTATCTCGTTTCCGATGCACTATTCCTTCTTTACTGCATCCCCCGCTCCCTCACATTGACGAATTAACACGGAAAATGCGTCGCTATGAAATACTATGGGTTCTATGGCATCTCCTTCTAAATCGAGTAACGTTTCTATGGAAACGACAGGATTTTCTTTTGGGATACGAGTATCTACCCCCCCATGAACCATGGACCTTCCCGTTGGTGGGGAGGCTTGCGTGCCTCAGCGATACAGATGGCCGTACCGTAGGTGCAACCACAACGGAGGGGTATCTGTTGAGACGCCAGACTAACGTGTGGTTCCTGAAGAGGGGCAGCAGCCTTTTCAGTAGTTGCAAGGGCAACAGTCTGGATGATTGACTGATCTGGCCTTGTAACAATAACCAAAATGGCCTTGCTGTGCTGGTACTGCGAACGGCTGAAAGCAAGGGGAAACTACAGCTGTAATTTTTCCCGAGGGCTTGCAGCTTTACTGTATGATTAAATGATGATGGCGTCCTCTTGGGTAAAATATTCTGGAGGTAAAATAGTCCCCCATTCGGATCTCCGGGCGGGGACTACTCAAGAGGATGTCGTTATCAGGAGAAAGAAAACTGGCGTTCTACGGATCGGAGCGTGGAATGTCAGATCCCTTAATCGGGCAGGTAGGTTAGAAAATTTAAAAAGGGAAATGGATAGGTTGAAGTTAGATATAGTGGGAATTAGTGAAGTTCGGTGGCAGGAGGAACAAGACTTCTGGTCAGGTGACTACAGGGTTATAAACACGAAATCAAATAGGGGTAATGCAGGAGTAGGTTTAATAATGAATAGGAAAATAGGAATGCGGGTAAGCTACTACAAACAGCATAGTGAACGCATTATTGTGGCCAAGATAGATACGAAGCCCACGCCTACTACAGTAGTACAAGTTTATATGCCAACTAGTTCTGCAGATGACGAAGAAATTGAAGAAATGTATGATGAAATAAAAGAAATTATTCAGATTGTGAAGGGAGACGAAAATTTAATAGTCATGGGTGACTGGAATTCGAGTGTAGGAAAAGGGAGAGAAGGAAACATAGTCGGTGAATATGGATTGGGGGACAGAAATGAAAGAGGAAGCCGCCTGGTCGAATTTTGCACAGAGCACAACATAATCATAACTAACACTTGGTTTAAGAATCATGAAAGAAGGTTGTATACATGGAAGAACCCTGGAGATACTAAAAGGTTTCAGATAGATTATATAATGGTAAGACAGAGATTTAGGAACCAGGTTTTAAATTGTAAGACATTTCCAGGGGCAGATGTGGACTCTGACCACAATCTATTGGTTATGACCTGTAGATTAAAACTGAAGAAACTGCAAAAAGGTGGGAATTTAAGGAGATGGGACCTGGATAAACTAAAAGAACCAGAGGTTGTACAGAGATTCAGGGAGAGCGTAAGGGAGCAATTAACAGGAATGGGGGAAATAAATACAGTAGAAGAAGAATGGGTAGCTTTGATAGATGAAGTAGTGAAGGCAGCAGAGGATCAAGTAGGTAAAAAGACGAGGGCTAGTAGAAATCCTTGGGTAACAGAAGAAATATTGAATTTAATTGATGAAAGGAGAAAATATAAAAATGCAGTAAGTGAAACAGGCAAAAAGGAATACAAACGTCTCAAAAATGAGATCGACAGGAAGTGCAAAATGGCTAAACAGGGATGGCTAGAGGACAAATGTAAGGATATAGAGGCCTATCTCACTAGGGGTAAGATAGATACCGCCTACAGGAAAATTAAACAGACCTTTGGAGATAAGAGAACAACTTGTATGAATATCAAGAGCTCAGATGGAAACCCAGTTCTAAGCAAAGAAGGGAAAGCAGAAAGGTGGAAGGAGTATATAGAGGGTCTATACAAGGGCGATGTACTTGAGGACAATATTATGGAAATGGAAGAGGATGTAGATGAAGATGAAATGGGAGATATGATACTGCGTGAAGAGTTTGACAGAGCACTGAAAGACCTGAGTCGAAACAAGGCCCCTGGAGTAGACAATATTCCATTGGAACTACTGACGGCCGTGGGAGAGCCAGTCATGACAAAACTCTACCATCTGGTGAGCAAGATGTATGAAACAGGCGAATTACCCTCAGACTTCAAGAAGAATATTATAATTCCAATCCCAAAGAAAGCAGGTATTGACAGATGTGAAAATTACCGAACTATCAGCTTAATAAGTCACAGCTGCAAAATACTAACACGAATTCTTTACAGACGAATGGAAAAACTAGTAGAAGCCAACCCCGGGGAGGATCAGTTTGGATTCTGTAGAAACACTGGAACACGTGAGGCAATACTGACCTTACGACTTATCTTAGAAGAAAGATTAAGGAAAGGCAAACCTACGTTTCTAGCATTTGTAGACTTAGAGAAAGCTTTTGACAATGTTGACTGGAATACTCTCTTTCACATTTTAAAGGTGGCAGGGGTAAAATACAGGGAGCGAAAGGCTATTTACAATTTGTACAGAAACCAGATGGCAGTTATAAGAGTCGAGGGACATGAAAGGGAAGCAGTGGTTGGGAAGGGAGTAAGACAGGGTTGTAGCCTCTCCCCGATGTTGTTCAATCTGTATATTGAGCAAGCAGTAAAGGAAACAAAAGAAAAATTCGGAGTAGGTATTAAAATTCATGGAGAAGAAATAAAAACTTTGAGGTTCTCCGATGACATTGTAATTCTGTCAGAGACAGCAAAGGACTTGCAAGAGCAGTTGAATGGAATGGACAGTGTATTGAAAGGAGGATATAAGATGAACATCAACAAAAGCAAAACAAGGATAATGGAATGTAGTCTAATTAAGTCGGGTGATGCTGAGGGAATTAGATTAGGAAATGAGGCACTTAAAGTAGTAAAGGAGTTTTGCTATTTGGGGAGCAAAATAACTGATGATGGTCGAAGTAGAGAGGATATAAAATGTAGGCTGGCAATGGCAAGGAAAGCGTTTCTGAAGAAGAGAAATTTGTTAACATCCAGTATTGATTTAAGTGTCAGGAAGTCATTTCTGAAAGTATTCGTATGGAGTGTAGCCATGTATGGAAGTGAAACATGGACGATAAATAGTTTGGACAAGAAGAGAATAGAAGCTTTCGAAATGTGGTGCTACAGAAGAATGCTGAAGATTAGATGGGTAGATCACGTAACTAATTAGGAAGTATTGAATAGGATTGGGGAGAAGAGAAGTTTGTGGCACAACTTGACCAGAAGAAGGGTTCGGTTGGTAGGACATGTTCTGAGGCATCAAGGGATCACCAATTTAGTATTGGAGGGCAGCGTGGAGGGTAAAAATCGTAGAGGGAGACCAAGAGATGAATACACTAAGCAGATTCAGAAGGATGTAGGTTGCAGTAGGTACTGGGAGATGAAAAAGCTTGCACAGGATAGAGTAGCATGGAGAGCTGCATCAAACCAGTCTCAGGACTGAAGACCACAACAACACAAACAACACGAGTATCTCCTTTCCGATGCACTATTCCTTCTTTACTGCATCCCTCGCTCCCTCACATTGACGAATGAACACAGAAATTGCGTCGCTATGAAATACTAGGGGTTCTATAACTTCTCCTTCTAAATCGAGTAACGTTTCTATGGAAGCGATTCGATGTTCTTTAGGGATGCGACTATCTCCCTTCCGATGCACTATTCCTTCTTTACTGCATCCCTTGCCCCCTCACATTGACGAATTAACACAGAAATTGCGTCGCTATTACATACTACGGGTTCTATGACTCCTCCTTCTAAATCGACTAACGTTTCTATGGAAACGACAGGATTTTCTATTGGGATACGACTATCTCCTTTCCCAAGTACTACTCCCTCTTTACTGCATCCCTCGCTGCCTCACATTGACGAATTAACACAGAAATTGCGTCGGGATGAAATAGTATGGATTCTATGACATCTCCTTCTAAATCGAGTAACGTTCCTATGGAAACGACAGCTTTTTCTTTTGGGATACGAGTATCTCCTTTCCGATGCAATATTCCTACATAATGCATCCCTCGATCCCTCACATTGACGAATTAACACAGAAATTGCGTCACTATGAAATACTATGTGTTCTATGACTTCTCCTTTTAAATCGAGTAACGTTTCTTAGGAAACGGAAGGATTTTCTTTTGGGATACGAGTATCTCCTTTCCGATGCACTAAACCTTCTTTACTGCATCCCTCGCTCATTCACATTGACGAATTAACACAGAAATTGCGTCGCTATGAAATACTATGGGTTCTATGACTTTTCCTTCTAAATCGAGTAACGTTTCTATGGAAACGACTGGATTTTCTTTTGGGATACGACTATCTCCTTTCCGATGCACAATTCCTTCTTTACTGCATCCCTCGTTTCCTCACACTGACCAATTAACACAGAAATTGCGTCGCTATGAAATACTATGGGTTGTATGACATCTCCTTCTTAATCGAGTAACATTTCTATGGAAACGACAGAATTTTCTTTTGGGATACGACTATCTCCTTTCCGATGCAGTATTCCTTCTTTACTGCATCCCTCGCTCCCTCACTTTGACGAATTAACACAGAAACTGCATCGCTATGAAATACTATGGGTTCCATGACATCCCCTTCTAAATCGAGTGACGTTTCTATGGAAACGACAGAATGTTCTTTTGGGATACGAGTATCTCCTTTCCGAAGCACTATTCCTTCTTTAATGCATCCCTCGCTCCCTCTCATTGACGAATTAACACAGAAATTGCGTCGCTATGAAATACTATGGGTTCTATGCCCTCTCCTTCTAAATCGAGCAACGTTTCTATGGAAACGACAGGATTTTCTTTTGGGATACGAGTATCTCCTTTCCGATGCACTATTCCTTCTTTAATGCATCCCTCGCTCCCTCACATTGACGAATTAACACAGAAATTGCGTCGCTATGAAATACTATGGGTTCTATGCCTTCTCCTTCTAAATCGAGTAACATTTCTATGGAAACGACAGGATTTTCTTTTGGGTTAGGACTATCTCCTTTCCGATGCACTATTCCTTCTATACTGCATCCCTCGCTCCGTCACAGTGACGAATTAACACAGAAATTGCGTCGCTATGAAATACTATGGGTTCTATGCCCTCTCCTTCTAAATCGAGTAACGTTTCTATGGAAACGACCGGATTTTCTTTTGGGATACGACTATCTCCTTTCCGATGCAGTATTCCTCCTTTACTGCATCCCTCGCTCCCTCTCATTGACGAATTAACACAGAAATTGCGTCGCTATGAAATACTATGGGTTCTATGCCCTCTCCTTCTAAATCGAGTAACGTTTCTATGGAAACGACTGGATTTTCTTTTGGGATACGACTATCTCCTTTCCGATGCAGTATTCCTCCTTTACTGCATCCCTCGCTCCCTCTCATTGACGAATTAACACAGAAATTGCGTCGCTATGAAATACTATGGGTTCTATGCCCTCTCCTTCTAAATCGAGTAACGTTTCTATGGAAACGACAGGATTTTCTTTTGGGATACGAGTATCTCCTTTCCGATGCACTATTCCTTCTTTAATGCATCCCTTGCCCCCTCACATTGACGAATTAACACAGAAATTGCGTCGCTATTACATACTACGGGTTCTATGACTCCTCCTTCTAAATCGACTAACGTTTCTATGGAAACGACAGGATTTTCTATTGGGATACGACTATCTTCTTTCCCAAGTACTATTCCTTCTTTACTGCATCCCTCGCTGCCTCACATTGACGAATTAACACAGAAATTGCGTCGGGATGAAATAGTATGGATTCTATGACATCTCCTTCTAAATCGAGTAACGTTCCTATGGAAACGACAGCTTTTTCTTTTGGGATACGAGTATCTCCTATCCGATGCAATATTCCTACATAATGCATCCCTCGATCCCTCACATTGACGAATTAACACAGAAATTGCGTCACTATGAAATACTATGTGTTCTATGACATCTCCTCGTAAATCGAGTAACGTTTCTTAGGAAACGGAAGGATTTTCTTTTGGGATACGAGTATCTCCTTTCCGATGCACTACTCCTTCTTTACTGCATCTCTCGCTCATTCACATTGACGAATTAACACAGAAATTGCGTCGCTATGAAATACTATGGGTTCTATGACTTTTCCTTCTAAATCGAGTAACGTTTCTATGGAAACGACTGGATTTTCTTTTGGGATACAGTAATTTTTCCTCCTATCTACGTGATTATGTAGCTCTCAATTCGTTCGAGCAATCAATCATTCATGATAGGAAATACAGTCATAGCTCAGTCACTCAAAATGATTCTGAAATTTTACTTGTTAGAATGAAATCAGGCGATGATTCTTCTTCTCTGCAGGCTCGTGCTTTGCGGCAGTCTGCTAATCTGCACAAATAAAATGCCTCGTAATTTTGGGAGCGTTGTATAATCAGTCGGGAAACCTCAGATCAAGCGGATATTCGGCTTTGATGAAGTTTAACCTTCCGAAGAAGCAATGGAGCTCTTGGATTATTAAGTGCAGGTTCGTATCCAGTCTTTCGGAAGTCCCTTCTGATTAACAACTACGCAATATATCGATAAATATCATTAATTCTCAAATTTAAAATACACACCATTTACTTGAAGGAGCCATCTATATATATTTCTATTTAATCGTACAGTTCATATCAGTTATCTTCTGTAATAAATCTCAATAATCAGATTACAGTTCTTCCATACCAAGCACAGGCTAATCGGCACGAAGACAAACTCGGAAGCTCCCGTTCTTTTTTTTCTAACAACCACCAGAGAGAGTACTACATAGAATAATTATGCGCTCATGGCATAGCTATTGTATGAGCTACTTTTCGCATGGATTCCGCGAGTATGAAGATAGAAAATTAGTAAACGTCATTCAAGGGTAGAATTGTATCTGAATAATTCATCGAATATAAAGAGATATTACAATTGCCCCTCGCAGCGAGCAAAGTTAATGATAATACACTTTGCGAGCTAACAGAAAAAAATTTGTTGGGTTGTTTATTCAAATGAGGAATATTTTGAATTAGTAGAATTTTATTATAGACAGTATGGGTAACATGTTAAGACAATAAGTTACGAGAATACCTAAGCTGTAGCTTTTACATGTACCGGGGTATACCCGCATCCCGAGAACATAACCAGGGAAGATGTAGATTGGTGTAATTACGAAAAAGGTCTACCCATTTGGGAACTGGCCTTCACAGGGAAACCCTGGAAAACCCGGAAGAATAGACCCCAGCTCAGGTATTAAAGAAGATAGGAAAGCCTAAATCCAGTAATTTTGAAATATATAGAAGCTCTATAGATTAGATCGAAGGAAAAGTGCCTCATAGCCAAAAAAAGTTTTACAATATTGCTCAAAAAAAATATTTTCAAAATTCTTCTTTCGACGATGTAGCCGGCGATCTCGTTGTGAAGTCGATGGAACAGGAACACTGGATTCGGACACCGGGTAGGCGACGTACAGCGTTTGGTGGACGCGGCACAGAGGACAGGCGATGGTACAGGATAGAAGCTGGTAACGTGCCATAGAAACAGGAAGATGATCTCAGGAACAGATGGTCAGGTACGTGAACATGAAACAGGTTTAAAGTGGAATAAGAAAAGGTTCTGACTGAATAAATCCCTGGAAGAGTGTGGATTAAGGCAACGAAGTCCATATTTCATCGTTGAACTCAAAATCGGAGTGGATCCCTACATTCTTCCATCTGTACTAGACTGGAACATCCATCAGTCCTGACAATCGCGAATTTTTTTGTAGTCCTCAATACCAAAATTGTTTTGCATTACAACTGCTGATTGTCCAAAACATTGCCAAATAGACTGTGGGCATTTAAATTTTGTTGTAGCTCATATCGAATGTATTCCTCTCAAAAAAAATTTTTAATCAAATTTTCGTTTTTTTATAGTGCAGGTGGAAGTAGAGCATTGAATCTGTCCGAGGTTCACTTTCAATTACGAAATTATGGATAAAATTTAAGTTTACACCTGATGAAAAATTTGAAACATAGGCGTATGACACTGACTCCACAAAAGGAATAATTTGAAAAATTTTCATTATTCTTATAATTAATTGATTTATAGATCCACTTGCAAATAAATATCATTAATGATGACGTATGTTCATTTAACAAATCATCCAATCGCAGAATCTTCTTCATCCTCTCATGAACATTTATGGAAATATATTTCAACAATTACGTCCATAATATGAAATACACAAACTGCTATTCTTAAAATGTTAATTAACATTCTTACATTAATTCTCCTGGTAAAGAAGGCATAATGAAAATCTAAACATTATAATAATTTTCTCTCGCGCAACCAGGGAGTTTCTTCAGTTGTTTGCAACAGTGACATTATCGACTGTTGCTTCATTTCACAGTTCATTTGTTATCTTGCGCGAACAGCGCACATCATACACACAGCGTATTTACCTACATATCCCACACTGTTCAAGTTTCACACGCAATTCTCACATAAGTGCCGTGTCTTGAGGAAATGTAGATGCACTTTCATTGTATATCACTGTGGCTTCTGCTCATAGTCCACATTTACAAACACTAGTAATTAACAAATTCTTCTACCTATCTTAAAAATTTTGTGCTAAACTATCACAGGAGTAATCTCACTGTCTCTTAACCTATCACAGGAGTAATCTCACTGTCTCTTAACCTATCACAGGAGTAATCTCACTGTCTCTTAACCTAGCACAGGAGTAGTCTCATTGTCTCTTAACCTAGCACAGGAGAAATCTCACTGTCTCTTAACCTCAGACAACATAAACTTCTCGATATTTATATACACATTCTACTCATAGTCAAATTCCACTCTAAATTCTTCTCCATATTTGGTATCACAGATCTACGGTCCTTCACTAAATTTCTTAATATCATTATGTGGGAATAATCCCTTTATCCTTTTCGATTTGGGATATGCCAACAAGTATGATCCAGGATTTGGTATATTTACAATAACATATGGTCCGGTATAAATAAGATTCCATTTCTTTATGTTCTTCATCAGTTTCGAGGAATGGATGTGTTGCCTGAATAAAACCTTTTCTCCAAGATGAAACATCTGAATCCGGTAAATCCGTTTATCATATGTCAATTTCCGTTGTATTGCCTTTTTAGTTAAATTGACAAGTGCGAGTCGAATCTTTTCCTCCCATTTTAAATTCTGGTCTTCATACTTTTCTTACGTTGCCTCCAGGTTTTGGAACGACTTAGAGCGGAGAACAATATGGACTAGTTGATGGCTCAATCAAGTTCCATTCTAACATTCTATTTATCTCCCTTTGAACGGATTGTTTTAAACGCCAGGGGATCGGATAGTGCGTGTAACAGTAAGTCTGATGTGGCTTCACTTGTAGGTGACAAATATACCCTTTAATAATTCCTGGTTTCTCATCAAAAATATCTTCATATGCCTCTAACAAATAATGAAGCTGCTGCCTTTGTTCTCCGGTAAGCTGATTTGATTCACTAGCTTTTATCATTGTTGTTTGGTTAAAGTCCTCTTGTTGTATCAAATCCTTTGAAAGCTCCTTCCAACGACCGTTTGTAGTGTCAATTAATTGAATTATGGCACCGCAACAATATTTCGCATGCACAGTTTCCTTTCTATTTAAATCCAGTGCTATCTCTTCTCCATTTAATCTAAATTTAACTATTCCTTCCAAAAAATCAATCTGACAATCGTACTCCTGCATACTCCCAATACCAAGCATACAGTCCACTAATAACTTCTCCACTACAAGGAACGTGCATTTTATTGCTACATTTCCCATTTTCATCTCTAATTGTGTTTGTATTTTGACATTGGGAGAGCGTGCTCCAACAGCTCCGATGATTTTGCAGTTCTGTACTGGCAAAATTGGTACCTTCTTCTTCCTACTAATTCTCCGAAAAAGAGCGCCTGAGATGACATTGGTGGAAGCGGCGGTGTCCAATATCACATTCGTTGGAACTTCCTCTATTTCAAAACATGCTTCCGATACCGGAACACTCGATCTGTCATTAAGACACGTTATTAAATCCTTTGTTAACGCTTCAGTCAACAGCTCACCATCATTATATCTTAACAATTGTAATTTTACTGTTTCGCCCCTAACAGATCCCCTGACCGCTCCTCTGGGGCACGATGCGGTCATGTTTAGTTTGACTGATTATTGGTCCGATTGGTATTTATCTCTTCAGCTACTTCAGTGATTATCGGTTGTTGTGGTGAATTCGGTCTATATTGTCTTGCTTGATTTGTGTAATTATTGTTGTTGTTCTGCTGGTGTTGGTAAAACTGTCCTGTGTTGCCATACATTGGATCATATCGATTAAAATTCCTACTGTTCCTAAAATAGCCCCTCGCTGCACCATTACTAAAGTTTCCATTATGGTAATAATTATTGTTTGCATTTTGTTCATTGCTAAGTCTCCTCGGAGAGTGTAGTTGGTTATGATTATTGTTACTGCTACCATTACTGCCATTCCCATTCGAGTTGCAGCTCGGATTCGCTTCTGTTACTCCTCTTTGATATGACATTTCTCTTGCCCTTTTATTGTCCTCCTCAATTATATCAATACGATCAAGCGTAGTCATAAATGAGTCTATATCCTTATCATTTGTATATAACAGCTGATTCCTTATACTGGTGGGTAGTCTGGACTTGAGTAGTCTAAGTATATCCGGCAAAGGAATCGGTACATCCCAATACAAAGATTTATTAATGTATTTCTCAAAATATCTCTTTAGAGATCCTCTAGAAAACGAGAAATGCTCAGGATATAATACTTCCTGCCTAAGTCTTTCTTGTATTCCAGCAGACCAATATTTTGCTAGAAAAGCCTGCTCAAATTCTTTGTAACATTTACAAGAAGATGTTTGTTCGGATGCCCACAATGCTCCTGTTCCTTGTATATATCCAGATACAAAACTAATCTTTTGCCATTCTGTCCAAGATCGTGGAAATAGACCACTGAAACTTCGAATAAAGACTACAGGATGAACATTCCTTTTGTCAGGGTTAAAGATTTGAAATTGTCTCTGTTTAATCATCTTCTCCTCAACGGTACTACGATTCCAAAAATCATCCTGTTCGTACTTTTCCCTGTGGCTCTCCGTTATATCGAATCTAACTTGTGACGTTCCAGTTCTGTCTACATCGGATCTTGACGTGGACGGAATGTCACGCGCAGATTGAGAGTTTTGTTTCCTACTTCTCGGTGTTTCTAAATCCTCCTGCGAGCGATTTAGTGATCTTTCGATATTTTCTTTCCAACGCGAGAATTCTTTGCCAAGTTGTTCACGAACTTCCTTTAACCCTTTGTTGAAAAAATTCTCCTCGGAACTCTCCGAAATTGACTGTAAAGCTACTTTCACAGTTTCTTCTATGGTTTCCGAAGGAAAATTTTGCCGCTCTAATGTCATTTCTGAAAACTTTCCCGCAAGTACATTCATTCTATGTTCCACTGTCGTCTGTTTTTCTTTCACTTCGTCAAATTGCTTCTTTACATTATCTTGGGATTCTGTTATTTCTGGTATCATAGCTACGGAACACTGTATGTCCTTTTGACCTTGTATTACTTGAGGAAACAGTTCTACTTGTTTTTGTATCGTGTCAATTTTGACTGATACATATTCGGTTAGTTCCGCTTTTAATTTATTATTGTTTTCTTGGCATTGTCGGCGGACCTGCTCAATTTGAGCAATAAGATTCTGTTCGGTCCTTTCTGCCTGTTCTTTTATTTCCTGTGTCTGGGTATTTAATCTCTGACCTAATTCGGTAAAGGTTGCTCTTAACTGATTTTGTAATTCTGTTTGATTTTCGGATAATTGATTTTGGAGTTCATTTTGTATAACGGATAAGTCTCGTTTGACCTCCGCTTGGCCTTCGGCTAATAGAGACAACTGTTGCATAATAACAATTAATGTGTCAACAACCCTCTGATCAGCTGTTGTATGAATGTTTTCTGAACCAGCGGGATTATTTATATTGCTACCGCTAGCCACAACAGTCTCAGAATTACTATCCGTGGCCTCTGCTTCTGTGCAAACAGCTGAAGGCTGTTGCACGTCTCGTTGCTGAGTCAATGACATTTTAAATGCCGCTCTAGTCAATACAATTAAATAACTGTCAATATCAGGTTCCAGTCACTAAATACAGTTTCAAATTTACTGTCGTAGACACACTTAACTTTCAAATTACTTCACAGATGGTATAAAGTTCAATGTTCAGATACGAAAATCACACAATATACAGTTCTACAATCTAACTACTATCTGGAAAAAAGTTCTTTCTAAATTGATTTCAAACTATTTCCACTACAGGATAAAAAAAATTAGATTTCTCTGGCCTTGTTCTGTAGTCTCGGTGTTGTCCAATAGTTGAAATCGTTTCTTGGTATCAGCAATCTTTTACTATGGGCACCGAATCTCTCTTCAGATTAGTTACCTCTCGTTCTCGTTGGTTTTCATGAAACAAAAAATACATATATTATATAACAATCCAAGAGAGTCCTGACACACTGGCGCCACTGTAATTTTTCCTCCTATCTACGTGATTATGTAGCTCTCAATTCGTTCGAGCAATCAATCATTCATGATAGGAAATACAGTCATAGCTCAGTCACTCAAAATGATTCTGAAATTTTACTTGTTAGAATGAAATCAGGCGATGATTCTTTTTCTCTGCAGGCTCGTGCTTTGCGGCAGTCTGCTAATCTGCACAAATAAAATGCCTCGTAATTTTGGGAGCGTTGTATAATCAGTCGGGAAACCTCAGATCAAGCGGATATTTGGCTTTGATGAAGTTTAACCTTCCGAAGAAGCAATGGAGCTCTTGGATTATTAAGTGCAGGTTCGTATCCAGTCTTTAGGAAGTCCCTTCTGATTAACAACTACGCAATATATCGATAAATATCATTAATTCTCAAATTTAAAATCCACACCATTTACTTGAAGGAGCCATCTATATATATTTCCATTTAATCGTACAGTTCATATCAGTTATCTTCTGTAATAAATCTCAATAATCAGACTACAGTTCTTCCAAACCAAGCACAGGCTAATCGGCACGAAGACAAACTCGGAAGCTCCCGTTCTTTTTTTCTAACAACCACCAGAGAGAGTACTACATAGAATAATTATGCGCTCATGGCATAGCTACTGTATGAGCTACTTTTCGCACGGATTCCGCGAGTATGAAGATAGAAAATTAGTAAACGTCATTCAAGGGTAGAATTGTATCTGAATAATTCATCGAATATAAAGAGATATTACAATACGACTATCTCCTTTCTGATGCACCATTCCTTCTTCACTGCATCCCTCGTTTCCCCACACTGACCAATTAACACAGAAATTGCGTCGCTATGAAATACTATGGGTTGTATGACATCTCCTTCTTAATCGAGTAACATTTCTATGGAAACGACAGAATCTTTTTTTGGGATACGACTATCTCCTTTCCGATGCAGTATTCCTTCTTTACTGCATCCCTCGCTCCCTCACTTTGACGAATTAACACAGAAACTGCGTCGCTATGAAATACTATGGGTTCCATGACATCCCCTTCTAAATCGAGTGACGTTTCTATGAAAACGACAGAATGTTCTTTTGGGATACGAGTATCTCCTTTCCGAAGCACTATTCCTTCTTTAATGCATCCCTCGCTCCCTCACATTGACGAATTAACACAGAAATTGCGTCGCTAAGTAATACTATGTGTTCTATGTCTTCGCCTTCTAAATCGAGTAACGTTTCTATAGAAACGACAGGATTTTCATTTGGGATACGAGTATCTCCTTTCCGATGCACTATTCCTTCTTTACTGCATCCCTCGCTTCCTCACATTGACGAATTAACACAGAAATTGCGTCGCTATGAAATGCTATGTGTTCTATGACTCCTCCTTCAAAATTTAGTAACGTTTCTATGAAAACGACAGGATTTTCTTTTGGGTAAGGACTATCTCCTTTCCGATGCACTATTCCTTCTATACTGCATCCCTCGATCCCTCTCATTGACGAATTAACACAGAAATTGCGTCGCTATGAAATACTATGGGTTCTATGCCCTCTCCTTCTAAATCGAGTAACGTTTCTATGGAAACGACAGGATTTTCTTTTGGGATACAAGTATCTCCTTTCCGATGGACTATTCCTTCTTTAATGCATCCCTCGCTCCCTCACATTGACGAATTAACACAGAAATTGCGTCGCTATGAAATACTATGGGTTCTATGCCCTCTCCTTCTAAATCGACTAACGTTTCTATGGAAACGACTGGATTTGCTTTTGGGATACGACTATCTCCTTTCCGATGCAGTATTCCTTCTTTACTGCATCCCTCGCTCCCTCACTTTGACGAATTAACACAGAAACTGCGTCGCTATGAAATACTATGGGTTCCATGACATCCCCTTCTAAATCGAGTGACGTTTCTATGGAAACGACAGAATGTTCTTTTGGGATACGAGTATCTCCTTTCCGAAGCACTATTCCTTCTTTAATGCATCCCTCGCTCCCTCACATTGACGAATTAACACAGAAACTGCGTCGCTATGAAATACTATGGGTTCTATGCCCTCTCCTTCTAAATCGAGTAACATTTCTATGGAAACGACAGGATTTTCTTTTGGGATACGAGTATCTCCTTTCCGATGCACTATTCCTTCTTTAATGCATCCCTCGCTCCCTCACATTGACGAATTAACACAGAAATTGCGTCGCTATGAAATACTATGGGTTCTATGCCCTCTCCTTCTAAATCGACTAACGTTTCTATGGAAACGACTGGATTTGCTTTTGGGATACGACTATCTCCTTTCCCAAGTACTATTCCTTCTTTACTGCATCCCTCGCTGCCTCACATTGACGAATTAACACAGAAATTGCGTCGGGATGAAATAGTGTGGATTCTATGACATCTCCTTCTAAATCGAGTAACGTTCCTATGGAAACGACAGCTTTTTCTTTTGGAATACGAGTATCTCCTTTCCGATGCAATATTCCTACATAATGCATCCCTCGATCCCTCACATTGACGAATTAACACAGAAATTGCGTTACTATGAAATACTATGTAATCTATGACTTCTCCTTCTAAGTCGACTAACGTTTCTATAGAAACGACAGGATTTTCATTCGGGATACGAGTATCTCCTTTCCGATGCACTATTGCTTCTTTACTGCATCCCTCACTCCCTCACATTGACGAATTAACACAGAAATTGCGTTACTATGAAATACTATGTAATCTATGACTTCTCCTTCTAAATCGAGTAACGTTTCTATGGAAAAGACAGGATTTTCTTTTGGGATACGACTATCTCCTTTCCGATGCACTATTCCTTCATTACTGCATCCCTCGCTCCCACACATTGGCGAATTAACACAGAAATCGCGTCGCTATGAATTACTATGGGTTCTATGACATCTTCTAAATCGAGTAACGTTTCTATGGAAACGACAGGATTTTCTTTTGGGATACGAGTATCTCCTTTCCGATGCACTATTCCTTCTTTACTGCATCCCTCGCTCCCTCATATTGACGAATTAACACAGAAATTGCGTCGCTATGAAATACTAGGGGTTCTATAACATCTCCTTCTAAATCGAGTAACGTTTCCATGGAAACGACAGGATTTTCTATTGGGATACGACTGTCTCCTTTCCCAAGTACTATTCCTTCTTTACTGCATCCCTCGCTGCCTCACATTGACGAATTAACACAGAAATTGCGTCGGGATGAAATAGTGTGGATTCTATGACATCTCCTTCTAAATCGAGTAACGTTCCTATGGAAACGACAGCTTTTTCTTTTGGAATACGAGTATCTCCTTTCCGATGCAATATTCCTACATAATGCATCCCTCGATCCCTCACATTGACGAATTAACACAGAAATTGCTTCACTATGAAATACTATGTGTTCTATGACTTCTCCTTTTAAATCGAGTAACGTTTCTTAGCAAACGGAAGGATTTTCTTTTGGGATACGAGTATCTCCTTTCCGATGCACTACTCCTTCTTTACTGCATCCCTCGCTCATTCACATTGACGAATTAACACAGAAATTGCGTCGCTATGAAATACTATGGGTTCTATGACTTCTCCTTCTAAATCGAGTAACGTTTCTATGGAAACGACTGGATTTTCTTTTGGGATACGACTATCTCCTTTGCGATGCAGTATTCCTTCTTTACTGCATCCCTCGCTCCCTCACTTTGACGAATTAACACAGAAACTGCGTCGCTACGAAATACTATGGGTTCCATGACATCCCCTTCTAAATCGAGTGACGTTTCTATGAAAAAGACAGAATGTTCTTTTGGGATACGAGTATCTCCTTTCCGAAGCACTATTCCTTCTTTAATGCATCCCTCGCTCCCTCACATTGACGAATTAACACAGAAATTGCGTCGCTAAGTAATACTATGTGTTGTATGTCTTCTCCTTCTAAGTCGAGTAACGTTTCTATGGAAACGACAGGATTTTCATTCGGGATACGAGTATCTCCTTTCCGATGCACTATTGCTTCTTCACTGCATCCCTCACTCCCTCACATTGACGAATTAAAACAGATATTTCGTCGCTATGAAATACCATGGGTTCTATGACATCTCCTTCAAAATCGAGTAACGTGTCTATGGAAACGACTGCATTTTCTTTTCGAATACGACAATCTTCTTTCCGATGCATTATTCCTTCTTTACTGCATCACTCGCTCCCTCACATTGACGAATTAACACAGAAATTGCGTAGCTATGAAATACTATGTGTTCTATGTCTTCGCCTTCTAAATCGAGTAACGTTTCTATAGAAACGACTGGATTTTCATTTGGGATACGAGTATCTCCTTTCCGTTGCAATATTCCTTCATAATGCATCCCTCGATCACTCACATTGACGAATTAACACAGAAATTGCGTTACTATGAAATACTATGGGTTCTATGACTTCTCCTTCTAAATCGAGTAACGTTTCTATGGAAAAGACAGGATTTTCTTTTGGGATACGACTATCTCCTTTCCGATGCACTATTCCTTCATTACTGCAATCCTCGCTCCCACACATTGGCGAATTAACACAGAAATCGCGTCGTTATGAATTACTATGTGATCTATGACTCCTCCTTCTAAATCGAGTAACGTTTCTATGGAAACGACAGGTTTTTCGTTTGGGATACGACTATCTTCTTTCCGATGTACTATTCCTTCCTTACTGCATTCCTCGCTACCTCACATTGACGAATTAACACAGAAATTACGTTGCCATGAAATACTGTGGGTGTTATGACCTCTCTTTCTAAATCGAGTAACGTTTCTATGGAAACGACAGGATTTTCTTTTGGGTTACGATTATCTCCTTTCCGAAACAATATTCCTTCTTTAATGCAACCCTCGATCCCTCACATTGACGAATTAACACAGAATTTTCGTCGCTATGTAATGCTATGTGTTCTATGACTTCTCCTTCTAAATCCAGTAACGTTTCTATGGAAACGGCAGGAATTCGTTTTGGGATACGAGTATCTCCTTTCCGTTGCACTATTCCATCTTTATTGCATCCCTCGCTCCCTCACATTGACGAATTAACACAGAAAATGCGTCGCTATGAAATACTATGGGTTCTCTGTCATCTCCTTCCAAATCGAGTAACGTTTCTATGCAAACGACAGGATTTTCTTTTGGGATACGAGTATCTCCTTTCCGATGCGCTATTCCTTCCCTACCGCATCCCTCGCTCCCTCACATTGACGAATTAACACAGAAATTGCGTCGCTATGAAATACTATGTGTTCTATTATATCTCCCTCTAAATCGAGTAACGTTTCTATGAAACGACAGGATTTTCTTTTGGGATACGACTATCTCCTTTCCGATGCGCTATTCCTTCCCTACCGCATCCCTCGCTCCCTCACACTGACGAATTAACACAGAAATTGCGTAGCTATAAAATACTATGGGTTATATGACTTCTCCTTCTAAATCGAGTAACGTTTCTATGGAAACGACAGGATTTTCTTTTGGGATACGAGTATCTCCATTCCGATGCACTATTCCTTCTTTTCTGCATCCCTCGCTCCCTCACACTGGCGAATTAACACAGAAATTGCGTCGCCATGAATTACTATGTCTTCAATGACATCTCCTTTTAAATCGAGTAACGTTTCTATGGAAACGACAGGATTTTCTTTTGGGATACGAGTATCTCCTTTCCGATGCACTATTCGTTCTTTCCTGCTTCCCTCGCTCCCTCACATTGACGAATTAACACAGAAATTACGTCGCTATGAAATACTATGGGTTCTATGACTTCTCCTTCTAAATCGAGTAACGTTTCTATGGAAACGACAGGATTTTCTTTCGGGATACGAGTATCTCCTTTCCGATGCACTATTCCTTCTTTACTGCATCCCTCGCTCCCTCACATTGACGAATTAACACAGAAATTGGGTCGCTATGAAATACTATGGGTTCTATAACTTCTCTTTATAAATCGAGTATCGTTTCTATGGAAACGACAGGATTTTCATTTAGGATACGACTATCTCCTTTCCGATGCACTATTCCGTTTTTACTGCATCCTTCGCTCCCTGACATTGACGAATTAACACAGTAATTGCGCCGCTATGAAATACTATGATTTCTATGACCTCTCTTTCCTTTGGTATACGAGTATGTCCTTTCCGATGCACTATTCCTTCTTTACTGCATCCCTCGCTTCCCCACATTGACGAATTAACACAGAAATTGCGTCGCTATGAAATACTATGGGTTCTATGACATCTCCTTCTAAATCGAGTAACGTTTCTATGAAAACGACAGGATTTTCTTTTGGGATGCGAATATCTCCTAGCCGATGCAGTATTCCTTCTTTACTGCATCCCTCGCTCCCTCACATTGACGAATTAACACAGAAATAGCGTCGCTATGAAATACTATGGGTTCTATGACTGCTCCTTCTAAATTGAGTAACGTTTCAATGGAAACGACAGGATTTGCTTTTGGGATACGACTATCGCCTTTCCGATGCACTAGTCCTTTTTTACTGCATCCCTCGCTCCCTCACATTGACGAATTAACACAGAAATAGCGTCGCTATGAAATACTATGGGTTCTATGACTTCTCCTTCTATACCGAGTAACGTTTCTATGGAAACGACAGGATTTCCTTTTGGGATACGAGTATCTCCTTTCGGATGCACTATTCCTTCTTTGCTGCATCCGTCGCTCCCTCTCATAGATGAATTAACACAGAAATTGCGGGCTATGAAATACTATGGGTTTTGACATCTCCTTCTAAATCGAGTAACGTTTCTATGGAAATGACAGGTTTTTCTTTTGGGATACGACTGTCTCCTTTCTGATGCATTATTCCTTCTTTACTGCATCCCTCGCTCCCTCACATTGACGTATTAACACAGAAATTGCGTCGCAATGAAATACTATGTGTTCTATGACATCTCGTTCTAAATCGACTAACGTTTCTATGGAAACGACAGGATTTTCTTTTGGGATACGAGTTACTGCTTTCCGATGCTCTATTCCTTCTTTACTGCATCCGTCAGTCTCTCACATTGGCGAATTAACACATAAATTGCGTCGCTATGAAATACTGTGTGTTTTATGACATCTCCTTCTAAATCGAGTAACGTTTCTATGGAAACGGCAGGATTTTCTTTTGGGATACGACTATCTCCTTTCTGATGCATTATTCCTTCTTTACTGCATCCCTCGCTCCCTCACATTGACGAATTAACACAGAAATTGCGTCCCCCATGAACAATCCACTTTGCCGTAGTGGGGAGGCTTGCGTGCCTCAGCAATACAGATAGCCGTACCGTAGGTGCAACCACATGGAGGGGTATCTGTTGAGAGAGCAGACAAACGTGTGGTTCCTGAAGAGGGGCAGCAGCCTTTTCAGTAGTTGCACTGGCTACAATGTGGATGATTGACTGATCTGGCCTTGTAACAATAACCAAAACGGCCTTGCTGTGCTGGTGCTGCGAACGGCTGAAAGCAAGGGGAAACTACAGCCGTAATTTTTCCCGAGGGCATGCAGCTTTTCTGTATGATTAAATGATGATGGCGTCCTCCTGGGTAATATATTCCGGAGGTAAAATAGTCCCCCATTCGGATCTACGGGCGGGGACAACTCAAGAGGATGTTATCAGGAGAAAGAAAACTGGCGTTCTACGGATCGGAGCGTGGAATGTCAGCTCCCTTAATCGGGCAGGTAGGTTAGAAAATTTAAAAAGGGAAATGGGTAGGTTGAAGTTCGATATAGTGGGAATTAGTGAAGTTCGGTGGCAGGAGGAACAAGACTTCTGCTCAGGTGACTACAGGGTTATAAACACGAAATCAAATAGTGGTAATGCAGGAATAGGTTTAATAATGTATAGGAAAATAGGAAGGCGTGTAAGCTACTTCAAACAGCGTAGTGAATGCATTATTGTGGCCAAGATATATACAAAGCCCACACCTACTACAGTAGTACAAGTTTATATGCCAACTAGCTCTGCAGATGAGGAAGAAATTGAAGAAATGTATGATGAAATAAAAGAAAATATTCAGATTGTGAAGGGAGACGAAAATTTAATAGTCATGGGTGACTGGAATTCGAGTGTAGGAAAAGGGAGAGAAGGAAACATAGTAGGAGAATATGGATTGGGGCTAAGAAATGAAAGAGGAAGCCGTCTGGTAGAATTTTGCACAGAGCACAACATAATCATAGCTAACACTTGGTTTAAGAACCATGAGAGAAGGTTGTATACATGGAAGAACCCTGGAGATCCTAAAAGGTATCGGATAGATTATATAATGGTAAGACAGAGATTTAGGAACCGGGTTTTAAATTGTAAGACATTTCCAGGGGCAAATGTGGACTCTGACCACAATCTATTGGTTATGACCTGTAGATTAAAACTGAAGAAACTGCAGAAAGGTGGGAATTTAAGGAGATGGGACCTGGATAAACTGAAAGAACCAGAGGTTGTACAGAGTTTCAGGGAGAGTATAAGGGAACAATTGACAGGAATGGGGGAAAGAAATACAGTAGAAGAAGAATGGGTGGCTTTGAGGGATGAAGTAGCGAAGGCAGCTGAGGATCAAGTAGGTAAAAAGACGAGGGCAAGGTGAAATCCTTGGGTAACTGAAAAAATATTTAATTTCATTGATGAAAGGAGAAAATATAAAAATGCAGTAAATGAAGCAGGCAAAAAAGAATACAAACGTCTCAAAAATGAGATCGACAGGAAGTGCAAAATGGCAAAGCAGGGATGGCTAGAGGACAAATGCAAGAATGTAGAAGCCTATCTCACTAGGGGTAAGATAGATACCGCCTACAGGAAATTTAAAGACACCTTTGGAGATTAGAGAACGACATGTATGAATATCAAGAGCTCAGACGGAAACCCAGTTCTAAGCAAAGAAGGGAAAGCAGAAAGGTGGAAGGAGTATATAGAGGGTCTATACAAGGGCGATGTACTTGAGGACAATATTATGGAAATGGAAGTGGATGTAGATGAAGATGAAATGGGAGATATGATACTGCGTGAAGAGTTTGAAAGAGCACTGAAAGACCTGTGTCGAAAAAAGGCCCCCGGAGTAGACAACATTCCATTAGAACTACTGACGGCCTTGGGAGAGCCATTCCTGACAAAACTCTACCATCTGGTGAGCAAGATGTACGAAACAGGCGAAATACCCAAAGACTTCAAGAAGAATATAATAATTCCAATCCCAAAGAAAGCAGGTGTTGACAGATGTGAAAATTACCGAACTATCAGTTTAATAAGTCACGGCTGCAAAATACTAACAGGAATTTTTTACAGACGACTGGAAATCTGGTAGAAACCGACCTCGGGGAAGATCAGTTTGGATTCCGTAGAAACACTGGAACACGTGAGGCAATACTGACCTTACGACATATCTTAGAAGAAAGATTAAGGAAAGGCAAACCAACGTTTCTAGGATTTGTAGATTTAGAGAAAGCTTTTGACAATGTTGACTGGAATACTCTCTTTCAAACTCCAAGGGTGGCAGGGGTAAAATACAGGGAGCGAAAGGCTATTTACAATCTGTACAGAAACCAGATGGCAGTTATAAGAGTCTATAAAATAAATAAAATAAAATAAATAAAATATTAATTATTTTATCTGTATGATTGTCTCTCCTATGAGTCGTCAGGTTTTAATTATTCGGTATCAGACGCTTGACAATGGCTTTTTCGTAAAGGCAATGTTACTCGTAGTTGACCGTGAAATAAAACTGAAATAATCGGACTTCGTAATTAAATCGTTTCCAAAGACTGCTGCGGTAGGTGCGGACTCATAAACTAAATCTCAATATTACAATAATTTGCCAGCCATGCCAAAACGTCGTACAGAGGTGATTGTCTACTAAACAAAAAAATTACACAGTTAGTTAAATCAGATATATTCAATGAATAAGCCTACAGTTCACAATCCTACTTACTTTTATAAATATAAATTCTTTTCAGAATCGAGTGCCTAGTATGGTTGCAACTCGCAGTAATTTTCTATAACATGAAATATGGCGGTGTGCCAGACAATAAACTAAAATACGTGCTTCTCGCACCACTTCAACCAGAGCTCTCCTCTCTTAATCAAACATACGAGTAACGTAATTGTGCTTTTGTTTTATCAGCGACACAGCGCTGCAGTTGTGTGCCATAGGCTTTATTTATTTGTCACTGATTATTTATTTAATTAATATCTCGCGTTTCCGAGGAAACTCACGCTCGGCATGCAAATGTGCCTTTATAAGTCGAGGGACATGAAAGGGAAGCAGTGGTTGGGAAGGGAGTAAGACAGGGTTGTGGCCTCTCCCAGATGTTGTTCAATCTGTATATTGAGCGAGCAGTAAAGGAAACAAAAGAAAAATTCTTAGTAGCTATTAAAATTCATGGAGAAGAAATAAAAACTTTGAGGTTCGCCGATGACATTGTAATTCTGTCAGGGACAGCAAAGGACTTGGAAGAGCAGTTGAATGGAATGGACAGCGTCTTGAAAGGAGGATATAAGATGAACATCAACAAAAGCAAAACAAGGACAATGGAATGTAGTCGAATTAAGTCGGGTGATGCTGAGGGAATTAGATTACGAAATGAGACACCTAAAGTAGTAAAGGAGTTTTGCTATTTGGGGAGCAAAATACCGGATGATGGTCGAAGTAGATAAGATTTAAAATGTAGACTGGCAATGGCGAGGAAACCGTTTCTGAAGAAGAGAAACCTGTTAACATCGAGTATAGATTTAAGTGTCAGGAAGTTGTTTCTGAAAGTATTTGTATGGAGTGTAGCCATGTATGGAAGTGAAACATGGACGATAAATAGTTTGGACAGGAAGAGAATAGAAGCTTTCGAAATATGGTGCTACAGAAGAATGCTGAAGATATGGTGGGTAGATCACGTAACTAATGAGGAGGTATTGAATAAGATTAGGGAGAAGAGAAATTTGTGGCACAACTTGACTAGAAGAAGGGATCGGTTGGTAGGACATGTTTTGAGGCATCAAGGGATCACAAATTTAGCATTGGAGGGCAGCGTGGAGGGTAAAAATCGTACAGGGAGAAAAAGAGATCAATACACTAAGCAGATTCAGAAGGATGTAGGTTGCAGTGGGCACTGGGAGATGAAAAAGCTTGCACAGGATAGAGTATCATGGAGAGCTGCATCAAACCAGTCCCAGGACTGAAGACCACCACAACAACAACATGAAATACTATGGGTTCTATGACATCTCCTTCTAAATCGAGTAACGTTTCTATGGAAACGACAGGATCTTCGTTTGGGATACGAGTATCTCCTTTGCGATTCACTATTCCTTCTTTACTGCATCCCTCGCTCCATCCCATTGACGAATTAACACAGACAATGCGTCGCTACGAAATACTATGTGTACTGTGACATCTCCTTCTAAATCGAGTAACGTTTCTATGGAAACGACAGCATTTTCTTTTGGGATACGAGTATCTCATTTCCGATGCACTATTCCTTCTTTTACTGCATCCCTCGCACCCTCACACTGACGAATTAACACAGAAATTGCGTCGCTATGAAATACTATGTGTTCTATGACATCTCCTTCTAAATCGAGTAATGTTTCTATGGAAACGACAGGATTTTCTTTTCGGATACGACTGTCTCCTTTCCGATGCACTATTCCTTCTTTACTGCATCCCTCGCTCCAACCCATTGACGAATTAACACAGAAATTGAGTCCCTATGAAATACTATGGGTTCTATGACATCTCCTTCTAAATCGAGTAACGTTTCTATGGAAACGACAGGATTTTCGTTTGGGATACGGGTATCTCCTTTACGATGCACTATTCCTTCTTTACTGCATCCCTCGCTCCATCCCATAGACGAATTAACACAGAAATTGTGTCGCTACGAAATACTATGTGTTCTGTGACACCTTCTTCTAAATCGAGTAACGTTTTTATGGAAACGAAAGCATTTTCTTTTGGGATACGAGTATCTCATTTCCGATGCACTATTCCTTCTTTTACTGCATCCCTCGCTCCCTCACATTGACGAATTAACACAGAAATTCCGTCGCTATGAATTACTATGGGTTCTATGACAACTCCTTCTAAATCGAGTAACGTTTCTATGGAAACGACAGGATTTTCCTTTGGGACACGAGTAACTCCTTTCCGATGCACTATTCCTTCTTTACTGCATCCCTCGCTCCGTCACATTGACGAATTAACACAGAAAATGCGTAGGTATGAATAACTATGGGTTCTATGACTTCTCCTTCTACATCGAGCAACGTTTCTATTTAAACGACAGGAATTAATTTTGGGATACGACTATCTCCTTTCCGATGCACTATTCCTTCTTTACAGCATCCCTCGCTCCCTCACATTGACGAATTAACACAGAAATTGCGTCGCTATGAAATACTATGGGTTCTATGACCACTCCTTTTAAATCGAGTAACGTTTCTATGGAAACGACAGGGTTTTCTTTTGGGATACGAGTATCTACTTTCCGATGCACTATTCCTTCTTTTACTGCATCCCTCGCTCCGTCACATTGACGAATTAACACAGAAAATGCGTAGGTATGAATAACTATGGGTTCTATGACTTCTCCTTCTACATCGAGCAACGTTTCTATTTAAACGACAGGAATTAATTTTGGGATACGACTATCTCCTTTCCGATGCACTATTCCTTCTTTACAGCATCCCTCGCTCCCTCACATTGACGAATTAACACAGAAATTGCGTCGCTATGAAATACTATGGGTTCTATGACCACTCCTTTTAAATCGAGTAACGTTTCTATTTAAACGACAGGAATTAATTTTGGGATACGACTATCTCCTTTCCGATGCACTATTCCTTCTTTACAGCATCCCTCGCTCCCTCACATTGACGAATTAACACAGAAATTGCGTCGCTATGAAATACTATGGGTTCTATGACCACTCCTTTTAAATCGAGTAACGTTTCTATGGAAACAACAGGATTTTCTTTTACCATACGACTATCTCTTTTCCGATGCACTGTTCCTTCTTTACTGCATCCCTCGCTCCCTCACATTGACGAATTAACACAGAAATTGAGTAGGTATGCAATACTGTGGGTTCTATGACTTCTCCTTCTAAATCGAGTAACGTTTCTCTGGAAACGACAGAATTTTCTTTTGGGATACGACTATCTCCTATACGATGCACTATTCCTTCTTTACTGCATCCATCGCCCCCTCACACTGACGAGTTAACAGAAAAATTGCGTCGCTATGAAATACTATGGGTTCTATGACATCTCCTTCTACATCGAGTAACGTTTCTATGGAAACGACAGTATTATCTTTTGGGATACGAGTAACTCCTTTCCGATGCACTATTCCTTCTTTACTGCATCCCTCGCTCCCTCACATTGACGAATTAATACAGAAATTGCACCGCTATGAAATACTAGGTGTTCTATGACATCTCCTTCTAAATCGAGTAACGTTTCTATGGAAACGACAGGATTTTATTTTGGGATACGAGTGTCTCCTTTAAGATGCACTATTCCTTCTTTACTGGATCCCTCGCTCCCTCACATTGACGAATTGTCACAGAAATTGCGTCGCTATGAAATACTATGGGTTCTATGACATCTCCTTCTGAATGGAGTAACGTTTCTATGGAAACGACAGGATTTTCTTTTGGGATACGACTATCTCCTTTCCGATATACTATTCCTTCTTTTCTGCATCCCTCGCTCCCTCACATTGAGGAATTAACACAGAAAATGCGTAGGTATGAATAACTATGGGTTCTATGACTTCTCCTTCTACATCGAGCAACGTTTCTATGGAAACGACAGGAATTAATTTTGGGATACGACTATCTCCTTTCCGATGCACTATTCCTTCTTTACTGCATCCCTCGCTCCCTCACATTGACGAATTAACACAGAAATTGCGTCGCTATGAAATACTATGGGTTCTATGACCACTCCTTTTATATCGAGTAACGTTTCTATGGAAATGACAGGATTTTCATTTGGGATACGACTATCTCCTTTCCGATTTACTATTCCTTCTTTACTGCATCTCTCGCTCCCTCACATTGAGGAATTAACACAGAAATTGCGTCGCTGTGAAATACTATGTGTTCTATGATATGTCCTTCCAAATCGAGTAACGTTTCTATGGAAACGACAGGATTTTCGTTTGGGATACGAGTATCTCCTTTCCGATGCACTATTCCTTCTTTACTGAATCCCTCGCTCCATCTCATTGACGAATTAACACAGAAATTGCGTCGCTACGAAATACTATGTGTTCTGTGACTTCTCCTTCTAAGTCGAGTAACGTTTCTATGGAAACGACAGGATTTTCTTTTGGGATACGTGTATCTCCTTTCCGATGCACTATTCCTTCTTTTACTGCATCCCTCGCTCCCTCACATTGATGAATTAACACAGAAATTGCGTCGCCATGAAATACTATGGGTTCTATGACATCTCCTTCTAAATCGAGTAATGTTTCTATGGAAACGACAGGATTTTCTTTTGGGATACGACTATCTCTTTTCCGATGCACTGTGCATGGGGGCTTAATTAAATATTAATTAAAAATATTTTTAGTTTTTAGTAGCTGTCTGTCCGATTACGTAAGTCTCGTATACGGTTGGCCCTGACTAGTATTATTACGCTATCTGACTGCAACAAACAATGTAACAAGATTTTCGTAAACACAGTTAATTAATTAAGTCCCCAGCAACTATAAAACCTACAAAATCCAAGCACAAATGTAACTGTTCTGTATGTGGGAGTGTGACTCAACGTCCACATCTGGCACGGTTCTTTTCCAACAAGACAAGAATTTTTTTAAATACCAACTATGCTGACGTGACAAAAGAAATTTAGAAAAACTGTAATTGCGTAAGAAAACCAGAATTCACTCTAATACAAGAACACAAGCCAGATGCTTTGTTGACTGAACCTGTAGTGACGCATTATTTCGTATACACAATTGATAAAAGAACATTGTAAGTTTTACCTTCATATATATTGACGAAATGCACACAATAACATCTGCTATCTCTCCCATCAAATAACTGCATAAAACATGGAACAACACTCTTTACTACAACATCTTACTCCAACTTCACGACAACCACGAGCTCTTAACACACACTGTCTTCAACGAGCTCTCAACAGGCACTGACTGCCATGAACTCTCAACAACCACTGACTGTCACGAACTCTCAACAAGCACTGACTTCTACAATCTCATAACAAGCACTGACTGCTACGAACTCTAAACAGGCACTGTGGAGGCGGCTTAATAGTACTCTTTGGCGCAATCTCTGGCGCAGTGGTACAGTGTAGCCACCTTTCATATGCCCCTCCTCCACAGGCCAGAATTTGATGGTATTTTTGCCAGCATTGGTGGTGAAAATACCACCAAATTCGTCCAGAAAAATACACACAAAATAAAAGATAATATTAATACCTAAATATCACATAATTAGTTGAAATTTTGGCTTTGCACTGACCTTCACTAACCTAATATATGAAATACAGTAAGCAATACAACTTCTTTTCATACATGTGACTTTACATAATAGTTTACACAATATACAAAAAATCAGTTTATACAAATGTTCACATAAAATGCTTTCAATGATTAGTTTATACAAAAAAAAGATACTAACAGGTGACATCTTTTCAGTAGAAGCAGACCATCAGTTGCACCCAGTAAAGTTGCAGGTACACCCAGCAACAAGTCACATTAATTCAGTAGAAGCAATTCATCAGTGGCACCCAGCAATGTTGAGTTGGTGCAGACAGCAACAAGTGACATCATTTCAGTAGAAGCAGTTCACCAGTGGCACCCAGCAATGTTGAGTTGGTGCAGACAGCAACCAGTGACTTCATTTCAGTAAAAACAGTTCATCAGTTGCACCCAGCAATGTTGAGTTGGTGCAGACAGCAAAAAGTCACATCTCTCAGCAGAAGCAGTTCCATCTGTGGCACCCAGTAAAGTTCAAGAGGTACACACAGCAACAAGTCACATTAGTTCAGTAGAAGCAATCCATCAGAGGTACCCAGCAATGTTAAGCAGGTGCAGACACCAACAAGTGACATCATTTCAGTAGAAGCAGTCCATCAGTTGCACCCAGCAATGTTGAGAGCAGGTGCAAACACCAACAAGTGATATCATTTCAGTAGAAGCAGTCCATCAGTTGCACCCAGTAGAGTTTAGCAGGTACACCCAGCAACAAGTCACATTAGTTCAGTAGAAGCAATCCATCAGAGGCACCCAGCAATGTTGAGTAGGTGCAGACAGCAACAAGTGACTTCATTTCAGTAAAAACAGTTCATCAGTTGCACCCAGCAATGTTGAGAGCAGGTGCAGACACCAACAAGTGACACCATTTCAGTAGGAGTAGTCCATCAGTTGCACCCAGCAATGTTGAGAGCAGGTGCAGACACCAAAAAGTCACATTTCTCAGCAGAAGCAGTTCCACAAAATTCACTAACACTGATCACACAGTTCATCAGCAGAAATTAAACATGACTAAATGTCACATATCATGTTGAAAAAGTGCAGGTAACAGTTCAGAATATTTATCTTCACTAATCAGACAGTTCAGGCATGAACAATAGTTTGAATGCACATACAAATGCTTTTACAGTAACATACAAATCATAACAAACACACAAATGATGTCAGATAATTGTCCTATTAACTATTACAATACACAAATACCAGTAAACCTATAATATTCATGGGTGTCAGTGCAAGCCACTACAAACAAATAAAATAATATTTAGGAGATAGGTGGGTAGGATTAGTAAAGGAAAACACACAGAACACACTCACTCATCTTTCATTCACATTAAGTACTACTGTGTAACTGAATAGTGTTAACTGTGTAAATGCAATTCTGTCAAAATTTAATGTTCATCATGTGTATCAAGTAGTACTGGCAGCAATGTATAACAGTCAATAATAGTTAGTCAACGTCATAGTCATCATGTCAAGACCAATGTTTGCCAAGCCAGATCAAAATGTACTGTTGTTGAACAACTGTCAGTGAGCCAAGATATGCAATTACTTCCTCTCTCCAAAAAAAAGTATATACTGCTTAGTGATTTAACAAAGTGTGTGTATAGACTATCTTCCTTCTACTTTAGTGTTCTAGTCTGCTATCTTCATCCTCCTTGTTCCATAAGACCAACCAAAAAAAATATGCTCCTCACTTACTTTACCTCTTATACACCAAAACTCCAATAATCATCAACTTCACATAATCTCAATACGTCACTAATACTTCTTCAATACGTCGATACATATAACTCTTATCATCAATATCATTTACCTTACCTCTTGTCCACAAAAACTCCAATAATCATCAACTTCATATACTCTCAATACCTCAATAATACGTCGATAAATATAAACCTCAGCACCAATATCATCTCACTTCCAACACAACTTTTTCCTCTAGTCAGTCTCCTCGAACAAGTACAGATAAAATCCTAATGCAACTTCAATTCAGCATCCCATACAATCCGAAGACACAGTGTCCACACACAACCTCTGTGTAATCCATCTGACCCAAATTTTCTACTCATTATAAATTATAAGATACATTTTGGTTCCTTGTCCATCATTAAATAAAAGAAATGCATACCTGACCTCTAACAGACTTAGTTCGAATAACTCTCAGTAATTAAGTACGATTACGGAGTGTGAATGATCATAATATTTCACAGTGTGTACACCACTTCAAGAATCATAGCAGAAGCAAACATGTGGAGTATTTCTTGTGTCAAGTGTCACTTCCTATTTCAATTGCTCACGAAAAATGCAGTGTAATAACTGTTAATGGTCTAAACCTAGTATTGGTCTGTCATGTCGTTAGCCTCCTTCCTATTAGCATAAATTTATACAGCTTCCATAAAACCTCAGCTCATGTGACTTCTATGACTTTCTTGTACTAATGTCGTTCGTCGAATGATAGCAGTTAATTTTCTTATCTTAAAAATATAAGGCACTGAGCGTAAGCAAAACTTGCAATAGCGAGTAAATATACCTGTAGAGAACAGAATGTCAACAAGTGGATGCAGCACAATTCCTATAACGAGGCTCTGCCAAGCGAACAATCTATAATTAATCCAATAGTGTGACCTAAACTCTATGTTTATACACAGTACATCAGCATTTCTATACACCAAATTAAAGAGCAGTTATGGCAACAAAACAGAAATATGTAAATATGCAATCCATACAAAAAGCAGCAAACATATATCTTACATAATAAACAGGTCATTAGCATCATATCAGCATAAGCAAATAAATATTCATATGTCATCTTAATAAGTAAACATGAAGGCACAAGCAGATAAATCACAAAGTATAACTTACATAACTAAACTCATCAGCACAATAAATCAGGTTACCATTACAATTTAAATAAATAAGCACAGCAGGCACATAATTAAAAAATATGACATCAGTGAAATAGCAGTGCAGCCAAGCGATGCATAATATACACAAGTTACAACCCAGTTCATTAATCAATAATTGTCAAAATCAGTAAATGTACACAAGCACGTCGCTTCACAAGTAAATCCATACAACATGAAATTAGTACAAAGTATGAATCACGTAATCGCGAGCAGCAAATTACGTCTAAAGTACGTACCTAAGTGGAAATATGTTACCTGTAAAATGAATTCAATTAATAATTACCCTTTTTTAGTTTATTACTTTCTTCTTCGAAATTACATTCTTCCTGAAATTTTCTCGATAGCAGGTCGTCTTAACGTCGGACACGCACACAATTTACCTGTAGTTCTTAAATGCTTTATACAACCGCATCCTGAAAAATACTGAATGTTAATAACAGAATTCATCAAGTCACTATAGCTTTACACTGAATTTAATCGGAGAAATTAGACTGTGTGTTTGTTTACGGCTGTCAGTGCATTCGCACTGAGCGCTCGATCAGCTGTAGGCGCGTGACGTAGGAAGCTATTGTTCGCGGTCAACGACTGCCTTGTGCGGCGCGCAGACTTGACTGTTGCTTTGAGTATGTGCCGCCGCCAAAACACAGCGCGGTATCCTTGTACTCTCCGCATGTTTACATGTAGCTGTTAGTTTCTCTAAAGTATGTTATTCCACAAAAATTTTAACGTTTGATATATGATGTATTCCTTTAGAGCGTCGAGATTTAAGAGTTTCTACTTCAACAGTGTTATCATGTATAATTTTGCGAATTCTATATGGACCGTTATAAAGCAGAAAAAATTTGCGACACAAGCCTTTTCCTTTGTGAGACAAACGGTGGGACTTAATTAACACCTTCTGACCAACTGACAAGATTTTTGAACGACCAGGACGTCTAGCTGATTTCTCTCTTCTAGCAGCCGCAGATGCAATATTTTGCAGAGCCAGGTTGACAACTTCAGAATGCCGCAGTTTCCGTGAAGGCGGAAAAGGAATGATTTCAGATATGCGATTTGTCGGTGCTTTATTTTTTAATATCAATAGAGGCGGTAAAGAAGTTGAGTCATTAGGAAGTTCATTCAGAATGTTTTGAAAAATATGAAGATACTGATCCCAAGTTCTGTGATTCTGATGACAATAAAGTCGACACAATTTATTGATTTCCTTCATCCATCTCTCTGAAGCGTTAGATTGAGGGTGAAAAAGTGAGATGAATATTGGTTTAATTTTACGACGCTGTAGAGTACGAAGCCAAATTTTAGAACGAAACTGTGATCCATTATCTGATATAACCTTGTCAACGTGACCGACTTCTTTAAGAAAATGTTTGAGGAAAGCATTAGATACTGAACGAGCTGTTGCTTTGCGTAAAGGTGTAAAACACACATATTTTGACGTCAACTCCACTGCTACGAAAATGTACGCAAAACCATTAGTAGAACGAACCACTGGACCAAACAAATCGACTGCAGCCATCTCCTTTAATTTCGCTGGAATGACAGGAAACAACGGTGCTCTGTGAGAAATCGTTGGAGGCTTAGCCATTTGACATAATTTGCATTTGGCAAGAACAGATCGAATACGTTTTTCCATATTACTGAAGTAACAATTTTCTCGTAATTTATGAAAGCATTTTCGGGAACCAAAGTGTGCATAACTGAGATGCGTATACCAAATCAATTTATTGACCCACTCATCAGGAATACAAACTAACCAAACAAAGTTGTCGACCGATTTTCGTTTAAAAAGAATGTCATTGCGGACTAAATAATGCTGTCTAATCGCTACGCTTTCCTTTCTCCTCCACTTCTCCTTAATGTCCTTCCAGATTGGATCCTTATTTTGCTCCTTAGCGATGTCCTGGAGCGAAGACGAAATAAAGTTCTCAAACGCAACACCTTGAATATACATCAAACAATAATTGTTTTCTTTGCAGTCCTCTTCAGCACTTTGTTTCAAACCCATAGGTGC
This sequence comes from Schistocerca serialis cubense, assembly GCF_023864345.2. Taxonomy (NCBI): domain Eukaryota; kingdom Metazoa; phylum Arthropoda; class Insecta; order Orthoptera; family Acrididae; genus Schistocerca; species Schistocerca serialis. The sequence continues at coordinate 1,168,253 of NC_064642.1, forward strand.
ACGTGATAAAGCATCGGCAACAATATTAGAAGAACCCTGTATGTAAACAATACTAAAGTCAAATTCCTGTAGGTACAGCGCCCATCGTGACAATCTGCCATGAGTTAATTTCGTTGACATAAGAAATTCCAGAGCTCGATGATCGGTGTAAACCTTAGTATGTCTGCCAAACAAAAATGTGCGAAATTTTGTGAAAGCCCAAACAACAGCCAAAGCTTCAAGTTCCGTAATCGAATAATTCTTTTCGGATTTAGAGAGAACACGACTTCCAAATGCAGTAGTCTTCTGTACTACAACGCCGTTTTCTTCTATCTCTTGAAATAAATGTGCACCTAGGCCCTTGTATGATGAGTCCGTCGCCAAACAAAATTCTTTTGATAAATCCGGATGTGAAAGAAGTGGAGCAGCAACTAAAGCATCACGAAGCTGTTCAAATTCTGACTGAGCTTCCTCATCCCAACACCAATTAGATTTCTTTCCGGATAGTTCACATAAACGAGGTGTGGCCAAATCGTCCAATTTAACAAAGCGTCGAAGAAAATTACAGACACCAAGGAAACTACGAACATCACGTTTTGTAGTAGGAACAGCATAATTACGAATAGCATCTAATTTTTCTGGATCAGGAAGAATACCTTCTGTAGAAATAATGTGACCGAGAAATTTCACTTGAGAACGACCAAATTCAGATTTTTCCAAGTTTACTGTAATGCCAACTTTTGCAAAGATACGTAATAATGAGTCCAAAATTTTGTTGTGTTCACTCCAAGAACGTTTAGCGATAAGAATGTCGTCAACATAAGAAGTAATATTGTCACGAAGACAAACAGGTAAAATTTCATTTAAGCTACGAATGAATGCTGCTGAAGATACTGTAAGTCCAAACGGTAATTTCCGAAATTGGTAACAGTTACCAAAGGCTAAAAAGGCGGTGTATTTTCTACAGTCGGGGTGGAGTTCTATTTGCCAAAAACTTGCGCGCATATCAATCGTAGATAAAACTTTAATTCCATGGAAATGTTGAAGAAGTTCATCTAAATTTTGTGGGCGGTCAGTTTCAGGAATGATGATGTTATTTATCTGTCTGGAATCCAGAACCAGACGAATTGATCCATCCTTTTTAAGAACAACGTGTAATGGGCTAGTATAAGGACTGACTGCAGGCTCAATAATGCCCTGATCTAACATGTACTGAAGTTCATTCTTAACCTTGTCTCTGTAAGCCAAAGGAATAGCGTACGTTTTCCCGCGAAATGGTGTGTGTTCTTTTACTTTAAATAAATATTGTAAGCCTTGTATAGTTCCTGTGTGATGACTAAACACTGTAGCATGTGAAGTTAAAATGTGGTGCAGCTCTTCTCTTGCAACGTCATCTGGCACTTCAGCTTTCTTAACCTTTTCATTAATTAATTCTTCGCCATTAATTATATCATCCATCGCGTCTCTGTATCTATTGTCATTATCATGAATAAACACATTGTCGTCATAATGCTCAACGAAAACATCAGAAGTAAGAAACCTTAAACATTTTGTATCTGACTCAGATCTTGTTAAACACTCGAAAAATTTTAAACATTTCGGCATTCCAGCAACAGTCAAATTTACACTTCCTTCTTTAAAGTTCAAAATTGCCTTATGTGCGTTAAGAAACTCCATACCTAATATAATTTGTGTACTGAGTAATGAAACAATAATAAAATTAGCAGAAAATTCGTATCCTTGACAAATCAAATTTAAATTGGTCTGTTGTTTGACCTCCACACTTTTTCCAGAAATCGCACCTCGAATTGTAGTTTTAGAAATGGGTAACACAGGACAGGCAATAGTTCTTTCACATATACGAAAAACTGATTCACTAATGACATTCAATGGGCTCCCAGAATCTAATACTGCAGTGAACTTATTCTTACCCACACATACTTCAATAACAGGATGTAAAAATGCGTCTACATTATTTTCCTTTTCGTCTAATAAAATGTCCCTCATGTCTTCCAGGCGTACGTAGTGTAAAGTCGTAGTGTCATTACTTTCTGAGCCGTCTATACTGCTGCCAGAAGCCGAAGCTGCAAGTCATTGTCGATTGTTTGCGTCACGTCTTTGAGTATTCGCGTCATTTCGCGGATCAATTTCTACGACTTGCACTTGTCTCTCTGAAGTTCTGTCACGTGGAGGATGCCAATTAGGTCCCTCCTGTCTGTTGGATGCAAATTCTTGGCTGTGTCTGTTATTAAAATTTCTGTTCTCCTGTCTGTCTGCATAACTACTCCTTGTGTAATTTCGACTGTCACTTCTGAAATTATTGTTGTATCTACTACCCTGATTGTTTCTGTAGTAAGAATTTCTATTACTGTTTGAATAATTTCTGTCTTGATAATACCGATTACTGTTTCCGTATGATTGATCATTCCGATACGAATTACCGTTGTTATAGTTGTCTGTGTAATTTCTGTTAGAACGTCTGTTATTGTCATAGGGCTGGTATCTATTGTCGTGTCTGCTACGTCTGTCATTCTCAAAATTACCCATATAACGCCCGTTCCGATCACTATCTCTTTTCTCTGGAAATCTATTGTAAATACTGTTACTGAAAAAGTTACAAGAGGTCCCGTCGTCGTTGTCATACTCAAGTTCTTGCAACAAAGTCTTAAAAGTCTCAATGTCGTCTTTACATCTTCCGGCCAAAGCAATTTGTCTTATGGATTGTGGCAGCTTAGTTAAACAAACGCGAATTAATTCAGTCGGGCTATAAGGGTTGGACAGGAACTGATTCTTTCGAATCATGTCTTCAAAGTACTCTGCCGGCGTGCGGAACTCAGACTGTTTGAAATTACGCTGCATAATAAGACTGTGTTTAACTCTGTCCTGCGTGTTTTCGGACCAATATGCCGATAGAAATGCATGATAAAAATCATTTAAATTATTGCAATCTCTAATGAGTGCGCGCATCCGCGTCGCCGGTTCGTTTTCTAAATATCCACACATGAATTCTAGTTTGTGACTTAGTGGCCAATTTGGTGGAAGTGCGTACATAAATTGATCTAACCATGCACATGGATGTATGTCATTCTTAGAATTGCGGAAGATCTTAAATTTCCGGACAGTCAAAAAGTGTTTATAATCAAAGTTTTCGCCTCGTGGCGACAAAGACCTACCGCGTCTGTCTCGGTCCGAATGTCGATTATTGTAAAGTTCGCGCGCCTGGCGCTCTCTTGTTGCATCCCGTAAATGAAACAAATTATTTTCTTCAAACCCCTCTGCTACCTGTGATTCTAAATTTCTTCTGCTATCTTTTCCTACAATTTCGCCTTCGATCTGCTTGACTTGCTTCCGTAATGACTCAAATTCCCTTTTCACGCGTTCATTAAATTTTCCCTGATTCTCAACATGCTTATTTATGTTCTGATACTCTTCGGTTTCTGCAAATGGTAATGGGGCTGTATCATCCGAATCTCTGTCCCCATGTAAACTAAGATTCGTCAATTTATCTGAAATTTCCTCAACTCTTTCCGATAAGTCACCTATTTTTTCTTTCTGTTTGTTTACATCTTCCGTAAGTGTCGCGACTCGGGTTTCAGTATTGACACATTTGGTAGTTAACTGTTCATATTGTCGTGTTAGATTATTTATTCTGTCATTTGGTACGGATTCCTCGATTCTTTCAAATATTTCTTCCTTATCCTTTGCACGTTGTAAATTTAACTCTGAAAAATTCTGTACTATCACGCGATCTCTTTCTTCCTGTTCTCTATCCTGTTCCCTTTGTCTGATTTCCACTGCAATTAATCTATTATTGTGAGAATTCAGAATCGGTTGTACTTCTTCCCTGATTTCTTTCTTTAATTCATCTTTCATATTTTTGAAACATGTCCCTATTCGTGAATCTATCCGCGTTTCCAAAGTTCCCATCTCTGTTTTAAATTCAGATCCTAACCGAGTTTCCATTGTTCCCATATCAGTTTTTAATTCAGCCCGTAAAGTTCCCATCTCAGTTTTAATTGTTCCCATCTCAGTTTTAATTGTTCCCATCTGTGATCCCAGTGAGTCTAACTTTGTTCCCATATCAGTTTTTAATTCAGATTGAAAATTTAATAGTACACTCATCAACTGCTCCATATTAAATTGTTCAGAATTCTTTTCGCCCCTAACATCTCCCGCAAAACTAACTTCCTTCGTCACAGCTGTAAGGCTATCTGTGTTCGATACTATTTCAGAATCTTCTGTCGTTAATCTCAGATTCTCTGAATTTTCCGATTGAGAAAAATTTTGAAATGGTTCCGGACTGTCTTCCCGACTTATTAAATTATTTTCAACTCCATTATTCATCATACAGTTGTCCTGTGTTGGCGAGTTCGCCATGTCAACAATTTCGTTCTCACTATTCATCATTTTTGTCTTTTTCATCGATCGCGTAATCATTTACAAAATATACGAAAGATTCGTCACTGTACGAAAATTACACACCGTGACTCTTTATCTCCAACAACACTATTCAGATGCAATGACTCCCTCAAACACGATCAATCGAACAATTGAAATAATTGCACTAATTTGTCAAACGCGTATACAAGGCAATAAAAATTAAATTTTGAAAAATACCATTAGAAGAATGCCAATTACGAAATCTATACATGCAAAATAGACTACAATTACTAACTACAAATTACTACAACAATACTACAGTCTACAATTTTCACAGTCAGAAAAATTCCAAGGGACGATCCGAAGCAGCGGTCGCCACGTGCATGGGGGCTTAATTAAATATTAATTAAAAATATTTTTAGTTTTTAGTAGCTGTCTGTCCGATTACGTAAGTCTCGTAAACGGTTGGCCCTGAATAGTATTATTACGCTATCTGACTGCAACAAACAATGTAAGAAGATTTTCGTAAACACAGTTAATTAATTAAGTCCCCAGCAACTATAAAACCTACAAAATCCAAGCACAAATGTAACTGTTCTGTATGTGGGAGTGTGACTCAACGTCCACATCTGGCACGGTTCTTTTCCAACAAGACAAGAATTTTTTTAAATACCAACTATGCTGACGTGACAAAAGAAATTTAGAAAAACTGTAATTGCGTAAGAAAACCAGAATTCACTCTAATACAAGAACACAAGCCAGATGCTTTGTTGACTGAACCTGTAGTGACGCATTATTTCAGATACACAATTGATAAAAGAACATTGTAAGTTTTACCTTCGTATATATTGACGAAATGCACACAATAACATCTGCTATCTCTCCCATCAAATAACTGCATAAAACATGGAACAACACTCTTTACTACAACATCTTACTCCAACTTCACGACAACCACGAGCTCTTAACACACACTGTCTTCAACGAGCTCTCAACAGGCACTGACTGCCATGAACTCTCAACAACCACTGACTGTCACGAACTCTCAACAAGCACTGACTTCTACAATCTCATAACAAGCACTGACTGCTACGAACTCTAAACAGGCACTGTGGAGGCGGCTTAATAGTACTCTTTGGCGCAATCTCTGGCGCAGTGGTACAGTGTAGCCACCTTTCAACTGTTCCTTCTTTACTGCATCCCTCGCTCCCTCACATTGACGAATTAACACAGAAATTGCGTCGCTATGAAATACTATGGGTTCTATGACATCTCCTTCTAAATCGAGTAACGTTTCTATGGAAACGACAGGATTTTCTTTTGGGATACGAGTAACTCCTTTCCGATGCACTATTCCTTCTTTACTGGATCCCTCGCTCCCTCACATTGACGAATTGACACAGAAATTGCGTCGCTATGAAATACTATGGGTTCTATGACATCTCCTTCTGAATGGAGTAACGTTTCTACGGAAACGAGAGGATTTTCTTTTGGGATACGACTATCTCCTTTCCGATATACTATTCCTTCTTTTCTGCATCCCTCGCTCCCTCACATTGAGGAATTAACACAGAAAATGCGTAGGTACGAATAACTATGGGTTCTATGACTTCTCCTTCTACATCGAGCAACGTTTCTATGGAAACGACAGGAATTAATTTTGGGATACGACTATCTCCTTTCCGATGCACTATTCCTTCTTTACAGCATCCCTCGCTCCCTCACATTGACGAATTAACACAGAAATTGCGTCGCTATGAAATACTATGGGTTCTATGACCACTCCTTTTAAATCGAGTAACGTTTCTATTTAAACGACAGGAATTAATTTTGGGATACGACTATCTCCTTTCCGATGCACTATTCCTTCTTTACTGCATCCCTCGCTCCCTCACAGTGACGAATTAACACAGAAATTGCGTCGCTATGAAATACTATGGGTTCTATGACCACTCCTTTTATATCGAGTAACGTTTCTATGGAAATGACAGGATTTTCATTTGGGATACGACTATCTCCTTTCCGATTTACTATTCCTTCTTTACTGCATCTCTCGCTCCCTCACATTGAGGAATTAACACAGAAATTGCGTCGCTGTGAAATACTATGTGTTCTATGATATGTCCTTCCAAATCGAGTAACGTTTCTATGGAAACGACAGGATTTTCGTTTGGGATACGAGTATCTCCTTTCCGATGCACTATTCCTTCTTTACTGAATCCCTCGCTCCATCTCATTGACGAATTAACACAGAAATTGCGTCGCTACGAAATACTATGTGTTCTGTGACTTCTCCTTCTAAGTCGAGTAACGTTTCTATGGAAACGACAGGATTTTCTTTTGGGATACGTGTATCTCCTTTCCGATGCACTATTCCTTCTTTTACTGCATCCCTCGCTCCCTCACATTGATGAATTAACACAGAAATTGCGTCGCCATGAAATACTATGGGTTCTATGACATCTCCTTCTAAATCGAGTAATGTTTCTATGGAAACGACAGGATTTTCTTTTGGGATACGACTATCTCTTTTCCGATGCACTGTTCCTTCTTTACTGCATCCCTCGCTCCCTCACATTGACGAATTAACACAGAAATTGCGTCGCTATGAAATACTATGGGTTCTATGACATCTCCTTCTAAATCGAGTAACGTTTCTATGGAAACGACAGGATTTTCTTTTGGGATACGAGTAACTCCTTTCCGATGCACTATTCCTTCTTTACTGCATCCCTCGCTCCGTCGCATTGACGAATTAACACAGAAATTGCGTAGGTATGAAATACTATGGGTTCTATGACTTCTCCTTCTAAATCGATTAACGTTTCTCTGGAAACGACAGAATTTTCTTTTGGGATACGACTATCTCCTTTACGATGCACTATTCGTTCTTTACTGCATCCCTCGTTCCCTCACACTGACGAATTAACACAGAAATTGCGTCGCTATAAAATACTATGGGTTCTATGACTTCTCCTTCTAAATCGAGTAACTTTTCTATGGAAATGACAGGATTTTCTTTTGGGATACGACTAGCTCCTTTTCGATGCACTATTACTACTTTACTGCATCCCTCGCTCTTTCACGTTGACGAATTATCACAGAAATTGCGTCGCCATGAAATACTGTGGGTTCTATGACTTCTCCTTCTACATCGAGCAACGTTTCTATGGAAACGACAGGATTTTCTTTTGGGATACGAATATCTCTTTTCCGATGCACTATTCCTTCTTTACTGCATCCCTGCTCCCCCACATTGACGAATTAACATAGAAATTGCGTCGCTATGAGAAACTATAAGTTCTATGACTTCTCCTTCTAAATCGAGTAACGTTTCTATGGATACGACAGGATTTTCTTTTGGGATACGAGTATCTCCTTTCCGATGCACTATTCCTTCTTTACTGCATCCCTCGCTCCATCCCATTGACGAATTAGCACAGAATTTGCGTCGCTCCGAAATACTATGTGTTCTGTGACTTCTCCTTCTAAATCGTGTAAAGTTTCTATGGAAACGACAGGATTTTCTTTTGGGATACGTGTATCTCCTTCCCGATGCACTACTCCTTCTTTACTGCGTCCCTCGCTCCGTCACATTGACGAATTAACAATTCGTTGTTGGGCTATAGATAGTTCTTTCACGTTATTTTCGACATGTTTTCTCAAAACATGTCTTGAGCAGCTACTTAGCAGTGCACACGCAACGGGAATATCTTAGACCTTGTCGCTGCAAATAGACAGGATCTTATCGACAATGTCAATTCAAAAATGTTTCAAATGGCTCTGAGAACTATGCGACTTAACTTCTGAGGGTCATCAGTCGCCTAGAACTTAGAACTAATTAAACCTAACTAACCGAAGGACATCACACACATCCGTGCCCGAGGCAGGATTCGAACCTGCGACCGTAGCGGTCGCTCGGTTCTAGACTGTAGCGCCTAGAACCGCACGGCCACTCCGGCCGGCAATGTCAATACAGAAACTGATATTAGAGATCATGATGTCATTAACAAATCAGTCAAGATGACCAGGACGATGTTTCTTGTAGAAAGAGAAGACAATTGTTAGCATCTCACTTGCAATGTCAATACAGAAACTGATATTAGATATCATGATGTCATTAACAAATCAGTCAAGATGACCAGGACGGTGTTTCTTGTAGAAAGAGAAGACAATGTTAGCATCTCACTTACACAGTGAATGGTCATCACTTAGTTCCAGTAAGATGGACGTAGAGGAATTATGGGGGAAGTGCAAGTAGATTGTAAATCGTGAGCTGGAGAATTGTGTTCCTAGTAATTTGATTAAAAACTGAAAAGATACACCATTATTTAACAACAACATTCGAAAACTTTATTTTACAGGTCCCTCTTGATCACAGAAACAGTTACACTTCACTATTGCCGGTTTCGGCTACTGCCATCTTCAGATCTGTTACAAACAAAAACGATGTGTAACCACCTAAGTTCAGTTTGCTGACGCTAAATACGTATATAAAAGGCCTAGTGCTACACGAGAAAGTTAAAAAGTGCCCCAGAGAGCACACGTATAACCAAAATAACAGTGCTTTCGGTACACATCTGGACAGAGAAAAACATCCAGTATGAAATATAGAGATTAACATGAGTGTTGCGTAGGGCGCCAAAAGGGGTTACTGAATCTACTCGAGGAAACGGACATTTATGTACACAAAAAATGCCAACCGGAATTACTGCTGAATGAACAGAATGAGTTTAACCTAAATGCTTATTTTGATGTATTCACAAACCCACTGGTTTGAGCAGCGTCGAGCGCCCCAGACATCCGGGGACGAGCAGACTGGGCCTTCCTCCACAAGTTCCACCACAGGAAACAAGGACGCCATACAGAGAAGCCACAACGAGTCGACACTGAGATCCCACTCCGGATGTACTAGCGACTATCGATTTTTTAAATTTTTAATTAATAGTCAATGTTTCGTTAATTACCTTACAATTACAGTTGCGATAGTTGATTTGTCATAATGGAAGATTTCATTTTATAGACGTGATTTTAATCTTATACGTTTATACTGGCTTTTACACAATTGTATGTTTTACTTTGCTAGGCTAGGAGCTTCACATTGTTAGTAAGTGGACTTTTCATGTTGATTTTAAGTATGGAAATAATTCCACGTATAGTATGGCAGAACATGTTTTTTGTCAGACGCTCGTTTCGCCACGTGAAGGTACTTTAATTAATGACTACGCATACCGCCTTTTAACCATTACAGTTGCGATAATGGTTAACCATGTAACACAGCTATAGTGGCCTCTGCTGGCCTCAGTTTCTTTGTCTAAGTTCCAGGCGCATTCTGATCACCAGCAGCACTTACTACCTACCTACAAGTTTAGTTTGACGTTGATACTGCATCAAAATATTTTATGGTATGTATGGTAGATATCACGTAAACACTTTTGCCGCAGTGGATACACAGATTCCCGTGAGATCACCGAAGTTAAGCGCTGTCTGGCGTGGCCGGCACTTGGATGGGTGACCATCTGGGCCGCCATGCACTTTTGCCATTTTTCGGGATGCACTCAGCCTCGTGATGCCAACTGAGGAGCTACTCGACTGAACAGTAGCGGCTCCAGTCAAAGAAAACCATCATAACGACCGGGAGAGCGGTGTGCTGACCACACGCCCCTCCTATCCGCATCCTCAATTGAGAATGACACGGCGGTCAGATGGCCCCGATGGGCCACTTGTGGCCTGAAGACGGAGTGCTAGTGCTTATGCTCTCTAAAACGAGTCGTTAAATTGTTTCCTGTTTGACCGATATAAAACTTGTCACATTCTTGGCAACTGATCTTATAGACACCAGATTCCAAATATTTGTAACTGTTGTTGACAGCTTGTGACGTAGCCTACAACCAGTTCTGCTTTTCGTTTGAAGTCCACTTTTTATTTTCGTTTTTCTGAAAGACTGTGCAGTTCTGTCGGAAAATGCACCATTGTGCGACACAGCCACAAACTGCTTGCCCTCTGGTTCTGTTGTCTCCTTGTCGCATATTTTTGAATTTTAGTTTATTATAAAGTTTCAGTATATCACGATCCTTATATCCGTTGCATTTGTTGCTTGTCTAATCACATACACACAACCAGATGATCACGAGCACTTACTATCTACCTACTTGCTTAGTTTGACGTTGATACATCATAATATTTTATGGTGTATTTGGTTGGTATACATGTTAATCATGTAAACACTTTTTATCTTTCTTGTGTAGCACCGGGCCTTTTATAGATTCAGCGTCAGCAAACTGACCTTAGTTGGTTACACATTTTTTTTCATTTATTTTTAAATTTTTTTTTAACAGATCTGAAGATGGTAGTAGCCGAAACCGGTAATAGTGAAGTGTGAAAGTCCTGTGATCAGGACGGACGTTTAAAATAAAGTGCCAAAATATGATCACCGACTCATTTTCAGACTTTGTCTTCCATTGATAAATTCGGACAATTCTGAGGTAGTAGAGGCTCTTGCACTCTCGATTCAAAAGAGAACGCGCAGATGACAAGCAAAGTTTAGTAGAAACTCGTTCATCTGAAAAAATATTTGCACGAAGCTTACAACAGCTACCACCATCATATACTCCTCGAAATGGAAAAAAGAACACATTGACACCGGTGTGTCAGACCCACCATACTTGCTCCGGACACTGCGAGAGGGCTGTACAAGCAATGATCACACGCACGGCACAGCGGACACACCAGGAACCGCGGTGTTGGCCGTCGAATGGCGCTAGCTGCGCAGCATTTGTGCACCGCCGCCGTCAGTGTCAGCCAGTTTGCCGTGGCATACGGAGCTCCATCGCAGTCTTTAACACTGGTAGCATGCCGCGACAGCGTGGACGTGAACCGTATGTGCAGTTGACGGACTTTGAGCGAGGGCGTATAGTGGGCATGCGGGAGCCCGGGTGGACGTACCGCCGAATTGCTCAACACGTGGGGCGTGAGGTCTCCACAGTACATCGATGTTGTCGCCAGTGGTCGGCGGAAGGTGCACGTGCCCGTCGACCTGGGACCGGACCGCAGCGACGCACGGATGCACGCCAAGACCGTAGGATCCTACGCAGTGCCGTAGGGGACCGCACCGCCACTTCCCAGCAAATTAGGGACACTGTTGCTCCTGGGGTATCGGCGAGGACCATTCGCAACCGTCTCCATGAAGCTGGGCTACGGTCCCGCACACCGTTAGGCCGTATTCCGCTCACGCCCCAACATCGTGCAGCCCGCCTCCAGTGGTGTCGCGACAGGCGTGAATGGAGGGACGAATGGAGACGTGTCGTCTTCAGCGATGAGAGTCGCTTCTGCCTTGGTGCCAATGATGGTCGTATGCGTGTTTGGCGCCGTGCAGGTGAGCGCCACAATCAGGACTGCATACGACCGAGGCACACAGGGCCAACACCCAGCATCACGGTGTGGGGAGCGATCTCCTACACTGGCCGTACACCACTGGTGATCGTCGAGGGGACACTGAATAGTGCACGGTACATCCAAACCGTCATCGAACCCATCGTTCTACCATTCCTAGACCGGCAAGGGAACTTGCTGTTCCAACAGGACAATGCATGTCCGCATGTATCCCGTGCCACCCAACGTGCTCTAGAAGGTGTAAGTCAACTACCCTGGCCAGCAAGATCTCTGGATCTGTCCCCCATTGAGCATGTTTGGGACTGGATGAAGCGTCGTCTCACGCGGTCTGCACGTCCAGCACGAACGCTGGTCCAACTGGGGCGCCAGGTGGAAATGGCATGGCAAGCCGTTCCACAGGACTACATCCAGCATCTCTACGATCGTCTCCATGGGAGAATAGCAGCCTGCATTGCTGCGAAAGGTGGATATACACTGTACTAGTGCCGACATTGTGCATGCTCTGTTGCCTGTGTCTATGTGCCTGTGGTTCTGTCAGTGTGATCATGTGATGTATCTGACCCCAGGAATGTGTCAATAAAGTTTCCCCTTCCTGGGACAATGAATTCACGGTGTTCTTATTTCAATTTCCAGGAGTGTAGTTAGCAGAAGGTCTGGCAGAGAACCCGAGAAAATTCTGGTCCTGTATAAAATCGCTAAGCGGGTCTAAGACTTCCATCCAGTCACTTGTTAGTGAGGTTGGTGGGGCAGTTAGGATATCAAAATGAAAGCCGCGGTATCAAATTTAGCATTCAAGAAACCGTTCACGCATGAGACGCGTACGAACATACCGTCGTCAACCATACATCAGATTCCAGTATGGACGACATACACCACTGGCCGTTAAGATTGCTACACCACGAAGATGATGTGGTACAGACGCAAAATTTAACCGACAGGAAGAAGATGCTGTAATATGCAGATCATTAGCTTTTCAGAACATTCACACAAGGTTGGCGCCGGTACAACGTCCTGACATGAGGAAAGTTTCCAACCGATTTCTCATACACAAACAGCAGTCGACCGGCGTTGCCTGGTGAAACGTTGTTGTGATGCATCTTGTAAGGAGAAGAAATGCTTACCGTCACGTTTCCGACTTTGATAAAGGTCGGATTGTAGCCTATCGCGATTGCGGTTTATCGTATCGCGACACTGCTGCTCGAATTGGTCGAGATCCAATGACTGTTAGCTGAATACGGAATCGGTGGGTTCAGGGGGGTAATACGGAACGCCGTGCTGGATCCCAACGGCCTCGTATCACTAGCAGTCGAGATGACAGGCATCTTATCCGCATGGCTGTAACGGATCATGCAGCCACGTCTCGATCCCTGAGTCAACAGATGGGGACGTTTGCAAGACAACAACCATCTACAGTACACGAACAGTTCGACGACGTTTGCAGTAGATTGGACTATCAGCTCGGAGACCATGGCTGCAGTTACCCTTGACGCTGCATCACAGACAGGAGCGCCTGCGATGGTGTACTCAACGACGAACCTGGGTGCATGAATGGCAAAACGTCACTTTTTCGGATGAATCCAGGTTTTGTTTACAGCATCACGATGGTCGCATCCGTGTTTGGCGACATCGCGGTGGACGCACATGGGAAGCGTGTATTCGTCATCGCCATACTGGCGTATCACCCGGCGTGATGGTATGGGGTGCCATTGGTTACACGTCTCGGTCACCTCTTGTTCGCATTGTCGGCACTTTGAGCAGTGGACGTTACATTTCAGATGTGTTACGACCCGTGGCTCTACCCTTCATTCGATCCCTGCGAAACTATACATTTCAGCTGGATAATGCACGACCGCATGTTGCAGGTCCTGTACGTGCCTTTCTGGATACAGAAAATGTTCGACTGCTGCCCTGGCCAGCACATTCTCCAGATCTCTCACCAATTGAAAACGTCTGGTCAATGGTGGCCGAGCAACTAGTTCGTCATAATACGCCAGTCACTACTCTTGATGAACTGTGATATCGTGTTGAAGCTGCATGGACAGCTGTACCTGTACACGCCATCCAAGCTGTGTTTGACTATGTCCAGGCGTATCAAGGCCCTTATTACGGTCAGAGGTGGTTGTTCTTGGTACTGATTTCTCAGGATCTATGCATCCAAATTGCGTGAAAACGTTATCACATGTCAGTTCTAGTATAATATTTTTGTCCAATGAATACCCGTTTATCATCTGCATTTCTTCTTTGTGTAGCAATTTTAATGGCCAGTAGTGTAGTAATAAGCATCCTGGCGTAGAGAAACAACTGAAATAATTGAAAACAAGTAAGTTGTCAGGTCCGGACGCAATCGCACTTCGGTTTCACAAAGTACTCTGCAACATTGACCCCCTACCTAGCTTGCATATATCGCGAATCTCTCTCCCGGAGCAAAGTCTCAAGCGACTTGGAAAAACACAGGTGGCCTGGAGTATTAGAAGGGCAGAATAATGAACCGAGCAGCTTATGTCCACGAACCAGCACGGTTCCAGAAAGCATCGATCGTGCGAAACTCGGCTGGCCCTTTTCTCACATGATACACTGCGGACTATGGCTCAGGGGCAACAGGCAGAGTCCCCATTTGTAGATTTCTGGAAACCTTTTGAAACGAAGCTCCGTTGCAGACTTAACGACGGTTTGAACGTACGGTATAAGTTTCCGGATACGTTAGGGCTCGAAGACTTCTTGACTAAACAACCCAGTGTGTTGTCCTGGGCGTCTTAGTGTTGAGAGACAAGGGTATTACAAGGACGCCGCATGGAAGTGTGACAGGAGCACTGTTATTCTTTAGAAAAATAAATTATTTGATGGACAGGTGTTCGCTGGATGCAATTTTACTCAAACAAAATTTATAGTTGGTAAAATGGTTCAAATGGCTCTGAGCACTATGGGACTTAACTTCTGTGGTCATCAGTCCCCTAGAACTTAGAACTACTTAAACCTAACTAACCTAAGGACAGCACACACATCCATGCCCGAGGCAGGATTCGAACCTGCGACCGTAGCAGTCGCGCGGTTCCGGACTGAGCGCCTTAACCGCGAGACCACCGCGGCCGGCAGTTGGTAAAATGAATGGGAGCTATCTCCAAATGTAGAAAAATGTAAGTTAATGCGGATAGTAACGAAAAACAAACCCGTAATGTTTGGATACAGCATTAGAAGCGTCCTGCTTGATATAGTCACGTTGTAACGCCAGAAATGCATATCCTCGTATTTCCATCTATTGTACTATAATTTGTTTTCCTTATTTTTGTTACCTGAATATATGACATTTCTGTGTCGTTACATATTGTAATTGTTTTACTGTTTGTATATATATATTTATGCACTTATGTCGATGTATAATTGGTTTGTTTCGTAAATATTATTTGTATTTTTACGCTGGGTCTTGCCTAGGGAAAACTGCTATCGAACGATTACATCGATAGGTCGTGTGAAGAATCAAAGTGTGTAGGATCTTTGGTAGTGTTAACTCTGCCGTGTGGAGCGCGGGCAGAGGGAGTCCGGCTGGGGTAGCGAGTGGAGCAGGTGTGTTGTGTGTAGCTCCCGCGAGTTGCCGCGCTTTCGGGGTTTGGCAGCATGTAATTGCGCTCGACTTGCGAGGATAGTTTCTGACATGGTGTCGCGGACGGGAAGCATTAGCTGGCGCACATCAAGAGCCCGTTTCGTCTGGTGACCGTGTTGAGAAGAATGCGCGCCAACATCCAGCTTCTGCAACAGCGACGGCCGACAATGAGTGACTGTCGCCACCTCCTCGATCGACGGCTTCAAACCTTCAATCAACCAACAAGGAAGACTAAAAGCACGTAAAGTTTCAGAACTGTATGGCAGACCTCAGCTTTTCAAATTGTTCCATTTGCCTCGCAAAATTACAGCAACTTAACATGAACCTTTGTTGCTCATTGTCCCAATTGCATTGCCAAGCAGGGTCCCTTCCTTTTCCGAAATGAACCCGAGTGTCGTTGAAATTCAAACGCCAGCATTAAAATAATATAATTAGATTTCACTGCTTTAATTTCAAAGTTCAGTTAAAGTACTCATAGCTGGCTACAATATTTAGGTTACACGAGCACAAATTAAGAGTGCGAGTTTGGTTAGCATATTTTAGCTTACCTGTGACTGCAGCTCAGCTTGGTACGTACTAAATTTTACTATTGTTAATAGTTCAGAATCATTTAATTCAAGTTCAAAGTTAAATCTCTTGTTTCTAAATTGCGTAGAGTCAAGTTGTGGTCTAGCGGTTCTGGCGCTGCAGTCCGGAACCGCGGGACTGCTACGGTCGCAGGTTCGAATCCTGCCTCGGGCATGGGTGTGTGTGATGTCCTTAGGTTAGTTAGGTTTAAGTAGTTCTAAGTTCTAGGGGACTGATGACCTAAGATGTTGAGTCCCAAAGTGCTCAGAGCCATTTGAACCATCAAGTTGCTTTTGAAATGATTGTTGAGGTAGTCCAAGACTAACCGTATTTTACTGGATTTCGATGTGCTTCAGAAAGAAAGCTCACTATTAACTTCAGTCACTAAATTAACTTTCGATTTTCCGGTATTATTAATTCTTTTGCTAAATTAAGTCAGAGTGTAGCGAAATTTATTACTTCTGACAAACTTTCAGTTTTCACACTACACGTGTCAACCTTCAGTTGCCACGCTTCTAGTATTAATTATATGTGTAATAACCTTTCTTTTTCAGTTCCTATAGTAATTGTCCTTAGGACTGGCGACCGTGATTTCCCCCAAATCTCAAATATCTAATTACCGCTAGTTAATTGTTAACGTAACGGCCGCACATTTACTTTCTTTATTAACTTTACCCCTTTTCAAAATTTATTTCCACCAGTTTCATTTGCATTTTTCCTTTCATTTAGATGTAACCCTTTCCTCCCTCTTTACCGACAAATTAACTTCGGTGACGATTGCTTTTCCAAATTTCCATTAGGTACACGCGGTTTAATTTTTCACTGTCATTAAGGTCGATAAGTGAGGGGGAGGTTACAACGTCGTTTGAATATCTGGGAATTACGTTGCAAAGTGATATGAAATGGAACAACCATGTTAGGATTGTGGTAGGGAAATCGAATTGTCGTCTTCGGCTCACTTGGAGAATTTTGGGAAAGAGTGGTTCACCTGTAAAGGAGACCGTGTTTAGGACGCTGGTGCGGCCTATTTTTGAATGCTATTCGAGTGTTTGGGATCCGTACCGAGTCGGATTAAAGGAAGACACCCAGGCAGTTCTGAGGCGGGCTGCCCGATTTGTTATCGGTAGCTTCGAACAACACTCAGCTGCTACGGGGGTGCTTCGGGAAATCAAATGGGAACACCTGGAGGGAAGGCGAAGTTCTTTTCGAACAAAGCTATTTAGAAAATTTTGAAGGACCCGCATTTGCAGCTGACTTCATAACGATTCTGACGTCACCAACATTCAATGCGAGTAAAGACGACGAAGATACGAATAATTAGGGCTAATACGGAGGCAAATTGGAGACTTTTTCCCTCGCTGTCTATGCAACTGGAACAGGGAAGGAAATGGCTAGTAATGGTACAGGGCACCCTCCGCCACGCGCCGTACGGTGGCTTTCTGGGTATGTATGCAAACGTAGATGTAAATAAGGACTTCTCCATTTAGGATAACATAATATTTTATACTTAATTTAGGTATATTTTGAGCCATGCTTTTGTTTCCTTTTGTAGGTATAGAAGCACTTTGTTGCTCTTCAGTTGATATGCACATATCTCAACGTGAGATTCCACTGTGGTACCCAAGTGTTCATTTCATATATTTCTGATGGGAATGATTTCCGCTATTCTATTGTGTTTTGTCCATATCACGTACGGCTACACTAATTCATCTCTTCAGTTAAATATTGTGATAAATTTTCTCTGTAATACCAACGTAGAAATCCTTCCTGTTTGATTATCTTTCAGATATCAAGATGATTGAAGTTTTCCAACCGAAAATATTTACCTTATTATTGTTATCTAACTGCAATCTAGAATTTAAAAATATTTTGAATAGTACAACAAATTTGAGATCGCTTCTCCCCATACTGACAATGTTGTTGTTGTTGTCTTCAGCCCAGAGACTGGTTTGATGCAGCTTTCCAAGCTACTCTATCCTGTGCAAGCTCCTTCATCTCCTCCTTTCAACACACTGTCCATTCCGTTCAACTGCTATTCCAGGTCCTTTGCTGTCTCTGACAGAATTACAATCATCGGCGAACCTCGAAGTTTTTATTTCTTCTCCATGGATTTTAATTCGTACTCTGAATTTTTCTTTCGTTTCCTTTACTGCTTGCTCAACATACAGGTTGAATAACATCGGGGATAGGCTACTACCCTGTCTCACTCCCTTCCCAACCAGTGCTTTCCTTTCATGCCCCTCGACTTTTACAACTGCCATCTGGTTTCTGTACAAATTGTAAATAGCCTTTCGCTCGCTGTATTTTACCCCTGCCACCTTCAGAACTTGAAAGAGAGTATTTCAGTCAACATTGTCAGAAGCTTTCTCTAAGTCTACAAACGCTATAAATGCAGGTTTGCCTTTTCTTAATCTATTTTCTAAGATAAGTTAGTATGGCCTCAAGTGTTCCAACATTTCTACGGAATCCAAACTGATCTTCTACATCTACATTGATACTCCGCAAGCCACCCAACGGTGTGTGGCGGAGGGCACTTTACGTGCCACTGTCATTACCTCCCTTTCCTGTTCCAGTCGCGTATGGTTCGCGGGAAGAACGACTGTCTGAAAGCCTCCGTGCGCACTCTAATCTCTCTAATTTTACATTCGTGATCTCCTCGGGAGGTATAAGTAGGGGGAAGCAATATATTCGATACCTCATCCAGAAACGCACCCTCTCGAAACCTGGCGAGCAAGCTACACCGCGATGCAGAGCGCCTCTCTTGCAGAGTCTGCCACTTGAGTTTATTAAACATCTCCGTAACGCTATCACGGTTACCAAATAACCCTGTGACGAAACGCGCCGCTCTTCTTTGGATCTTCTCTATCTCCTCCGACAGACCGATCTGGTACGGATCCCACACTGATGAGCAATACTCAAGTATAGGTCGAACGAGTGTTTTGTAAGCCACCTCCTTTGTTGATGGACTACATTTTCTAAGCACTCTCCCAATGAATCTCAACCTGGTACCCGCCTTACCAACAATTAGTTTTATATGATCATTCCACTTCAAATCGTTCCGCACGCATACTCCCAGATATTTTACAGAAGTAACTGCTGCCAGTGTTTGTTCCGCTATCATATAATCATACAATAAAGGATCCTTCTTTCTATGTATTCACAATACATTACATTTGTCTATGTTAAGGGTCACTTGCCACTCCCTGCACCAAGTGCCTATCCGCTGCAGATCTTCCTGCATTTCGCTACAATTTTCTAATGCTGCAACTTCTCTGTATACTACAGCATCATCCGCGAAAAGCCGCATGGAACTTCCGACACTATCTACTAGGTCATTTATATATATTGTGAAAAGCAATGGTCCCATAACACTCCCCTGTGGCACGCCAGAGGTTACTTTAACGTCTGTAGACGTCTCTCCATTGATAACAACATGCTGTGTTCTGTTTGCTAAAAACTCTTCAATCCAGCCACACAGCTGGTCTGATATTCCGTAGGCTCTTACTTTGTTTATCAGGCAACAGTGCGGAACTGTATCGAACGCCTTCCGGAAGTCAAGAGAAATAGCATCTACCTGGGAGCCTGTATCTAATATTTTCTGGGTCTCATGAACAAATAAAGCGAGTTGGGTCTCACACGATCGCTGTTTCCGGAATCCATGTTGATTCCTACATAGTAGATTCTGGGTTTCCAAAAACGACATGATACTCGAGCAAAAAACATGTTCTAAAATTCTACAAGAGATCGACGTCAGAGATATAGGTCTATAGTTTTGCGCATTTGCTCGACGACCCTTCTTGAAGACTGGGACTATCTGTGCTCTTTTCCAATCATTTGGAACCCTCCGTTCCTCTAGAGACTTGCGGTACACGGCTGTTAGAAGGTGGGCAAGTTCTTTAGCGTACTCTGTGTAGAATCGAATTGGTATCCCGTCAGGTCCAGTGGACTTTCCTCTATTGAGTGATTTCAGTTGCTTTTCTATTCCTTGGACACTTATTTCGATGTCAGCCATTTTTTCGTTTGTGCGAGGATTTAGAGAAGGAACTGCAGTGCGGTCTTCCTCTGTGAAACAGCTTTGGAAAAAGGTGTTTAGTATTTCAGCTTTACGCGTGTCATCCTCTGTTTCAATGCCATCATCATCCCGTAGTGTCTGGATATGCTGTTTCGAGCCACTTACTGATTTAACGTAAGACCAGAACTTCCTAGGATTTTCTGTCAAGTCGGTACATAGAATTTTACTTTCGAATTCAATGAACGCTTCACGCATAGCCCTCCTTACGCTAACTTTGACATCGTTTAGCTTCTGTTTGTCTGAGAGGTTTTGGCTGCGTTTAAACTTGGAGTGGAGCTCTCTTTGTTTTCGCAGTAGTTTCCTAACTTTGTTGTTGTACCACGGTGGGTTTTTCCCGTCCCTCACAGTTTTACTCGGCACGTACCTGTCTAAAACGCATTTTACGATTGCCTTGAACTTTTTCCATAAACACTCAACATTGTCAGTGTCGGAACAGAAATTTTCGTTTTGATCTGTTAGATAGTCTGAAATCTGCCTTCTATTACTCTTGCTAAACAGATAAACCTTCCTCCCTTTTTTTATATTCCTATTAACTTCCATATTCAGGGATGCTGCAACGGCCTTATGATCACTGATTCCCTGTTCTGTACATACAGAGTCGAAAAGTTCGGGTCTGTTTGTTATCAGTAGGTCCAAGAAGTTATCTCCACGAGTCGGTTCTCTGTTTAATTGCTCGAGGTAATTTTCGGATAGTGCACTCAGTATAATGTCACTCGATGCTCTGTCCCTACCACCCGTCCTAAACATCTGAGTGTCCCAGTCCATATCTGGTAAATTGAAATCTCCACCTAAGACTATAACATGCTGAGAAAATTTATGGGAAATGTATTCCAAATTTTCTCTCAGTTGTTCTGCCACTAATGCTCCTGAGTCGGGAGGTCGGTAAAAGGAGTCAATTATTAACCTAGTTCGGTTGTTTAGTGTAACCTCCACCCATAATAATTCACAGGAACTATCCACTTCTACTTCACTACAGGATAAACTACTACTAACAGCGACGAACACTCCACCACCGGTTGCATGCAATTTATCCTTTCTAAACACCGTCTGTATCTTCCCCGAGGTCGGCTTCTACCAGTTTTTCCAGTCGTCTGTAAAAAAATTCCTGTTAGTATTTTGCAGCCGTGGCTTATTCAACTGATAGTTCGGTAATTTTCACATCTGTCAACACCCACTTTCTTTGGGATTGGAATTATTATAATCTTCTTGAAGTCTAGGCGCTACAGTCTGGAACCGAGCGACCGATACGGTCGTAGGTTCGAAACCTGCCTCGGGCATGGATGTGAGTGATGTCCTTAGGTTAGTTAAGTTCTACGCGACTGATGACCTCAGAAGTTAAGTCGCGTAGTGCTCAGAGCCATTTGAACCATTTTTTTTCTTAAAGTCTGAGGGTATTACGCCTGTCTCGTACATATTGCTCACCAGATGGTAGAGTTTTGTCAGGACTGGCTCTCCCAAGGCTGTCAGTAGTTATAATGGAATGTTGTCTACTCCCGGCGCCTTGTTTCGACTCAGGTCTTTCATTGCTCTGTCAAACTCTTCACACAGTATCATATCTCCCATTTCATCTTCATCTACATCCTCTTCCATTTCCATAATATTGTCCTCAAGTACATCGCCCTTGTACAGATCGTCTATATACTCCTTCCACCTTTTGCTTTCTCTTCTTTGCTTAGCACTGGGTTTCCATCTCAGTTCTTGATATTCATACAAGTTGTTCTCTTTTCTCCAAAGCTCTCTTTAATTTTCCTGTGGGCAGTATCTATCTTATCGCTAGTAAGATATGCCTCTACATCCTTACATTTGTCCTCTAGCCACCCCTGCTTAGCCATTTTGCACTTCCTGTCGATCTCATTTTTGAGACGTTTGTATCCTTTTTGCCTGCTTCATTTACTGCATTTTTATATTTTCTCCTTTCATCAATTAAATTCAATATTTCTTCCGTTACCCAAGGATTTCTACTATCCCTCGTCTTTTTACCTACTTGACCCTCTGCTGCCTTCACTGTTTCATCCCTCAAAGCTACCCATTCTTATTCTACTGTATTTCTTTCCGCCATTCATGTCAACGTTCCCTAAGGCTCTCTCTGAAACTCTCTACAACCTCTGGTTCTGTCAGTTTATCCACATCCTATCTCCTTAAATTCCCACCTTTTTGCAGTTTCGTCAGTTTTAATCTACAGTTAATAACCAATAGATTGTGGTCAGAGTCCACATCTGCCCCTGGAAATGTCTTACAATTTAAAACCTGGTTCCTAAGTCCCTGTCTTATCATTATGTTAACTATCTGACACCTTCCAGTATCTTCAGGCTTCTTTCACGTATAGAGCCTTCCTTTATGATTCTTGAACCAAGTGTTAACTATGGTTAAGTTATGCTCTGTGCAAAATTCTACCAGGCGGCTTTCTCTTTCATTTCTTACCCCTATTCCATATTCAGCTACTTCGTTTCCTTCTCTTCCTTTTCCTACTATCGAATTCCAGTCACCCATGATTATTAAATTTTCGTCTCCATTCACTGTCTGAATGATTTCTTTTATCTCATCATACATTTCATCAATCTCTTCGTCATCTGCAGAGCTAGTTGGCATATAAACTTGTACTACTGTGGTAGGCGTGGACCTCGTGTCTATCTTGGCCACAATAATGCGTTCACTATGCTGTTTGTAGCAGCTTACCCGCACTCCTATTTTTTTATTCGTTATTATACCTACTCCTGCATTACCCCTATCTGATTTTGTGTTTATAATCCTATATTCACCCGAAAATATCACGTAGTAATTAGAAACTTTATGGCTTTTTGTATAAGTTTAAATATACACCAATTTCCTTTCTTCATTCAGATAAAAATACTATTGTGATTTTGGATTAATCTTTTTGAAACTCACTGTATACTGTACTACCCCACCACCTACGCCTGTAGGTAATTAACCTGTATCAGTGTGTAGATGCCCAATGAAGGCTAAACTATTATTTGTTGCACGAGGATTTTTAATTAAGGCTAAATTACGAGCCTGCAGACTTCAAAAGGATGGTGGAATAGTGATACTGTAATTTAATTTTGTGACCAGGTGAGATACGTATGTAATGAAAGTCAAAAGTTACCGTGAGCTCTATTGTTTATTATAAATCGTCACACAAAACGAGTGTAGTAGCTGCGCTGAAATATAACACAAATACTGACAAATTAGCACAAGAATATGAAATAGTTACAAATGACTAAGGTTGACGGAGATTCATGACAAGGAACTGAATGGGTAGGTTACCACATTATTAGCACACTGGTTGGTTGGTTGGTTGGTTTGGGGAAGGAGACCAGACAGCGTGGTCATCGGTCTCATCGGAATAGGGAACGATGGGGAAGGAAGTCGGCCGTGCCCATTCAGAGGAACGATCCCGGCATTTGCCTGGAGTGATTTAGGGAAATCACGGAAAACCTAAATCAGGATGGCCGGACGCGGGATTGAACCGTCGTCCTTCCGAATGCGAGTCCAGTGTCTAATCACTGCGCCACCTCGCTCGGTATTATTAGCACACTGATCCGTTTCCTCTATTTGATGACAGCGATCGTCAAAATTTGAGTTCGTAAAATTATGCATGCCAGAAGGGCGTGTTTCTCCGACTCGTTAACATTCTAAAATCTACTTAGTACATTGCGACCTATTTACGCCGAAGCCGATTTGCAAATCTCACCAGTTTCTCTTCTTTTTTTTTTTTTTTTAACAGCGTCGTTGTGCTGTCTGCCAGAGCCACTGTGTCGGATATGATGCCTGTGAACCCCAAAGAGCCACCTAACACAAACGTTACATCAAGCTCCGTTTGAAGCTGCAAAGTAAAAAGACTGCTTCATACATCGAATTCTGTGAGCAGATTTAGAAGTGATACTCTCACTGGCGGCGGACAAAGTGTCCTTAGATTCTTGTGTGTTCCCTCGTAACATTCGCTCCTTCTTCGAGAGTCATTCCTAGCCACCCCTGAGCAGTCATCCAGGGTAGGGGGAAAACCTTCGCGCCAGGCCACGCTGCATTGTTGCCTAATTTATTCAAGATGGCGGCGATGACGTCAGCCAAGATGGGGGCATGTAGGCTTGGCAACATCGCATGAGGTCATCCTAGATGCCGGATTTTGGCGAGAGAATAGTCCAATTGTGCTACATCCAATAACCTAACCTTCAGAAAAAATGGCGGGAAGTTTGAATTTTGTGGTAAAATACCCCAATTGTGCTACATCCACTAACCTAAGCCTCCAGAAGAAAAAATGGCCGGAAGTTTGATTTCCAACAGGATAATGGATGCAAAGCCTAACTTTTGTTTATTATTCATTATCAATCATTATCATTTATTAACATTCATTATCATTCATTATCATTTATTATTATCATTTATTATTATTTATTATTATTGACCTGCCTCCACTAGAAAATTCCCTCCAAATTCACATTCCAACACGATAATGGCTGCAATACCTAACTTTTGTTTATTATCCATTGTCATTCATTAACATTCATTACCATTCATTGTCATTCATTATCATTTATTATCATTCATTATCATTTGTTATTGTTCTTTATCATTTATTATTATAGGCCTACCTCCACTAGAAAATTGCGCCAAATTCAACTTCCAACACGATATTCTCTCGAAAACTGTACTTCTATGTATTATTATCATTTATTATTTATTCAAGATGTCCGATTTTCTCGGTGAGAAAGCCATGATCCTTACACCCATAACAAAAATCTATCACAAGTTCAAATCCAAACACCATAATTGATCACATGTACGAGCTTTCTCCGTCACTTATCTCTTTTCACTGGTAGCCTATCATAATCGCGTCAAATAATAAACTGCACTTATAGTAACGTAAATCACGTCCTTTGATTTTGCAGGGGGCAAGGGACTGAAGACTTTATTTCAAG
This sequence comes from Schistocerca serialis cubense, assembly GCF_023864345.2. Classification (NCBI taxonomy): domain Eukaryota; kingdom Metazoa; phylum Arthropoda; class Insecta; order Orthoptera; family Acrididae; genus Schistocerca; species Schistocerca serialis. The sequence continues at coordinate 1,193,157 of NC_064642.1, forward strand.
TACGGTCATCACTTGTTCTCCAACACAGTCAGCACACACGTCTTTGATATCGCAGTGCAGTCACCACGACGTCCGCGCTCCAGCTGAATTAGTTCAAATCATCGCCACCCCCTGGCCAGCGTGTGGAGACACTGCCTACGCTTGTCACGTGAGGCGGCCGGCCACTAGCGCGGGGGGCGAGCCCAGCGATCGCTCCCACGTCGTAAACATGTTTCCGCTGGACACGCTGGAACTTGCCGCGATTGACGTCACAGCGGCCCCTTGTCCGCTCACCACGTGTATTCGTCGCCTCCGCACGTTTCCCGCCAAAATTGTCTGCCTCGGAGCTAAATCACACAACGGGGTCGGCCGTTTCCCTGCAACACTTTCGGCGCCACGTTCAAACCTGTCGATGGCGACCACTCACCGTCCACCACGTGTCCCTGTGCGAGCGAGAACGCAGTGCTACACTTTTGCTCGACAGTGAAATCCGCCATGACTATATAATAGCACGTTTGGACCTTCCTAGAAAGCCCGCTAATTGACTCTCTCTCGCGCACGCGTAATAACTGTACAATCGCTGCGCCGCCGCCTCGCTTACGTCACACACCCTCCATACACGCGACGGACATAGCCTTCTGTAAATACCTGAAAATGACTCTTTATTTCAGACATTACGGTCATGCAGGTGTGTTCAACTGACTTCTCCATGATCACACATCGAAACTCCAGAGCGCAGCTGACGTACGCTCTGCCGGCTGAGCCCGTTCCATCGGCAGCTCCCTGGCTGGCTGACGTCAAGGTACCAACAGTGCCCGCACAGCCCCCACGGCCAGCGCGGCAGGTAGGCGGCGAGCGGCGCCTCAGAGTCCGACTACGTAAACATCTCTCCGCGACCGCCAGCACTTAACGCCGGACACGATGGAACCTGTCGACCACGTGCCGGACAAAGGATACGTTTGGCGCCAGAGTTTGACCGTCGCGAGAACGATCGCTAATTCACTCTCACCACCCCGCTCTATTAAATAATTGAAGTTACAATTTCATATACGTATGCAAACGTGTTCAACTCCCTAATTTCAACTACTTTTCGAGGACCACACAGCCACCCCCTCCTCCTAGCAACCAGCGCCAAAGTTTGAAATCTGCCAATAAACAAAGCTCACTTGTGCTTCCGCCACCAACCTAAGAAAATTGTTTCAAACTAAGCCACCAGCACTCAACCTCTTCCTACACGTTTCTGGTAAACGGACTCACCCTGCACTACGTCCATGGATGGAGGAACTAATTTACTTTATTTAGGAATGGAGTATATGTATCACACCAACATGTCCCACATCATACAGACCTGCAAAACACTCCTACATAAGTCATTTATAATGTTCTAGACACACGCTTGCTAATTGTAAACAGTTAAAAATAACTCATAGCACAGCCTACAGACATGCGAGCCGCTCGTGAATAATGCAAAGCATTTACCTCCAAATAGCCAAACAACTGCTAATTTTCGGAAATAATTTCAGTGCATAAGCTGATGGAAGAAGGAACGAGTGTACTTTATTTATTTGCGATATATCTTTTTCAAACTTTTACTTCTCATAGGTTTCGATATGTAACGCTCTCATAGGGCAGTTTCTGAACTCCAGTAGTGCACTACACTTGGCAACACAACCACACCCATCAAGATATTCATTCCAATCCAGACCTGTATCTCCTCTACAGATAAATTTGTCCAGTTATTTGTCGACTCACTCACATTCTGACCAGATTGCCGTTATTGCGCAAAAACAGCTCAGACTGCGCTGTGCTGCTCGGGGAAGTAAGGAAGGGCTGCACTCTATTTATCTGGAGCCCCTTTTATTTAGTCGTGGAGTATATCTCTCACAAAACACTCGCACTGATCCGACTGTGGTCATCTCACACAGGCCACAAACACGTAAACAACTAATTTCACCACACAATAGCAAACAGCTCTTAAATAATGCAGTACACAATAGCAGCAGACGAGCTCTGTACACTTAAACTCTCCAAATAAAGCACCGCACAGTGCACAGACATGCTCGCAGAATAGTGCAACAGACGCACCCAAACACCCTCAGCTGCCAAACCGATCAAACGTCTCTGCTCTGCACCCCCCAAACATGACCTCAACACAGCCGCATACGCACCTAACACCGGAGAAATTGATATCGCCTATGCGCCATAGATTACGCTCCAAGGCAGGCCGCGCGCGCGGGCGGTCGGCGTGGTAGGGAGTTCCAGAGTCTCCAGCCAAGTTCAGCTTCCGAGCGCTCGTGACAGCCGACACATGTGAAAGCTGCATTGTCCTTCTCATGCATACCGCCGGCGTCTCAGGTCTGGACTCGCCTTCACGTCTATTGTCAGAATAGCTCATGGCTCGTTGAAACACACGATTAACGCGGCCGGGAAAACATTTACTACTCGCATGCAACCGAGATGGTGACGGGAAAACCAATCACTCTGATCTGCGCTGCAGGCGCGTGTAATCATTGAGAACACTCTATTTATTTTTTCAACAACTTATTTAACCATACGGTGTATCTATCACGCTATCACAAAACACCCACCCAGATGTGCCCTGGGCCATGTTGCACAGCCCACAGACACGCACCCAGTCATAATTTCAGTACACACTATAGCAAACTGCTACAAAATAATAGGATCGTGAAGTCACCCATCCGTCTGATTTCAGACCTCGCACAGCCCCTGCTCGGCTTCCGCAAGCGTGAGTTGGCGCGGACAACGCGCTCGTCAGCGGTCAAAGCACACACATACGTCCGTCCAGGACCGCTATCCATCACAACCCCGAGCCGCTACCATTGAACGCGGGTGATAGTCAACTTTATATCAACATAGCATAATTATAAAAGCGCAGCCTCCATACGCTAGATACATCATAGCAGCACATGCCTTTACCTCCTACGACACTGTAGCACACTGCGAATTGCTCCTCACACGACATTACACGGCCCTCTAATTAAACATAACTACACATCCCTGCTCTTGCCTCGTCGCGTGACAAGCCATCTTAAACCTTCTCAATATTATTCTTACTTTACAACATTTTTTTTTATACCTCACACCGGTCCCACAATCAACATACGCAAACGTCCTCAATCCTATATTGACACTCATATAACACCCCACAAACCATGTCCATCAATCAGTTTACCATTGTCATCCCCTCTTTTCGAATTACAAACGTAGCCTCTATCTAAACACCAATCAACTCACCTTTCTCGCACTTTCAACAGTAAAATTAATTTTACACACACCCAGAAATACCAAACCCAATTAAAGAGTCAAACTTTTATACGGAGCATCAAGCACATACGACAATATTCAAAGCCTGGTCCGTATTTACCACCTCCACCTTGAATTAAATATTAGTACCATTGCTGTAACATTCTGCCAGCGCTCGATTTGTACCTTTTTTTCCGCTCTTAACTGTTGTCACTGGCGGTCGAATATCACTATCTATAGATTACATAGATTTCCACTTTAAAAAAATCTCGCCCCGCCGTTTAGAGACTCCTATAGCCGAACACCTAGCATCGTTCAACTATCACTTTGAGATCTGTTACTATAGATCGATATGGTGTGCTAAGCTCCAAGACTTCGTTACATTTCGAGAAATGTGGTGCACTTGGATGGGTTAGGACTAGGAAAGCTCTATTCAGTCAAGAGAGGTGGAGTGTAGCTGTATTCGTCTGCTCGGTTGAGGAATAATTGGGTAGCGATGTTGCGAGGTAGGTTGGTCAATGCCGAGGTGAGGATGATCTTTTAACGTAAGAGGATTAGATAGCTCTGTGACCGCTACACGCATAGAGATTGATCGAGTACTATGCGCGAGGTTTTAGAAATATGTATAGCGCTGTCTGATATAATTTGCTCGTATTTATGTGTTCGAGAATTAAGTGTGAATGGACGTGCTGAGCAGTCATCTATGAAAGTTCGCAATGATACTGGCAAAGTAGAGGAAGTATGGTTTAGCTACGATACTGAAATTAAGAAAACAAGCTGTCACATGATTGGATAATGTTGGACTTACTGTAAAATTTTTCGCGATATCAGCTGTGAAGAACAATATTACAGTATGAGATTTTCACTCTGCAGCGGAGTGTGCGCTGATATGAAACTTCCTGGCAGATTAAAACTGTGTGCCCGACCGAGACTCGAACTCGGGAAATTTGCCTTTCGCGGGCAAGTGCTCTACCATCTGAGCTACCGATGCACGACTCACGCCCGGTAATCACAGCTTTACTTCTGCCAGTACCTCGTCTCCTACCTTCCAAACTTTACAGAAGCTCTCCTGCGAAACTTGCAGAACTAGCACTCCTGAAAGAAAGGATATTGCGGAGACATGGCTTAGCCACAGCCTGGGGCAGGAGAGCTTCTGTAAAGTTTGGAAGGTAGGAGACGAGGTACTGGCAGAAGTAAAGCTGTGAGTACCGGGCGTGAGTCGTGCATCGGTAGCTCAGATGGTAGAGCACTTGCCCGCGAAAGGCAAAGGTCCCGAGTTCGAGTCTCGGTCGGGCACACAGTTTTAATCTGCCAGGAAGTTTCATATCAGCGCACACTCCGCTGCAGAGTGAAAATCTCATTCTGGAAACATCCCCCAGGCTGTGGCTAAGCCATGTCTCCGCAATATCCTTTCTTTCAGGAGTGCTAGTTCTGCAAGTTTCGCAGGAGAGCTTCTGTAAAGTTTGGAAGGTAGGAGACGAGGTACTGGCAGAAGTAAAGCTGTGATTACCGGGCGTGAGTCGTGCATCGGTAGCTCAGATGGTAGAGCACTTGCCCGCGAAAGGCAAAGGTCCCGAGTTCGAGTCTCGGTCGGGCACACAGTTTTAATCTGCCAGGAAGTTTCATATCAGCGCACACTCCGCTGCAGAGTGAAAATCTCATACTGTAATATTGTTCTTCACAGCTGATATCGCGAAAAATTTTACAGTAAGTCCAACATTATCCAATCATGTGACAGCTTGTTTTCTTAATTTCAGTATCGTAGCTAAACCATACTTCCTCTACTTTGCCAGTATCATTGCGAACTTTCATAGATGACTGCTCAGCACGTCCATTCACACTTAATTCTCGAACACATAAATACGAGCAAATTATATCAGACAGCGCTATACATATTTCTAAAACCTCGCGCATAGTACTCGATCAATCTCTATGCGTGTAGCGGTCACAGAGCTATCTAATCCTCTTACGTTAAAAGATCATCCTCACCTCGGCATTGACCAACCTACCTCGCAACATCGCTACCCAATTATTCCTCAACCGAGCAGACGAATACAGCTACACTCCACCTCTCTTGACTGAATAGAGCTTTCCTAGTCCTAACCCATCCAAGTGCACCACATTTCTCGAAATGTAACGAAGTCTTGGAGCTTAGCACACCATATCGATCTATAGTAACAGATCTCAAAGTGATAGTTGAACGATGCTAGGTGTTCGGCTATAGGAGTCTCTAAACGGCGGGGCGAGATTTTTTTAAAGTGGAAATCTATGTAATCTATAGATAGTGATATTCGACCGCCAGTGACAACAGTTAAGAGTGGAAAAAAAGGTACAAATCGAGTTTTAATCTGCCAGGAAGTTTAATATTACAGTAGATCGGTGGTGTCTTATCCATCGCATCTGTCCATTGGGTATCACATAATGATTGACTGACAATGCTTGCTTGAGTTGGGGGACAAATTTTGGTTGATGGACCGCAACTTCCGGGATTGCTAGCACCGAAAATGGTGATCCCGTACTTGTGTGCAAAAATGACCAATCACTAGAAATGGAACGCAGAGTTATAAACTATTCGGTCACTGCGACATATGAGTTTAAATGTAGAGGTGGTCAATCACTTTCGAGGGAGGTCGCTACAACGTTATGCTATCGACTGTAAGACTATGATTTACAAGGTGCAAGGTATAGTTTCCTGTGAAAGGCTGTGCATCCGTCCGTGTTAATGTCTGTTTAGAATCAGACAATGACTTCGAAGTCGCGGCAGAAAGACGAAATGCTCGGCAGTGTGCAAAAGCGTGTTAGAAAACACTGTTTGAACAAGGGCCAGAGGCAGCTTCTCATTCGCTTAGAGTATGGGTGATCAAACGTTAAAGGGGTCTCTGCAGCGTGTGTACATTTAATATGATCTTGTTCATACAGGCATCTGTAGTCTGAGGTGTCGGACTTGGCGAGCTGTTAGGAATTCTTGGATGGTCGGACTCTGAGTTACTCGGGGGAGTATTGTGAATTCCGTTTGTCCGCGCTGGAGGTGGATCGCATTGGTGCCTTCGTGACTTTTTCACTGTTTGATGGTAGAGGATAAAGATGATAGCGTTTTGAGGATCTGTTGTACTAGTATCTAGTTTGAGGCGTACAACATTGCGTGCATTTCCGGCGAATGGTCAAAACAAGGTCCTGTTCTAGTAACTGAGATCATTCTGTTTATAGACAGGTTTCAGGAGGTAATAGATATGTCTTTCTCAGACTTAAATTGCAGAGATCAGATGGGTGAAGATAAATGCATACTCATCTATGCTTAAAAAGGGAGAATGCTTTTTTATTATAAAGTGAGTTTTGGCAGGAGTGAATATGGTTTTATATGCGAGAATGTTTAAGATTTGTGAGTGGAAATTGTCAGCGAAAGGTGAATGACGTCGGGTTCGCTGGCTGGGGGAGACACTGTTTACATGTCCTGTTGGAGATGCAAGGGGGAGATAGAAATCTGCACTATTCAGGAATCCATTTGTGCACTGTATGTCGTTAGACAATAGCTAGAAGGCAGGTATAGGGAGAGCCCACTTCAGCATTCTGGTTCAAAATGGTTCTGAGCACTATGGGACTTAACTTCTGCGGCTATCAGTCCCCTAGAACTTAGAACTAGTTAAACCGAACTAACCTAAGGACATCACACACATCCATGCCCGAGGCAGGATTCGAACCTGCGACCGTAGCGGTCGCGCAGTTCCAGACTGTAGCGCCTAGAACCGCTCGGACACAACGGCCGGCAGTCAGCATTCTGGTCCTAGGTCTGAGTGGACGGCTGTTTAGATGGACAGCTATGTGGCTTTGACATGCCGCCAGCGTCGCTCCAACACTCGCTTTGTAAGGCGCTGTGGGATTAGTTTGAGCATTTAGTACTTGTTTCGGTGGTTAATGGATTAAGAACTGTAATAATGAAGGTCATGTCCTCAGCGGAACCGCTGTGTAATTGAGTAAGTGTGTTTATGTATTTGAAGATATGTTTCGCGAATGGTGATGTTAAGTTGATGGCGCAATTTAGCTACCACTGTACAAAAATAGATGTCTGCTGCTTAAAGAAAGAAAGAAAGAAAGGGGTGACCTTGCCCCCAGACCTGATGAATGAGTTATTAGTTAAGAGCAAGTGACAGTTGACTGATGCTATGTGTTAGGATATAGCAGTCTCAAAACGGCGGGGCGAGATTTTTTTATGTGGAAATTTATGTAATCTATAAATAGTGATAGTCGACCGCTAGTGACAACAGTTAAGAGCGGAAAAGATAGGTACAAATCGAGCGCTGGCAGAATGTTACGGCAATGGTACTAATATTTAATTCAAGGTGGAGGTGGTAAATATGGACCAGGCTTTGAATATTGTCGTATGTGCTTGATGCTCCGTATAAAAGTTTGACTCTTTAATTGGGTTTGGTATTTCTGGGTGTGTGTAAAATTAATTTTACTGTTGAAAGTGCGAGAAAGGTGAGTTGATTGGTGTTTAGATAGAGGCTACGTTTGTAATTCGAAAAGAGGAGATGACAATGGTAAACTGATTGATGGACATGGTTTATGGGGTGTTATATGAGTGTCAAGATAGGATTGAGGACGTTTGCGTATGTTGATTGTGGGACAGGTGTGAGGTTAGGTGCGGTGGGAGGTGTAAATTAGATCCTATTACAAAAAAAAATGTTGCAAAGTAAGAATAATATTGAGAAGGTTTTAGATGGCTGGTTACGCGACGAGGCGAGAGCAGGGATGTGTAGTTATGTTTAATTAGAGGGCCGTGTAATATCGTGTGAGGAGCAATGCGCAGTGTGCTACAGGGTCATAGGAGGTAAAGACATGTGCTGCTATGATGTATCTAGCGTATGGAGGCTGTACTTTGATAATTATGCTACGTTGATATACAGTTGAAACGTCCCCTTTGAACAATTATACATGACTGTGCTTAAACTGACACACAATATTTTTAGCGCAACGCAATCTGACTTTCAAAGATCCCTTCAAAAGAATGGCCCTGACTAACATTAACCTATATGTTTCACAAATCACTTACCTCACAAAAATCTTCGTTACTCGAACTACTGCAATACAGCGAGCGCCACTACTGCCAGCTAAATAAAAGATTCAAACTACTGAAGGCAGTAACTACTGATAGGCACAGTTAGCAAAAGAAAGATTTTGATAGAGACCAAACAATGTATTTACCTTAATATTGTTCAAAAGTCATATTATATATATCAGTTCATGACATCCAGTCTTACAAATTTACTCTTTCTTAATGAGACACGTCCAGATCGTTCGCTCTCAAAATTCCGCCATCTCTCTCGCCACATCCACCACTGCTGGCGGCTCACCTCCAACTGCGCAACGCTACGCGCTGTTAACATCCAGCTGCCCAACACTACAATGGAAGACAACAATGCAAACTAGCCACAGACTGCACACAGCACAGCCAGTAATTTTCATACAGAGCGCTACGTGGCGTTACCAATAAGAAAACCTAAACAGCCTACTTACATAGCCCCCATGCTCCCCACAAAAAATTTTACAAATTGTTTTGGGCACTGGCCAATACATATTTGTTAAAAAAATGTTCACAATTACAATAACAAAGAAATCAAATCCACACACTTATTGATACAATGTTGGTCAAAAGCGAAAATTTTCTCACAGTCCATAAAGACAGTCCTGATCGTTCATCACAGTAAAATAGCAGTGTTTTTCTCAAAGTCTGAGCAGTAAAAGAAAATGCACACAGAAGTAGTGGATTTCCATGCAGTCTTGAAGAAGTAGTGTTGTCCTTCCAACGGAAAGACAGTGTTGACTCTTGACATGCAGACAGGTAATGGGCCACAACAGAGCATACCCACAGCAGAGTCATTCGAAGTTTTGAAGAATAATGGTAGGTAGGTCATCACAGAGCAGACCCACTATAGTCTTGGTAGCGAGTATGGTATTGGTGGGCCACCAGAGGTGCAGACCCACTGCAGTCCTTGTAGAGATGGCTAGTAGCCATCTGCTGTGACTGTGCAGGTGCACAATCACCATTGAAGAGTCTTGCGGAGAATATAGCAAGTCCATGAACCACCACTTGTGCACTCACAAAAATTTTTTTTGGAATGTCCTTAGAACCAGCAGTGCTGTTATCCAGTCCCTTGCTGAATTATTATCACACGTGTAAACACTAACAGTCCTCTTTTTTTCACATATTGTGCGTATACTATGACCAACAGAAATGAATGCTTACAAGTTACTTAATTTGATAAACTGGTGTCAATTACAATTTTATAACACGAGAATACATTTACAGAGATACAGAAAACATCATTAAAAACATAATAATACAGATAACATTTGTAGTAATACAGGCTTTACAAAAGAATAGAAATAAACATATACATCAGTGTTACAGGAATTATGACATAAGTAAATATATCGAATAATGAGAATAGTTTCCGAAACATTAATTTCACATATGAGCATTGAAACAGAAGAGAATTAATAATGTCTAAACATCTTTACAAGGTAAATAAAATATTATTAATGCAAATTATATTTGAGGATAACAGTATTCCTCATCATGGTGAATGTAGCTCAGTACTAGAAAAATTCTACAACATAAATCTTAGTAGCAAACACATAAAGACAGGAAAAACACAAATACACAAGAGTACACAAACACTTAGCAGAATAACACAGGAGGAAAAGACAGGGTTTGTTTTCAGTGTAACATTTGGTACTGCAGTCCAACCCAAAACTTCATTTCATAGGTCTTTCGTCTTATTTCAACATTTGTTTACACTAAAAACATCCTATCCAAGCATGCTTTCTGTATTTATATGTTCACATATTTCTTACCTCATTATTTATTTTCCATTATCTTACCTCATCATTTATTTCCAAGAATATCTTACCTATACCTGCTTTCTGTACATTTTTGTATAACTTCTCAATGCATTTCTTTCATTTCATCGCAACTCATTCTCTTATACAGTCTACCCCCTCTTAAGCTAACTTAAATATACTGAGCTCAGATGCTAAACTAAGGGATGAGGCAATGCAGCAGCACAAAACAATTAATACAAACAGCAATGAAAAATATGGAAATTGTCAGAGAAAGTAGCAGCAAATCTAAATTAGCAGAGCAAATGCAACATTGCAACTAATATGAGCCAATGTGCAGCAACAAGAAAAATAAATCAGTAGTAAAATTGGCTTAACAGAGTAATACAAAGTGACATTCAGTAGCACTATGCATGGCAAACAGCAGCAGCAAATGCTATAACTTATACCCAAACATGGCAAAGCTCAAGCAGAAAAAATATTACGCTAAAGACAACAATGCAGATAAGGGAAATGTCTATTCACATCTTAATGTCTATGTAATTAAAGTGGTGCACCACAACTTATTCTACGAGAAATATTACCAAGTAGTTGAAAAGAAAATTATGTATGCAAGTCCTGTGAAGGGAAATGTCTTTTTGTGCTCCTTCGTTTTTTTTTTAAGTAGATCATAAAGTTATTATTTACTGGATCTGTAGGCCTAAAATATCTATATTAGTACATCTATAAAATTTTATTTTAACCAATGCTGCAGTGCAGCTAGAAACTAGATATTGAACAAAATGAGCAAATTCTCAACTAGAAAGACAATAGATGTAAAATGTTTCTCATCATTTCATTAGGCATTTTAGTAAATATCATAAATTAAGAGTTCCACAGTATAATCATATGTTTTCAAGTTTGAGCATGTCGTATTTGCGATGCTTTCTACAAATAAATGTCAATAGCGAGGATAATGGCCTCATTTTTTTCTCCACCTGTATCTCTGAAAAGCAAACACTTATGACTTTTTTCCAGGCGACTGTCGCGGAGCTGGGTGCCCACAATGCATTATGTGAAGGTCACTCAACTTTCTAACCGAACTATTTACGACACCAGTTTGCACTGCAGTGACAGTCTCATATAAGAAATTTCACAGGTCGAGAATTTGCATTGCAAATGTTTAGAAACAAAATCCTATGAATATAACAGTGTGCAAAAAATTTTCGCCTGCATTGTGATACATTAACGCATTTACACACATTTCATAACTCTTAAAGTACGATTCTCAGCTTATTGATCATAAACATACCTGAACAGCATAATACACATCGTCATCATAATAATAACATCATAACAGATCAATCACATCTCAGAATCGTCGCACCTTCTTTCAATAACTTCAAGACCTTCAATAAAGTCATCTACCTCAAACGTACTTCAAAAATCATGATGCCTTACCAAATACATCATTCAAAGCTCTCATAGTATCACAATGGTTCCGAAAAAATGTAAACAGTTCACGAAGTACAGACAAAATACAATTTCATAAGTGTGAACTTATCCAACTGTGTAATTACGTAAACATCTGCCCCTGACCTAATAAAATAAATGTTTGTCTCTCACAGTTAAATGATCAGATAGCTGTGTAATTTATGTGTTAGAGAAATATGGTACTGATGTGTAAGGTTGTATAAGCAAATACCAAATTAGCTAGGGCTCCTTGTGCTTGCCAAACACGTGGTACACAAAGTAAGATTGTACCCCCCTGAGGATTAAAGTAATTATACCCTCAGGTGGTACAGATTACAGCAATGGAATGAGATGTATCACGGAAAACCTTTGTATCTTTGTAATTCAAAAATTTTTAACAATAAATGTTTTAATTACAAAATTAATCACTCAAATGCGTGTACTGTAGCGCTAAACTGTGCATCTTGTTGTAAGATAATCTCTGTGAAAGCTAAGTTCTGCAGAAGTAAATGCACTTACCTCATGCCCGCATCTCGTGGTCGTGCGGTAGCGTTCTCGCTTCCCACGCCCGGGTTCCCGGGTTCGATTCCCGGCGGGGTCAGGGATTTTCTCTGCCTCGTGATGGCTGGGTGTTGTGTGCTGTCCTTAGGTTAGTTAGGTTTAAGTAGTTCTAAGTTCTTGGGTACTGATGACCGTAGATGTTAAGTCCCATAGTGCTCAGAGCCATTTGAACCATTTTGAACTTACCTCATGACAAACAAAAGTGAAATGTTTTGCGTATAGATATCTTACCTGTACTTATTACGTACAGTACCGTGATCAAGAAAGCACTACACTGTAACATATTGTTGTGCTACAAAAAAGCTGTCTCATTGTAGCTATACCACAAAAGTTACTACTAAAACATGTTTTACTTTCCAGAAGAATTCAGAAAAACTGTGCAGATATAAAACAGAAACACCACAAAGGCAACATTGTAAATTGTCACTCATTAGTAGCGTCGTGATAAAATCGTGTAGCTGTCACATAAACTAACCTCTGTGTCATATGGTATCTCACAGAAAGTACTTTAAATCCAGAATGTATTTTCAAGTAAACCAAAATATTGCATTAAAATCTCATTAGCAGTATATGTTCTAAGTATGTAAGCCTTATAGTTGTTGCGTAATCGTGCAACAAACAAGCAAGAATGTACACACACAGTAACACTGTGTCCTCTGTTCACTGTCACAATGCAGTGGTAATTACTGTCTAAATATGTTCCCTAGGTTCTAGACTGGATAGTTAACTTCAAAACATTGTTGCATGATAAGTTTCTAAGTGTGACAACGCGTACCAGTAGCGTGAAGTGAAAAATTTTATGTCAAAGACTAAGTTAAAAAGCAGATTATCTTTCTATAAACGATGTTACATGCGAAATGTGGTGCAAACCTTTACTCTTCCTACTATGCAGACCTCCAGCTTCAATGGAATTATCATGTGGTATATGGTACATTGGTAAAGAATGCTCAAATTTTTCTCAAGGTTAGCGTCTATGTTATTTTTCTCTGAGCCAGCCGGCGCTCATGGCTGCCTGCGGTGAGAGTCATTGTCTGCTATCTCTTTGTTGGCGTGCGTCGTTATAGAGATTAGGAAACCTAACTTCTACAGATTCACCTTGCCGAGAGGGCCCAGCCCTATTTGAATCCCGCCAGTTCTGATACAATTCAGATCTGTTGTTACGATTATATCATCTGTTCTCATGTCAGTAATTTCTGCAATTAATTTCTTGTCGGTCACGTGGTGGAGAACTTCTCCCTGAGTCGTAACTGCGCGGAGAACTGTTGTGTCTGAAGTTATTCTGTCTCCCTTGATAATAATTGTTTTGGTTCCCACATTGTCTGTTTCTCTGATTGTCTCTGTGATAGTCATTACCGCAGAGAGGTGATCTTTCCCTGTAATTATTACTACTCTGCCAACAGTTGTCATACAGGTGGTGTCTGTTTTGGTCACAATTTACGTTGTAAGAATAGCCTTGTTGCGCCCATTTATTATTTCTGTCATCGCGGGATTGTGACAGATGTGATCTGTAATTGTTGTGCTCCTGTTTTCGCGTTCCGCAATTGTCAGTGTCAATTTCCAATTCTTGTAACAGTCCCTGAAAAGCTTCAATGTCGTCTTTGCAACGTCCTGCCAAAATAATATGTCGTAAATGTTCAGGCAATTTGATTAAGCAAATGCGGATGAGTTCTGAGGGGCTGTATGGGTTTGACAGGTACTGATTCTTGTGCAACATGTCTTCAAAATATTTCACAAGACTGGAAAATTCAGATTGTTCGAAATGTTTCATCATTATGATGCTATGTTTTACTCGGTGTTGTGTAGCTTGAGACCAATATGCTGAGAGGAAGGCATGGTAAAATTCTCCTTCACTGTGGCAGTCGGGAATGACCGATCGCATTCTTATAGCTGGTTCATTCTCTAAGTAGCCACACATAAATTCTAATCTGTGCTCTAATGACCAGTTGGGAGGAAAACAATGAGAGAATTGATGGAGCCACACTTGTGAATGAATGTCGTTGGCAGGATTCTTAAATGTTTTGAATTTACGTGTAGTAATGAACAGCTTATAGTCAAAATCAACATGTCGGCGAGTCGCATGTCGGTCGTTGTTACTCCGTTTCGGGGGTTCGATCTCAAAATTCAGTGCACCTTGCAAACTTCTTTCATAATTTTCTAAATGCCCTGTGTTATTATTTTGTGACTTTTCCGTATTTCCAAGTCCCTCTTCCCGTGTTGGAGCGCGACTGTCCTCTGAAATATGTAATTTTTGTATTACTTGTGCCAACTGATCTTGTACTTCCCGGATTTCTCTTTTGTGTTGCGTATTAATGTGATTCTGATTTAGTTTGAATTTCTTAATTTGTTCATACTCTTCTGTGTCAGTGATGGCTACAGGTCTTGTGTCATTCAGATCATCATCTACCTTTGTAGATAAGTTAGTGAAGTGATCCGCAAGTTCGGCTACTTTCTCCGATAGTGTACTTATTTACTCAGTGTGTTTTTCTGAACCAAGTTTCAGAGTGTCCATTTGTGTTGAAATCGTATCTACTGTGTCTTTTAAGTTTTCCTGAGTTTTTGCAAGTTGCGAAACCGAATCGGTAGATGCAACTGAGTCAATTTTAGCTTGCGAGGTCTCATGATTTTCATGAACAATAGTTTCCAGTTCTTTTATGGCTGCTTCGTGATTCTGTAATGTATTTTCATGCCGCGAAAAAATAGGTTGGAAATGCTCACAAATTTGTGTTTTTACGTCATTACAGACTTTTTGACATTTCGATTCGATTTTATGTAACTCAGTAGTTAAATCTTCACGGGTTTTTTCAAGCATATGTTCCACTGAGTCTAACTTTTGAAGCTTTTGTTTCATTGCATCTAACTGTTGCTGTGTTTGTCTCTGGTGTTGTTCCATTGTGTCTAAATTTTGAAGATTTTGTTCCACTGTGTCTAACTTTTGAAGATTTTTTTCCATTGTGTCTAACTTTTGTAGCCTTTGTCCCCCTTGTTGCATTAACTGTAATAACAATGCACTGGTGTCTGAAACATGTTCCTCAGTGCTTTTCGGCAGTGAAGTTGCACCAGCAACATTCACATTTTGACAAGCAGAAAATGTGTCTTGACTAATTTGAGAAAACGGTGAGGACCCAAAACCTGAATCTGCAGTATTTGCAAGATTGTGTCCTGTCATTCCCGATTCCTAAGGTGGGCTGTTGCCGACCGATCGATCGATAATGCTTCCCTGTTCACTAATTGTTTCACTGTCTACACCATTGTTTGCCGCCCGCTCCATTTCCGTATGCACAATTACCAAATTACTAAGTTAAACATTAGTTAATTCATTACACGGCGGCGCTAGCACACTGCTTACATCTTCACTGTCATTTCTCAGTTTACTTTGGAGCCTAGTATTACGTTTTTCACACGCCATTATTGTCACAATATTTCACACGACAACACAGAAAAGCACAATTTGAAGAGCAAAAATATGAAAACACATTAACATAGCACTGAAAATAATATCCAGTTAATTGCAAGCGCAGCTGCGAAATACTTGGTGCAAATCTACATGCATGCCACAACTGTTTTACTGTACAACAATGAAAGACTGCAACTACAAAGAAGATTCTCTCTACAATTACGCGCTAGCAATAAACAAAAGCTACACTAATTACACAAACTACAAGAAAAAATCAGAAGATTCCAGTGAGGTATCCTCGGCTAAGGGTCGACATATGAAACGTCCCCTTTTGAACAATTATACATGACTGTGCTTAAACTGACACACAATATTTTTAGCGCAACGCAATCTGACTTTCAAAGATCCCTACAAAAGAATGGCCCTGACTAAATTAACCTATACGTTTCACAAATCACTTACCTCACAAAAATCTTCGTTACTCGAACTACTGCAATACAGCGAACGCCACTACTGCCAGCTAAATAAAAGATTCAAACTACTGAAGGCACTAATTACTGATAGGCACAGTTAGCAGAAGAAAGATATTGATAAAGAACAAACAATGTATTTACCTTAATATTGTTCAAAAGTCATATTATATATATATCAGTTCATGACATCCAATCTTACAAATTTACTCTTTCTTAATGAGACACGTCCAGATCGTCCGCTCTCAAAACTCCGCCATCTCTCTCCCCACATCCACCACTGCTGGCGGCTCATCTCCAACTGCGCAACGCTACGCGCTGTTAACATCCAGCTGCCCAACGCTACAACAGGAAATATTCCAACAATGCAAACCAGCCACAGACTGCACACAGCACAGTCAGTGATTTTCATACAGAGCGCTACGTGGCATTACCAATAAGAAAACCGAAACAGTCTACTTACAAAGTTGACTATCACCCGCGTTCAATGGTAGCGGCTCGGGGTTGTGATGGATAGCGGTCCTGGACGGACGTATGTGTGTGCTTTGACCGCTGACGAGTGCGTTGACCGCGCCAACTCACGCTTGCGGAAGCCGAGCAGGGGCTGTGCGAGGTCTGAAATCAGACGGATGGGTGACTTCACGATCCTATTATTTTGTAGCAGTTTGCTATAGTGTGTACTGAAATTATGACTGGGTGCGTGTCTGTGGGCTGTGCAACATGGCCCAGGGCACATCTGGGTGGGTGTTTTGTGATAGCGTGATAGATACACCGTATGGTTAAATAAGTTGTTGAAAAAATAAATAGAGTGTTCTCAATGATTACACGCGCCTGCAGCGCAGATCAGAGTGATTGGTTTTCCCGTCACCATCTCGGTTGCATGCGAGTAGTAAATGTTTTCCCGGCCGCGTTAATCGTGTGTTTCAACGAGCCATGAGCTATTCTGACAATAGACGTGAAGGCGAGTCCAGACCTGAGACGCCGGCGGTATGCATGAGAAGGACAATGCAGCTTTCACATGTGTCGGCTGTCACGAGCGCTCGGAAGCTGAACTTGGCTGGAGACTCTGGAACTCCCTACCACGCCGACCGCACGCGCGCGCGGCCTGCCTTGGAGCGTAATCTATGGCGCATAGGCGATATCAATTTCTCCGGTGTTAGGTGCGTATGCGGCTGTGTTGAGGTCATGTTTGGGGGGTGCAGAGCAGAGACGTTTGATCGGTTTGGCAGCTGAGGGTGTTTGGGTGCGTCTGTTGCACTATTCTGCGAGCATGTCTGTGCACTGTGCGGTGCTTTATTTGGAGAGTTTAAGAGTACAGAGCTCGTCTGCTGCTATTGTGTACTGCATTATTTAAGAGCTGTTTGCTATTGTGTGGTGAAATTAGTTGTTTACGTGTTTGTGGCCTGTGTGAGATGACCACAGTCGGATCAGTGCGAGTGTTTTGTGAGAGATATACTCCACGACTAAATAAAAGGGGCTCCAGATAAATAGAGTGCAGCCCTTCCTTACTTCCCCGAGCAGCACAGCGCAGTCTGAGCTGTTTTTGCGCAATAACGGCAATCTGGTCAGAATGTGAGTGAGTCGACAAATAACTGGACAAATTTATCTGTAGAGGAGATACAGGTCTGGATTGGAATGAATATCTTGATGGGTGTGGTTGTGTTGCCAAGTGTAGTGCACTACTGGAGTTCAGAAACTGCCCTATGAGAGCGTTACATATCGAAACCTATGAGAAGTAAAAGTTTGAAAAAGATATATCGCAAATAAATAAAGTACACTCGTTCCTTCTTCCATCAGCTTATGCACTGAAATTATTTCCGAAAATTAGCAGTTGTTTGGCTATTTGGAGGTAAATGCTTTGCATTATTCACGAGCGGCTCGCATGTCTGTAGGCTGTGCTATGAGTTATTTTTAACTGTTTACAATTAGCAAGCGTGTGTCTAGAACATTATAAATGACTTATGTAGGAGTGTTTTGCAGGTCTGTATGATGTGGGACATGTTGGTGTGATACATATACTCCATTCCTAAATAAAGTAAATTAGTTCCTCCATCCATGGACGTAGTGCAGGGTGAGTCCGTTTACCAGAAACGTGTAGGAAGAGGTTGAGTGCTGGTGGCTTAGTTTGAAACAATTTTCTTAGGTTGGTGGCGGAAGCACAAGTGAGCTTTGTTTATTGGCAGATTTCAAACTTTGGCGCTGGTTGCTAGGAGGAGGGGGTGGCTGTGTGGTCCTCGAAAAGTAGTTGAAATTAGGGAGTTGAACACGTTTGCATACGTATATGAAATTGTAACTTCAATTATTTAATAGAGCGGGGTGGTGAGAGTGAATTAGCGATCGTTCTCGCGACGGTCAAACTCTGGCGCCAAACGTATCCTTTGTCCGGCACGTGGTCGACAGGTTCCATCGTGTCCGGCGTTAAGTGCTGGCGGTCGCGGAGAGATGTTTACGTAGTCGGACTCTGAGGCGCCGCTCGCCGCCTACCTGCCGCGCTGGCCGTGGGGGCTGTGCGGGCACTGTTGGTACCTTGACGTCAGCCAGCCAGGGAGCTGCCGATGGAACGGGCTCAGCCGGCAGAGCGTACGTCAGCTGCGCTCTGGAGTTTCGATGTGTGATCATGGAGAAGTCAGTTGAACACACCTGCATGACCGTAATGTCTGAAATAAAGAGTCATTTTCAGGTATTTACAGAAGGCTATGTCCGTCGCGTGTATGGAGGGTGTGTGACGTAAGCGAGGCGGCGGCGCAGCGATTGTACAGTTATTACGCGTGCGCGAGAGAGAGTCAATTAGCGGGCTTTCTAGGAAGGTCCAAACGTGCTATTATATAGTCATGGCGGATTTCACTGTCGAGCAAAAGTGTAGCACTGCGTTCTCGCTCGCACAGGGACACGTGGTGGACGGTGAGTGGTCGCCATCGACAGGTTTGAACGTGGCGCCGAAAGTGTTGCAGGGAAACGGCCGACCCCGTTGTGTGATTTAGCTCCGAGGCAGACAATTTTGGCGGGAAACGTGCGGAGGCGACGAATACACGTGGTGAGCGGACAAGGGGCCGCTGTGACGTCAATCGCGGCAAGTTCCAGCGTGTCCAGCGGAAACATGTTTACGACGTGGGAGCGATCGCTGGGCTCGCCCCCCGCGCTAGTGGCCGGCCGCCTCACGTGACAAGCGTAGGCAGTGTCTCCACACGCTGGCCAGGGGGTGGCGATGATTTGAACTAATTCAGCTGGAGCGCGGACGTCGTGGTGACTGCACTGCGATATCAAAGACGTGTGTGCTGACTGTGTTGGAGAACAAGTGATGACCGTACTTGAAATAAAGTCTTCAGTCCCTTGCCCCCTGCAAAATCAAAGGACGTGATTTACGTTACTATAAGTGCAGTTTATTATTTGACGCGATTATGATAGGCTACCAGTGAAAAGAGATAAGTGACGGAGAAAGCTCGTACATGTGATCAATTATGGTGTTTGGATTTGAACTTGTGATAGATTTTTGTTATGGGTGTAAGGATCATGGCTTTCTCACCGAGAAAATCGGACATCTTGAATAAATAATAAATGATAATAATACATAGAAGTACAGTTTTCGAGAGAATATCGTGTTGGAAGTTGAATTTGGCGCAATTTTCTAGTGGAGTAGGCCTATAATAATAAATGATAATGAATGATAACAAATGATAATGAATGATAATAAATGATAAAGAATGATAATAAATGATCATGAATGATAATGAATGTTAATAAATAATAATGAATAATAATAAACAAAAGTTAGGTTTTGCAGCCATTATCGTGTTGGAATGTGAATTTGGATTGAATTTTCTAGTGGAAGCAGGTCAATAATAATAAATAATAATAAGAAATGATAATAAATATTAATGAATGATAATAAATAATAATAAATAATAATAGATAATAATGAATGTTAATGGATGATAATAATAATAAAAAGAGAAGTAAGGTTTTTTGCATGCATTATCCTGTTGGAATTCAAACTTCCCGCCATTTTTCCTTCTGGAGGCTTAGGTTAGTGGACGCAGCACAACTGGGCTATTTCTCCGCCAAAATTCAAAATTCCCGCCATTTTTTCTGAAGGTTAGGTTAGTGGACGTAGCACAATTGGTCTATTCTCCCGCCAAAATCCGCCATCTAGGATGACGTCATGTGTTGTTACCAAGTCTACATGCCGCCATCTTGGAGACGTCATCGCCGCCATCTTGAATAAATTTGGCAACAATAGAGAGTGGGGTGGCACCACCCTTGTCCCCTACTATTACCCACTTCATAAGAAAGGTAACCAAATGGATTCAAATAATTTCAGGGGGATCACTCTACTTCCAATCGCCTATTAGATACTCCCTGAAGCTATGTTGAGCTGAACAGGTTCTTCACCTAACTGTAGAATACCAATCTGGTTTCCAGAAAGGAAAATCTTGAGCCACAAAGATATTCAACCTAAAAAGCATTCTGCGAACAAGATCTACAACGAGCCAGAACACTGTGGTGATCTTTGTCGAATTTAAAAAGGCATACGATTCGCTAGATTGAGAAACATTATTTAGTACCTTTGAAGTGTTTGCAGTTGACCAAAAAACGAGAGAAATCAGATAGATAGTATCTCGAAAGTCAAGTTCTTCGGAGATATTTCTGATTCGTGTAAAATTAAGACAGGGATCAGACAAGGAGATGGATTATCCCCAATCCTCTCCAACATCTTACTAGAGGAAATGGTGGAAACCTGGGAAGAAGCTCTGAATTTGGAAGGAGGAAGAGAAAACAACTGGATATCAAGGCCTTGCTCTCTTAGCAGACAACCCACAAGACGCTCGAAAGATCCTTGAGAGTCATCACGAAATCGCAGAAGAAACAAGTCTTCAAATCTCCTATGAGAAGCCAGAATATGTGGAGTACAGGCACCAAGTGAGAGATGCATGCAAGTAAATCGTGGAAGAGTGAAGGAACAGAGAAGTTTAAATGCCTGGGGGAATGGATCCAACACAACGAGTTGGATAAGGAGGCAAACAAGGGAAGATCAAGAAAACTAGACTTGGTCTGCAACCTAACACAGAATAAGTACAACAAATGGGCATTATCCAAGAGGCCAAAATCAGACACTATAACTCGGTAGTACAACCTGAAGGATTGTATGCTTCAAAGTGTCTTATTAAAAATATAAAAGAAGTCGTAAAGAACGGAAAGAAGATTCTGAGGAAAATACTCCAAAGAAAAGGCTACTGCTGCGGTGATTCTTCATTTTATGCGGGCGTATTTTATGGCGAAATAAATCTCGGGTCAACAGCCTGGAATGAGTGTGCATAGGACACAATATTTCGGCAATCGACCACGTTGCCATCATCAGGTGCGCTGATGTACTGTCCGGCGGTGGGCCGGCGCCATGTATACATAGGACAATCCCCCTCCCGCCCCTTCCTCAGGCGCTTCCTATGAGTTGGTGCGGTCCAGGTGCAGCGTCCGTTCTGCCGCCGTCTGGGCGCTGCGTCCTAGGTCTTCAGGAGGATCTGCCGGCACCGCTCTCGTGATTCTTCCCTCCTCCCCCGAAGTCGGTACACTCCGGGAAATATCCTTTTTCTTCTTGATCCGGGTGATCGCGGGTTCCCACGCCTTGCTGAGGATGTCACGATTTAGTTGTCGCTCCCGTACTCTGATCTCTATGGCTTCTTTGATGACACAGCCCCAGTGTTTGGAAGTCTGTGTCAGGAATTTGGTTTGGTCATAATCCATGCTGTGGAGTTCCGACAGGCAATGCTCAGCGATTGCCGACTTAACGATCTGTTGCAGTCTAGTGTGCTGTTGATGTTCTCGGCATCGGTCCTCAATGGTACGAATGGTCTGCCCTATGTATACACTACTGCACTGGTAAGGTATCTGATAAACCCCTGATTTACGTAGACCAAGGTTGTCCTTGACACTACCAAGAATGCTCTTGGTTTTGCTTTGAGGACGGAAGATGGTTTTCACTTGGTGTTTTCGTAAAATGCGTCCAATTTCTCCGGATAAGGCCCCACAAAACTGAATAACAGCCAAGGCCGCCTCCTCCTGAGGTTCATCCTCAGTTTCCGCCGGTGCTGCAGGTGTGGGGTGTACAGCCTTGCGAATTTGCCCTTCCTTGTAACCGTTCCTCCGAAACACGGCCTTCAGATCGTCCAATTCTTGTTGGAGACTCTCCCTGTTGGAGATGGTGTGAGCTCTGTGTGCAAGAGTTTTGAGCACGCCATACTTTTGTGCCGGGTGGTGGCAGCTATCCGCATGTAGGTACAAATCGGTGTGCGTCTTCTTCCTATACACGCTGTGGCCCAAAGTGCCGTCAGCTCGTCTTCTAATCAAAACACCTAGGAAAGGGAGCATCCCATCCGTTTCGATTTCCATGATGAACTTAATATTCTCGTGTCTGGAGTTGGGGTGTGAGGAAGTCAACCAGTTTATCTCTTCCATGTGGCCAGGTAACGAAGGTATCATCCACATATGTAAAGAACCAGGTGGGTTTTAGATGTGCTGCTTCAAGAGCTTCCTCCTCGAAATGTTCCATGTACATATTTGCGACAATGGGTGAGAGTGGACTCCCCATGGTTACTCAAAAATGGTTCAAATGGCTCTGAGCACTATGGGACTTAACATCTACGGTCATCAGTCCCCTAGAACTTAGAACTACTTAAACCTAACTAACCTAAGGACATCGCACAACACCGAGTCTTCACGAGGCAAAGAAAATCCCTGACCCCGCAGGGAATCGAACCCGAGAACCCGGGCGTGGGGAGCGAGAACGCTACCGCACGACCACGAGCTGCGGACTGGTTACTACTTCTGTCTGCTCGTAGTATTCACAGTCAAATAAGAAGTAAGCTGATGTCAGAACATGTCAGAAAAGGTTGGTGGTCTCTTCGTCAAATTTCTGGCTGATGAGTTCCAAGGATTATTCTAACAGAACTTTAGTGAATAGAGATACCACGTCGAGGCTCACCAGTATGTTAGATTTCTTAAGCGCAAGGTTGTTGATGCGTCCCAGGATATCCACGGAGTTACGGATATGGTGTGTACATCTCCCAACGTAAGGGCTAAGCAGTTGTTTGAGGTGCTTGGCGAGAAGGTACGTTGGGGCACCAATATTGCTGACAATGGGATGTAACGGAATCGATTCCTTCTGCACCTTCGGCAGTCCGTAAAGTCTGGGAGGAGCAGCAGCCCTCGAACTTGGTAATCTCATTAGGGAAGACGGAATCCTTGAGAAGCACCAGAGTCTTCCTCTCGATCCTCTTCGCAGGATCGGTGTCAATCTTGCGGTATGCGCTGTCACCAAGTAGCCCCCGCATCTTCTCAGCATAATCCTGTCGGGATAGGATCACTGTTGCGTTGTCCTTGTCTGCAGGTAATATTACTATGTCTGGATCTTCTCTTAGCTCCCGTATGGCGGCCCTCTCCCTATAGGGGATATTCGGTTTCAGATTAGATTTACTTTCCTTCTAATTGATCCATAGTGAGGAGGTCCTCCAGGATGTAGAACATGTTAGAAAAACAACAATATATGACAAATGTTTACAACTCATACAACTAAGCTAATGTACCATTCCACAGGTTCGCAAGTGGAATGATCGTCGTTTTTTAATGAACACTATATGAAAGAATCATTTCACAAATACTAATGCACGGAATTTAAAATAAAAGATTTATTTATTTATTTATAAGTTAATAAACGTGTAATACAACTACTATAATACTTATTTACAATGAACACATTACTGCACTGAAACGGTGCAGAAGTTAGATTGTACTTACACACACACACACACACACACACACACACACACACACACACACACACACACACAAACACTTATTTACAATGAACACATTACTGCACTGAAATTGTGCAGAAGTTAAATTGTATATATATATATATATATCTGTTGGTTCTTGGTTCTACTGAGAAAGTCATTAATGGAGTAGAAGGATTTGGCCACCAATAAATCCTTTAGGCCTTTGGCTTTTCTTAAACTGAGTTTCATTGGTTGTTAAGCTTTTTATGGCTGCTGGCAAGTTATTGAAAATGTGTGTTCCTGAATAATGCACACCTTTTTGCACAAGAATAAGTGACTTTAAATCCTTTTGAAGATTGTTCTTATTTCTAGTACTGATTCCATGAATTGAGCTGTTGGTTTGAAAAAGCGATATATTTTTAATGACAAATTTCATTAAAGAATAAATATATTGGGAAGCAGTAGTTAGTATCCCTAGTTCCCTAACAGTCTTCTGCAGGATAGTTCACACCACATATAACTCTTACTGCACGTTTTTGTGCCCAGAAAACTTTAGCTTGGCTTGATGAATTAACCCAAAAAAATAATCCCATATGATATTGTGGAATGAAAGTAAGCATAGTATGCCAGCTTTTTAATTTTTGTATCCCCTATTTCTGACACAGTTCGCATTGCAAATAGAGGTCTGTTAAGACACTTCAGCAGTTCTGTGGTGTGCTTTTCCCAGTTGAATTTATTATCAAGCTGTAATCCCAAGAATTTAACACTGTCCACTTCTTGTATCTGCTTGTCGTCATATGTTCGGCATATACTCGTGGGACATCCCTTACGAGTTCTGAACTGCATGTAGTGTGTTTTTTCAAAGTTTAGTGACAAGGAATTGGCTAGGAACCAGTGATTAATTTCCACAAATATTTTATTAGATGATCTTTCTAAGACTACACTTGATTTGCTATTTGTTGCAATGTTTGTATCATCGGCAAACAAAACGAACTTGGCATCTGGTAATGTTACTGAAGAAAGGTCATTGAAATACACAAGAAAAAGGAAGGGCCCTAAAATGGAACCTTGTGGGACCCCACATGTAATTAGTTCCCAGCTGGATGATGCCTGATAGCTTAATACAAGTCTCCTTCCTAATAACACCCTTTGTTTACTGCCAGAGATATAAGATTTGAACCATTTAGCAGCATTTCTTGTTACACTATAATATTCTAATTTACTTAAAATTGTATTGTGATTTACACAGTCAAATGCCTTTGACAGATCACAAAATATACCAGTTCCCTGCAATTTTTTATCTAATGAATTAAGCACATTTTCACTGTAAGTGTAAATAGCCTTCTGAATATCAGAACCCTTTAGAAATCCGAACTGTTACTTTGACAGTATGTTATTTGAGATAAGATGGTTATAAAGCCGATTGTACATAACTTTTTCTAAAAGTTTTGAGAATGCTGGCAAAAGTTAAATTGGGCGGAGATTTGATGCTATTTCTTTATCTCTCTTCTTAAACAGTGGCTTAACTTCAGCATATTGTAACCATTCAGGAAATATTTGACTGATAAATGACTGGTTACACAGATAGATTAATATGTTACTTAAGTCAGAATCACATTCTTTAATTAGCTTAGTTGATATTTCATCATACCCACTAGATGTTTTTGATTTAAAAAAATTTTATGATGGACATTATTTCTGCTGGGGTAGGGAGGGTCAAATTCATATTATGGAAGTTGCTTGAAATGTCTGGTCTGAAGTATTCCATAGCAGCATCTACAGAACCTGACAACTCCATCTTTTCAGTGACAGTTACGAAATGTTTGTTAAAAAGTTCTGCAACACTATACACATCCGTCACCAATGTATCATTTACTCTTAATGCTATTTGTCCCTCTTCATGTCTGGTTCTACCGGTCTCCTCCTTCACTATATCGCGTATCGTCTTTATTTTGTTATCTGATATGACTATCTTTTCCTTGTAATATATTTGCTTTGATGTCCGTATTACAGTCTTTAATATTTTGCAGTATTTCTTGTGATGTGCTATAGCATCAACATTGGAACTGTTTCGGATTGACAGATACAGTTTTCTTTTTGTTTTACTAGATACCCTATTCCTTGAGTAATCCATGGCTTCTCTGTAGACTTGGCTCTAACCTTGGTAAGTTTTGGGGGAAAACAGTGTTCAAATAAGGTAAGCACTTTATTAGCAAAAGTGTTATATTTTTCATTCATGCCATGAGCACTGTAAACATCAGTCCAGGGAACATCTCTGAGGAGTGTCCTAAAATAATCAATTTTTGGTTTATTGATTACCCTCTTGAGCTCAGATTTAACAGATTTTATATGCTGTTCAGTGTTAACATTTAACAGAAGTAACTGCATGTCATGATCTGGGAGACCATTGACTACTGGTTTTGTAATATAATTTTGTTCATTGGACTTTTCTATAAAGATAATATCAATGGCTGTTTGTGAGCAATTGGCTTCCCTAGTGGTGACTTTTACAGTGGGAATTAAGTTGAATGATAGTGTAGCTAACTCAAATAAGTTCTTATTGGGAGAGTCTTTAAGGAAATCTAGATTGAAATCACCAGCAACAACTATTTCTTTGTTTTGATTAGAGCTCTGCTCTCCACCTGAAGCTGCTGAAGAAGTTCATCGCGAAACCTGCAGAGCTCTAACCAAAACAAAGCTGATGAAACCGAACATCTCCTACAGGGAGTAATATTACCTGCAGACAAGGGAAACGCAAGAGCGATCATATCCCAATAGGATTATGGTGAGAAGATGGCGGGGCCTACTCGGTAACAGCGCATACTGCAAGAGTGACACCGATCCTGCGAAGAGGGTCGAGAGGAAGACTCTGGCGCTTCTCAAGGATCCCGGCTTCCCTGATGAGATTACCAAGTTCGAGGGCTGCTGCTCCTCCCAGACTTTACAGACTGCTGAAGGTGCAGAAGGAATCGATTCCGTTGCGTCCCATTGTCAGCAATATTGGTGCCCCAACGTACCTTCTCGCCAAGCACCTCAAACAACTGCTTAGCCCTTACGTTGGGGGATGTACACACCATATCCGTAACTCCGTGGATATCCTGGGACGCATCAACAACCTTGCGCTTAAGAAATCTAACATACTGGTGAGCCTCGACGTGGTATCTCTATTCACTAAAGTTCTGTTAGAAGAATCCTTGGAACTCATCAGCCAGAAATTTGACGAAGAGACCACCAACCTTTTCTGACATGTTCTGACATCAGCTTACTTCTTATTTGACTGTGAATACTACGAGCAGACAGAATTAGTAACCAGTCCGCAGCTCGTGGTCGTGGGGAAGCGTTCTCGCTCCCCACGCCCGGGTGCCCAGGTTCGATTCCCGGCGGGGTCAGGGATTTTCTCTGCCTCGTGATGACTGGGTGTTGTGCGATGTCCTTAGGTTAGTTAGGTTTAAGTAGTTCTAAGTTCTAGGGGACTGATGACCGTAGATGTTAAGTCCCATAGTGCTCAGAGCCATTTGAACCATTTTTGAGTAACCATGGGGAGTCCACTCTCACCCGTTGTCGCAAATATGTACATGGAACATTTCGAGGAGGAAGCTCTTGAAGCAGCACATCTAAAACCCACCTGGTTCTTTACATATGTGGATGATACCTTCGTTACCTGGCCACATGGAAGAGATAAACTGGTTGACTTCCTCACACCCCAACTCCAGACACGAGAATATTAAGTTCATCATGGAAATCGAAACGGATGGGATGCTCCCTTTCCTAGGTGTTTTGATTAGAAGACGAGCTGACGGCACTTTGGGCCACAGCGTGTATAGGAAGAAGACGCTCACCGATTTGTACCTACATGCGGATAGCTGCCACCACCCGGCACAAAAGTATGGCGTGCTCAAAACTCTTGCACACAGAGCTCACACCATCTCCAACAGGGAGAGTCTCCAACAAGAATTGGACGATCTGAAGGCCGTGTTTCGGAGGAACGGTTACAAGGAAGGGCAAATTCGCAAGGCTGTACACCCCACACCTGCAGCACCGGCGGAAACTGAGGATGAACCTCAGGAGGAGGCGGCCTTGGCTGTTATTCAGTTTTGTGGGGCCTTATCCGGAGAAATTGGACGCATTTTACGAAAACACCAAGTGAAAACCATCTTCCGTCCTCAAAGCAAAACCAAGAGCATTCTTGGTAGTGTCAAGGACAACCTTGGTCTACGTAAATCAGGGGTTTATCAGATACCTTACCAATGCAGTAGTGTATACATAGGGCAGACCATTCGTACCATTGAGGACCGATGCCGAGAACATCAACAGCACACTAGACTGCAACAGATCGTTAAGTCGGCAATCGCTGAGCATTGCCTGTCGGAACTCCACAGCATGGATTATGACCAAACCAAATTCCTGACACAGACTTCCAAACACTGGGGCTGTGTCATCAAAGAAGCCATAGAGATCAGAGTAAGGGAGCGACAACTAAATCGTGACATCCTCAGCAAGGCGTGGGAACCCGCGATCACCCGGATCAAGAAGAAAAAGGATATTTCCCGGAGTGTACCGACTTCGGGGGATGAGGGAAGAATCACGAGAGCGGTGCCGGCAGATCCTCCTGAAGACCTAGGACGCAGCGCCCAGACGGCGGCAGAACGGACGCTGCACCTGGACCGCACCGACTCATAGGAAGCGCCTGAGGAAGGGGCGGGAGGGGGATTGTCCTATGTATACATGGCGCCGGCCCACCGCCGGACAGTACATCAGCGCACCTGATGATGGCAACGTGGTCGATTGCCGAAATATTGTGTCCTATGCACACTCATTCCAGGCTGTTGACCCGAGATTTATTTGGTCATTATTGGTGAGACTTGGAAGAAGAGGAAAATCTAAGAAGATAGCTGGAGATTGAAGTCATACGGACACCTAGTAAGGATCGATTAATGCAGACTCGCCAGAAGGATGTGCCACTACATCGTGGGGTTAAAGGCTACATCTGCAGGGAATGGGCAAAATAATGTGAACACCTCTACTTACTCGGGAATGGTTTATTAATTAGGTGTTGGACCCCCATTTGCCCTTAATAGAGCTGTGACTCTTCTTGGAATACTAGAACATAATGACTGTATAGTCCCCAGTGGAATGTAATGCCACTCTTCGATCGGAAACTCTTCTGACTCCTGCTCCGGAGTCTGCGCTCCAATACTGCCCACAAGGATTCGATACATTCAAGTCCGGGAACTGTGCTGGCCAGGGAAGACGCTGCAGTTCAGTTTCGTGTTCCTCATACCACGACTGTACTGTCCTGGCTGTTTTAATGGATGCAGTATCGTCCTGAAATGTGGCATCATTGTTGGGGAACATTATTTGAGTCATGATGTGCACCGGATCACCCAAAATGTTGAAATCATTGTTGGCTGTGACACGGCGTTTGAGGGCAATGATAGGACCAGCAGAGTACCACGATATGGCTGCCCACACCATCACAGTTGCGCCTGCATGATTAACCGCTGGAATCAAGCAATCAGGACTGTAGGCTCCTTTTGGCGTTCTCCGGATGTAAAACCGGCCCCATGTTGGATAACTAAAAATGTTGACTCGTTTTACCATATGACGAGTTTCTACTGGTCATCCGTGCAGGATTTATGCTCCTGACACCATGTTTTACGCTTCTTTGCGTTGGTTGTCGTCACTAATGGTTTCGGCATAGCAACTCGACCACGAATATTCGCTTTATGGAGTTCTGTTACGTTTACAGTTGATGTCTTTCCATGTTTTGTGCAGGCTATCATGACTGTTGAAGCAGTTGCTCTTGAAACATTCAGTAAGTTGGCTGTGTTCGTTACTGATGCTCCAGCTAATCGGGCCCCCACAAATTTCCCTCTTTGGAACTCTGTTAAGTCTTACACTGCACATCGACCTCAGCCTCTGAATGCAAATACGAAGTGTGCACTACTCGTAAACATCGTGCAGTAATGCCTAGTCCGTACCGAGCACGCACAGTCCAGCGCGACACGAGCCTTACCCATCACTACCACTGTTCACATTTATTTTGCCTATCGCATGTATATGGGTTAATGAGGAGTACAGGGATGCAGCGGAAGTTGGAATTACGCCACAGATGGTCCACAATAGAAAAGAGTTCGGAAACGGAGTTAACAGTATAGAATCATTTGAAGAAGAACCACCAAAGAGGTGGCCCAAACGGATCATTTCCGAGGAGGAGAGGGAAAAAAAAGAACCGAAAGAATAAGTTCCGGCAGGGGAAGAGCAGAAAATCCAAATTCTTCGCGGTCCATAGTTGGCCAAATTCAGAAACTAAGGAAAAAGCGTAGTTACCTACAACCTCTCCCAGTTTCCAGTTCAGTACTGAAGAAGGTCAGCCCTGTCAATTTATCTGTCGGGATTGTACACCAGCACTTCTGGGCTTCACCCAAAAGTCTGCTAGTGCAGCTCGCTTTCATACCAAAAACGTATGGTAGTAGTGTGCTTAAAACGAACGAATAATTTTTTTTGGCAACTGTGTGTCGGCAGTGGGTCACAACTGACTGCAGCAGGGAGGAATACGCCTGTGATGCGGGCGAGAGGCGCCGCACGCTTCCCGTGGTTTAGCCGCCCTGCAGAGAGAGACTTCCGCTGCGCTCGTCCCTGCTCTGAGCCCGGGGTGCGCGCCACGCCCGGCCGGCCCTGCCCGCAGCGAGCGGCACCTGCGTGGGTGGGTGGGTGCTCGGCTGTGTCTGCTGCAGCCACGTCGCCGGCGCCCGCCCTCACAGCAGAGTCAGCTACGGCGAAAGGGCCGTAAACCGGGACTGCTGTGCTTTTCGCGGTAAGTACTTTTTCCTCCAGTATAGATTCACACAGCGTTGTCCGCCGGACGGTTTCGGTTTTGTTCCACTGATAGGCGGCTTGGCTCGCTCGTGCTGTTGCGGAGGGA
The DNA here is from genome assembly GCF_023864345.2 of Schistocerca serialis cubense. Taxonomy (NCBI): domain Eukaryota; kingdom Metazoa; phylum Arthropoda; class Insecta; order Orthoptera; family Acrididae; genus Schistocerca; species Schistocerca serialis. The sequence goes on from NC_064642.1 coordinate 1,223,811, forward strand.
GATAAGAACATTGTCAACCTGAAGCCAAGGACTGTGGTCATAAGAGGCAAACTACGCTTAATTTTCAAACTTTTACGTCAGTTGACTCGGTCCAGCATTTCGTGCGTGAGAAGATATCGTGAACTACGATTTGGAAACGTTTTCAGCTAACCATCTACGTCCCTTCATTTAGCCCAAAACGGTTCCCAGATGTGTGAGAATGAACGAAAGACCGAAGCTGCAAAATATAACGCACACCATGCAGGATCCAACCGGCCACCAGTTTCAACAGTACCAAAGCACCTTCGTCGAAAGTTTGCGACGTAGCTTCTCATAAACGGCATCTTCGCGTATTTACTACGGTTCTATTTTTTTTTACATGACAACAGAGAGACTGACATTACAGTACAGGCCAATTCGAAAAGAATGTAGCGAATACAAACGACTACGACTATTTAATTAGTAGCGACACATCGATAAGGATGGCAGAGAGTGTACGAGAATGTTCGATTCAATGAACGCTGCGCTAGCGCAGTTAAGTTGGGAGCCGGCGTATGCACGGCACTGCAAGGGAGGTATTGTCCGTGTCACAAGTGAACGTGGAGGGTCCTATAGAGATCCTGTGTGGATAATCTTTCGCTCCATGTATTAATCCCTGCTACCTATACAATTTCAGACTGTGTATTTCAGTCAATACCGTCAAAAAAAATTTTTCCAAACGTGCAAATGCTATAAAGCTACGTATGTCTTTCTTTAGTGTATCTTCTGCGAGAAATGATAATGTCAGCATTGCTACACGTGTTTCTGCATTTCTCCGGAACTCCGACTGATCTTCCCCGAGATGAGATCCTAGCTGTAGATAACCAGTCCCAATATTTTGCAGCCGTCACCTATTAAAATGATGGCTCAGTAATATTGAGATTCATCAGAATTATCATTCTCCAGAATTTGAATTATTATATTCTTCTCAAAGTCCTTGATTGTTTCGTCCTGTCTCAAATTTCTTACACACCATATGGAATACTCTCCAGAATCTGTCATTAACGGTGTATGAAATACGTCTTAGGATAAAGATAGCAGAAGAGGGTATATTACTTTATATTGATAGGGTTTTGTTAATCATAAGAAAGTAGCATTTGAGTGCAGACTTCACTGAATAAAGGGATCTGTCATTAACGGTGTATGAAATACGTCTTAGGATAAAGATAGCAGAAGAGGGTATATTGCTTTATATTGATAGGGTTATGTTAATTATAAGGAAATAGACTTGAGTGCAGACTTCACTTAAGAAAGTGATCTATGCACTAACGGAAAGATTGCAATTACATTACGTTCAAATCCAATAACTTGGCTAAAACGATCTTTTTTTACCCTGCTGTAATGGATTGGTAGTCAGAGACTCGTACTATTAGCCAATAGACAGATTGTAAACATATGAAGTGTAATTTTTTCACAGACGTACACCTTTTGAAATGTAACAATGCCTATTGACATTAACAAACTAAAAGTAGGGTAAATTAGAATGTCAGTTATCTTTGTTGCATGATTCTAGTGCGAGTCGTTTAAGAGATATCGTAATTTGAAAAGTTCTCTCACCGACATTTCTATAATACCTGTGGTGGCAGAGACTAAAGAACAACACACGTGCATAATCTAGTTATGTGGATTCTTGCCAGTAACGACACGATTCACCGTCACAAGTTGTGTTCAAAATTACCGCCGCCAGCGGCATTACGCGCTTTCAGTCTGGTATGGAACGACTGCTGCACACGTGCCAGCATATCAGAGGAGATGTCCCAGCACGCTGCGGAAATACGTCCTTGCATATCATCGGGTGTAGTTGGCGCGGCCTTGTAGATAGAGTCTTTCAGATTTCCCCACAGAAGAAAGTCTACAGGCCGGTCAAGATACAGGTCCTCTGCGTTCAAACCAACGTTTTGGAAACAATTTGTGAAGACATACCGTAGTACTTCGTGCACTATGGCACGGACAGCCATCATATTGCTACCACGGGTTCCTTCCACTCTGCAAGGGAACGTCTTCTATCGTCCGTGCAAGACAGTCTGTTAGGAGGCCGTGATACTTGTGTGCGTTCAGTGTTCCGTCCGTGAAAAAGGCTTCTGTGAGCTGATGGTTCACTGTCCCACACCGCACGTTTACACTCCACGGACGCTGACTTTCCACCTCACGGAGCCAACGAGGATTTCAACAGACAAATAGTGCATGTTTCGGTTGTTTACCTGTCCATCATTAGTAAATGTGGCTTGGTCACTAAACAAGGTACATGACACATTTGGAATATCCTGTGTTAGTGCACATGTACAGAAGTTAACACAATTCTCATAATCGTTTCCATGCAGATCTTGATGGACAGAGATGTGATAGGGTTGGAACCTACGTCCATCGTGAATGCGTAGGACACTTGCCTGACTCGTGCCAATACACGGGAGCCAGCGTGCGGACCGACTGCAGCAGCAGCAAGAACATTAATTTCCCGCTCTTCTGCCGTCATTTGTTTCCTTCTGTTACACTGTCTACGTGTCGTAAACCACCTTCACACAGCTAGCTGAGGAAGCTGATAAATAATTGCTGAGATGGCCGACGTTTATTGGAATATCTTGCCACATACATCGTGCAAGTACGAACTGCATTCTTGCTACTCTCTCCATAGACCATGTCGGCTTTTTCTGCATTGGTAAATCCCATCGTCCATTCACGACCTACTGTTTGGACTGTCACACACTAACTAACTAGCAAGTCGCAATGCACTCAAGGAACACACAAGCACACTCTAAGCGAACATAACTACATCGTACCTAGGAACTACGCAGGCTGAATGGCACAAATAAGCGTCGGCGTAGAAACTTTTCAAAACACGATATCCTCCCAGACGAATAGCAGTAGAATCCTGTAGCAAACGCCACTGCCATTCTGATTTACCCTACTTTTTGTTTGTTGGTGTCAATAGGCATTGTTCCATTTAAAAAAAGTGTATTTGCACAAAAGACACACTTTCTAAATATTACCGTATTACAATCTGTTTATTGGCTAACAATACGCGCTCCTGAGTACCAATCTATTCTGTGGAAGCCGCATATCAATAGCACTTTCCCTTTCCACAATATGTCCAGGGCATGTTTTAGGTGATTCACCCTGTATTTCCGCGTTAAAAAGAAGAAAATAGTGATATGCCCGGTACATTAACGAGAGTTGTCTGCGTTGCTTTCCAGTGTCTAGTTGATTGGACCTCGAAGAAAGCTTCGGCAGGCCGACCCTGGTGGGAGTGGCTGAGGAGAGTACAGACTTCAGAGCGGCCACCGGCTGTCAGCGGGGGCCGGCGCCGCCTGCGAGCAGCGGTCCAGGTCCGGGTTCTTCACACCGAGCTTGGCGACCCTCGTGAAACTTCGCACTGGCTGCTCCGACCCTGACGTAGGACTGTCTCTGCCCTAGAGGTCTGCAGAGTTACGTACGGATGTGTGCACACATTTGGTTTGATTGACCGTCTCACGTTCTGTATCTCGCCCGTCAAATCTTTTAACAGTGAGAGCATTTTTTACTTCAAAAACGCTCTCTGTGCTAGCAGAGAACATCCCACTCTGCCCTGGCGGAACTCGTTTTGGATGGTGGTGAAGTTTTTGCACCTGCAGATGTCAAGTATTTTTGTGTACGGACACGCCTCAGAACTGCCTACGCTCTGTGAGATCCGATCTGTGACAGCAGCGAGTATTCAAACTATCTGTGTATGACTGTCTTAAATTTGTTGTCTACTGTGTCGAAAAGTCCATACACTCCACATATCGGAATAAGTGTACTCGTAGAACTACGTGGATGTGGGAGCTTGAGCACATACTAAATGGAACGACAACATAGGCACAGTGGTAGTTAAAGCAGGTGGCGGACTGCTGTTCGTCAGCAGAATACTGTGGAATGTGGTTAGTCCTGCTTACAAAACGCTCATGCGACCAGTCCTAGAATATTGATCAGGTGTGTGGAAATTATAGCAAACAGGGAGACGAGAGGATTTTGAAAGTATGTGAAGAGGACGAACGCTTCTAGGCGCTACAGTCTCGAACCGCGCGACCGCTATGGTCGCAGGTTCGAATCCTGCCTCGGGCATAGATGTGTGTGTGATGTCCCTAAGTTAGTTAGGTTTAAGTAGTTCTAAGTTCTAGGGACTGATGACCTCAGAAGTTAAGTCCCATAGTGCTCAGAGCCATTTTTTGAGTTTCCAGAACCAATATTAAGTGTGGAATCTACGACTACACTACAGACAGTTAGGTATCGCTTGTTAAGGAACCGTGAAGACAAGATTAGGCTAATCCCTGCCTGGATAGATTAACTTGAAAAGACATTCTTTCTGTGCACCATACAGGAAAGGACAGTTAAGAATCCCCAGTATGTAGTACAATGGAAACTACCCTCTGCCAAAGACTTCACAGTGCTACGTAAATTGTGTATGTACTTGTGCAGTTCTGGTCATTACAATTGTGACACCAGAAATGACAATAAATAACGAAAGTTTGCTTGTAGTACATATATACTACGGTTTGTGGAATAGACAATTACATTGTAGTTGGTTCTGTATTAAACAGCATGCAGAACTTAGTACACAGTGCTGACACGTGTCCATTGACAGTGACTCTAGTCCAGCTGGACATCAAGTCGAACTCCACTGTGATCACAGCTACCGGTACGTCATCTCGTGCTGTGTAACGGCGCTACCGTTTGGGATAGGAAAACTCAGTTTTGGAGCAACATTTCTGAACGCACAAGTTACAGCCAGGCGTGGGCCTGTTTACAGTGAGTTACGCCCACCAGCAGTTGCCAAGTAAAATAGAGGCCACAGGGGCGCAGAACTGCCGGAAAAAGTACACGCAGTGGTTTGCAAGGCGCAAGTCACAGGCAGAAGGGGCCCACTGGCCAACCTTAGTGTTATGAGTACGTGATGTGGAGCGCCTCGTTTAGCAAAACAGAGGCGCACAGATGCACATAAATAAGTGCCGGTTCACTGAAGTGTGGCAGCTCTCCTGGACGGCGGGGAGTGTCACACCACCGGCCACACACGGCAGCAGGCGGGGCGCCAGCGTCCCAGTCCACTGTGGGTCGCCGGTTCGACCCTCTGAGGCCGGTGTGGGGTCCGTAGCCAGCTAGCAGCCGGCCACTCCGTGGTTCACTACCACGAGCAGGCGTTCTGGCTCCCAGCTCGCGCCGGAGACATCCAGAGCGAGGGCCGCAGATTCGGATGCCGGACCGCGGGTGCTTGTTGCCGCCGTGCCCCGAGCCGCGCCGGCGAGGAAGCCGCTGCAGGCCACCTGCAGCTGTCAGTGGGAGGCGCTGAGGCAACACGGGACGAAGGCTGCCGAGTCTGCCGCCGGCGCAGCCCTGACGTCGCCATATCACCGCGGCCATACGAGGCCGGCACATTAGCAGAGCACCGGACGGGTCACTGAGTTGGCGTCCTCAGCATTGCAGGACCCAGTGACGCAGACTGAGGGGAACACGGCAGAGTAGTTGGAAACGTTAAATCACTCGGAAAGCTCGGACAGGTCTTAATACCGTACCTTCTACATCTTCCTGTTACATTTGGTGTCATCCTGATACATTTGGTGTTGCTGTTACGTTCGGTGTCAGAAGTTGCTACTACATTTCGTGTCAGAATAGCGGACGTCGTCTGTACAGTACTACGTTCGAGCCCACCGCCAGCATTACAGTCACAAGATATGGTGAGTTTTCACCAGTTTCCTTTTGAGTCTTGGACGCTTTCTTTCTTTTTTGTGTTTTTGAGTACGGCCCATGGCAGGCCATTTTAGATGTTTTGCGTATGCATATTATTCTTTTTGTTAGAGTAAATGTTAGTGTATTTGGGGCAGTAAGATTTATTTTTTGTGGCATTTAATTACTTTTGTATCGATTTGAGTATGATGATACTATGATGATACTGACGTGTAGGGAGTCGGGTTATTTTTGTACTTAATTGTTTTGTTTTGGGATTAACGGGGAATGAAAGCAACACAGTGGCAGAGTCAGGAACGTGAGGTGTGTCGGAACCAGAAGCAGCACGGATTTTTGTTGGAAAATGTAGCACAGCTGACAGCGGACAATACTCAGTTGAGGAATGAATTAACTTCTAGAAGTGAGCAGGAAACCGCATCGGATCAGTCATTGTTGTCTAGGTTGCTGCAGAAGGAGATTGATCCAGCTGCTATGAGTCTGATTATTCTGTTTTCTGGCTAGGCATCTGAGAATTTGCGATCGTTTGTGGAGGATTTGAAAACTTCAGCTGTGATGAATGGTTGGTCTGATGAACAGTTGTTACATGTAGCCAAGATTAGATTAATGGGTGAAGCAAAGGCATATGTAAGGTGTTCTGAGGCCTTAAGGAAGGCAGGACAGCCTAAGCAGTTGGAGGAGGGGCTTTTACAAAGGTACAAGAAACAGAATAGCGCTCGGTACTTTAGGGAGAGGTTGAGTACAATGACGAAGAGACAGGGAAAGACGGTAGAGAAATTTGTGGACAGAATTAACGAGTACACTTACGAGTTAGGTCAGAGCGATGAAGCGAATGGTGTTCTGTTGCAGGAGGCCGAGCAAAGGGCACTTTATTTATTTTTGAGGGGGTCACCGGCGCATATATCATGGAAAGTGCGTGAAGGGACTCCGAAAGATTTGTATTTGGCCATTCAGCTGGCAATCCAACGTGAGGAAATAGACATGGCGACGAGAGTACGTGATAGACAAGCGGTGTTTACAGCGGGTATAAAATGTTATAAGTGTGCTCATACAGGACATGTGCAGGCAATGTACCCAGTCACCAAGGAATGCAGGAAGGGGTGGAAATCAGCAGCGTAGATGATGGAGAAGTGGACTTAGTAGAGGTGGACAATCGTTAAAAGGCAGAGGGGGCCCAAGGCCCACCTAAGGGAGCTCCTGTTTCATTTCAATGCCACAAATACGTTCAGTGGTGGGATCCATAGGAACTAAAAAGTTTAAGATTTTGTTGGACACAGGGGCGCAAGTGTCAGTGGCTACTAAGTGTTTAATGGGACAAAGGACGTTAGACCCACCACGTTATAGGTTGCGGGGAGTGGGGGTAAGGAGGTCACGCCTTTGGGGTCAGTGACAGTTGACTTTCGAGTAGGGAAAGTCCGATTTGATGCATGCTTGGAGGTAGTACCATGGGTAAGCGAGGGCTACGACATGATCCTAGGAATAGATTTCTTGCATCAACATCATGCCAAAATTGACCTTGGACAACGAACTGTGGAACTTGGTGGAATGTTATTTCCGCTAGGGGAAACTGTTGTCGATGCAGAGCTGTCGCAAGTGGCGTTCAATGTAATGAACAAACCAACTGAACCGAGTACATTAGCATTAGGCTTAATTCGCATGAGTGTGTGCCTAGTAGCACCAGGAAGTCGCTTTAGGTAAGTGTGGAGTCAAATCTAGCTGTAGGTATGGTATGTGTATAATGAAGTTTTGGATCCATTAGGTTGTTCTGGTAGACTTTTGCACAGAGTATAACTTAATCATAGCTAACACTTGGTTCAAGAATCATGAAAGAAGGTTGTTTACATGGTGGGATCCTAGAGATACTAGAAGGTATCAGATATATTATATAATGGTAAGACAGAGATTCAGGAACCAGGTTTTAAATTGTAAGACATTTCAAGGGGCAGATGAGTACTCTGACCACAATCTATTGGTTATGAACTGTAGATTAAAACTGAAGAAACTGCAAAAAGGTGGGAGTTTTAGGAGATGGGACTGGATAAACTGACTAAACCTGAGGTTCTACAGAGCATAAGGGAACAATTGACGGGAATGGGGGAAAGAAATACAATAGAAGAAGAATGAGTAGCTCTGAGGGATGAAGTAGTGAAGGCAGCAGAGGATCAAGTAGGTAAAAATACGAGGCCTAGTAGAAATCCTTGGGTGACAGAAGAAATATTTAATTTAATTGATGAAAGGAGAAAATATAAAAACGCATTAAATGAAGCAGGCAAAAAGGAATACAAACGTCTCAAAAAATGAGATCGACAGGAAGTGCAAAATGGTTAAGCAGGGATGCCTAGAGGACAAATGTAAGGATGTAAAGGCTTATCTCACTAGGGGTAAGATAGATATTGGCTACAGGAAAATTAAAGAGACCTTTGGAGAAAAGCCACTTGTATGAATATCAAGAGCTTTGATGGAAACGCAGTTCTAAGCAAAGAAGGGAAAGCAGAAAGGTGGAAAGAGTATTTAGAGGGTCTATACAAGGATGAAGTTCTTAAGGACAATATTATGGAAATGGAAAAGGATGTAGCAAAAGATGAAATGGGAGATACGGTACTGTGTGAAGAGTTTGACAGAGCACTGAAAGAACTGAGTCGAAACAAGGCCCCCGGAGTAGACAACATTCCATTAGAACTACTGACGGCCTTGGGAGAGCCAATCCTGACAAAACTCTACCATCTGGTGAGCAAGATGTATGAGACAGGCGAAATACCCTCAGACTTCAAGAAGAATATAATAATTCCAATCCCAAAGAAATCAGGTGTTGACAGATGCGAAAATTACCTAACTATCAGTTTAATAAGTCACAGCTGCAAAATACTAATACGAGTTCTTTACAGACGAATGGAAAAACTGATAGAAGCCGACCTCGGGGAAGATCAGTTTGGATTCCGTAGAAATGTTGGAACACGTGAGGCGATACTGACCTTACGACTTATCTTAAAAGAAAGATTAAGGAAAGGCAAACCTACGTTTCTATCATTTGTAGACTTAGAGAAATCTTTTGACAATGTTGATTGGCATACTCTCTTTCAAATTTTGAAGGTGTCCGGCGTCAAATACAGGGCGCTAAAGGCTATTTACAATTTGTACAGAAACCAGATGGCAGTTATAAGAGTCGAGGGGCATGAAATGGAAGCAGTGGTTGGGAAGGGAGTGAGACAGGGTTGTAGCCTATCCCCGATATTATTCAATCTGTATATTGAACAAGCAGTAAAGGAAACAAAAGAAAAATTCGGAGTAGGTATTAAAATCCATGGAGAAGAAATAAAATCTTTCAGGTTCGCCGATGACATTGTAATTCTGTCAAAGACAGCAAAGGACTTGGAAGGGCAGTTGAACGGAATGGACAGTGTCTTGAAAGGAGGATATAAGATGAACATCAACAAAAGCAAAACGAGGATAGGGACTAAGAAATGAGACACTTAATGTAGTAAAGGAGTTTTGCTATTTGGGGAGCAAAATAACTGATGATGGTCGAAGTAGAAAGGATAAAAAATGTAGACTGGCAATGGCAAGGAAAGCGTTTCTGAAGAAGAGAAATTTGTTAACATCGAGTATAGATTTAAGTGTCAGGAAGTCGATTGTGAAAGTACTTGTATGGAGTGTAGCCATGTATGGAAGTGAAACGTGTACGATAAATAGTTTGGACAAGAAGAGAATAGCAGCTTTTGTAATGTGGTGCTACAGAAGAATGCTGAAAATTAGATGGGTAGATCACACAACTAATGAGGAGTTATTGAAAAGAACTGGGGAGTAGTTTGTGTCACAACTTGACAAGAAGTATTGACCAGTTGGTAGGACATGTTCTGAGACATCAAGGGATCGCCAGCTTAGTATTGGAGGGCAGCATGGAGAGTAAAAATCGTAGAGGTAGACCAAGAGATGAATACACAAAGCAGATTCAGAAGGATGTAAGTTGCAGTAAGTATTGGGAGATGAAGAAGCTTGCACAGGGTAGAGTAGCATGGCTAGCTTCATCACACCAGTCTCAGGACTGAAGACCACAACACACAACAACATACAAGGTGCTCCAGGAAGAGGTGTCTGCATTTTATATTTTAAAAAAGTCGAAGCGCCAGAATTACTAAAAGGGACACAGTATTACAATCTGTCATCATATCCCATGAAAAACTGGTCTGTTTTAGGTGAAGTTTACTTGTCAGTCCATTGCAAATTTTTATGTAGTAGTTATATCTATCACAATACTTTTTCTTTCAAGATGTGCAGGTTTTCTTTCCATCTTGTATTTGACTTTTAATGGTTTTAGTGCTTTGTTTGTATTGGGGTTAGCTAGTGAAATCACATAAATACTGACCACTTATGACTGCAGAAATGTTTCATACACAGTTGAGAGAGCCACTTAAACAATAAATAAGTCTGCCACTAACACTTATTTAAATAAACAGTTTTAATGCATTACTTGATGAATACATTGCAAGAAATGCATTTTGCCACTGTTGCAGTGCTTAAAGGTTTCAGACAATTTCTTTATGAAACATTACAAATGCCTGTCAAGACACAAATAAATTCCAGTTACTAATAAAATTCTACACACAGTACTTTTCTCAGTTAATGTTGCAGCTACACTACTATCCATTACATTGTAAAATATTAAATATGGTGCCAGTATGAATAACAATTTTGTAGAGGGCAATTAATTTAGTACACTCATGTCATAAATTCAGACAGCTCCCTCACTGCTTCAGTTAATCTTTCATCATTTATTATAAATTTTAAGAAAACTAGTAATGAAACGAAACAATTTATGAGGAATAACAAACAGTATAAACTGAAATCAACCACGAAAACCACATCCAAACTTTCTTCCAGAAAAACCAGTTCTGTGATGTGACATTAAGGGACAGGATGGCCAATATGTACACATGGAACCTGATGCTAGTTTAAAATTTAAATTATTTGATGACATCTTTGTGAGTATATCTGAAAACAGTTTCCCTAAGAATACAGTGAAGTATAATTGTAACAAAGCATCTAAAAAGCCATGGCTTAATAAAGGGATAAAATAGCTTGTAAAGAGAAAAGGGGATGTATTGTATAGCTAGGAGAATTGATGATCCAGAAACAGTGACACATTGTAAAAACTACTGCACTGTATTAAGAAAGTTATTAAAAAGTCCAGAAGAATGTGCATTATGTCTGAGATTAGCAGATCTGATTATAAAACTAGAGCAATTTGGAATATTGTTAAAAGGGAAACAGGGCAACTGATAGCACGGGAAGACTGTATTTCTATCAAACTCAACGAAACGTTTGCTAACAGGAAGTCAGAAGTAGAAAACATTTTTAACAATAACTTATTAAGTGTTGTAGAGAAAATGTATTCAAGAGTAGCATCACATGAAGTACCAACACAATGTCAAATTGGTTTTCAGAAAGGGTTTTCAACAGAAAATGCTATATATGCTTTCACTGATCAAATATTAAATGCTTTGAATAACAGAACGTCACCGATTCGGATATTTTGTGATCTCTCAAAGGCTTTATACTGTGTGAATCATGAAATTCTTCTGGATAAGCTTAATTATTGTGGTATGAGTGGCAGTGCAGAAATGGTTTCATTTATATTTAACTGGGAGAATGCAGAAAGTTTAAATTAACAGTACAGATAGTCTGCAAAAATCAGCAGAGTCCTCTAACTGGAGAGGTATCAAGAATGGTATCCCACAGATAATGACTTGCCACTCCATATTCATGAAGATGCAAAGTTAGTTCTTTTTGCTGATGATACAAGTATAGTAATCACAACCAACAAATAAGAATTACCTGAGGAAACTGTAAATAATGTCTTCCAGAAAAATTATTAAGTGGTTCTCGCAAACAGACTCTCACTAAATTTTGAGAAAACACAGTATACACAGTTCTGTGCAGTAAATGTCATAACTCCATTGATAAATATAGACAATGAACAGAAGTATGTTTCTAATGTAGAATATTCAAAATTTCTGCATGTGTGCTTTGATGAGAAATTGAATTGGAAGAAACACATCGATGATCTGCTGAAACTGTTACGTTATTGCAAATTTTGGTGATAAACATATCAGTAAATTAGCCTACTATGCCTTTTTTCATGCACTGTTTTCATATGGCATCATATTTTGGGATAATTCATCATTAAGGAAAAAAGTGTTCATTGCACAAAAGTGTGTAATCAGAATAATAGTTAAAGCTCACCAAAGATCACCTTGCAGACATTTATTTAAGGAGCTCAGGAAATTCATAGTACCTTCCCAATACATATATTCAGTTATTACATTTGTTTTTAAGATGACATTGTATGTCATATGCTGCCAATGTTAAATTATCGAATTTTGTGACTCATTATCTTGGAAACTTTTTAAGACACCAACTTACAATTTTCCATAATTATCAAATTCATCTTTCTAGGTACACTGAACTAGAATTATTACTAAAATTGTATTATGGGGCATGTTATCATTTTTTAAACACTTAATTTTTTGACAGAACATAAAAACAAAACAACACCGGATATTTAAATTATTCTAGTTCCATATGTGTTGAATCTCACACTTGGCATTCTGTGAGAATTTCATGTCTCTACTATCAGTGCTTTTTCAGAAAACAGGTCATTTATTGGAAAAAATGTAGTTCAGAGATATTAAAACTTTTTTTACAGCATATTCTTATACAGATTTAGATTCCTGCGCCTTTTATGCAGTACAATTGCCCTGGCCCATAGTCTGTGTCTTCTTCAATGTCACAACAGCCCAGTGCTTGCCTCCTCCTTTTCATTCTTGCTTCTTTTGTCATTTGCTGAACAGCTAACTCTGCTTCAATTACACGAAGCTCATTCACTTCCCACAGTCCTTCAGCTGTGTTCTGTCCAAATCTTACCCCAACTTCTCCAGAACCTGAAGCCTTTCATAGTTCCCACCATTAAAAGTTATTACAGCATCAGACACTGCTAACTTTAGAGTCATAAGGCCAACAAATACATTTTTTGGCACACAGCACCACACATTACTGAAGGGCTCATTCACACTACTTTCAATGAAAACTAGTATCAGAAACAAAGAACTGATTTGTTTATTCGTAATGCCAACCTCTGAAGTGCAGCAGTAGGCACAAAACAAAGCAATTCACAGCCTTCTATACCATGTAGTTCCCAAGATATGACTGCTCAAGTGTGGCAGTACATGCGTAGCCACGAAATTTGACAGTCACACATCAGCATTCTAAATATTATTTGAAGGGCTCACAATTGTCTGATTTTAATGTATTGTATATCAAAATGTCCAGGAAAGTCCAAAGCACATTATGGAGTAGAAAACAGAAAGTGTGAAGTTTCAACGAATTTCACGTACAATGTCCCCTTAATAACCATCCCAATTCAAAAATAACACCGAAGTGCATAGCTAGAGGAACGATGATCTTCACTGTTCTGGGTTAAATCTGACTTTGGCAGAGAAAGGGGTGAATTGTGCTGCCACAAAAATCCTTGGTCATTTGCCAAATAGCATTACAAGTCTGACATATAGACAATCAGCATTTAAAAGGAAATTAGAAGAATTTCTGAATGACAGCCCCTTCTACTCAATAGATTAATTGTTAGGTGTATAGTAGCTGTAAAAAAAAAATCAATTACTTTGTATAAAGAAAACTTACTGAAGTGACACATTCCACATCATTACAAAATCTCAAATTCATTATCTATGGAACAAGTATTAATATACTGTATGTATGTATGTATGTAATGCCGCCATTTGAAATGCATTGCAGAATGTTTTGACAGGAGGTGACATGACGGATTGTGTGAATTGGGTTTTAGTTGTACCTTATGTCACCGAAGAGAAAAATCTGGGTGTTTTTATATTTATTTCACGATAATTCATGTTCCTTGGTAACTTAGTAATGCATATTTCATTAATTAATTAGGAAAATACATAAAACTTTCATTACCCTAACGACAAATGTCACTGTTTGCTTTCTCACCACTTTCCACCCAAAGAACCTCAAGGACTGGAAAATAATTCCGATGCAGTATCTCCAAGGATAAAAGGTAATCCCCGATTTTCTACGAGAGAAAGAAGAATTCCAAAAAGAAACAGTGATTTTTTATGGCCAGCACCCACCAGACCTCGCCAACGACATGTAGTGAAGAAATCTCCAGCTGCGACATAGGTCTTAATGTATCCAACACAGTTTTGAGTGCAACGGGGACTAACGGTGTTAATGGACAAGCAGACCAGCAGAAGGACAGTAGAGGTAGCTATAAGAATCTTATTATTCTTCATCAAAATATCAGAAGTCTCAAAAGTAAATTAGAGTTTTTATCTGTAAATTTAGGGGACATGGACACTGTTGACCGTCCTCATGTTTTATGCCTTACTGAGCATCATGTAACAGTTGGAATTGATGGGCTGCAGCTTGATGGGTATGATCTAGCTACTCATTACTGCAGAACAAGTAAGGAGAAAGGTGGTGCTGTAATTTATATAGACAGTAAAATCATTTATAAATCTTTAGATCTAAGTAAGTATTGTGTAGATCAACATTTTGAAGTTTGCGGGACTGAAATTTCTGCAAAGGACATGTTACTTACTGTGCTTGCAATTTACAGAGTTCCAGCAGGGAAGTTTTGCATCTTTATGAATAAGTTAGAATCTCTTTTGACCAAATTGTTCTCTAAAACTAGAAATTTAATAATTGTAGGTGACTTTAATGTCAACTTCTTAACTGATAACAACCTCAAAACTGACCTGGACCACTTAATGAATTCTTACAACTTGGCTGCGATTGTTACCTGGCCCACTAAGGTTACAGAAAATTGCAAGAGCCTTCTAGATAATATTTTCATTGACAAGAATAGAGTCAACAGTGCTAGTGTGAGCAAAGTAATTTATGGCCTGTCTGACCATGATGGACAACTTCTGAAAGTAAATAACATCAGTTTGTGCAATAAAATCTCCCACACCTATAGGTCCTATAGATGTATAAACACTGAAACTGTGTCTGCCTTTAACGACTATTTGTCACAGATAGATTGGGAGCCAGTGTACAGCACATCAGATGTTAATGATAAATTTAACCTTTTTTTAAATGAATTTATATCTGTATTTGAAATGGCTTTCCCAAAAAAAACTGTCAGAAAGAACAATGAGGTTTCTTCCAGTAAACCATGGATTACTGGAGGTATAAAAATTTCTTGCAGGACTAAGAGGGAGTTACATGCCTCACTAAGAGTATCAAATGATCCCCTTGAAAGGTCTCATTTTAAGTTATATTGTAAAATTTTAAAAAGGGTGATAAACAAATCCAAGAGTCTGTATATTAAGTCTGAAATTGATAAATCTGAGAACAAAATAAAAGCAGTTTGGAATGTTATAAAGAGAGAGTGTGGCAAGAGTAACAAGAATGTTAATACCACAGAGATAAGCTATAAGGATGAGGTTATTCATAATCCTGTAACAGTTTCCAACATATTCAACAATCACTTCATAACTGCAGCAGAACAAGTAGGTTGTAACGGTTCCTTAAATGCTGCTACGCATTTATTACACAGAGCTAACCCTAACACGTATGACCCAATTTGTATTGCCCCAGTTACTATTACTGAAGTTAAAAATACCATCAAGGCCTTAAAAAATAAAAATTCCACTGGTATTGACAACATTTCACCAAAAATACTGAAGCATTGTAGTGACCACATATGTCAAGTCCTGTGTCACATTTTTAATGAGTCTATCCAGCAAGGTGTTGTCCCAGAGAGATTAAAGCTTGCCGTTGTGAAACCACTTTTCAAGAAGGGTGACAAAACTAATTTATCTAACTACCGTCCAATATCACTACTAAGTAGTTTCTCAAAAGTATTAGAGAAACTAATGTATACAAGAATTGTAGAACATCTTAACAGCCACAACATACTCAACAGAAACCAGTTTGGTTTCCAAAAAGGTAGATCAACTGAGCAGGCTATTTTTTCTCTCACAAATGAAATTTTAGAGTCAATAAATAATAAAATGTCACCTATTGGAATTTTTTGTGACTTGTCTAAGGCCTTTGACTGTGTGGACCACAACATTCTCTTACATAAGGCTAATTTTTATGGCTTGCGAGGTAGCATTGGTAGATGGATAGAATCATATCTGCAAAACAGAAAACAGAAGGTGATAATTAATGGTGCCAATGATAGTCCCATTTCTTCTGATTGGGGCACATTAAAGTGTGGTGTGCCTCAGGGGTCCATCCTAGGACCTTTGCTTTTCCTTATCTTCATCAATGATCTCCCACTTTGCACAGACACCGAGTGTAAATTTACTCTTTTTGCAGATGACACCACTATTCTGCTTGAAAGTCGAACTAACAGTGACCTAGAAAATAAATGTAATGCTGTACTCGTTGACATCCTACACTGGTTTAAGTGCAACAGACTAACTCTAAACATTCAGAAAACTCAGTATATGCAATTTCACACATCTCAACAAGAAAATGAAGTATGCCACTTAAACTGTGGTAACCAAAATATACTACACTGTGAATCATCTAAGTTCTTGGGCATTCTAATTGATGGCAAGCTGAACTGGTCTGAGCATATCTTAGACCTACATAGAAGGCTCAGTGTGGCAACTTATGCTCTGCGTGTAATCACCCCCATTGGTGATGAGGACGCTACTAAAGCTGCCTACTTTGGTTATTTTCATTCTATCATGTCGTATGGCATAATATTTTGGGGCAACAAGCCTTTAGCCAAAAAAATATTTACTGCACAGAAGAGAGCTGTTAGAATCATGAGTCGTGTTCATCCAAGATATTCTTGCAGAAGTCTGTTTCATAAGTTACAAATATTAACACTTACCTCTCAATTCATATTTTCTTTGATGATTTTTGTTTCTAACAACCTATCTCTTTTTAAAACTAATAGTGAATGTCATGATCATAATACTAGGTCTAAAAATGATCTACACAGGGATCTGAAACATTTAAGTCTTGTTCAGAAAGGTGTTCATTATTCAGCCACAAAAATTTTCAACTCCCTTCCATCAGGTATTAAAGATCACATTAATGTCTTACCTACTTTTAAATGTAAATTGAGAGAATACCTAATGGTAAATTCCTTCTATTCTCTTGATGAGTATCTACAGATAAAGCAATGAGTTTTTATACTGATAAAAATTTGTTTGCTATAGATCACATTAACTGTTTAATTTGGAAAATGTACTATATTTCCTTTTTAGGTATTGTTTTATATTACTTGAGCTATACCTTTGATTTGATTTTAACCTACAAACTTATTCATAATCTTATGGTACATTTTTGTCATTTTATATATGTGTATTATTTGTTTAATTTGGAAAATGTACTACATTTCCTTTTTAGGTATTGTTTTATATTACTTGAGCTATACCTTTGATTTGATTTTAACCTACAAACTTATTCATAATCTTATGGTACATTTTTGTCATTTTATATATGTGTATTATATCTGTTGTATGTAATCATGACTCATTCCACATCCTTGTGATTTATCACAATACAGATTAATGGAATACGAAATAAAGAAATAAATAAATAAAAAATAAATTTGAGCGCTAGTATCTCTCCAACTGTCAAACTGTAACAAATTTCACACCAGAGAAAGTCGCAACTATTATCTTAGCCTGTGATGCTAAAGCTACTCCGAGAATAACTAACCACAGAATGAAATTGCGTTGTGCAATGCACACTCGAAGTCAACCATGGTTAGCCTATTCCCTTGGTTCACCATCCCTGGATTTATTCCAAGATTGTACAATCGGCACGTAACAAATAACGTCGTTAACAACTCTATTTTTCTCCTTCAATACAGCCAACGTTTTCACATAAAATTTCATATAATGAAAATTTCTTTATCAACTTATGTTCTTATTTATATATAGTATGCACATCAGTCTGTTCTGTTACTGGAAAACCTAAACAATTTTTCCCCTGTGGAAGAACACTCAATGGAAAAAAATATCCAAGTCATCATGGAACATTTACAATTTGTCACAAAAACGAAGTTCAATAATAAAACAAAGATTAAGAACACGAAAGAGCACAAAATCCGCTTCTGAAACATGAGTGAGTGTGGCGAATACAAGTTAACCTCCGATGTTTGCAGATGACACCACTGTCAAAACTTTCTGCCCGAGAAACGTTGACATGGCGTGAAGTGGCAACCTGTGACAAGCTAGGCTGCGACTTCCTGGACTTGTGACACAGAGTTCAGAACTGTAGGATCCCCTAAATAGCTCAGGTGAGAACTACACATAAGAGGCTGGTACTCACGTAGCTGACAGTGTGTGGGGTGCACACAAGCCTTTTAGATTAGGCGACTCTCCATCGAATCCAGATAACGGCCGCTAGAGGATACCCAGAAGTACATTTGTAAGAGTGAAAGAAAGGCCTCCCACAGGAGAGAGTATTAAAATCCTAACAGTAAACTGCTGAAGCATTTACAACAAAGTGGAAGAGTTTGAAGCGCTCATAAAAAGCAGTGAAGCTCACATAATACTAGGTACAGAAAGCCGGTTAAAACTTGATATAAGTGTATATAAAAAGGATAGGCAAATGGAAAATGGAGGTAGTGTATTTGCCACTGCAGCCAAAATCTCAAATCCACTGAGATAGAAATTGAAGCTGCCTGTGGAATTGTTTGGGAGAGACAGAAGTGATCCACAAAGCTACAGTCCAATATCCTTGACAGCGATTTGTTGTGCAATCTTAGAACATATTCTGAGCTCAAACATGATGAGACATCTTGAACAAAACGATCTCCTCAATGCCAGCCAGCATGGTTTCTGAAAATATTAATCATCTGAAACCCAGCTCGCACTTTTCTCACATGACACACAGAAAGCATTGGATCAAGGCAGCTATGTAGATGCAGTGTTTCTTGACATTCAAAAAGCATTTGACTCGGTACCAGACCTACACGTATTGTCAAAAGTACGATCATACAGGGTATCAAGTGGAATTTGCGACTGGACTGAGAACTTTTCGGTAGG
This sequence comes from Schistocerca serialis cubense, assembly GCF_023864345.2. Taxonomy (NCBI): domain Eukaryota; kingdom Metazoa; phylum Arthropoda; class Insecta; order Orthoptera; family Acrididae; genus Schistocerca; species Schistocerca serialis. Next base: position 1,242,572 of record NC_064642.1, read on the forward strand.
GAGGACACAGTATGTTATCTTGGATCGAGAGCCATTGTCAGATGTAGAAGTACTTTGGGTGTGAACATGGGAAGTGTGTTAGGACCCTTGCTTTTCATGTTGTATATTAATGACCTTGATGAAAATATTAATAGCAAAATCAGGCTTTTACAGATGATGCATTTATCTGTAACGAAGTGCTATCTGAGAGAAGTTGCCTAAATGTTCAGTCATATCTTGATAAGATTTCGGTACAGTGCAGAGATTGGCAGCTTGAGAAATGTAAAACTGTGCACTTCACAAAACTCAAAAATGTAGTATCTTATGACTATAATATCAATGAGCCACTGTTGGAATAGGTCAACTCATACAAATACCTGGGTGTACTACTTTGTAAGGATATGAAATGGAATGATTGCATAGGTTCAGTTGTGGATAAAGCAGGTGATAGACTTCAGATTCTTGGTAGAATACTGGGAAAGTGCAATCAATCTACAAAAGAAATTGCTTACAAATCACTTGTCTGACACATCTTAGAATAGTGCTGCATAGTGTGGGCTGTGTGGAAGAGACACTGGACGGTTTTTGAGGTTAGAGGGTCTCAGGAAACCACAGAAGGGCATCCGCCCAAAAGGGGGCAGGTAAATTTCGTGAGGTAGTTGTAGAAACGATAGGTATTGTAGTTGTAAATTGTCGTAGCTGTGTTGGGAAAGACCCAGAGCTCGAAGCCGTAACAGAAAGCACTGAAGCTCAAATAGTTATAGGTATGGAAAGCTGGTTAAAGCCGGAAATAAGTTCAGCCAAATTTTTTTCAAGCAACCTAACAGTGTTCACAAAGAATAGATTAAATACATTTGGTGGAGGAGTAATTATTGCTGTCAGAAGTAGTTTACCTTGTAGCGAAATTGAAGTAGATAGTTCCTCCAAAATAGTGTGGGTTGAGGTTATCCTCGACAATTGGACTAAACTATTAATTGGGTCGTTTTACCGAACCCCCGACTCAGAAAATATAGTTGCTGGATAGTTCAAAGAAAACTTGAGTCTCAATACAATTATAGTTGGTGGTGACTTCAATCTACCCTCGATATGCTGGAAAAATTATATGTTTAAAGCTGGTGGCAGACATAAAACGTAATCCGAAATTTTACTGAATGCTTTCTCAGAAAATTATTTTGAACAATGTGCGCTCCACCAAACAGTGCCGACAAATGAAAAACTGGCACGCATAAAAATGCGGGAATCCCCAAACTGCGAGCTCTGCAACCAGACCGACGCCATCGAGCATCGTTTTGGCTGCAGAGAGAGCGGGGAAATATGGGCGACAGCGAGAAGAATGATCGCCCACATCAACAGAACCGACGAGAGGGCGATACATGTCTCAGCTGTCACTGTTCCGGAGGCGAAGCCTTTCCCCAACGCAAAACGCCGGGCCACAATGTGGATCATCGCCATGACGGCACACGCCATCGTCTTCAAACGGCAGACCGACAAGGCGCAGTTCCTCACGGACCTGTGGGAGGAACACAGGAGGGCCAAACAACGCTCCAAGTACCGAGAGACCTTCCAGAACTTCCTGCAGGTCCCGCTGGACGCCGCCTTCCGAGACGCCTTCAACACGACGTGACCGCGAACTCCCACAACACCCACACCCAGTCGCTGAGGACGTCGCCCACCGATCCCTCCAAAGCCCCGACGTCAAGTGTGGTGAATTGCGAAAGTGTTGCGAAAACGCGCGCAAAGTGAAAGTGGGTACGTGTAGCAGTGCCAAAGTGCGAGTTACGTGTGCCATTCGTAGTCAAAAGTGTCCAATAGTCAAATACAGCAGGCAAAAGGAAATAATCAGCCATAAATTTAGTGTAAAACATACAAAAAGTGTTCCAAGAAAACAACAAAATATCAAACAGTGTATATCATGTAATTAATGTGTCCTCTCACTCACATTCTCTCTCTCTCTCTCGCTCTCTCCACTCAAGGTACGTTTTTCCTTTCTCTTAGCTTTTTATGTGTTTTGATTTCTTGTTTTGTAATGTTTTATTAATGTGCTATATATATATATATATATATATATATATATATATATATATATATATGTGTGTGTGTGTGTGTGTGTGTGTGTGTGTGTGTGTATATATAAATTTCGGCCCATCATGTGCTTAAACGTAGCATGCCTCTTTGCCACTAACAAAATATTAACATTAGACATTCTTTGCACCAAATTCCGTGTAAACTGTTGCGTCCACCCTTAGGCAGTACATTAACAATCTCCTGCATTCACGAATTTACCCACATAGATGCTCTGGTGTATATTCCATATTTCGCTTTAGCAAACTCGCCAAAATAGGCCCACCTAAATACAATAGATGAATAAAATCTTTCCTTTTTTGGTATTCTAAATTTAAGAAAAACGAAAAAAACTAAATACAAATAAAAAAATCAAAGTAACGAAAGTTTGTAATTAAAAAGACATAAACAACTGACAGGGAAAATTTATCTGAAGGACACTCAGTGAAAAAGTGTTGTAACTCAACCAAAAGACTACTCAAAGAACAATCAGAACAGAAAACGAGAAAATGAATATAACCGTTCAATAATCAAGCACACCACTGCATGTAAAGATCTGTAATTGTTAAAAATTGTAAATAAAAGTTTATATACGTTACAAAAGAAGAAAAGTAGCTGAGTGGTCAGTGCGACGGATTGTCAATCCTAAGGGCCCAGGTTCGATTTCCGGCTGGGCCAGAGATTTTTTTCACTCAGGGACTGGGTGTTGTGTTGCCCTAATCATCATCATTTCATCCCCATCGACGCGCAAGTCGCCGAAGTGGCGTCAAATCGAAAGAGTTGCACCAGGTGAGCGGTCTACCCGACGGGAGACCCTCCTCACACACCATTACTATTATTATTATTTTGAACAATTAGTACATGAGCCCACTCGAAGTGTAAACTGCTGCGATAGCATACTTGACCTCTTACCAACAAATAATCCTGCACATATAGGGTGTATTAGCGACCAAACGCAGTTGCTGCTAGGCTGAATACCGTAACACCCTCAACCATCAAAAAGAAACTCAAAAAACGTTAATTTAAAAAAGCTGATAAAAATGCTCTTAGCGCCTTTTTAAGAGACAGCCTCCACTCCTTCCGTTCTGATCATGTAAGCATAGAAAAGATGTGGAATGATTTCAGAGAAACAGTACCAATGGCAATTAAGAGATATATACCACACAAATTATAAAGTGATGGCATTGATCCCCCCATGGTACACAAAATGGGTCAGATCACTGTTGCAGAGGCAACGAAAAAAGCATGCCAATTATAAAAGAACGCAAAATCCCCAAGATTGGCAAAGTTTGCCAGAAGTTCAAAAGATAGCGCGGACTTCAACGTGAGATGCTTATAATAATTTCCACAATGAAACTCTGTCTCAGGATCTGGCGGAAAACCCAAAGAGATTCTGGGCATACATAAAGCAAAGCAGTGGGAAGACGCAACCAATATCTTCACTGAATGATAACAACGGTAACATCACTGATGACAGTGCCACAAAAGCAGAGCTATTAAACATGGTTTTCCGAAACTCCTTCACCAAAGAAGATGAAGTAAATATACCTGAATTCCAGTCAAGAACAACTGCCAAGATGAGAAACATAGCAGCAGATATCCTCGGTGCAGCAAAGCGGCTTAAATTGCTTAATAAAGGTAAGGCCTCTGGTCCAGATTGTATACCAGTCAGGTTCCTTTCAGAATATGCTGATACAATAGCTCCATGCTTAGCAATTATATACAACCGCTCACTCACAGAAAGATACACACCTAAAGACTGGAAAATTGCTCAGTTCACACCAATACCCAAAAAGGGAAACAGGAGTAATCCGCTGAATTACAAGCCCATATCACTAACGTCGATTTGCAGAAGAAAAGAAGAAAACGATTTACTGACACATGGTCAGCACGGATTCAGAAAATATGGTACTGGGGGGACACAGCTAGCTCTTTTTATACTCACGAAGTAATGAGTGCTATCGACAGGGAATGTCAAATTGATTCCATATTTTTAGATTTCCAGAAGGCTTTCGACACCATTCCTCACAAGCGTCTTCTAACCAAACTGCATGCATATGGAATATCGCCTCAGTTGTGCGACTGGGTTCGTGATTTCCTGTCAGAAAGGTCCCAATTCGTAGTAATAGACGGAAAGTCATCGAGTAAAGCAGAAGTAATATCCGGCGTTCCCCAATGAAGTGTTAGATTAGATTAGATTAGATTTACTTTCATTCCAATTGATCCGTAGTGAGGAGGTCCTCCAGGATGTGGAACATGTCAGAAAAACAACAATACATGACAAATATTTAAACTAAAACAAATAAGCTAATGTACCATTCCACAGGTCCCAAGTGGAATGATCGTCATTTTTTAATGAACACTAAGAGTCATTTTACAAATACTATTGCACTGAATTTAAAATAAAAAAGTTTTATATTTATTTATAAGGTAAGAAACATGTAATACAACTACTGTAATACTTATTTACAATGAACACATTACTGCACTGAAATGGTGCAGAAGTTAGATTATACTTACACACACACACACACACACACACAAATTTTCAGTGAACACATTACTGCACTGAAATTGTGCAGAAGTTATGTTGTACTTATATACAAATCAGTTGGTTTTCCTCAGAAATTCATCAATGGAGTAGAAGGAGTTGGCCACCAATAAATCCTTTAGGCTTCTCTTAAACTGAATTTCATTGGTTGTTAAGCTTTTTATGGCTGCTGGCAAGTTATTGAAAATGTGTGTTCCTGAATAATGCACACCTTTTTGTACAAGACTAAGTGACTTTAAATCCTTGTGAAGATTATTCTTATTTCTAGTATTGATTCCATGAATTGAGCTGTTGGTTTGAAAAAGTGATATATTTTTAATGACAAATTTCATTAAGGAATAAATATATTGGGAAGCTGTAGTTAGTATCCCTAGTTCCCCAAACAGGCTTCTGCAGGATGTTCTTGAGTTCACACCACATATAATTCTTACTGCACGTTTTTGTGCCCGGAAAACTTTAGCTTGGCTTGATGAATTACCCCAGAAAATAATCCCATATGACATTATGGAATGAAAGTAAGCATAGTATGCCAGCTTTTTCATTTTTATATCCCCTATGTCTGACAAAATTCGCATTGCAAACAGAGATTTGTTAAGACGCTTCAGCAGTTCTGTGGTGTGCTCCTCCCAGTTGAATTTATTATCAAGCTGTAATCCCAAGAATTTAACACCGTCCACTTCTTCTATCTTCTTGTCATCATATGTTAGACATATACTCTTGGGACACCCCTTACAAGTTCTGAACTGCATGTAGTGTGTTTTTTCAAAGTTTAGTGACAAAGAATTGGCTAGGAACCAGTGATTAATGTCTACAAATATTTTATTGGCTGATCTTTCTAAGACTACACTTGATTTGCTATTTATTGCAATGTTTGTATCATCAGCAAACAAAACAAACTTGGCATCTGGTAATGTTACTGATGAAAGGTCATTGATATACACAAGAAAAAGTAAGGGCCCCAAAATGGAACCTTGTGGGACCCCACATGTAATTAGTTCCCAGTTGGATGATGCCTGATAGCTTGATACATGTCTCTTTCCTAATAACACCCTTTGTTTCCTGCCAGAGATATAAGATTTGAACCATTTTGCAGCATTTCCTGTTACACTATAATATTCTAGTTTACTTAAAAGGATATTGTGATTTACACAGTCAAATGCCTTTGACAGATCACAAAATATACCAGTTGCCTGCAATTTTTTGTCTAATGAATTAAGTACATTTTCACTGTAAGTGTAGATAGCCTTCTCAATATCAGAACCTTTTAGAAATCCAAACTGTGACTTTGACAGTATGTTATTTGAGATAAGATGGTTATAAAGACGACTGTACATTACTTTTTCGAAAATTTTTGAGAATGCTGGCAACAGTGAAATTGGACGGAAATTTGATGCTATTTCTTTATCTCCCTTCTTAAACAGTGGCTTAACTTCAGCATATTTCAGCCATTCGGGAAATATTCCACTGATAAACGACTGGTTACACAGATAGCTTAATATGTTACTTAGCTCAGAATCACATTCTTTAATTAACTTTGTTGATATTTCATCATACCCACTAGATGTTTTTGATTTTAAAGATTTTATGATGGACATTATTTCTGTTGGGGTAGTGAGGGTCAAATTCATATTATGGAAGTTACTTGAAATGTCTGGTCTAAGGTAATCCATAGCAGCATCTACCGAACCTGACAACCCCATCTTTTCAGTAACAGTTATAAAATGTTTGTTAAAAAGTTCTGCAACACTATACACATCTGTCACCAATGCATCATTTACTCTTAATGCTATTTGTTCCTCTTCATGTCTGGTTCTATCGGTCTCCTCCTTCACTATATCCCATATTGTCTTTATTTTGTTATCTGATATGACTATCTTTTCCTTGTAATATATTTGCTTTGACATCCGTATTACAGTCTTTAATATTTTGCAGTATTTCTTATAATGTGCTATAGCATCAACATTGGAAATGTTTCGGATTGACAGATACAGTTTTCTTTTTGTTTTACAAGATACCCCTATTCCTCGAGTAATCCATGGCTTCTTTGTAGACTTTGCTCTAACCTTGGTAAGTTTTGGGGGAAAGCAGTGTTCAAATAAGGTAAGCACTTTATTAGCAAAAATGTTATATTTTTCATTCATGCCATGAGCACTGTAAACATCAGTCCAGTGAATGTCTCTGAGGAGTGTCCTAAAATAATCAATTTTTGGCTTACTGATTACCCTCTTGAGCTCAGATTTAACAGATTTTATATCCTGTTCAGTATTAACATTTAACAGAAGGAACTGCATGTCATGGTCTGAGAGGCCATTGACTATTGGTTTTGTAATATAATTTTGTTCATTTGACTTTTCTATAAAGATATTATCAATGGCTGTTTGTGAGCAAGTGGTTATCCTAGTGGGGAACTTTACTGTGGGAATTAAGTTGAATGATAGTGTTACTAACTCAAATAGGTTCTTATTGGGAGAGTCTTTAAGGAAATCTACATTGAAATCACCAGCAACCACTATTTCTTTGTTTTTGGTTGTTAAATGGGCCAGTACAGCTTCAAGGTGGTTTACAAACAGATTAAAGTTACCTGCAGGTGCTCGATATACACTTAATATTATGAAAGATTTTTTGTGAAAATCTAATTCTGTTGCACATGCTTCCATATGCTGTTCTAGGCAAAATTTATGAATGTCTATGTTCTTAAATTTATGACAGTTCCTGATGAATGTGGCAACTCCTCCTTTCTCCATTTCTGATCTACAATAGTGAGATGCTAACCTAAACCCTGTAACACTTAAAAGTTCTATACCAGTGGTCACATGATGTTCAGAGAGGCAGATTATGTCAGCTGGGTTTGAAGACTCTAATTCATCTATGCAGATAGTTAATTCATTAATTTTATTTCTCAGTCCTCGAATATTTTGATGCAATAAAGATAGCTGACATTTCACATTGACTGACTTAAAATTGGATGGAGTTAAAATATCTGCTGACAGTTGAAAATTCTTAACCAATGGCTGTTTATGTTGATGTAATAAGCTGGAATTATGTTTTTTGATTTCTTTCTCAAACTGAAGGTTTGTCTCAGTTCTAACCTCTCTTAAAATTTGTTTTCTTTCTGTCCTCCCTACCCTAAAAAAGGGTCTTTTCTGAATCCTATAACCACTGGTATTTTACCACTCATGACAGTGCCTCCCCCCTTTAACTTTCCTGCTATTTCCCCAGCCAATTTACCCTTCCCCTTCCTGTTGAGGTGAAGGCCATGCCTAGTATAATCCCACCTACTGACAGAATCAACATGAACCACACCAATGTGTGACCCCGCACCCGACATGAGCAGCCGTTCCAGCTCCAAATTAACTCTCTTGACAGAAGAGTTCAAATGAGGTCGGTCATGGCGCCCAAGAACAGATACAAACTCAACACTGGTATGCCTCGATGCTGATGCAATCTTCGCCAGGTCACACTCTATGCTGTACCCAGGATCTCTGTCAATACTGTTACCTGCCCCACCCACTATAACCACGGTGTCTTCCTTAGTGAAATCTTTGCAAAGTGATCCTAAATCCTCTGTCACCTGCTCCAGACCAGCACTAGGTTTAAAAAAATTGGTGACCTGGTATTCTGATCCTAGTTCATCCTGCAAGAGTTGGCCAACACCTCTTCCATGGGAACTACCTAACAACAACACTTTCTTTCTCTTTACTGATTTCCCTACATTCTTACTTTTCAATTTGCTGCTGAAAGTTTGTTGTGCCCTGTCTACACCTGTAACTGCTTGAGGCTCACCAGCTTCTAACTGAAGCAACAGGTCAAATCTATTTTCCACATTCACCATAAAGCTGTCAGACAAAGTTCTAGGCCTGTTCCTCCTGTTGCCTGTTGCCACTTCCCACCTCTCTTTACCCTTCTCCCTCCTTAACCTGTCAAGATCTCCCCTGGCCTTGTCTAACTCAGCCTGAAGGGCAGCAATTTTCCCCTCCTGTTCCAGTATCTTCCTATCTCTACTACAAATCCTACAAAACCACTGATGAGTCTCATTTACTTCCCCTATTCCCACGCCACTACAGTCACCCACATGGAAAAAACTACAGCACCCATCACACCAAAGCCCCGACCTAACAATTCTACGGCAAGTCAAGCACTTTTCACTCATGATAAACGTAATAATTTATTAAGAATAAGTCAGTTAAATTACAGATAAACACGAAAATATGGTTACACAAATTTGGCCTATACGCAACTGTGTGTAAACAAAAACAAAAGTGCAAAGTTTCTGAAACAACAAGTTAAACTTTACGCTACTTTCCGGAAATGCTAGTTAAATAATGAAGAGGTACGCTAAGTTAAATTGCTGGAGAGAGCAAGGAACAACTAAACGAAATTCTATAGATTTGCTGCAGCAGAACGTAAACAGAAAATACGACTGTACGGTCTTTTCGCGTTTTCTGCTATATTACGTAATGAGAAATGAAACCTTTAATGGTACACTTAAACGGCACACTAATACACTTATTTACCACGTAATCAGTACTAATCTATGTGTTTTATAATCTAAAATAACTTATCTTTACGAGAACACCAAACCTCGCGCTAGTCGCTTGGCTGCAGGGCTTGACCCTCTATTGTTCGTTATCTTTATTAGCGACGTAAGAGACAATCTCAGTAGCTGCCTTAGATCGTTTGCAGATGATGCTGTCATTTACCGTCTTGTAAAGTAATCAGATGACCAAAACGAATTGCAAAATGATTTAGATAAGATATCTGTATTGTGCGAAAAGTGGAAATTGACATCCAATAATGATAAGTGTGAAGTTATTCATATGAGTACTAAAAGAAATTCACTAAAATGTCGATTACGCGGTAAGTTACACAAACCTGAACTACATACTTAGGGATTATAATTACAAATAACCTAAACTGGGACGATCACATATATAATGCTATGGGTAGAGCAAACCAAAGACTGCGATTCATTGGCAGAATACTTGGAAGGTGCAGCAGGTCTACCAAAGAGACTGCTAACACCACGCTTGCCCGCCCTATTCTGGAGTGTTTCTGTGCAGTGTGGGATCCGCATCAGGTGGGACTGGCGGATGACATCGAAAAAGTTTTAAGAAGGGCAGCTCGTTTTGTATTATAGAGAAATAGGGGAGCTAGTGCCACAGTCATGATACGTGAATTGGAGTGCCAATCATTAAAACGAAGGCGTTTTTCATAAATTCATCTGGTGAAGATGATAGGTACGAAACTCATCGAAACGTTGCGACAAGACGACGCCACCACTCGGCTGATAACCCGAGGAAAATTCATCATTGGAATACGCTGAGAAAGACTGCAATCGCAAAGGCGTTTTTCGTTGCAACGGGATCTTCTCATGAAATTTCAATCACCAGTTTTCTCCTCCGATTGCAAAAATACACTGTTGACACCCTCCTACAACAGGAGAAATGACCATCACTATAAAATAACAGAAATCAGGGCTCGCACAGAAAAATTTAAGTGCTAGTTTTTCCCGCACGCCGTTCGAGAGACAGCTTGAAGATGGCTCATTGAACCCTCTGCCAGGCACTTTATTGTGAATATCCGAGTAATCACGTAGATGTAGATTGCTCAAGTGTTGGGAGCCCTACACGATAGGACTAACAGGGGATATTGAGCGTATACAGAGAAGGGCAGCATGAATTGTCACACGTTTGTTTACTCCGTGAGAGAGTGTCACAGAGATATTGAAGGAATTGAGATGGCAGACCCTTGAAGATAGACGTAAACTGTCCCTAGAAAGTCTGTTAACAAAGTTTCGAGAACTGGTTTTATATGATTACTCTACGTATCGTTCACACAGGGGTTCGTGAGGATAAGATTAGAATAATTACTGCACACACAAAGCACTCAAACAATCATTCTACCCGCGCTCCACACGCGAATGGAACAGGAAGAAAACTTAATAACAGGTACAATTGGACGTATGCTCTGCCGTACACCTCATGGTGGTTTACATTACATTACCACATTTTCCATAAATCATGATTGCGACATTCTGTAATGATGTGGAACATGTCAGTTTAACCTAAGTTTTGATTAGACTTTTTTATAGTTACTACTTTATGTCTTAAAATTCATCTGTTGAGTAGAAGGAATTGTCATTCAGAATTTTTTTAATTTGTTTTTAAATATTGGTTGGCTATCAGTCATTTGACAAATGACCAAAGATTTTTGTGACAGCATAGTTCACCGTCACCCCCTTTTGTGCAGAGTATAGATGTAGATGGCCACAATTTGAAATGCATTGTGGAATGTTTTGATGCCGTGGGAGATAACATGTGAACTGACCTTTAACGAAGTATAAAAATCCGCTTTCATTGTTGTAATTATATTTTAAATGTTTTGTATGCGACACGGAATTTAAAAGGACAATGAACGAGGCCATCGATCTGCAAGCAATATCTTTGGGTTGACAGCTGGCGAATAGCAAGTGACAGCGGAGTCTGTGTAGTGTTGCAAAACATGTAATTGTCAGGGAATGGAAGTTATGGACAAGAGGAAAAGGAATAAATGAAGGTTTCTGATTTGAACCTTTTTGGTATTGCATTGTTTTGTTTTTAAATTTCAGGGTCATCAATGAGAGCGGGAAGGCACTACTGAAAACAAAGGGTTAAAAAAATTTTGTGACACCAGTTTTATTTTACGTGTTATATCTGCAGATTGCAAGTGAGAGATGGATGATAATACTGTAATTATCATTAGTTACTTGTAGTTACTTACGCCAGTGTATTAGGACCTAGAGGAGGGTTTCATAATATAATTATCACGAGCTTAAAAAATGATTGTATTTCGTTATTAATATATCTTGAGTTGAAATAGAGATTCGTATTTTTGTTTGCGTGGACTGCGATAAGAGGGGAGCGCTGTATCTGTTTCATGGTATAATTACTGGCCTGTTATTCATGCCGAAAGGTTATAATAAACAGCTCCTTCTTTCACCGGAATTGATTGGGGTGGGGAGAGAGATTTGCCATAGAGTTTTTTATTGGGTAAGACTGAATTCCCTTCTCTAATTTTGCGATATAACATACTCAAACAGCAATGCAGTTTTTTGCTATGACAGTTGTAAATAGACGAGTCCATTCCTTTGCTAATCCCCTTATGCAAAAGTATTCAAATCTATTTAGAAGTGTTCCGTCGTTTACCATGTCTAAAACTATACCTGCTATTTGCTGTTTTAAATCAATGGCTTTTATAACAGTGGTTATGCATTCACCGTCTCAGTTGATTTCTTACTTTGAAACCATGTTGGGAACAGGCTAATACTCCATTTTTGTTTATAAAAGTTATTAACTTATTGTACTTTCTTTCCAGCATTTTTGAAAACAGGATGTTAATGCAAGGGGCAATGGTTTATCACTTTATCTTTGTCACCAGCTTTGAATATTTTAATAACTTTGGATGTTTTTAGCTGATGAGGGAAGATGCCTGTTTCAAATGAGCAGTTACATGCATGAGTGAGGGGACTCAATAATGTATTGGACAGACAGTTGTAAGATTTGGCTGGGCATGCTGTCAACTGCTGCTGATTATGTTGATTTTAGTTATGTAACAGCCCGGACTGCTTGCTCCTTGCTTACAGATACACAAACACTGATAATTTACAGCTGTTGATCTGATTTTCTGCTGGCTTCTGATTTCCAACAAAATTAGTTTTCAGTAAATTTTCAGCTATTCCAGTGAAGTAGCTGTTGAATAGATGTGCTATTTTGCTTGATTCAGTAATTACTTTATTTCTTTGTGTAACAAGACAATTTCTTGCCTGTTTCCGTATTTATGATGTCCCACATTGCTTTTACTTTACTTGTAGAATTTTTATATGCCTGTCAGTCATTCTGCATTCTTTTTGTCTGTTTTATAACCTTTTGCAAAATTTTTGTGTTAGTTTTGTAGTGGGTGTGCATATCTGCTGTGACATTATTTTCCTTGCAGATTTGGTGCAGTTCTCTTTCTGGCAAGAAATTCTAATCCCCTTAGTAATCCAGCCATTGTCTCTTTTATTCTTTCTGTATTTACTGTTTTTAGAAGAAAGGCTGTATCAAAGTGCTTTATCAGTTTTTGTAGAAATATTTTGAATTTTGTATTCAGACGTCGTTTTTCATAGACATGAGACCAATCTTCATTGTGAACCCTCTCTAGAAGTTCATTTGTCATTGAACTTCATAATCAGTTTGTTGAATCAGACCTATATCTACTGTTATTGAATGCAATTTACATTGTGTGTATTCCATAGAAAGCGTAATTTGTGATTCACAGTAGATCAACAGTTGTACTAAGTATTTCGCCAACAGTGGGGAGATTTCTCTACTGCTTGTTGCAAGTTTTCAGTCCCCTTTCAAGCAAAAGGTAATTGGTTCATGTTTTGAAAGGCTGTGCTTAAATTTTAGTCTCATTTTGTTCCTTTGTAAATTCTGTTCTATTGAGTCATTTGTTTTTCATGCTATCCATTCTTGACTCTTATGCTCTTTGGAGTTGTTTATCCCCTTTCCCGGAGGCAGGCTACATGTTCGCAGAGTACATTCCCCCCCACATCTTTGTACTATGCTTTCTAAGTGTAGCTGTTTTTGCGTATGCTCATGTGAATCCAGTTGGTGATTTCAGTATTAGTGAATCAACAAAGTATTTCTTGCACTTCTATTTCAATCTCTCCACATAAAATTAAAAGAAACTATTCTTCTGACATTACTTTGTAGTGTTAGGGGTGGAATTTACATTGAAAGTTGTTAAATAGTGCTGGGTTTCTACATTGGTTTCTTTCTTAACATTCATGACCTCAAAATATTTTTTGATTGATTTTTGTTTGTTTGATAAATCGTAGAAATGGTGTAATTTAAAACTATAGATTGATGTTTAATTTATTCTTTATCATGTGACTAGTTTTGGTCAAAGAACATTATCCAGCACAGAACTTTGCTAACAGAATGTTTTGTATGTAAAAAAAATACAGATGTAAAAAAAAAACACAATGTCAAAATATAATATTTATAAATAATCCAGAATTAGATTTTTCACTCTGCAGCAGAGTGTGCGCTGATATGAAACTTACTGGCCGGCATGAGTCGTGCTTGGTTAGCTCAGTTGGTAGAGCACTTGCCGTCCGTGAAAGGCAAAGGTCCCGAGTTCGAGTCTCCGTCCAGCACACAGTTTTAATCTGCCAGGAAGTTTTATAAATAATGTTAAGTTGTGCAGTAGTTAGTGGACCTTCCCTGACTTACATGTCCTTTCACTGTTTTTTTCTTTCCTGACCCACCGATGCATTGATGTCCCCTAATAGTATATTAGCAGGTCTGTCAGGGATAGCAGATGTTATCAGTTCAAATTCTTCATTGAAGGCTCAAACTTTTGGTGATTGTCTCCACTGCTGTTATTGACTGGGACATGCATACTTACTTTTGGGAACTGGAAGTCTGTAACTGTTTTTGAAATCCTTTTGTCAATTATGATATATGTTCGCGCCTACAATCCCTAATGGCTGCAGCGATTTCCAGCAACCACCAAGGCACTGTCTTCCGCTAGGGGCAACTTGAGGAACCAGGAACTGTTGATTTATCCAACTGGGGCCCACTCCTGAATTTTATACACAATTTTTTGTCGCTCCTCATCTTCAGAGTTCGAGTTGGTGCTTTACACACTTCCTCCTGTATTCAAGAGAATAGGGTCCTGCAGGGCTCTGTGCTGAGCGTCCCACTCTCTTTAGTGGTCATTAGTGGTCTCACAGCAGCTGTGGGGTCCTCATTATTGCCCTTCTTATATGCTGACAACTTTTGTATTTCATTTTGCTCATCTATTGGTGGGGCTGAACGTCGACACAGGGAGCCCTCGGGAAAGTGCAATCGTGGGCCCTCACCCACAGCTTACAGTTTTCAGCCTCCAAGACTTGCATCATACACTTCTGTTGCCATTGTACAGTTCTCAACTTTATCTTGATGATCATCTTGTTAATGTAGTAGACTCTTATTGCTTTTTAGGATTGGTTTTTGATGTCCGCTTAACACGGCTTCCCCATCTTCGTCAGGTTAAGCAAATGTGCTGACAGCACCTTAACATTCCTCGATGCCTGAGTAACACCGACTGGAGTGCAAATTGCACTTCACTGTTGTAGCTATACAAAGCCCTTGTACAGTCCAGTCTAGACTATGGGAGCATGGCATATACTTCAGCATTGCCCTCAGCATGGCAGATGCTGGCCCCTATACACCACTCTGGAGTTTGACTTGCAAAGGGAGTGTTCCAAATGAGCCCTGTGAGCAGCCTTCTCGTGGAAGCTGGCGTTCCTCCATTGCAGATCAGGCGATAACTGCTGCACACATTCGCAGCGTGCCTGACTGTCAAAATTACCATCTCCTTTTCCGTAACACGACAATCCATCTCCTGCAATGGCAGCCCAGATTGGGGATTACAATTCTAGCCCTTGCCCAGTCCCTTCTCAATGAGCTCTAGTCTTTTCCTGTCCTCTGGGTTCACTCACATACACCACCATGGCGTTTACCTCTACCACAGCTTCATCTAGACCTCTCACAGGTTGCAAAAGACTCGATTCACTCTGCGGCCCTCCACAGCCTGTTTCTCTCTACTCTTGTCTCATCCCAGGGTTCAGAGGTAGTTTACATGGATGGCTTGATGGTTAATGGCTACGTCGGGTTTGCTTATGCTCATGCAGGACATACTCACTTGCACTCCTTGCCTAATAGCTGTAGTGTTTTCACTGCAGAGCTAGTAGCCATCTCTTGCGATCTTGAGCATATCTGTTCCTGCACGGGGGAGCTCTTCCTCGTTTGTCGTGACTCCTTGAGTGCCTTAAAACCTCTCAACCAGTGCTGCAGTGCTGCCCTTGCCCATCCTTTGGTAATGGCCATCCAAGAGTCTGTTTGAGGACATAAACAATGTGGACGGTCAGTGGTCTTAGTATGGGCTGTGGGACATATTGGAATCCTGGGAAATGAACTTGCTGACAGGCTAGCCAAACAGACTACTCATAAACCGGGTCCATAGATCCACAATAAAATTGGATATTTCATTTGACTTGTTTAATGCAATGAAGTACATGAACCCATATTTAGCTCCATCACACAGTACCAGAAATTTCGCTTGGCCTATGTAGCTCATTTACATCTATGCTATTCACAATAATGTGCCTGGCAGAGGGTTCAATGAACCACCTTCAAGCTGTCTCTCTACTGTTCCACTCTTGAATTGCGCACAGGAGAAATGAGCACTTAAATTTTTCTGTGCGTTCCCTGATTTCTCTTATTTTATCGTGATGATCATTTCTCCCTATGTAGGTGAGTCCCAGCAGAATGTTTTCGCAGTTGGAGGAGAAAACTGGTGATTGAAATTTCATGAGAAGTTCCCGTCACAACAAAAAACGCCCTTGTTTTAATGATTACCACTCCAATTCACGTATCATGTCTATGGCACTATCTCCCCTATTTCGCAATAATACAAAACCAGCTGCCCTTCTTTTTACTTTTTCGATGTCATCCGTCAGTCCTACTAGATGCTGATCCCACACCACACACCAATACTACAGAATAGGGCAGGCAAGCGTGGTGTAAGCAGTCTCTTTAGCAGACGTTTTGCACCTTCTAAGTGTTCTTCCAATGAATCACAGTCTTTGATTTGCTGTACCCACAACATTATCTATGTGATCATTCAAATTTAGGTTATTTGTAATTGTAATCCCTAAATATTTAGTTGAATTTACAGCCTTCATATTGGTGTGACTTATTGCTTAATTGAAATTTAGTGGATTTCTTTTAGTACTCATGTGAATAATTTCACCATTTTCTTTATTGAGGGTCAATTGCCACTTTTCGCACCATACAGATATTTTATCTAAATAAGTTTTGCAATTCGTTTTTGATCATCTGATGACTTAACAAGACAGTAAATGACAGCATCATCTGCAAACAATCTAAGAAAGCTACTGAGATTGTCTCCTACATCTTTAATATAGATCACGAACAATAGAGGGCCTATAACTCTTCCTTGGGGAACGTCAGTTATTACTTATGTTTTTTCATCTATTACTACAAACTGTGACCTTTCTGACAGGAAATAACAAATCCAGTCACACAACTGAGGTGATATTCCATAGGCACACAGCTTTGTTAGAAGATGCTTGTGAGGAACGGTGTCAAAAGCCTTCTGGAAATCCAAAAATATGGAATGAATTTGACATCCCCTGTTGGATGCACTCAATACTTCATGAGTATAAAGAGCTAGCTGTGTTTCACAAGAACTACGTTTTCTGAATCCCTGCTGACTGTGTGTCTTGAAGGTACTTAATAATGTTCGAATACAGTATACGTTCCAAAACCTTACAGCAAATCGACGTTCATGATATGAGCCTGTAATTCGACGGATTACTCCTACTTCCCTTTTTGGGTATTAGTGTGACTTGAGCAATTTTCCATTCTCAAATGAAGTCTATGATACCTATCACTCGAAGTCTACCATACCACAGAATCACACACAACTTGACAAATCTCCAAAACTTACTCATATAACTAATATCGAAACTCCCACCTTACCAAAGTATGTAAAACAAACTTGTTGATACCTGCCAATCACAGTTGAACATCATTACCAACAGCTAACAACACAGCCTAAAAATTCATAAAAACTGCAGTAACATCTATTTCTATGTACAAGAAATGCACAATTATGCACCTTAACCATAAAAAAGACACTTACCAACCAAAGTCAGTTGACACACGAATCTAGCGATAGCAAAAACGATGTCATAAACTCAATCTCTCAAATGGCCAGCCTAAACTTCTTGAATGAGGAACCTCTCCACATAGAAGACCCTACATTTGTGTCTTGCCAACAACACGATGTTATACTGGTTGGTGGCCTGAGATGCGGCAACTTTCCTCAATCATCATATCCATAAATAAAAAATAGAAGAAAAAGAAACGTAAAAGTAAATCTCCAACTATAAACAATACACTGCAGCAATAACCCCAAACATGAAAATGAATCTATTACCCATAACTGCCAACTTGAAAGTAACTGACTTGCAAATTGCCAGAATACTACTATCACAAACAGCACTCAAAAGAGCCCAGTAAATCACTAACGTCTTACTCGGTTGACAAACATAAACATCCCACACTAGAGAGCACCACGGCATACTCAAACATGCCCTCTACGAACTTGGTCCATTTCAAAAAACATCACACACACCGTGGCATCGCACCACACAGTTAGGTAACTGGTCAAAGTGGACGCACATTATCACAAACTTTGGTTGATGCATGAGAGACAAAATTCTCTTTTTTCTGTTGTGCTCTAAGGTAATAAAATTTATCGACATCTTGGGTTGTCGGGTGTTCTGCCGGATATCAGCATCGTACTTGCACGATATTTCGGTCACGTAGCTCGTGACCTTCATCAGGTGCGACCTGAGACTGCTCCTCTGGACCAGAGACATGAAATGAGCCCCAGACGGACTGCCAGGCGCACCAGACCGAAGATGGACCACCCAGAAGTGGGACTGGTGGGCGTGGACCGCAGAGGGAACATCCAGAGCCACAGCGGACGAAAAACGGAGCGGCAACGCTCCAACAGGTCATGGTGAGCAGGCGCGGACCGCAGGGGGAACGCTTGGTATCCCAGACCGTAGATGAAACCCCCAGGAGCGGGTTTGGTGGGCGCGGACCGCAGAGGGAACACCTAGAACCGCAGCGGAAGGAAAACGGAGCAGCAACGCTCCAGCAGGTCGCAGGGAATGGGCGTGGACCACAGAGGAAGCGCCTGCAGCCGTTGGTGGAGGGGGAAGGCCATAGGCATAAATACTGGACCAGGTCCACTCGAGGAGCAGTCTCAGGTCGCACCTGATGAAGGTCACGAGCTACGTGACCGAAATATCGTGCAAGTACGACGCTGATATCCAGCAGAACTCTCGACAACCCAAGATGTCATTAGATTGCCGGGAAAGCCTGAAGAGTTAATAAAATTTAATTAATTAATTTATTAAATGATAATACACACAAATCAGAATTTTACCCTTCAGAAATGTGTTGCTTATAAATAATCTGAAAGGCAAGAGAAATGAATGAGCATTATTTGCAAAAATAAAATAATGAATTTTTCATATTATGGTACTGTGTACACTGGTTTCAAACTGGCTACCATTTCTATCCAGGACAGCTATGTATATAGTACTTCTCCTGCAAAATGTCAGTTGTCCAGTTTCAAGTCTCAAATAACAAGTGTTTCCATTTGTCAGGAAGTTTGAAGTATAAACACCATGATGCTGAAAATATGTTAACTTACATGTAATTTCTCATTCTGTTTTATTTGTAAAGACTTGTGCTTATAGTCTTCTTCTTCTTCTTCTTCTTCTTCCTCCTCCTCCTCACAGTGTTAGACATTTGCCAGTCGTATTCTTTAGTTTGGTGCCTCTGTTGTCTGTGTTCTGTTGCTATCTGATATCTCCACCTTTTTCTTGGAGTACCTATTGATCTTTTCCCTATTGGTTGAGAATTCATTACTATTTTAGACATTCCATTTTGATTCATTCTTATGACTTGATCTCTCCAGTCATTTCTTTGCTCCCTGATCTGTTCATTTATGCTTTTTAACTCCAAAGTTCTTGTCTGATTGTCCCGTATCAAATCAGATAAACAATAGCCAGCTGTTATTTTCATAAAAACTCCATTGTTGCGGCTAGTATTTTTCATTGATACCCAGCTATTACTGTCAAAGTATTCCAGCCATAATTTTAGGTGGTATTGCCATTGTTTTGTAGACCTTCACTATGGTTTCTTTCCTCACATTTTTATCCAGTGTTCTGTATATGGTTCCATTAATACAACTGAATCTTTCAAATTTTTTGCTATGTCTTTTTCATTTGCGAAGGACATGGTATTTTCCAAGACATTGGATTCGTTCACTTGCTCTACTTTCTATTCGTTTATTGCAGTTTTGCTTGGAACTGTGTCTTGACCCTTAAAAGCTATGACTTTTATTTTTAAGTTTAGCACTTGCCAGTAATATTTAATTTATGAATGGGTTTTTGAAGGCTGTCCTTGCTGTCAGCTGTAAGAAGCTGGTAATCAGAAAGACTGTTGGATACTTCTGCTGGATAGAGTAATGGGTTTAAAACTCTTACTTCTTTCGACGATTGTCTCCACATATTGTAAATGTGCAGTAGATATCGAAAGCATTGGAGACAAGCTGCATCTCTGTGGTAAGCTTAAATTTTTCGCTACTTTAACATTCTCTTTTCTGGTAATGGCAATTTTAGAACCTTATTGCATTTGTTGGATTGCTCGTAGTAAGTGGTGTGGTGTCTCTCTTCTGTTTACTAGTTCCTGCAGTGTTCTCCTATTTACACTGCCAAAGGCTTCCACATAGTCAGTAGGTAGCAAATGTGTTTCTCTATTATATTGCGCATGGTTTTCAATTATTTTTCTGATTACATGTGTTGCCTGAATGGCAACCGCCCCCTCTGAGCTCAGTTTGCTCCTTTAATAAACTATTCCCAAAAATTGCAGCGAGTTTTCGTGTTACTATCTTGAAAAACATCTTGGTCCAAGGTTGTGTAATGAAATACTATAATTGTCGCAGTATTTTCCTCTCCGCTTTCTTAAGTATATTTGTTACTGTGACTAATTTCCAGCTGTTTGGAATTTCCATCATAGTCCAGCATTTGTTGAAGAAGAGAAGTAACATAGATTTCATAAGAGGAGACACAAACTTCATCAATTCAGTGTGTGTGTTGCTGTATCCTGATGTCTACCCGTTTTTCACTTTTTGTAGCACATCCTCTAACTCTGTCACCTCTTCCATTTGCGTCGTACTCTTTTGTCCAAAGCTTTTTATAGAAATCTAACCATTGTAACTTACTTATCACTTAAACATTCATATTTTTTATCTTTATTAAAGTACTTCATTACATTGTATGAAAACTCTTGCCTTCTATGAATAGAATTTTCTACTGTCTAACTGACCTGCTGTGACTTTACCCTAATTCACATGTGCTAATATGCCTCCGGTAGCTGTGCCTCAGTCGAGTCTGTCATAGGTAGGCTATTTTACATTATGTGTTCCACACCAGATTTACAGTTGAAAACACTTCAGTTGCACTTTGACATTAAATAGCTGTTTAAGGCCAGCTTGAGTCTCAATTATCATAATTTATGTGCAGATAAATGGTTGGTCACATACTACATTCTGTTGATGTCCCATAATATGATTGTTCGAGTGCAGTAACTTTACATAGACATACTGATTCACAATAATTTACATGTGGTGAGTAAATCCTTAAGACATTTTCACAAATCACTTTCCTTGGAATATAACAGTCAACTTGGTACATAGACAATGTGTACAGTAAGTATAATTTGGAAATAGTGTGGTTCACAGTCCAATACTATTGTCAGAGATTGCAGAATGCGTTGTTCAAGATAACTCAGTTCATGAAATTAATTGAGAGTTCACAGTCAATAATTGAAAAATAGTCACTCTATAAACTCTCTAACATGGAATTTACATAAAACTCTGCCCAACGTGATTTATGCTAACTTGTCTACCTACATTGTGCAGTAATTTTGAGCACAGATCTTGCTCATATTATGACCTTGCGCACACTGACTAAAATGGCTTCCAGCAGTCTCTCTTTTGTAGGATTACAGTAATTAAAACTGAAGTTTCTGTTGTTGTTTGCTGGAGTTTTTTAAGTGACAATTAAAAATTTACATTCCTAATTAACTGAATAGTGGAGAGAGTTTCTTCTGAATGTGAACTTTTAGATACAACAATAACTTCTATCGAATTGTGCTGTCTAGCGTGCCAAAATATGGGATTCTACTTCAGTAACAATGTTTTAGTTAAGAATGCTAATTAATCTGAAACTAAAGGTGTGCAAATGTTACTGCCATATCTTCGACATTGGCTGTACAATTGCTTCACTCATTTGTATATATTTTTGATCTACTTTATCAGGTCATTAGTTATTGGGTATATGTTTACATATGAATTATTATAAAAAGTTAAATGTTACTGGTATTTGTAATTAGCATGGTTTTGAGGTAAACCAATTACACTTATGAGTTCTGATTAACCAGAAGAATCTAATCGATCTTAAAGAAGACATGTTAAGTTGCAGACAGGTACAATTAAAAGACACTTACATAAAGTTTTCAGTCACAGCCTTCATCAGCAAAAGAGAAAAACACACCATTCATAAACACAAACACACGTCATGCACACATGACAACGAACTCCAGTATGTCGGGCCAGAATGCAACTATCACAGGGGATGCAAGCAGCAATCTGGAGAGGGGGGGGCGTGGAGATTGTAGTGTATGGGTGCAGAGAGACACTCTCCCTGTTGGCACTCTAGTCTCTGCAAACTCGACCAAACAGCGTTACAGCGTTCCTCTCTCTCTCTCTCTCTCTCTCTCTCTCTCTCTCTCTCTCTCTCTCTCTCTCTCTCTCTCTCCCCCCCCCCCCTCCACCCATGCACTACAATCCCTTCTCCTTTTCTCCCCCTCCCACCCCCCCAAAAGCTTTATGTAAGTGTGCTTTAGTTGTACCTGTCTGCAACTTAATGTGTGTTCGTTACAGTAAGTAACAATCTATCTTTTCCTATATTGTTGATATTCCTACCTGAAGTTTCCATCGTTCAGTGAATAATAATAATAATAATAATAACAACATAATAATAATAACCAGACATAACGTCTGAGAAAGGAAAGAAATAATAGTGATAATTGGGTAACTGTGATTTAATAGTGAAGATTTTGGGTACTGTGCACAGACCATATAAATAATGCTGTAGAAAGTATTTGCAAAATCAAATTTAAAAAAAAAAAATTTGGGGAAAATAAAAATATAATGGGGAGAAATACACCTGCTTTGTTACATCATTGAATTGCTTCACTCCTGTTGTTAGTTATTTTTGTATTCATCTTTACTTTATCTTGTCTGGTTTTGTAATAGTTTGTGGTATACAACTTTTTTCTTTTAAGGAATCTTTCTGAATCATCGTTCTAGTATATTAATGTATTTTAATTTCTTGGACTTCTTCCTTTGATTTCTACAACTAGTGACTGCTTGAGCAGTTTTTGCTGTTATAGTTCTGATGTTACCCCACTCTTATTGCAAATCTCTCTCTTATTGTGTACTTATGTTTATACAGTCATTTCTCATATAATTTTCTGAGGAGGGTTTTTTTTTTGTAAGCAGGTAGGGTTTCTGCTGCTTTTTGGTCGTACAAAATTTTATTCGGAAATCCTTTGGTCATGGAATGGCTGACTGTGTGTCACTACACTCTTATTGGTTAACTACTACTTACCAGATTCGTGAGAGCTCTATTTCACAAATATGTAGATTAAAACCACCCAAGTCCAGTTTCTTCATTATAATTAGTTATCTGCTATAGCTCTGACTTTGGTGCATTATCCATCTTGATTTGCATCTTTTACCTAAAGAGCTCTTACTTTCTCCCAGTGATGTAACATACCCCCAGTTGTTTTAGTTTTGCGAGGCTAGCAAAATGCAGTTGGCCTGGGAAATATCTACAAGACTGACTTTGCAAACTGCCCATCACAGAAACTGATGGAAACTGTGATTTCGATGCACCAGTCAGTTGTTGTCACACCTCTGCGCATGCATGTCCTCTGTTTGCTCTGTACCAAGTACTTCACTGAATCATTATGTGTGAGTTAATGAGAGGAACAGTTGTGTTTTGTCACCAGCTAAATACGACACAAAATGATGGTCGTGATAAAATGGCATGTGTTTGTTGTTGAGTGTTATGCGCAAAAAACAGCGTTCGTGCGAATGTGTGCAGAACTGTTTGTGCGAGCGTTTAAGACTGGAAGTGTTTTGGCAAAACCTCTAGCAAAGTCTGCAATGTAAATCTTGGTGAAAAAGTGACACAAAACAGGCTCTGTAATGAATAAAAACCACAACCATCCAAAAAGTTTGAACATCTTAAACTGTGAATGCTAACTTGTCTCTTCAGAAACATTTAACCCATATGTGGATCAACTCACAGAAGATGAAAACTGTACGGATAGTTTCAGCTAGACGAATCAACGGCACAAATTACGATGACAACCTTGTCACGAGCACGTGAGTTGTTTGGAAAAGAGTGAACTTTCAGCAGAATCACTGCAATCTCCTGGGTACCTTGATCATGTGATCTCCCTGTGATTGTTGGGTGTGAGGTTAACTGAAAAGTCAGCTGTACTCAAATAATCCACGCACTACAAGAGCTAACAAAACACTGAAAACACAGTCACTACTGTCTCTCGGGTAGAGCTGCTAAGCGCACCTCAGTTTAGTAAAGTGAGCAAAGCAGTGCATCGACGTCAATGGTAGCATCCTCTATGATGTTCATTAACAAGGGACAACTTTGTGTCAGTCTTATTATAAACATTTTATTGGGCCATTTTTATTTTGCCCACCATGTATATCTTTTAAAAATGTTTTACATTCTCGAGCCTTAATGTTTTTACCATGCTTTTTATATACCTCTCATTTTCTTCTAGAAGTTTCCTCTTTCCTTCTTAACATTACCAATGTTGCATCTTAGTTCTTGCAAGCAGTTGCTTCTGTATGTGTTACTGTGTACTGCTGTTGTTGATTCTTTTGTTGAAGAACATTTTGTGTGATGAGGCGGCATAGAGTCTTTCAGTTTGATTGTTTCAAGTATATTGTATATGCCATTCATATGAAATCTGATAAAAGTAATATATTAATTGTCAACTGAGTGAGGTGCTGCAGTGGTTAGCACATTGGAACCGCATTCAGGAAGACGACCGTGCAAACTCACGCCCACCCATCACGATTTAGGTTTGCCATGATTTCCCTAAATCGCTTCAGGCAAATCCTGGGATGATTCCTTTGAAAGGGCTCAGCTGACTTCCTTCCTCATCCTTATCTAATGCTATGGGACAGATGACCTTGCTGTTTAGTACCCTCCCCCAAACCAACCAGCCAACCTATCTTTACTGTCTTGGAACTCAGAAACAGGCACGTCTCTCTTGGCCTGTGCATTTTCAAACAGAGAAAATTAATTCATAACTCAGTGTTTTACAATGTTAGGTTGTACTGCAACCAATATTATTCTGTTTGCCTGGCTCCTGTAGTTGCCTTTAGAAATCTATAACAACTTGAACAGAAGACAGTTGTGACATCCTTAAAAAAAATTCATAGGGAGCGTTATTAAGTGCAGGCAGTGTGATCTGACTAATCTTGTGGAAGAACTCCCGGCTAAACTTGAGGTTGCGGTTCCACTGACTTATACCAGAGAAATATTGTGGGAATGTTCTGATCTTTGTAATTCTAGTACATGAACTAATTGCAAGGGTTTCCAATCATACTGTTTAAATGATGCTTTAACAGATTTTAATGGCAGAGCAGTACTATAGCGCATGGGTTGACGTTCCATTGAGTAAGTAGCTAACATCGCAAATATACAGGGTGTTCAGAAACAGTCTGAAAAGTTGTAAGGGTGTTGCATGGTATGTTGTGCTGAGAAATAAATGTGAGAGAAAAAATTCAACACATCACACCATTTCTGATTTAATTAGCGTTGATGTTAGCCAGTCAGGCCATTGTGCGCACAAATTCAAGTGACCCACCAGAGGTGATGTCATCAAATATGTTTTTCATTTGGTTTCCTAAAACTCAACAAGCGAGTGATACAAAAATTGGATGCGGGACATTAGCAAGGATCAAACCCGAACCAGAGGCTGAGCAGCCTCGTGCAGTGACATGTACACTTTGAGAACGACTGACACTAATTATGCCTAGCGGGCTGGTTGAATTTGCACACACAATGACCTGATTGGTCAACTTCAGAGCTAATTAACTTGGACATTGTGCAGTCTATCGAATTTTCTCTTAACAATTATTTCTCAGCAAAACTTACCCTGTAACACCGTTACGAGGTTTTCAGACTGTTCCTGACCGCTTTGTACACTCCAGGAAAATATATTTGGAGCCAGCAATAAAACAGGAAATTCTTCAGTATGAAATGTGTCTGTCGTGCTTGTCAGTCTCCAGAATGTTCAGAAAGTAGAATTTTTTTTAGTTTATAAGTTAAAAGTGTGTTTTTATTATTCTAGAAGGTAAATAGTATTCAAAGATGCCTTAGAGACACTTTGAAGTTGGAAGCTAAATAGTCCAACAGTGCCCAATAAAAAACATTTGAATTTTTTACTATGGAGAACTGCAGCATATATGTCTACAAGAAACTAGAATTGTTGGTAAATGCAGTCGTTGCCATTGTAACATTGGAAATGGAAATGTCGTGTGGCTAGGGCCTCCCGTTGGGTAGACCGTTTGCCTGGTGCAGGTCTTTCGATTTGACGCCACTCCGGCGACCTGCGCGTCGATGGGGATGAAATGATGATGATTAGGACTACACAATAACCAGTCCCTGATGGAGAAAATCTCCGACCCAGCCGGGAATCGCACCCGGGCCCTTAGGATTGACAGTCTGTCACGCTGACCACTCAGCTACCGGGGCGGACATTGTAACATTGCAACAACACAATATCAGAATTCCCACCAACCAGCTTTTATTCTGCTTCCACATGAAGGAATATACTAAGGCACTGAATGACACAGTAGACACTACACACACACACACACACACACACACACACACACACACACACACACACACACACACACACACACACACAGTCAGGCACTGTCTAACAGTGAAGTGTACATTTGGCACGTAAACATTAGAGATGCCGAGGACTTGGTGTGCCGGCTTGTATCGGGCTGTTTTGCACACGGTGCAGTGCTTCCTGCACCGTCTGTGCTGATGTGACGCGGCCTCTGTAGGCCAGCTGTGGAGACACACACTGTTTAATTGCTCGCGCTCACTGTATAGGGTTGCAGCATTCCTTCCCTGTGGAGAAAAGAAGTCTGTGTCATCACACGAGAACAGTCTGAAATGGTGTGACGGACACGTACAGCACCTACTCCTCCACAAGAGACCGTAAAGGAGCATTGGTGATGGAGGCACCCGATCCGTGTCCACCTCCGTGCAGGCACTCGGCAACAGAGAGGGCAGAAAGACGGGAGAGGCAGTGATGGTGATGTGCCATTGAGATGGAGGTGGCACCGTGCCAGTTACTCCGCCCGGTGATGGTCACACCTAGCACAGAGGTGGCGCAGGAGCCGGAGGTGCTTTCCCCGTGCTGCGGGAGCCATCAAGGTGAGCACTGGTGGCTGGCCGGGCTACGGCTGCCAACTGGAGTGAACCTAGAAGGGCTCAAGAACTTGTTAAGGGCTTCCGTGGGAGGAGATTGCATGATATATTTTTCATCTTAGTTTTGAAAGTACAGACCATCTGCTCTGCCACACCATTAGACTGTGTATGAAATGGATGGTTTGGGGGGTGGAGGGGGACGAGGTGGCATAAATTGCCTTGTTTGTCACAAGGGTATATGGCAATCCTTCCAAGCAAAAAAATCTTTGTGAGAGCTGTGATCGTAGCTACTGTGGATGCGAACGGGCAGTGAAACACGTGAGGAAATTTTGAGAAAATGTCAACTACTACAAGCCAAAAGGAGTTAAGGAAGGGGCCTGCAAAATCAGCACAAATATAGTGCCAGGGCCGCTGGAGCTTCATTGGGAAAGAGAGGCCCGTGCTGCTGCTAAATTGGTGGCACATATCGCACAGGCTGCCACAGGATGTGTGATCTCATTTACAATTCTTGACCAAAACATGTGGTCACGGGCCAGCAATTTCGTATGAGAAACACCCCATCGGTCCAGGTGGAGAAGGCACATGACGACGTGCCACAGTGCAGACGGGATCACAACACTTGGCATCGATTCTTCATTAGCGGACAGTAACACACCTTCAAGAATGGAGCGGCAGTGGCAGGGAGCATATAATAAATGTGCAAGAGACCTGATGCCCGACCTGGTGGTTTATGCAGTCAGTGGCGATGGACAAATTGAACATCCTGCCATAAGACTGAAGCAGCCGCGACAGTTTCCGAAATCCGAAAACTGGTAACAGGAAAACTACCCACAGTGTTTTGGGCTTTGACATCCACATGGAAACACAACAGTTCATCCTGATCAAATGCTGGATTGGGTTGCTGTTAAGTTTTACAACAGTTACCAATGGAGTAGATCATTCACTAGAGGAGATAGACATGACAACAAGCAAGGACATAAGTTGTTTGAATTTTGATTTTATTTGCTCCCATAAAGCTACATGGATTGGGCATCCACGTAAGAGATGGGGTCACCACTGATTTCATTGTGATGTGAGCCTTGAAAGTGAAAGTGACAGCGCACTCTAAGCTTCCAAAAGCAGGAAGGAAAATTCCGAGCAGAGCACATCCAGTTGTTGACACAGAACTTGATCCGATACCAGATGCACTTTGACAGAAATAGAGAATCCACAAATTTTCTGAAGACGTGTAACTCAAGTAAGGTATCAATTTGGCATCATCCACCAATAGAAAGGCCAAAATGCCAAACAACTGCTTTATACGCTGCTGTGGTAGAAAACTGTCCAATATGGGTATTTGTTGTTTGGTTTGACTCACCAACCAACGAGAGATGGGATAATGTTGGTGACCTCAGATACACAAATGTCTTAGAATTTAACATAGTCATTGCCAGACATGTGTCTAATTGCATTTTTTACATCTTGTCCATAACAAGTACCTCAATATAAAGTTCTTTTAGGGCTACAATCACATGGGAAACACTATTCACATCCATGTTCATGTCTGATGAAGGGGATAGATAGTTGCACACAGATGCAGTGTACATGTTTTTTTTCTAAAACAGTTGCACATTGCCCAACAGTTTGGGCATGCGGCGTGCTTGTGTTGAGCAAAACAATACGGGCATGATGAGAGAGGAGCACAGGGCCAGTGTTGTGATGATGTCTGCTGTTGCGGTTAGCATGTTGCTGCCCCCATGTGTCGCGAAGGCTACGATTGCACGCTTGTGGTGTCATCTTCACCCTTTAAACTAACCGACAGTGGCCGAGGAGGAGAAGCAAGAGTGGCTACTTCACACCAAGCTTCTATCTGATTTCCTGCTTCCATAGATACACTATGTGGTCAAAAGTATCCGGACACCTGGCTGAAAATGACTTAAAAGTTCATGGCATCCTCCATCGGTAATGTTGGAATTCAGTGTGTTGTTGGCCCACCCTTAGCCTTGATGACAGCTTCCACTCTCGCAGGCATACATTCAGTCAGGTGCTTGAAGGTTTCTTGGGGAATGGCAGCCCATTCTTCATGGAGTGGTGCTCTGAGGAGAGGTATCAATGTCGGTCAGTAAGGCCTGGCTCAAAGTCAGTGTTCCAAAACATCCCAAAGGTGTTCTATTTTTATTTATTTATTTTTGATTTACACATCAAGTTCCATAGGACCAAATTGAAAAGCAAATCTCCAAGCTCATGGAACATGGCAGTACGTGAAATTACAACATAAAAGTAATAACGGATAAAAATAAATTGTTTATGAAACCGAAAAAAGTCAATCCATAACTTTAAGTAAATGCAATCAACAATACAACACGAATCAGCTTAATTTTTCAAGGAACCCACCGACAGGATAGAAGGAGCGACCCATGAGAAAACTCTTCAGTTCCGATTTGAAAGTGTGTGGATTACTACTTCTATTTTTTAATTCAAGTTGTAGTTTATTGAAAATGGATGCAGCAGTATGCTGGACACCTTTCTAAAAGAGTTAGGGAAGTCCGATCCAAGTGCAGGTTTGATTTCTGCCGAGTATTAACTGAGTGAAAGCTGCATATTCTTGGGAATAAGCTAATATTGTTAACACGAAATGACTGTAAGGAATATATATATTGAGAGGCCAATGTCAAAATACCCAGAATCATGAACAGGGGTCGACAAGTGGTTCGTGAACTTACACCACTTATGTTCCGAACTGCCCGTTTCTGACCCAAAAATATCCTTTTAGAATGGGAAGAGTTAACTTAAAATATAATACCATAGGACATAAGCAAATGAAAATAAGGATAGTAGACCATGTCAAACGATCACTCACTTCAGATACCGTTTGAATAGTAAAAATGGCAGCATTAAGTCTTTGAACAAGATACTGAATGTGGGCTTTCCATGACAGTTTACTATCTACCTGAACATCTACAAATTGGAACTGTTCAGTTTCACTAATCATATGCCTATTCTGTGAAATTAAAACATCAGGTTTAGTTGAATTGCGTGTTAGGAACTGTAAAAACGAGTCTTACTGTGATTTAGCATTGGTTTATTTTCTACAAGCCATGAACTTGCGTCATGAACTGCCCTATTTAAAACCGAGCCAATGTTGCGCACAACATCCCTTACTACCTAGCTAGTGTCATCAGCAAACAGAACTATTTTAGAGTTACCCGTAATACTAGAGGGCATATCATTTATACAGGGTGTTACAAAAAGGTACGGCCAAACTTTCAGGAAACATTCCACACACACAAATAAAGAAAAGATGTTATGTGGACATGTGTCCGGAAATGCTTAATTTCCATGTTAGAGCTCATTTTAGTTTTGTCAGTATGTACTGTACTTCCTCGATTCACTGCCATGATTTCATACGGGATACTCTACCTGTGCTGCTAGAACATGTGCCTTTACAAGTACGACACAACATGGGGTTCATGCACGATGGAGCTCCTGCACATTTCAGTCGAAGTGTTCGTACGCTTCTGAACAACAGATTCGGTGACTGATGGATTGGTAGAGGCGGACCAATTCCATGACCTCCACGCTCTCCTGACCTCAACCCTCTTGACTTTCATTTATGGGGGCATTTGAAAGCTCGTGTCTACGCAACTCCGGTACCAAATGTAGAGACTCTTCGTGCTCGTATTGTGGACGGCTGTGATACAATATGCCATTCTCCAGGGCTGCATCAGTGCATCAGGGATTCCATGTTACGCAGGGTGGATGCATGTATCCTCGCTAACGGAGGAAATTTTGAACATTTCCTGTAACGAAGTGTTTGAAGTCAAGCTGGTACATTCTGTTGCTGTGTGTTTCCATTCCATGATTAATGTGATTTGAAGAGAAGTAATAAAATGAGCTCTAACATGGAAAGTAAGCATTTCCGGACACATGTCCACATAACATATTTTCTTTCTTTGTGTGTGAGGAATGTTTCCTGAAAGTTTGGCTGTACCTTTTTGTAACACCCTGTATAAATAAGGAACAGGAGTGGCCCCAACACTGATCCCTGGGGCACCCCCCCACTTGACTGTACCCCACTCGGACCTCACATCACAGCC
Organism: Schistocerca serialis cubense; assembly: GCF_023864345.2. Classification (NCBI taxonomy): domain Eukaryota; kingdom Metazoa; phylum Arthropoda; class Insecta; order Orthoptera; family Acrididae; genus Schistocerca; species Schistocerca serialis. The sequence goes on from NC_064642.1 coordinate 1,273,470, forward strand.
GTTCTCAACGTTGTGAATAATGGCCATTTGCTGTCTGCTGCTAAAGTAAGAGGTGAACCAATTGTGAGCTACTCCTTGTATTCCACAATGGTCCAACTTATGGAGCAATATTTTGTGATCAACCCAGTCAAACACCTTAGTTAAATAAAAAAATATGCCTAGCATTCAAAACCTTTTGTTTAATCCATCCAGTACCTCACAGAGGAAAGAGAATACTGCATTTTCAGTTGTTAAACGACTTCTAAAGCCGAACTGTACATTTGATAACAAATCGTGTGATATAAAATGATATATTATTGTTACATAAATAGCGTTTTCAGTAACTTGACTAAACACTGATGGGATAGATTAGGTCTAAAATTGTCTACATTATCCCTTCCTCCATTTTTATAAAGCGTCTTTACTACTGAGTACTTTAATCTTTCAGCAAACAGACCATTCCTAAAGGAAAAATTACAAATAAGACTAAATAACATGTGCACCACAGTACTTTAATATTCTGCTAGGCCCTCCATCATATCCATGAGAGTCCGTGGTCTCCAGTGATTTAATTATTGACTCCTCTCCCCCTTGTCTGTATCACAGAGGAGTATTTCAGACATCAATCTCATAAGGTAATTTGCCAAGAAAGTTATGCGATTCCCTGTAGAAACTTAATTTTTTATTTAATTCACCAATGCTGCTCAGAAAATAATTGTTAAATACTTTACATATATCTGATTTATCAGGAACAAATATTTTTATTACAAACTGACTTTATATCATCTACCTTGTGCTGCTGGCCAGACACTTCCTTCACTACTGACCATATGGTTTTAATTTTATCCTGTGACTTAGCTATTCTATTTGCATACCATACACTCTTTGCCTTACTGATAACATTTTTAGACACCTTACAATACTGTTTGTAATGGGCTATTGTATCTCGATTGTGACTACTTCCAACATTGTTATAATTCCCACTTTGTTCTACATGATATTCTTATCCCACTAGTCAGCCACACAGGCTGCCTATTACTGGTAGTACCCCTTTTACAACCTTCTAATGGAAAGCAACTCTCAAAGAGCATGAGAAATGTGTTAAGGAAGGCGTTACATTTATCATCTATGGTACCGGCACTATAAGCATGCTGCCATTCTTGTTCCTTGCCGAGGTTTAAAAAACTGTCTGGTGCTGTTGGATTAACTTTCCTACATAGTCTGTAATTATATGTGACATGTGTGAGTACAAAAGCCTTTTAGTGTTAAAATTTGTGCATCTTGGTCCGAAAGGCCATTCACCCTTTTACTAACAGAATGCCCATCTAGTAATGAAGAAAGAATAAAAACATTGTCTATGGCTGCACTACTGTTCCCCTGCACTCTAGTTGGAAAACACACAGTCTGCATCAGATTATATGAATTTAGGAGATCTACCAACATCCTTTTTCTTGCAACATCATATAAAAAAATTTATATTGAAGTCGCCACATATAACTAATTTCTGGTACTTCCCACAAAGTGAATCAAGAACCCTCTCTACTGTGAACAAAAGTGCTTTGAAGTCAGAGTTAGGGGACCTATAAACAATAACAATTAGAAGTTTAGTTTCACTGAATTCAACTGCCCCTGCACACCATTCAAATATCTGTTCAATGAAGTGTCATGATACATCTATGGACTCAAATGGAATACTGTTTTTTACGTACATAGCAACTCTCCCAACCCGCAAGGAACTCCAGCCATCTAATCTGTATCCTGGTAAAGGAAGCCTCTGAATTGTCAAATTATTTAAGTGGTGCTTCGATGTACCAATAATTTCAGAGTCAGCATCTTTAAACAGTTCACTAACTTTATCTCTAATACCTCTTATATTTTGATGAAATATACTAATTCCTTCTCCTCTGAGGGTTAGAGGAACTTCCTTTAAGCAGAACTACAGAAGTATTTCCATGAGTGATTCCACCACCACCCACTGCACTGTCACCTGTAAGCTTTGCCAGCCTCCCCTTCCCATACCTATTTAGATGCAGGCCATGCCTAGTGAAACCTGATCTGCTGATAGACCCGTGCCCTCTGCCATCAACACCCTCTCCAGCCCCATGATAATGCGCCTAACAGCCACATTAAGCTGATGAGGATTCAGGCCAGGACTCTGTGCAGGCCAGTCCATTACAGGGATGTTATTGTCATGTAACCACTCCGCCACAGGCCGTTCATTATGAACAGGTGCTCGTTCGTGTTGAAAGATGTTGTTGCCATCCTCAAATTGCTCTTCAACAGCAGTAAGCACAGGTGATGTTTCCATCGGATCGCTACATTGTGTACCATGATTCATCTCCACACAATGTTTTTCCACTGTTTAATTGTCCAATATTTATGCTCCTTACACTAAGCGAGGCTTCGTTTGGCATTTACTGCCATGATGTGTGGCTTATGACCAGCCGCTTGACCATGAAATCCAAGTTTCCTCACCTCCCACCTAACTGTCATAATACTTGCAGTGGATCCTGATGCAGTTTGGAATTCCTGTGTGATGGTCTGGATAGATGTGTGCCTATTATACATTACAACCCTCTTCAACTGTGAGCGGTCTCTGTCAGTCGACAGACGAGGCCGGCCTGTACACTTTTGTGCTGTACGTGTCCCTTCATGTTTCCACTTCGCTACCATATCCGAAACAGTGGACCTAGGGATGTTTAGGAGTGTGGAAGTCTCATGTACAGACATATGACACCCAATCACGTTCGAAGTCCCTGAGTTCCGTGGAGCACCCCATTCTGCTCAATCATGGTATCTAATCACTACTGATGTCGCTGATATGGAGTATCTGGCAGCAAAGGGAGCTCCACTCCAAGTTTAAACGCAGCCAAAACCTCTCAGACAAACAGAAGCTAAACGATGTCAAAGTTAGCGTAAGGAGGGCTATGCGTGAAGCGTTCATTGAATTCGAAAGTAAAATTCTATGTACCGACTTGACAGAAAATCCTAGGAAGTTCTGGTCTTACGTTAAATCAGTAAGTGGCTCGAAACAGCATATCCAGACACTACGGGATGATGATGGCATTGAAACAGAGGATGACACGCGTAAAGCTGAAATACTAAACACCTTTTTCCAAAGCTGTTTCACAGAGGAAGACCGCACTGCAGTTCCTTCTCTAAATCCTCGCACAATCGAAAAAATGGCTGACATTGAAATAAGTGTCCAAGGAATAGAAAAGCAACTGGAATCACTCAATAGAGGAAAGTCCACTGGACCTGACGGGATACCAATTCGATTCTACACAGAGTACGCGAAAGAACTTGCCCCCCTTCTAACAGCCGTGTACCGCAAGTCTCTAGAGGAACGGAGGGTTCCAAATGATTGGAAAAGAGCACAGATAGTCCCAGTCTTCAAGAAGGGTCATCGGGCAGATGCGCAAAACTATAGACCTATATCTCTTACGTCGATCTCTTGTAGAATTTTAGAACATGTTTTTTGCTCGCGTATCATGTCATTTCTGGAAACCCAGAATCTACTATGTGGGAATCAACATGGATTCCGGAAACAGCGATCGTGTGAGACCCAACTCGCTTTATTTGTTCATGAGACCCAGAAAATATTAGATACAGGCTCCCAGGTAGATGCTATTTTTCTTGACTTCCGGAAGGCGTTCGATACAGTTCCGCACTGTCGCCTGATAAAAAAAGTAAGAGCCTATGGAATATCAGACCAGCTGTGTGGCTGGATTGAAGAGTTTTTAGCAAACAGAACACAGCATGTTGTTATCAATGGAGAGACGTCTACAGACGTTAAAGTAACCTCTGGCGTGCCACAGGGGAGTGTTATGGGACCATTGCTTTTCACAATATATATAAATGACTTAGTAGATAGTGTCGGAAGTTCCATGCGGCTTTTCGCGGATGATGCTGTAGTATACAGAGAAGTTGCTGCATTAGAAAATTGTAGCGAAATACAGGAAGATCTGCAGCGGATAGGCACTTGGTGCAGGGAGTGGCAACTGACCCTTAACATAGACAAATGTAATGTATTGCGAATACATAGAAAGAAGGATCCTTTATTGTATGATTATATGATAGCGGAACAAACACTGGTAGCAGTTACTTCTGTAAAATATCTGGGAGTATGCGTACGGAACGATTTGAAGTGGAATGATCATATAAAACTAATTGTTGGTAAGGCGGGTACCAGGTTGAGATTCATTGGGAGAGTGCTTAGAAAATGTAGTCCATCAACAAAGGAGGTGGCTTACAAAACACTCGTTCGACCTATACTTGAGTATTGCTCATCAGTGTGGGATCCGTACCAGGTCGGGTTGACGGAGGAGATAGAGAAGATCCAAAGAAGAGCGGCGCGTTTCGTCACTGGGTTATTTGGTAACCGTGTTAGCGTTACGGAGATGTTTAATAAACTCAAGTGGCAGACTCTGCAAGAGAGGCGCTCTGCATCGCGGTGTAGCTTGCTCGCCAGGTTTCGAGAGGGTGCGTTTCTGGATGAGGTATCGAATATATTGCTTCCCCCTACTTATACCTCCCGAGGAGATCACGAATGTAAAATTAGAGAGATTAGAGCGCGCACGGAGGCTTTCAGACAGTCGTTCTTCCCGCGAACCATACGCGACTGGAACAGGAAAAGGAGGTAATGACAGTGGCACGTAAAGTGCCCTCCGCCACACACCGTTGGGTGGCTTGCGGAGTATCAATGTAGATGTAGATGTAGATGTAGGTGGCAGCACAAAGCACCTAATATGAAAAACGTATGTTTTTGGGGGTATCCAGACACTTTTGATCACATAATGTACTTCAAAAGACTGGGAAATATTCAAAACCTCTGTGAGAAGGATTTTAATGTTATAAAGCACGTTCACAATCTTCTCTATCAGGGGCTAAGTGTATTGTAATATCAAGGACCATCAAATCAGTGTATGAGTCACACAGCTTCAGTGATGACTAGGCCGTTGCCATTCCACTGCCAAATCTCTGTACGACTGTTGTGGCCACTTCTGACAACAGTAGAAATCAAATGTGAACAGCAATAACATCTGTATGTGTACAGTAATAAGTAGATAGCAGCTGACAAATTGCATCAACAGTGAGACAGACAGATTCCTAAAGAGGAGCAAGCTGACACAAAAGGTGATAATCGCGATGAGAAATCCACAACAGAAAGAAAGTCTTACACACGTGGGGGGTCAGTAACACTAAAAGGTTGGAAATGTTGCCAAAGGTATCTTTATATGCATCCCAATCTTCTGCAGAATCATTGTGCAGAGGAAACAGTGAGGGTTGCATCAATTGCAGTGAACCCTAGTGCGTCAACGAGGCTGCCAAATTGATTAGTGTCACGGAGAGTGCCTGCTGTCGGTTGGTGAGAGATTGCTGCTGTTCGACATGAGAGTGAAGAATTTACTCCACTGAAATGCCGGGCTTAGTGCCCCGTGAAACGAAACACGTGTAGTAGAATACCGCACTCGTCACAAAAAATACTGGAACATTGCACAAACACTACCAGAGTTCCCACCAACCAACTTTTATTCCACTTCCACGTGAAGGAGTATACTAAGGTACTGAATGAAATAGTAATCATTATAGATACATATGACCAAGGAGTACAATAAGGCACAGTCTAACAGTGAAGTGTACATTTGTCGCATAAACATTATAGTGGCTGAAGGCCTGGCGTTGTGGCTTACATCAGTCTTTTTTTGCACACGGTGCTGCACCTGCTGTGCCATCTGTGTTGATGTGAGGCAGCCTCTTCAGGCCAGCCATGGAGGCATTCAGTGAACTTATTAGGCGCGCTCAAGGTGTAGGATTACAAAAATTACAAAGAATTATACACTGCATCTGTAAAGTCGTGGTGTAGTTGTAATCAGCCACAGGAAAGCAATGAAACAAGTTAGCAATGTGAAGCAGGATGGAAATGGAAAGAGAAACTCTCAAAGTGTGCATTCCTGCTCAGTGCAGTTTGCTGTAGCTTGTGTTTGTATGCCTACACACTTTAAACAATATTCTAGTTCTTTCCACACACATGCAAAGACATCTGGTGTAACAGAATGAATAGCCTCTGTGGTTATGATAAATGTCGTCGATACATTCAGTGAAGACGTTTAGTGTGTAACAGCATTAGGTTCAGAGGATCATGTTGACCGTTACTTATAACCAGCCCTTCCTATCCACTGCTGGAGAAATTTTGTATCCAGATACTCACAAACAGCATTGACGTACTGTGGAGTAGCACTCTCGTATTGAAAGATGACACCTGGAAATTGTGGCATTGCATACAATTGCAACATGTCAAGGTTTGAGAGCACAATCTGCTCAGAAAAGAAAAATGGGTGTATAACTTTATCACGTATCAGGGCACACCACACGGTCACCTTAAGGAGTGTTACTTTCATACTCGATGTAACTGTAAGGATTTTTCAGAAGCCCATATTCTGATGTTACGGTGATGAATATGACCACAGACATGGAAAGTGGCCTCATTGGTAAACTTGATCTCCTTCATAAATTGTTTATCATAGTTGATATCATTAAGTGTTTCTGTAACAAACTTGAATCATCTGGGTCTATCAGTCAGTTTGATAGCACAACAGTTTTTTTTGGGTCTCCGTAGGTAGCTATCCCGTACAGCTTCTGCGGCACCCACCGAAGGCCTACCAGTACAGGGTTTGTCCAACAGACTGCCAGTATGCTCTAACTGCTTATCTCACCGATTAATATTATTTCTATGTGGTGACTCTTCGTGGCACACATGATGATATTCGTACTGAAAGTTGGTCACGGATTCAAATTTAGCAAGCCACAGAACACACTGAACTTTCCTCTGTACCGTCCGTATCTCGACTGACAAGGCTTGATCCACGGCAGCTAAGTGGTTATTGCATTGAGTAGTCACCTGTAGGTGCACACCAGTGAACACCACACTGCAGAAACACTTATGATAGCATCCAGCGTAGCACAACTTTCAATCCTTTTGTTTCATTTATGGTAGCCACAACAGGCATTCATAACTGTACCATGACTTTACAGACATACTTCATTTCATTCACATTTAACAGGCTTGTGAATGAGGCTTGCCAACATTCTGATTATGATGCTTCTTGAAAAAACTAATGTTGTGTGCTTCTATTCATATTCTATTGTGCCTACATTTTTTCATTCTTCCAGCATACCAGATTTCAGCTAAAGTCTTCTTTCGAATTAATTGTATTTTAAATCTTCTACTCTGTATAAACAACCCTCCCCCCCCCCCCCCCCGCCCCCCCGCCCCCCCCCCCCCCGCCTCCCCCCCGCCCCCCCCCCCCACACACACACACATATGTAGAAAGCACTGTAGTATCACATTGTAGTATATATAAATGAGAAGAGCAGTTACAAGTACAAGCCAGTATATTTCACATAAGACAAAATAATTTGCTAAATTTTTTGAAGTGGTGAAGAGAAATGGTTGTATGTACGTAATGTTGACAGTAGAGTCAGATGTCACCACTGCACTAGCATTTTATTTCAACACTGATCGTGACATTACAGAGCGTGCAGTTCCATCTAAACTTGAAGACATTGTGGACTCTTATTGGCCACTGACGTGCTGTGCCTTGAGCAATGCATCATTAATTTGTCTGTTCACTATTGACTGTAGAGCTGTGCAAGTATTTAGTGCTTGCTTGTGTTTCTCACCAGTAAAACAGTACAAATTGCTTGTCAGTAGGCAGCAGTATGGCAGCAGTTTAGAGAATCCAACAAAGGAAGCAAATAAAAGGAAGTATCATTGTGTGATAGTACTCAGAGCCTCCATTAGCAAATTATTTTAAGAAAGAAGTAAGGTGGGATCTAGTTGTTTCTCAGAAATCAGCTTTTTGTTTGTTTGTAGTGATGGCGTGCCAGAGAACTTCTCACACTGATAAACAATGGTAGAGATTTGAATGAATCGTATCAAATTCAGGGATGTAGTTATGATTCAGTGACATTTGAGTGATTTCATCCAGCTACCATGACCGTAAAACTACATGCATCAAAAAAAGTGTTGCATCACCCTGGTTCCCAGAACTCCTGAAGATAGACATTGACTGTAGATATTGCATCACAGACACAGTCCCTCTGACTGTTCAGAGATGTCACTAAACAACCCACCCAAAGATGTAAACAACCCTGCAGGAGCAGCGACTATTAGACTGAGGGGCTCCAACAGCTGATTGGTTCCAGTCTTTCCACCAGGAAGGAGGTACACGGCTCATGTTGCTTGTAGTTTAACATGCCTAGACAGTCAATACCGCAGTTCGATAGCGTCCACATCCTTACTTTGTGCCAGTAATGGCTCTCAACAATGGAAGTGTCCAGGTGTCTCAGAGTGAACCAAAGCGATGTTGTTCGGACATGGAGGAGATACAGAGAGACAGGAACTGTTGATGACATGCCTCACTCAGGCCCCCCCAAGGGCTACTACTGCAGTGGAGACCGCTACCTATGGATTATGGCTCAGAGGAACCCTGACAGCAATGCCACCATATTGAATAATGCTTTTCATGCTGCCACAGGACGTCATGCTACAACAAACGGTGTGCAGTAGGCTGCATGATACACAACTTCACTCCCGACGTCCATGGTGAGGTCCATCTTTGCAACCACGCCACCATGCAGCACGTTACAGATGGGCCCAATAACATGCCAAATGGACTGCTTAGGATTGGCATCATGTTCTCTTCACCAATGAGTATCCCATATACCTTCAACCAGACAATCGTCAGAGATGTGTTTGGAGGCAACCCAGTCAGGCTGGATGCCTTAGACACATTGTCCAGCGAATGCAGCAAGGTGGAGGTTCCCTGATGTTTTGGGGTGCCATTATATGGGGCTGGTGTATGCCGCTGGTGGTCATGGAAGGCGCCGCAACGGCTTTGCGATACATGAATGCCATTCTCCAACTGATAGTGCAACCATATTGGTGAGGCATTCGTCTTCATTGGTGACAATTCGTGCGCCCGTCGTGCACATCTTGTGAATGACTTCCTTCAGGATAATGACATTGCTCGACTAGAGTGGCCAGTATGTTCTCCAGACATGAACCCTATCAAATATGCCGGTGATAGATTGAAAAGTGCTGTTTATGGATGACATGACCCACCAACCACTCTGAGGGACCTACACTGAATCACCATTGAGGAGTGGGACAATCTGGACCAACAATGCGTTGTGAACTTGTGAATAGTATGCCATGACAAATACAGGACATGCTACTGGGTATCAGAGGTACTGGACCACCACCTCTGAAGGTCTCGCCGTATGGTGGTACAAAATGCAATGTGCGGTTTTCATGAGCAATAAAAAGGTCAAAAATGATGTTTATGTTGATCTCTTTTCAAATTTTGTGTACAGGTTCCAGAATGCTTGGAACCGAGGGGACGCATTTTTTTATTTTTTTTATGTGTGGGTTTGAGAATTGCCGCTCTGTGACAAACGTGAGACACTTTCCTCCTTGTCTTTATGTGCCACATTGCTGTGTTAGTCAGAACTCATTATAGTCACAGTGTGTACCCTTTCTGGAGGATAGTATTATCACTGATAGTACTCTAAAATTACTGCTGTTGGTACTTTTTGGATATGAAGATATGGTCACTTATGATAGGATTAATTACAAGACTCAGGGACTGTAAGAGAAGAGAGACTGCCCTCAGGAACACTGCTCCCTTTTTATTTTAAATGTTTATAGTTTTGGTCTTCATGCACATTCCAAATCTAGTGCCATCCCGAGGCATCAGTAAGTTGAATGTACAGGCCCACATGCAAATTTCTATCATTAATTTTATTGTACAGTTCTAATAGATTAGATTAAACATAGTTTTTTTCCCTTTAGATCCCAGAGAGCTGATCATCCAGTATGTATAACATGTTAGAAAGCAAGAATATGCTATACATATTTACAAAGATAAACAAATGTGCTAATGTATCTTTTACAGATCTGAAGTAGAATGGTCATCATGAATGCAAAATAAATAAAAAGATCACAAACATGTTTTCATTTACAAAGTAATATCAGACTTGTTGCAAAACATGTAAATGTTCAATATACTAAACAGTGACTTTAAAGCTTTGTGAAGGTTATTTTTATTTCTAGTATTGATTCCTCAGACTGAACTGTTGATTTTAATCAGAAATTTCAGTATAGAAAAATATATCTCTGAGTTCCATAAACAGGCCTCTGCAAGATGTTCCTGAGCTCACACCACACATAATTCTTATTGCACATTTTTGGACTCTGAAAACCTTTCACTTGGCTTAATGAGTTACCCAAAAAATAATCGCATTTGTCATTGTGGAGTGAAAGTAAGTATAGTATGCTAGTTTATTTTTTTAAATCACCTATGTCTGACAACAATCACTTTACAAATAAGATTTGTGTAGATGCTTCAGCAATTCTATATTATACTCCTCCCAGTTGAATTTCTTATCAAACTTTGATCCTCGGACTTAAAACTGTCAAATTCTGAAAGTGCCTTTTCAAATGTTTAGTGACAAAGAATTGGCTGGGAACCATTAACTAATGCCCATGAAAATTTTGTTAAGCATCATTTTTAGGACTGTACTTGATTTGCTGTTTGTTGCATTGTTTGTATCACCGGCAAATGAAACAAACTATAGATGTCTAGTTGCTGCACTAAACATATATTGCCCATAAAGTTAAAAAATTTCAGACCTAAATGACTGTAGAACATAATCTTACGAATGGTCGTAAGATCTGTTTTGAAGATGCCACCATTGTACACCATGTTTCAACTGGATTTCTGTAGTAAAAGAAGTGACAGTTATTTGCATGTGCACCAGTACATGTAATAGAGACAGCGGCTATGAACTTGGTGCTGTGAGGTGTAAGCACTAGATGTAGAATTTTCTCCAAGAACAGGACTTAAACCCCCTCCAGTGCTACATAGCTTTCTACTCCACCTCATGCTCCCCACTCTTTTTACCCCCACCTCCCAGATTGCTTCTCACAACAGGCACAGGTGCTCACGGTCTGGCCTCAGTGGCCAGAGGCAGTGGTCGCACGTAGTTCATAATATTGTCATTATCCCATATCAGATTTTCCATTGTTTGACAATGTCTAAGGAAACTGGTTGACACAGAGAGTGGTCACCATTCCCCTTCTGCTCCACAAATCTAGATTAAAGAGGGAGGCAATAGGGTTGGGCTGTACTATCTCCATAGCTCCATTGCCAGTTGCTCACATTTTCACGCGTTTCTTCTACTCCTGAAGTGAAGTCGCACTAAATGCAGAAAGCCTAACTGATTCAGATTTGTATCTCTTATATAGACACACATTTCTGAATCAGTAATAGGTCATTTCACGAAGACAAAGACTGTCCAAAATTCCAAATGTTCGAGTTAATTGCATAGTACTGGTTCTTGAAACCTCATAATTAGGCTTTTATGGGATAGTTAATGTCTGACTTGGAAAACCCGTGACAGTTCACGTTTTTCAATTTTACAGTGATGCTCTCCAGTGAGCAAACAAATCTGTGGTTATTCCTGCTGTCGTTCTTTTCATACATTCGAGACATCTTCGTAGACCTGTTTTATATGGGTCCCATACATTTTTGCAATATCCTAGGATGGGTTAGACAAATGTTTCGTAAGCAATCTCTGTGAGATTTTTTGATGGACTGCATTTTTCAGTATCCTACTAACTAACAATAGTCTGCCATCTACTTTATCTACATTTAAAACTAGTTGCCAATTTTTGCCACACTTTGAAGATCAGACTGAATATTTGTGAAGCTTTTTCAGACAGTGCTTCATAGATAACCACATCATCTGCAACAATTCAGAGGTTACTATTAGTATTGCTTGTCAGGTCATTAATATACAGCATGGACAGCATAGGTTTCAACACACTTACCTGGGGCACTTTTGAAATTGCTTCGATGTCTGTTAACAACTCTTGATCCTTACTCCAGTCACAAATTTTGTTTGATATCTCATTTGATCTAGTCTCATTAATAAGTACTGGTACTGACTCAAATTATCAGTGAGGTACTGATTCAAATGATTTTCAGAGTCAAGAAATACTATGTCCACTGACTTGCATTGCTCTGTGCCTTTCATCGTGTCATGTTAAAAATGTGTTTGTTTGATTTCACGTGACCAGAGTTTTCAGGATCCTTGCTGGTTGGCATGGGGGATGTTACTTTGGTTGATCTCAAAGTATGTTCTAAGATTCTACAACAGAGAGGTGTTAGTGATGTTGCACAATAGTTTTGTGGATCACTTCTGTTGTGCTTTTTGTAGATAGGTGTGACTTCTGCTTTCTTCGAACCACTGTGCAAGGAACTTCATGTTCCTTCCTAAGCAAAGGACAATAAGCTGGGGAAGGAGAAGGAGAGGGAGGGCTTGGAGGGAAGGGGCAGATCATATTCTATACAGAATCTGACTGCACATTCACTGTGCCCAATTGCTGTGTTCAGTTTTAGCGATTTCAGCTGTGTTTCTTAATGCTAGTGACAGTAATATCTATGTAACCCATCTTTGCAGTGGATTGAGAATTAAGTTGAGGCACTACCCCTGGATCTTCCAGTACAATGGGACATTTCACCATTTCTGGTTTTGCTTTGCTGTCCCCATGTTCGATTTCTGTCATCCATTTCTTTCTGAATACTAACAGCCTTAACATATGACCAGAATTTCTAGGGTCCTTCTATTCAACACTGCTGTGGTAGTCAATGAGTGCTTCACACTTTGCTCCTTTGACAGCCAAACATATTATTCAGCACATCTCCATCTACACTGCTATGGCATATTTTACATTTATTGTGCAGTAGTTACTGTTTATTTAGAAATTTATATACTGTAACTTACACCGTGGAAAATACTCCCATCATTAACTGTTTTACTAAGTACATATGTCTCCATTGATTGGTCATCTAGTTTGCTAATTTTGAGCCAAAGTTTGTCTAGCTGCTCCTGCCCACAGCTAAATGTTTCTACTTCTCCCCTGAGTTACAATGCTACTGTCTCTTTAACTACTTTACAGAAGATTTAGATCATTCTAATTTTTGTAGCTGTGCTGGTGCCACTTTCATTCTGGGCATCCTCAAAGAGTTCAGGTCTATTTGAGGTCATTAAATATAATTTGTTTCTGTTATGAGTGGACCTCTGAACTATTTGTTCTAATAATTTTCAAAGAAAGCATTTAGTACTGTTTTGTGGGATTCTTCTCACAGCTACCACTTACATAACTTGAATTAGCTCAGTCAATCTTCAGATGATTAAATTTTCCTCCATTGAGGGGTTTACATTTGAGGAGCATGTCTAAAATCGAGCTGAGGCTTTATTTAAAGTTTTTGGTTTCTTGTGGGGGTAAGTCTCCTGGCTGGTAAAAAATCTGATTATAAGTTTATGTCCACCCTTGATAATGAGTCTTCCTCAATGTATCTGACATCCAGCTTCAATTTATATCACACTGGATTTGCATTTCTTGTGTATTGTGACAAACACATCATCTCTATTTTCTTTCTTTCTTTCTTTCTTTCTTTCCTCCCTTTTTGAGTGCTTCAAACTCTGGTACTTCATTATTAATGCTTCAGCAACTGATCACTAAGATTTTGATAGTTTCATTTCCCAGTTTCTTTGGGTATAGTTGTACTAGTAGTAGTAGTAGCTTTATTAATCCGTAGATATCTTTTTACAAGGATATAGGACGAGTCAAAGTATTTACAAGTGTAGACCAATTTAAAATGAGCTAATTTGTATACACATATATTTACAGACTTCTAGTTAGAGACAATCATCAGATTTTTTTTTTTTTTTTTTTTTTTTACAAATTACTTATTAAATAATGTAATGTCACACTGTGCACTCATATCTCACTCTCAGTCACTGCACACACTATACATACATTGTTTCATAGCACTTCACTCCACACACACACACACACACACACACACACACACACACACACAATGGTGATCTCTGGGCCATTTTCTGTACCTCACCTTCCTAATTGCTATCCTGAAAAACTGAGTCAGCATCCCTCCATAATGAGTGAGATGTTGAAATCAGAAAGAGGAAGAGGTGTTAGTATTGTGCTATGCATAGCTTGAGAGGGGAGTGTTTCTAGAAAGGAAAAAAAGAAGGAAAAAAAAACATAAAGTGAAGGTGTTATGTGGAATGTTGGATGTTTTATTATCATTATTAATATTATTATTTATTTGTATAACATATTTTATCAAACCCCTACTCTGTTTTATCTAAGTAATCCTTCAATGTATAAAATGTATTGCATAACAGGTACCTTTTAGCTGCATTTTAAAATAAGTGTACTTTTGCAATTTCTTTAATCTCTTTTGATATTTTATTGTACAGTTTTATTCCGTAGTAGAAAATGCTGTTTTGAGTTTTATGTTTATTTTTTCTTGGTAAATGTAAGTTGAGTCTTTCTCTTGTTGTATGGTCATGGACAGAGCTGCTTGTGCAGTAATTACCAATGTTATTTTTGATGTGTACAACTGACTGGTAAATGTATTCACATGGAGCAGTTAAAATCCCCAGTGTTTTGAACAAATCCTTACAATGAGCCCAACTAGTATTTTGTTTGTTATTCTTATGGCTCTTTTCTGGAGTTTGGAAATGCCATAGCTAAGAATGCCATAGCTAAGAATTGAGTGTACATATGAATAATACTTAACTAAAAGACACTGTATGCTACTCAGTGATGATAGGATTCTAAGGGCATAACATGCTGATGACATTCTGTTTGCAAGTACCTTTGTGTTTTCACACCATTTCAACTTAGAATCAATATTCATTCCTAGAAATTTTGCATTTGTTACACAGTCTATAGAGGTGCCATCTACATTTAATTTAACATTGTCATTTTTCCTCTTCAAACTGAAATTCATGGCATTAATTTTCTTTATGTTCAATGTCACTTTATTACTTATTGACCAATCGTAAACTTCCGTGAGAGTTTCATTTGCTTTCTCGGCAAGGAATTCTCTTGTTTTCTCAGTGACTATAATATTGCTGTCATCAGCAAAGAGAATTTTTTCACCATGAGTAACACTATACAGGGAAAGTCATGGATGTATATCAGGAATAGTATTGGTCCTAATATGCTACCTTGCGGAACCCCTATATTAATGTATTTTGGTTCTGATAAGTGTTTCAGTAAATGTTTAGATCTATTTGAAGTATGTGTTATCTCTGCTCTTTGTACCCTATCTGCTAGGTATGATCAAAACCAGTCATTAGCTACCCCTCTTATTCCTAATGCTTCTAATTTATTTAATAGAATCTTGTGGTCGACTGTATCAAATGCCTTTGAAAGATCCAAAAATATGCCTCTGACACACTCACCTTTATCAAGAGCATCAAGTACAACTTTTGTGAATTCTACTACGACTGACTTCGTATTTTTGCCACTTCGGAAACTAAACTGTGATTCGCTTAAAAGATTGTATTTATTCAGGTAATTCATTAACCTGTCTTTCATAATTGCTTCTATTATTTGTGAGAATGCTGACAGCAGGGAAATGGGCTGGTAATTTTCTATGTCTTCTGCATTACCTCTCTTAAGCAAAGATACAACTCTTGCCTGTTTTAGCTGCTCTGGAAATGTCCCTGATGTGAAGGATTCATTTGTTATATTTGTTAAGGGGCCTTGTATGTTTCAGTACGCACATTGGTACTTCACCTAAGCCTGCTGACTTTTTATTTTTTAGTTTTTGAACAGTTTTATTGATTTCATTCTCTGTGGTTGGAAATAATATCATTTTATTTAGTGCAACATTATTTACAGGTGTTATATTTGTTTTCAGGAATTTTTGCTGTAACTTCTCTGCGATACTCGAAAAATGCTTATTTACATAGTTTGCTAAGTGTTGTGGATCATTTATTGCCTTATCCCCCTCCCTTAGCAGTATGTTATTCCGCATTTGTTTGCCTCTCCCCGTTCCCTTTTTCATAACATCACAGACTGCTTTGCTTTTATTCTGTGCATTATATATTAGTTTGTCATTAAATGACTATTTTCCAGCAATCAGCACCTTCCTATAGATCTTTTTGTCTCTATGATAAAAATTTAAGAATTCTGGATCATTGTGAATCTTTTACATGGAACTGAGGTGTTTAAGTGTTTGAGAGGACTTCTTAATAGATGCTGTTATCCATCTGTTTTTGTGAGCTGTTGATTCAGACATGCATACTTTTGGAAATGCCTTTTCAAAGTTCAATTTAAACAATGTGGAGAATTTAGGGAATTCATGTTCACATTGGTTTCCTTATACACTTCATCCCAGCTTTGTTTTTCTAGTTCTTTTGAAAAACTTTTGATTTCTGATAATGCCATTTTTAGGCTTGCAGTTTAGGGAATGATTCACTGCCTGATTTTACTGTTGTTATTTGACAGAGATGGTCTGATAGTCAGAGATCTTTTACAGCTACATCACATTTTTCCCTGTCCATATTTGTGGCCACATGGCCAATTACTGATGCAGTCATTGTAGTAACCCTTTTCGCACTATTGACCAGTAGGGACAGGCCAAAACTTTGAAGGATGTTTATGAAGGTGCTGCTGGATTCATTTACAATATTAGTGTGGATGTCCCCACACAGAATTATGTTGACTTTTGTACTTGAGACTTTATCTAGAACTTGTCTTAATTCATTGAAAAAAGTGTTCACACTACCACTGGGAGATCTATACACTCACAAAATCATTAATTTCTTGGTGATATGAAGCCATGTTAATTCAATACCTGATATTTCAAAGTGTTTGTCTTCACTTACTGCAGTGAGGTCATGTCTTGATTTGAACTGTGTTCCTTTCCTGATATACAAGGGTATTTCGGAAAGTAAAGATACACCGTACTCCAGAGGAACGGAAGAGTTTTGGCGAGCAAGTTGGCAACACTGGTGTTAACCTTGACCCGTTAGCTTTCTCCTCGCGGTTGTTCGGCAGTTGAACGTTGCTTCTGGTTGGAGTAGGTTGCGTTTCAAATGGCTGCGCCGATTCAGAATCCCGCCAAATGCGAAGTGCGCTCTGTCATACGTTTTCTTCGTGCAAAGATCAGCGACCAGCGGTTATTCACAAAGAAATTGTTTCTGTTTATGGGAACATTATGGATCGACAAAATGTAACGAAATGGTGTCGTCATTTCTCTGAAGGTAGGACTGATGTTCATGACGAACAAAGATCAGGTCGGCCATCTGTGATCTCTGATGCCCTTCCTCGGAGAACGGAGGAAGCAGTTCGTGTGAATAGACATCTCACATTGAAAGGATTGCATCAGATCATACCGGACATGTCAATGACAACTCTTTATGATGTTGTGACTGTCAAGTTAGGGTACAGGAAATTGTGTGCGTGCTGGGTTCCAAAACTGTTAACGGAAGAACACAAAAAGAAAAGGATGGGCTTTGCGATCAACTTTGTCACACACTATGCTGAAGCAGGTGATGAGTTCCTTGGTCACATTGTGACAGGTGATGAGACGTGGGTTTATCACCATACACCCGAATCCAAGCAACAATCAATGCAATGGTGCCATTTGAATTCACTAAAAGCCAAGAAATGCAAAACGTCAATTTCAGCAAAGAAAATCATGGCTTCTGTTTTTTTGGACAGACAAGGCATTCTTCTGTTGGAATTTATGCCTCCTGGAACGACAATTAATGCTGCTGCATATTGCCAGACTTTGAAATGTCTTCGAAGGGCAGTTCAAAACAAACGCAGGGAAATGCTGACAAGTGGAGTCCGCTTGCTTCATGACAATGCTCAGCCTCACACAGCGCTCGTAACCAAACCACTACTCAAACATTTCAAATTGGACATATTGGACCATCCGCCATACAGCCTGGACCTTGCACCCATCAACTTCCGTGTCTTCCATTACCTGAAGTCACATCTTGGTGGAAAATCATTCCATGACGATGAAGAGATCAAAGATTAAGTTGAAATGTGGCTCTGACAACAGGCGGCAACCTTCTATTACTGTGGGATGCAAAAGCTTGTGCACCAACTTAACAAATGTTTGGGTAATGGGGGTGATTATGTTGAAAAATAACAAATAATCAAGTTAATAAGATGTAACTGACATTTTCTAAATAAATGTTCTATTTAAGGACTGTGAGCCATTGTATCTTTACCTTTTGAAATGCCTTCGTAAATACATGATCCTCCACCCCTTGCAGCAGTTCTGCAGTAAGAGTTTGCCCTTTCATACAATGATAATACTACATGTTGCATTTCTGTGTCTTTACACCAGTGCTCAGTAATACAAACTACTGTGCAGTTCAAACATTGAAGCTCAACTTCTAATAGTTGTATTTTATTTTTTATTGGTTGCATGTTTTGATGGAGGATTGTTAAGTCTCTGAAATGCTTCTTGTTACTCTTTCCAATGGTTGGTTTTTTTTGTTTTTTTTTCCCCATCAAGTATGTGTGATATTTGAAGTGTTAAAATCTGTCTTGTGAGTGATTGTTTCAGTATTTTTAAACTGCTGGAGATTCTCTTTAGACAGGGCTGTCCTCAGAGCCATCCCTAACCCCACATTTATTCGCCTCACAGCTCCATCAAGGTGTGGTTGATCATGACGCCAGAACAGATCAACGAAGTGTACGTTGGTGCCATGAGTCAGGGAAGCTATCTTGTCCAGGTCACCACCTATGTCATATGCCCCATCCCTGCCTAAACTGTTTCCTGCCCCACCATCACTACATGGTCCTCTTTTGTAAAGTCCTTACATAAAGACCCTAGGTCCTCTGTCACATGACTTAACACTGCATTTGGCTTGAAGATACTGGTGGCCTGGTACGCTGCCCCTAAACTTTCCTGTAACTGAGGGCCTACAACTCACCCATGGTTACTATCTAGCAGCAGCACTTTTTTCTTCCTAATATTTTGTCCATTCCTAGGCTTCTTGGCCTTGGTTGAAGTGTGCTGCACATATCCTGCTCCTCGTTCTACCTGAGGCTCTTCTCCACTTAACTCTGGCAGTGTTAGATATCTGTTTTTGGTGTTGTTGATAAAACTGTCAGATCGTGTTCTCTTTCTTCCTATCCTCCTACCAGCTGCCAGTTCCCAACCACCCTCCTCCCCCCATCTCCCTTGATCCTTATCAGTTCCTTCCTTGCTTCCTCCAACTGTGCCTGAAGGGCACAGATTTTTCTTTCCTGTTCCCTAATCAAAATGTTCATACTCCATTACTTTGCTACTCCACAGTTCCAGGAGAGAGCCTCTTCTGTTCTCGCAACATTCTCTCCACTGCCCTTCCCCCCCCCCCCCCCTTCCCCCAGTGAAAATATCTCCTACAAGATTGGCAACAAATCCCTCTACTCACTACAGCTCCCACATTTCTCACTCATGGCCAGTTTTGAAAGAATAATTAAGTTTAAAGAATGTTTTAAATTTGACAAGTACACGAGATTGGCTGTGTGTAAGCAACCTTAATACTTCAGTGACAATTATCTGGAGTGGATGGAGAATCACCTAAAAACCTTGTGCAACCCCATACACAGTTAGCTAAATTGGTGACAGCCTCTTTACTTCTCATTCTGTCATACAAGAACTGTAGTTGACACATTGCTCACTGTGTACTATCTTTGACATGCTACACTTTCTAATTTCGACACCTGCCCTTGTACTCAAGGAATGTGGATCCATATCAGCGTAGGGTCTGACTGATCTGCCCCTTCCTTTCAAACCCCCCCCCCCCCCCCATCCCTCCCCTCCTTCCCCAGCTTATCGCACTTTGCTTAGGAAGGAACATGAAGTTTCCAAAAGCTGGTACTGTGATTTTTTTTTCTTTTTTTTCAGTAGTCCTACTTAATATTTCACTTCCTCAAGGTAAACACTGGCCACATGTTCTGTCACCTCCTAATTTTACAATAATGAGTCGTGTTTTATCATATCTACACAGTAGATATTTCAGTCTAGGTACTATTTATCTTTACTAAGTAACTATTTTTTTTTAATTTCCAAATGGAATAATTGAGAATTTTCCAGTATTTGTTCTAAATTACTTTAGTTGATGACTGCAGATAGCTCTGATTTCACAGCTTGAATCAATAATTCTACTCTGAGCTCAATTACTAACCACCCATTCTCCTAATGTTTGGTGTAATTTACACTCTTTTGTTTTGATGGGCAGTTGGCTCCAAAGCATTTGAGTATTGCGTCTAGAGTGTATCAAATTTTCAATTTATTTTGTTCGTGTTTTAAACATTTCCACATTGTTTTTGCTTCAGTCTATCTCCAAATATTTTATCTGCTGTGTCTTTTGTATGAGTTCAAGTGCAGTTACTGCCTTTTTCCACTGCGATGGACGATAATTTGTCGAAACAGTTAAGAGGAGTGAATGTATGTTAGATGCACTGTTTGTAATATTTTGTATGATCCATGGGCCTGATTTGCATTTTTTTAATATTGTGATGAAAAATATCTTCTAGATACACCGACCACCCAGAACATTAGGATCGTAGACTTACTATCGATATAAATCCATCCGGGCAATAGCAGCATCACCTGGCAATGAATGAGTGCTAGTCACAAACTTGCACGGTGCACGTAGTATAAGTGAGCGGCTGTCCGTGTGAAGAATGGGGAAGACACGGGATCTATCCAAGTTTCACAGCAGATTACGACGGCACGGAGGCTCGGCACGAGCATTTCAGAAACTGCACAATTTCAACGGTGTTTGAGGAGTGCTGTGGTGAGTGTCTTCAACACGTGGCGATACCGAGGTGAAACCACGCCCAGCCACCCCTCATTACTGCTGTCTGACACTGTAGGCTGGGCAGACTGGTGAAATGAAACAGGTGGTGGAACTAACTTTAATGCTTTACAGAGTACAAGTGTTTCTGTACACACGGTGCACCAAACACTCCTAATGGTGGGCCACTACAGCCGACGACCCACGCGTGTGCCAGTTAATGTTGTGACATCGACAACTACAACTGACGTGGGCATACGACCACTGGCACTGGACATTGGGGCAGTGGCAGAGCCTTGCACGGTTTGATGAATCCCGATACCTTTTTTGTCATCAGTGGGAGTGCACGAATCTGTCGCCTCCAGCTCTTCGACACCTGTACTGCGAGACAGAGACGAGCTGGTGGTCACTCCATTATGTTATGGGAAATGTTCACGTGGGCGTCCACAGGTCCACTGGAGCTCGTCCGAGGTGCCGTGACAGCCGAGGAGTATTGGAAACTGGTTGAAGACCTTGTACACCCCTTCGTGACCGTCACGTTTCCCGAAGGCTGTGGTATTTTTCAAAATTATAATGTGCCTTATCACAAGGCCAGGAGTGTGATGGAGTGGTTCAAGGAACCCAGTGGCGGGTTCTAATTGATGTGCCGGCGCCCCAACTCGCTAGGTCTGAACCTGATCGAACACATCTGGAGTACGATTGAACGTGGCGTCAGAGGTTATCGTCCCCCTACCTCGAATTTACAGGATTTTGGTGAGTTTTGTATGTAGATAAGGTGCCAGCTCCATCCAGCGACCTACCGAGGCCTCACTGCTGCCGTGCCGTGACGTTTGGCCGCTGTTATCCGTGCCAGTGTTGGACATACCGGCTATTAGGTAGATGATCGTAATGTTTTGGCTGGTCAGTGTGTGTGTGTGTGTGTGTGTGTGTGTGTGTGTGTGTGTGTGTGTGTGTGTAAAATAATAGCCAGAGAAAATTTGTAGATATACAACCTTATTATTATAATTCATTGTAGCACTTGTAGCATAATTTAAATTAATCATCCCCAGTATTATCAGGTGACAGTGGTCAAATGAAAAATATGACAGTAAGTGTAGTTAATTTGCATTCCTTAGAATGTAAACCATATACATGTGGTGGCAGATGTATGCAAGTATCATTTATTTTAACAGGTTAATTTTTGTTGGTATCAGTCATGGTGTCCAGTAAATGGGTGACTGTTTCCTGGAGCAGCATTGTACCTGTAGCTAGTGCAGATGTAAGAGACAGCAGCAGTGTGACTTGTACAGAAAACAATTCTGGCCAATCTGATATTCGGTATGTAGAAATATTACATTGTTTCGAGTAAGAATATTTCTTGACCATACTCATTTTGGCTATAGAATGACATTTTCTACATGGATAAAGGACTGATATCAGAATAACCAATGAACAAATTCAGCAGACCAAAGTTTCTGTAACATTTTCAGACTCATTTTGAATGTTTCAGGTAAAATGTATACCTCGCCACGTAGAGACATCCATGACATCAGAAAGTGGGGATATAATTTGTGTGTCACACTTGTGGGAGATTTTCAACTTTCTGAGTCATGTGTAAGTGTCTGCATGCAATAAGATAAGTTACTTCAATTAATTTTATTTCCATAACATGCTTGTGCAAATGAGTCTAGATCACTAGAAATTCATGATTTGTTGATGGTGAGTAATATCAGTTGCAGCAGCTGGGAAAATATTTAGACTCCATCTTCAAATGCACCAATTGCTGTTACTTCCATACTGATCATTATTTGTGTCATTGGGCAGGGGTTATCAGTTCTTAAAGTCCATGTCAGTCATCACAGAATCTATGTCTGTTGATTTCTGCCAGTAACATCTTGTCTGTTGTTAGCCATATGAGTGTTCATTCTGTCAGATGGTGTGATTAGTATAACAGTCATAAATATCCATTAATACAAAAATCAGACTTTTGAAATGTCCAATAGGATTGTCAAACATGAATATCCGAGATAAAAAAAATAGCTGTAAACAAGCAATTTTAGCAGGTAAGTAGGAGAAAAAAAAACTGCATTCTATCAAAGATCAGAATTGCATACTAGTACAGTATGTGATGTGAAGTTATTTGAATTTTCATACTTAATGAAAATTTTGTGTAAAACTACTTCAATTTAAGTTGAAGGTCTTATAATACATTTGGTTTACTAATTCAGATTGTACAAATGTACAGGAAAAGGTAATGGTGGAGGGAAAGAGTGGAGGAAGAGGAATCTCAAATGAAGGTCTTATTTGTTTATTTACTTACTTATATTATTGATTTGTGTGTTCCATGGTTCGTCTTCACAGTGCATTAATATAATGTGGAACATTCAACATGTGTTCAAAATGACATAGGTGGTGATAATGCAGCAAAATTTACTTTTGTTATGAAGTTTACACTCCTTATCAGTTGTGATTGGACTGTGTTATAACAGGAAACAGGCTCAATGTGGTCATTATAGTAGCTGCTTAATTTTTGTCTAAACATTTTATTTCTAATTTAGGAATCAAGATGCAGACAGGAGAAAGAACAGCTAAAGATAAACGATTACAAAACTCCAATGTAAGACCAAAAGGAACTTATTGTGCTGCTTTATGGTGTAACAATAATTTTGGAAGTAATCCATCGCTGTCATTGTTCAGAATTCCCAGAGAAAAATCACGGTAATATTTTAAAATTTGTTTTGTGTTTTCCTTTTGTTTAGTGTAATGAACTGCCTGAAAAATATTTTTTACTTATCAGAGCTGCACAGTGGTTAGCAAATGCAGGCCGAGAAGATTTACTGGAAAGAGGTCCCAAGGCTTGGCATGTAAAGTATTTGTGCGAGCAGCATTTCACTGATCGAATGTTTATGAATGAAAAAAGGAAGAAGTTAGTGTGGAATGCTGTACCAACAATTTTTCCACAGCCGCCAAATACATTAAAAAAGAATCTTGCCTCAACATCTGGAAAAAAGGGTAATATTATCTAGGAAAAAATCCATTAGCAAAATTTTCTTTTATTTGTTTCACAAGTGTGTGTGTAATTTTTTCTACTTTCTTAATTGCTGTTATTGCTTATCCTGATGTGAATTTCATGTCTTATTCACTCTTTCACAATTGTTTATTATGTTCAGATGCAAGGTTATTCATAAGTACCTCCGGCCTTTAAGAACACAACTACAAGACTTACAGAAACAACACATACATCAGTGGACAAAGTGCCTCTCCGAGTTTATTACTTATATTAAAGGTGGTTCATATGGGCACCTTTTTTGACACTCAAATGTCAGTGTGATAGTTAAACTGTTGCCATATGTCCCATCATGTCACAGTTGATGTCAGCGACTGCATCAATTATCCTTCCGTGCAGCTCCTCCAAATTAAGTGGCAGTAGAGGCAAAGACACACAATCTTTGACATAACTCCATCAGGAGAAATCTCAAGGATTTAAGTCAGGTGACCACCGGAGCCACTGAAGAGGAAGATGAGCCTCGTGATGGGAAGCACATCCACTCGGGTGCTGCGGCAGCTTGGCACTGAGGCAACCACAGGTGCCTGAGGGGGGAGAATGCGGTGGAGCACCGTATTACTGTGAAATTAAATGTCCACTGTCTTGCTGTAATTGTGGCATAAGCCACTGCTACAACATGTCCAGGTACATGAAACCAATCACTGTTTTCTGTGCGAAGAAAAATGGTGCGTAAACTTTTGAAGAGGACATAGCACAAAAGACAGTTGTAGGTGAATTTCGAATGTGTTCCACAATATTGAATGGATGTTCTGCACCCCAAGCATCTTTATTATGACAATGCCCCTTTGCAGACACATGAAACATGGCTTAGTCATTGAAAACAAACTTCTGTGAAAGAGCATGTTTCTCCAGTAGCTGCTGCAAGTCATTGCAAAAGTCGGACTTAATCTCATTGTCCTGAGTAGTTAGCAACCGTAACAACTGTTGCCAGTACTGTTTTACGCATATTGCTTGTGTAAAATGTGCCAGACAGCTCACTGCAGTGTTCTGCTCGGGTACGTCATTGTCATCTTCGGGCTCTTGATGAATGATTCCCTCAAGTGTTCTGCCGTCCATGTTGATGGTCTCATCTGGTCTGTTTTCTTCACACCACAAAAACAACCAGTCTCACAGAATGTGTTAGTACCCCCATGGATTGTTTTGTCTGTTGGCGCTTTTACATGATATTTGGTACAAAACCATCACTGAACCATCACAACTGATTTATATGTAAGGGATTCAGTGACACAAAACCTGTGCATCACTCCATTAAATGCCACGTGCCCGCTAGCGGTGTGCTTTGCAACTTTACTATATCATGTTTTATGAATTGAAACCTGGAGAGCTGCTCTATCCACTGATGTGTGTGATTCTTCTTTATGTCTTCTAGTTTTTGCACAGTCATCTAATAAAACCCCAGAGTTATTTACAAGTAACTATGTACATATCGCAGGTTTAATGTTGAACTTCATCTGTACATCTTCTTGTTTGTAGGTTGACCTTATTAGGCACTGTATCTCTTGCAAAGGAAGAATCCTTCATCTTAAGCTATTAATTTAATGATATTATGTGGGATAAGTGATTCTTAAATCTTACTGAAACATCCTAGGGTAACTCTTTTCGTCTTTCCCTAAACCATTTTAGGAAGAGCATAGATGGTAAATGCCAGTGCAGTCATAGTTGATTCACTTATTTATCCTTGTGCAAGAATCAGTACTCAGTCTTCTGTGCATTGTTTATCATTAGTTTGTAGTTACTCATTCAAACAGTGTGTGTTGGAAGTAATATACAGTTTTATAGAAACCCCCATGAACCATGGACCTTGCCGTTGGTGGGGAGGCTTGCATGCCTCAGCGATACAGATGGCCGTACCGTAGATGCAACCACAACGGAGGGGTATCTGTTGAGAGGCCAGACAAACGTGTGGTTCCTCAAGAGGGGCAGCAGCCTTTTCAGTAGTTGCAGGGGCAACGGTCTGGATGATTGACTGATCTGTCCTTGTAAAACTAACCAAAATGGCCTTGCTGTGCTGGTACTGCGAACGGCTGAAAGCAAGGGGAAACTACGGCCGTAATTTTTCCCGAGGGCATGCAGCTTTACTGTATGGTTAAATGATGATGGCATCTTCTTGGGTAAAATATTCCGGAGGTAAAATAGTCCCTCATTCAGATCTCTGGGCGGGGACTACTCAAGAGGACGTTATTATCAGGAGAAAGGAAACTGGCGTTCTACGAATCGGGACGTGGAATGTCAGATCCCTTAATCGGGCAGGTAGATTAGAGAATTTAAAAAGGGAAATGGATAGGTTAAAGTTAGATATAGTGGGAATTAGTGAAGTTCAGTGGCAGGAGGGACAAGACTTTTGGTCAGGTGAATACACGGTTATAAATACAAAATCAAATAGGGGCAATGCAGGAGTAGGTTTAATAATGAATAAAAAAATAGGAGTGCGGGTAAGCTACTACAAACAGCATAATGAACGCATTATTGTGGCCAAGATAGACACGAAGCCCATGCCTACTACGGTAGTTCAAGTGTATATGCCAACTGGCTCTGCAGATGATGAAGAAATTGATGAAATGTATGATGAGATACAAGAAATTATTCAGATAGTGAAGGAAGTCGAAAATTTAATAGTCATGGGTGACTGGAATTCGAGAGTAGGAAAAGGGAGAGAAGGAAACATAGTGGGTGAATATGGATTGGGGGAGACAAATGAAAGAGGAAACTGTCTGGTAGAATTTTGCACCGAGCATAACTTAATCATAGCTAACACTTGGTTTAAGAATCATAAAAGAAGGTTGTATACATGGAAGAACCCTGGAGATACTAAAAGGTATCAGATAGATTATATAATGGTAAGACAGAGATTTAGGAACCAGGTTTTAAATTGTAAGACATTTCCAGGGGCAGATGTGGACCCTGACCACAATCTATTGTTTATGACCTGTAGATTAAAACTGAAGAAACTGCAAAAAGGTGGGAATTTAAGGAGATGGGACCTGGATAAACTGAAAGAACCAGAGGTTGTACAGAGTTTCAGGGAGAGCATAAGGGAATAATTGACAGGAATGGGGGAAAGAAATACAGTAGAAGAAGAATGGGTAGCTTTGAGGGATGAAGTAGTGAAGGCAGCAGAGGATCAAGTAGGTAAAAAGACGAGGGCTAGTAGAAATCCTTGGGTAACAGAAGAAATATTGAATTTAATTGATGAAAGGAGAAAATA
This sequence comes from Schistocerca serialis cubense, assembly GCF_023864345.2. NCBI lineage: Eukaryota > Metazoa > Arthropoda > Insecta > Orthoptera > Acrididae > Schistocerca > Schistocerca serialis. Next base: position 1,300,406 of record NC_064642.1, read on the forward strand.
TAAAAATGCAGTAAATGAAGGAGGCAAATAGGAACACAAACGTCTAAAAAATGAGATCGACAGGAAGTGGAAAATGGCTGAGCAGGGATGGATAGAGGACAAATGTAAGGATATAGAGGCTTATATCACGAGGGGTAAGATAGATATTCCCTACAGGAAAATTAGAGACACCTTTGGGGAAAAGAGAACCACTTGTATGAATATCAAGAGCTCAGATGGAAACCCAGTTCGAAGCAAAGAAGGGAAAGCAGAAAGGTGGAAGGAGTATATAGAGGGTCTGTACAAGAGCGATGTACTTGAGGGCAATATTATGGAAATGGAAAAGGATGTAGATGAAGATGAAATGGGAGATACGATACTGCGCGATGAGTTTGACGGAGCACTGAAAGACGTAAGTCGAAATAAGGCCCCGGGAGTGGACAGCATTCCATTAGAACTACTGACGGCCTTGGGAGAGCCACTCCTGACAAAGCTCTACCATATGGTGAGCAAGATGTATGAGACAGGCGAAATACCCTCAGACTTCAAGAAGAATATAATAATTCCAATCCCAAACAAAGCAGATGTTGACAGATGTGAAAATTACCGAACTATCAGTTTAATAAGTCACAGCTGCAAAATACTAACGCGAATTCTTTGCAGACGAATGGAAAAACTGCGAGAAGCTGACCTCGGGGAAGATCAGTTTGGATTCCGCAGAAATGTTGAAACACCTGAGGCAATACTGACCCTACGACGTATCTTAGAAAATAGATTAAGGAAAGGCAAACCTACGTGTCTAGCATTTGTAGACTTAGAGAAAGCTTTCGACAATGTTGACTGGAATACTCTCAAATTCTGAAGGTGGCAGGGGTAAAATACAGGGAGAGAAAGGCTATTTACAATTTGTACAGAATCCAGATGGCAGTTATCAGAGTCGAGGGACATGAAAGGGAAGCAGTGGTTGGGAAGGGAGTGAGACAGGGTTGTAGCCTGTCCCCGATGTTATTCAATCTGTATATTGAGCAAGCAGTAAAGGAAAGAAAAGAAAAATTCGGAGTAGGTATTAAAATCCATGGAGAAGAAATAAAAACGTTGAGGTTTGCCAGCGACATTGTAATTCTGTCAGAGACAGCAAAAGGACTTGGAAGAGCAGTTGAACAGAATGGACAGTGTCTTGAAAGGAGGGTATAAGATGAACATCAACAAAAGCAAAACGAGGATAATGGAATGTGGTCGAATTAAGTCGGGTGATGCTGAGGGAATTAGATTAGGAAATGAGACACCTAAAGTAGTAAAGGAGTTTTGCTATTTGGGGAGCAAAATAACTGATGATGGTCGAAGTAGAGAAGATATAAAATGTAGACAGGCAATGGCAAGCAAAGCGTTTCCGAAGAAGAGAAATTTGTTAACATCGAGTATAGATTTAAGTGTCAGGAAGTCGTTTCTGAAAGTATTTGTAAAGAGTGTAACCATATATGGAAGTGAAACATGGACAGTAAATAGTTTGGACAAGAAGAGAATAGAAGCTTTCGAAATGTGGTGCTACAGAAGAATGCTGAAGATTAGATGAGTAGATCACATAACTTATGAGGAGGTATTGAATAGAATTGGGGAGAAGAGGCGTTGTGGCACAACTTGACTAGAAGAAGGGATCGGTTGGTAGGACATGTTCTGAGGCATCAAGGGATCACAAATTTAGCATTGGAGGGCAGTGTGGAGGGTAAACATCGTAGAGGGAGACCAAGAGATGAATACACAAAGCAGATTCAGAAGGATGTGGGTTGCAGTAGGTACTGGGAGATGAAGAAGCTTGCACAGGATAGAGTAGCATGGAGAGCTGCATCAAACCAGTCTCAGGACTGAAGACAAAAAAAATAGAAAGATTTAAGAAAATCAGCAGTTTTTTGCCATTATGGTGTAAAACCATCATCAAGTTTTTATTTAAAGTTATCCCGAGAAATTTTGCAGAATCAACTGTGGTCAGTTCTTTACCTGAATATTCTATTTGTGGTATGCATTCAGTAGTTTGTTTGGTCCTGTAGTGTATGAATTGGGCTTTTCAAAATTTAATTTCATAGCATTATTTTTTATCCATTGTTAAATTTCTTGTAGTTTGTTTCATGGTCCATACTAATTCTGCAGTGTTTTTGCAGCAGACTACAGCAGTTGAGTCATCTGCGTAAACTATTATATCTGTATTTACTTTGCTAGGCATGTCATTTATGTAATATGAGAACAGAAGTGGTCCTAATATCGAGCCCTGGGGCACGCCTGCTTGTATTTCTTTCCAGCTAGAGCAAGTTTTCTCTCCCTTTTGATGTATCACCACCGTTTGGTGTCTGTGTTTGAGATAAGATGAAAACCATCTTATAGATTTTCCATGGAAGCCATTAGGTAGCCAATTTTTGGAGCAGTAGCTAATGGTTTACTGTGTCAAACGCCTTTGATAGGTCACAAAAAATACCAGTTGCACTTTGTTTGTTGTTGAGGCATTTACTTACTTTAGAGATTAGTTCATTTACAGCTTGTAATGTGTTTCGTCCCTTCCTAAACCCATATTGGTTATTTAGAATAACATTACCTTCTGTATTGTACTTTCCTAATTGATTACACACTATTCGTTCAACTATTTTAGAGAAAACTGGTAGTATAGGCACTGGGCGGTAATTTACTAAATCATATTTTTTTCCCTTTTGGTAGATTGGACAAACTTCAGCATATTTCAGTCTGTTTGGAAAGCAGCCTTCAGCAAATGATTGGTTTATTATTTTACAGAGTTGAGGTGCAATGCTGTCACTTCCTATCTTTATGATATTTATTGGAATTTCACCCCAGCCCACAGATTTAAGATTTCTTAGGGATTGTATGATGTTAGCCACTTCCTGACATGATACTGCTGTAAATTTAAACTATCTTGATTCCTGCAGCACTGCATCAGGTCTTATTTGTGGAAGCAAGAAGTTATGAATTTTGTTTGTGATTATGAAGTACTTATTAAATTCTTCACAGATGTACTGAGTGTTAGTAACAGTATTCCCACAAATTTCTAGTTTGTAATTAAAATGTTTTGTTTCTTCAGTACCTGTTTCTTTCTTGACAACCTGCTATTCTGCTTTTGATTTATTTGAGGCATTAGCTATATATTTACTGTTTGCCATTTGTTTTGCTTGTTTAACTACCCGATCAAATATTTTTTTGTATTTGATTTTGTACCTAATAAATTCAGCATCATGGTTGGTTTTTGCTTCCTTATGCATTTCCCTCTTTCTAATACTAAAGATCCTGATACCTTCTGTAATCCATGTCTTACTTTTATTGTATTTATCATGTGTTGATACAAGGCGAAAGCATTTGTTGAAAATGTTCATGAATTCAGATATGAAAGTCTTGTAATTATTGTTTACTGAACACTGGTTGCTGAAGGTCCAGTGGGTTTCCTTTAATTTCAATATAAATATGTTTATATTTGGCTGGCTGAAATTTCTGATCAATTTTACTGTGGGCCTATACGTTTTGTCTGTTATTGCAATGACATAAAAAGTCCTGAGTGATCAGCTATTACTAATTCTAATACATGTTTTTTTTTCTGTATTCCCATAATTTTTGCTGCTCACTATATTATCAATGCTTATGGCAGAAGTGGCTGTTACCCTGGTGTACTCAGTAAAATTTAGTGTTAAGCCGTTTGTAGCCAACGAATCTTTCAGGGTGATAACAAATCTGTTTTCGTCTCTTATATCTATATTAAAATCGAAACAAATTACAATTTTTTTATATGGTTTCCCTACCTGCAACCTACTTCGCAGAGATTCAAATTTCTAGCTAGAAATGCCCTAGTAGCCCAATATGCTTATGATAAGTAAACCGTATTCAGACAGCTCAGTGCAACAGCTTTCGAATACCTGTTCCTCATTTAAACAGTCGAAAGTCGTTTTGGCTTCGAATTTTTGTGTCTGTTCGACTAATATACATGATCCCCCATACCCCTTTTTTCTGCAAAAACTCGATGCTAACTTGTATCACGAGAGTGAATTCAGTAGCTTGACATTGTCCCATTTAAGCCAATGTTCATTCAAACATATGACTTTTACTGAGTTTATTTGTCCTAAGAGTATTTCTAAGTCATATAGTTTGTTCATCATTTCTCCCGACACACCACCTATATTTAAGTGCATTACGAAGTTATTTTTACTGACTAAAGAACTTCCAGTATCTATTAAACTGTCAGGAACGTTTACACCTATGTGAGTCTTTACTGCTAATTTATGGTCCCTCACTTTGTTAGTGAAAGAGAAGACAAGGTATGCTTGTTAATTAGGGTGACACTCATCTTGGAGGTTTCTTGTGAATTGTGGTTTCTTTGTCTCATAACATACATAATCTATATCATTTGATTCAGGTGCAGGAGTCACACCAAAATTTGTGGTAACATTTCACCATAAATACGCAACAGCTGATATTAACAAACAGCATAATAATAATAATAATAATACAGTTTTGTTATGAATATAATAGAAAGAAACATTCCACGTGGGAAAAATATATATAAAAAACAAAGATGCTGTGACTTACCAAACGAGAAAGTGCGGGTAGATAGACACAATAAAAAACACACAAACACACACACACACACAGGAAAGAGGGAACGAGGGGGAAAGACGAAAGGGTGTGGGTTTTAAGGGAGAGGGTAAGGAGTCATTCCAATCCCGGGAGCGGAAAGACTTCCCTTAGGGGGAAAAAAGGACAGGTGTAGACACACACACACACACACACACACACACACACACACACACACACACACACACACACACACACGCACATATACAGACCAATATATATGTATGTGTGTGTGCGCGCGTGTGTGTAGCGCGTGCGAGTGCGCGATTGTATACCTGTCCTTTTTTCCCCTAAGGTAAGTCTTTCCACTCCCGGGATTGGAATGACTCCTTCCCTCTCCCTTAAAACCCACATCCTTTTGTCTTTCCCCCTCCTTCCCTCTTTCCTGATGAAGCAACCTTGGGTTGCGAAAGCGTAAAATTTGTGTGTATGTTTGTGTGTTTTTTATTGTGTCTATCTACCAGCGCTTTCTCGTTTGGTAAGTCACAGCATCTTTGTTTTTTATATATACAATTTTATTATATATATACTTACAATGAAATCTAACACTTAAGTACCCCCTTGCTCAAATTATCATTTCATGCCCTATGAATTCTTCTACTAAATAGTAGCATTTCTCCCATGGAAGCTGCTGTGGCCTTATTTTTAAAATTTCTGGCTTCATATTAAATCTGTTTTTGTTCATAGCTTGTTTTATATTGTTATGTCCATATACTGTGGAGTCCATGCATATAATTTCAACTGCTGTGTGGGTAGCCTAAGATTATTTTTATTTCTCGTCTTATATGTGTGGTTAAAATGATTCACCTCAAATAATTTTTGTCTGCTGTGTAGGAAGATTTTAATTTTATAAATGTATATGGAGGGAACAGTTAGGATTTGTAGTTTCGAAATAATGGGCGACAAGACTCTTTTCCTGTGCAATACACATGTATCTGACAATTTTATTTTGCAATTTTAGTTTTCGAGATACATTGCTTGAAATTCCCCAGAAAAATATGCCATGTCTGATAACAGATTCAAAATAACTATGATAAGCAATTTTTTTGTGTACTCAAGTCAGTGGAACCTGTTAGTATTTGCATTGGAAATGCAAAACTGCATAGTTTATTTAATAGGAAGTCAGTATATGTATTCCAGCTTAAGTTCCTGTACGCATTTAGTCCCAGGAATTTAACCATGTCAATTTCTTTCATAAGTTGATTGTTATGTGGCATTTTAAGTTCCACACATTTTTAATGTTTGGTTTTTAAATGTACCATATGGGTTTTTGCAATGTTCAGTGTCAACCCATTTAACTGGAACCAGTTTTCTGAGGTATCCAGCATGCTTATTATGGCACTCAGAAGTTTTTCTGCACAGTCATCTTCGATTGATCATTTGCACAATAAATTGTAATGATATGGAATGCATAATTTTACAGTCACATCATAAATTAATTTGTAAATGTGGCTGCATGCTGAACAGTTATTATTATTATTATTATTATTATTTATTGGCGATTTTTCCCCAGAAATGGAAGATGTCTAGCAAATAAGTCGATCAATATCTCTTTGAGTTCTTCTTGTTCTTCCAGTAAGCTTTCATTCTTCCCGAAAAGGCTTGTCTACGCTCATTTGACCACTTTCATCCATACTGTTTTTGTTGCTCTTATATAACTTCCCATTTGTCTACTTTGTGTCAGACGGTGTCTCTTTCTAGAATGTCAACTCATCTTACATTTGCATTAATTAGGTCCTTTCGAATTTCATCTAGACAAGGTGTCGAATTCTTAAGTGAGGTTACATAATCTATTATTCTGTTTGTCAATCGATTTTCTGGTAGTCGGCTAAAGTGACCAAAGAATTTCATTCACCTTTTGCTGATATCAATTTCAATGTTTGAAAACTTTTTTGTTGTTTTAATTGATTTTAGCCTATAACCGTCTTCAGTATGTCTTCCTCCTAGAATTTTCCTGATGATCTTTCTCTCTTCTTTTTTGATGTCTTAAAGTTGTTTGCTGTTATGAGTTTGTGTTTCACTTGCGTAGAGGATTGCTGGTTCTATGACAGTATTGTATGTTGAATTTTTGCCGCTCTTGACCCTTCTCTCTCTCTCTCTCTCTCTCTCTCTCTCCCCCCTCCCTCCCTAATTTTTTTTTTAGGTTTGGCATTAACCCTAATCTTTTTTTAATTTTTTGGAGGGGATGTTGTTGCTGTAGGACTTTTTCAATATCTGTCAGTTTGATGATTTCTCCAAGGGGTTTAAAGTATGGAACCCTGTTAATTTTACCATATTTTGTTTTCAAGCTTGCAATTTCTGTTCTTGAACAAAAGAATTCAGTTTTCTCAAATGAAATTTGTAAACCTACATTTTCTAGACAATCTTTGAGTATTTCCAGCTGTTTGACTGCAGTCTGCTTATCCTCTGTTAGTATTGCCAGGTCATCTGCAAATGCAAGGTATGGTATGTAGAGGTTATTTTTGGCAACACACAGTCGGATTGGCATCCAAATCCCACATTTCCTGAGTTCTTTCTCCCATAATTTTGTCTAGAACTATGTTGAACAGAATAGGGAAGAGTCCCTCACCTTGTCTCACACCTGTTGAATGTCGAAGGGTTCCGAGATCTCCCCATAAATTTTATTTGCCAATTAATGTCGGTTTTATGATTTCTCATGTTTTGGGATCTAATCTTCTCTCTTATAAAATTTGGAATCATGAGGGCCTGTCTATTGAATTGAATTCTGTTTTGAAATCTACAAATGTGCGTGCTACAGGATTTTGTCTGAGAGCTCGCATTTTGAGTATGGTTTTGATGTTGAAAAGTTGCTCCTGACATGTCCTGTTCAGTCAGATCCTGCTTAATATTCTGCTACTTTGGGTTCTAATTGCTGCTTTGTTCTATTCAAGAGACAACCTGATAAAATTTTGAAGGTGACTGGTGATAGAGATAACCCCCTATAGTTATTTACATCTGATTTATTACCTTTGTTATGTAGTGGATGAATCAGAGCAATCTTGCAGTCATCCGGGATTTTTTCAGTTTGCCAGATGTTTTGGATTATTTGAGTAATATCTTTGAGTGAATTTGGGCCTAAATTTTTCAAGAGTTCTGCTACTGCTACAGTTCTATCCTCCCCTGATGCTTTATTGCTTTTAAGTTTCTTGATGTGCACATAAACTACTTCTTGTGTTGGTGGTGATAAGTTCTGTGGTGATATTTCTGACTGCACTTTCAGGAATCTCTCTTTGGGTTCTGGACAGTTTAAAAGCTGTGAAAAATATGTGGTTTGTACTTGGCAATTGTCTTTATTTGTGTGGGCGAATTTACCATATTGTTTTTGAAAGCAAAGGTTTTGTGGTGAGTACCCTTTGATCTGGTTTGCAAAGCTCTTATAGATGTCGTCTGTATTGTACTTTTTGAAGTTTTCTTCTTTCGACTGCAGTTGTTCACTGACATATTTTCGTTTAATTTGTCTTAAAATCTTAGAAAGTCTGTGTGAGCATTTCAAAAAATTTATTGTATGTTTCTTCTGATTTGTTCGAATAGTAACTTTGAAATGTCTTTCTTCTTTCTTATAGTGCGTTCTAACATTCTTGATTCCACTGAGGGTGTTTTCATTTTTTGTGAATAGGGATCAGATCTTTTGCTGTTTTGATGATTTTAGTTTGAAATTTCTCCCAGTCTTGTGCGTCTTGTTCTTCCCATTTTTCAGCGATTTTGGAGTCTTTGATTTTGTGTAGATCAAATTTTGGGATCAGCAGTGTTTTTCTTTTAAATGTCTTCTTGGGTGTGAATTTAATTTTTATTCTGGTTAAATAATGATCCAAATCAATATTTGCACCTCTGCATCCTTAGACATCGTGAATTTCTTTTTGGGTGTCATATGATATTGCAACGTGATCAATCTGAAATTCTCCCAAATGCTGGATGGGTGATCGCCACTTCTTTTTTTTATGTTTCCGAAGTGAGGTTGACAATTTTTAGGTTGTTTTTCTTTGGCATAATTCAATGAGTCATGTGCCATATTTATTGGTAAATTTGTGTGCTGAATAGTTTCCTACTGTTTTCTTGTGTCTGTGTTCTCAGCCAATTAGTGCATTGAAGTCACATCTTCTGCAATTTTGGCCATCTGTGTTTAAAGTTCTTCCCAGAATCTTTCTTCCCCCCCCCTCCCCCCCCTCTCTCTCTGTCTCTCTCTCTCTCTCTCTCTCTCTCTCTCTCTCTCTCTCTCTCTCTTTTGACTCTTAGGGTCATTAGTCAATTGTTGATGGGTTTCACATCTGTTATTGAGTCTGAGTCCAGCATTTTTTTGCCTACAATAAAGGCCATTCCCAATAGTGCTGCTCTTTTGTCAATTTTCTTATTTGTTCCACTTTTGAAGATTCTGTAATTATTGTAGTCTATCATATCTGAATCTGTATAGCGTGTTTCTCGCAAGGCGAGAATTTGAATTTTCTGCTTCATGAGTTCTGTTGTGAGATTGTGTAACTTACCTGCTTGAATAAGTGTCTGAATAATGAAAGTGCTCATATATGTGTGTGTTTTTTGTGAAAGTTTACCAGAGCACTGCGACTTGCTCTCTTACTCCCCAGAATCAGAACACTTGGTTGCCACTTTGGAATGGGTGGATTGTCCACCTGGGGTAATTTTGTCATTACTTGTATGTGTCGTGCTTGCTTGTCGTTAATTGTCTAGCTTTGCTAGTTGTGTAGGACCAAGGATTGAGAGTTCCTGGAGCATGTTTACAGCTGCATCTCCTGATGAACAGATGCCGACCATACTGCTGCTTGCTCCAAGTCAGATGCTGAATGGATTCTGGTTGTCATTTTGGTCCACATGTGGTATTTTATTTCCCACCTCCCCAGCATATCTACCAAGCATTCCCCTATCCAACAAATGGGGATGAGCCAGATGGAGGTTGACAAACCCCACACGTTATTATTATTATTATTAAGTGAGTCAACATACAGTCATATATGACTTTCTTAAACACTTTTCAAGAATGCAGAATGAGTGATAGGCGTCTGTAAGTAACCCCACGAACCATGGACCTTGCCGTTGGTGTGGGGGCATGCGTGCCTCAGAGATACAGATAGCCGTACGATAGGTGCAACCACAACAGAGGTGTATCTGCTGTTGAGAGGCCAGACAAACGTGTGGTTCCTGAAGAGGGCAGCAGCCTTTTCAGTAGTTGCAGTAGTTGACTGATCTGTCCTTGTAAAACTAACCAAAATGGCCTTGCTGTGCTGGTACTGCAAACGGATGAAAGCAAGGGGAAACTATAGCCGTAATTTTTCCCGAGGGCATGCAGCTTTACTGTATGGTTATGTGATGATGGCGTCCTCTTGGGTAAAATATTACGGAGGTAAAATAGCCCCCATTCGGATCTCCGGGCAGGGACTACTCAGGACGACGTCATTATCAGGAGCAAGAAAATTGGCATTCTACGGATTGGAGCATGGAATGTCATATTCGTTAATCGAGCAGGTAGGTTAGGGAATTTAAAAAGGGAAATGGATAGGTTAAAGTTAGATATAGTGGGAGTTAGTGAAGTTCGGTGGCAGGAGGAACAAGACTTCTGGTCTGGTGAATACAGGGTTATAAATACAAAGTCAAATAGGGGTAATGCAGGAGTAGGCTTAATAATGAATAAAAAAATAGGAGTGCGGGTAAGCTGCTACAAACAGCATAGTGAACACATTATTGTAGCCAAGATAGAAACGAAGCCCACGCCTACCACAGTAGTACAAGTTTATATGCCAACTAGCTCCACAAATGACGATGAGATTGGTGAAATGTATGATGAGATAAGAGAGATTATTCAGATAGCGGTGGGAGATGAAAATTTAATAGCCATGGGTGACTACAATTAGATAGCAGGAAAAGGGAGAGAAGGAAACATAGTAGGTGAATATGGAATGGGAGTAAGAAATGGAAGAGGAAGCCGCCTGGTAGAATTTTGCACAGAGCCTAACATAATCACAGCTAACTCTTGGTTCAAGAATTGGGAAAGGAGGTTGTATATATGGAAAAAGCCTGGAGATACCTGAAGGTATCAGATAGACTATATAATGGTAAGACAGAGATTCAGGAACCAGGTTTTAAATTGTAAGACATTTCAAGGGGCAGACGTGGACTCTCACCTCAATCTATTGGTTATGAAGTGTAGATTAAAACTGAAGAAACTGCAAAAAGGTGGGAATTTAAGGAGATGGAACCTGGATAAACTGACAGAACCAGAGGTTGTACAGAGTTTCAGGGAGAGCATTAGGGAACGATTGACAGGAGTGTGGGAAAGAGATAAAGTAGAAGAACAATGGGTAGCTTTGAGGGATGAAATAGTGAAGGCAGCAGATGATGAAGTAGGTAAAAAGACAAGGGCTAGTAGAAATCCTTGAGTAATAGAAGATATGTTGAATTTAATTGATGAAAGAAGAAAATATAAAAATGTAGTAAATGAAGCAGGCATGAAGGAATACAAACGTCTCAAAAATGAGTTCAGCAGGAAGTGCAAAATGCCTAGAGGACAAATGTAAGGATGTAGAAGCATATCCCACTAGGGGTAAGATAGATACTGCCTACAGGAAAATTAGAGGAACCTTTGGAGAAAAGAGAACCACTTGTGTGAATATCAAGAGCTCAGATGGAAACCCAGTTCTAAGCAAAGAAGAGAAAGCAGAAAGGTGGAAGGTGTATATAGAGGGTCTATACAAGGGCGATGTACTTGAGGACAATATTATGGAAATGGAAGAGGATGTAGATGAAGATGAAATGGGAGATACGATACTGACAGAGCACTGAAAGACCTAAGTCGAAACAAGGCCCCGGGAGTAGACAACATTCCATTAGAACTACTGATAGCCTTGGGAGAGCCAGCCCTGACAAAACTCTACCATCTGGTGAGCAACATGTATGAGACAGGCGAAATACCCTCAGACTTCAAGAAAAATATAATAATTCCAAACCCAAAGAAACCCGGTGTTGACAGATGTGAAAATTACCAAACTCTCAGTTTAATAAATCACGGCTGCAAAATACTAACGCGAATTCTTTACAGACGTATGGAAAAAGTGGTAGAAGCCAACCTTGGGGAAGATCAATTTGGATTCTGTAGAAATGTTGGAACACATGAGGCAATGCTGACCCTATGACTTATCTTAGAAGCTAGATTAAGGAAAGGCAAACCTATGTTTCTAGCATTTGCAGACTTGGAGAAAGCTTTTGATAATATTGACTGGAATACTCTTCAAATTCTGAAGGTGGCAGGGGCAAAATACAGGAAGCGAAAGGCTATTTACAATTTGTACAGAAACCAGAGAGCAGTTATAAGAGTCGAGGGGCATGAAAGGGAAGCAGTGGTTGGGAAGGGAGTGAGACAGGGTTGTAGCCTATCCCCGATGTTATTCAATCTGTATATTGAGCAAGCAGTAAAGGAAAGAAAAGAAAAATTTGGAGTAGGTATTAAAATCCATGGAGAAGAAATAAAAACGTTGAGGTTTGCCAATGACATTGTAATTCTGTCAGAGACAACAAAGGACGTGGAAGAGCAGTTGAACGGAATGGACAGTGTCTTGAAAGGAGGATATAAGATGAAAATCAACAAAAGCAAAATGAGGATAATGGAATGTATTCGAATTAAGTCGGGTGATGCTGAGGGAATTAGTTTAGGAAATGAGATGCTTAAAGTAGTAGATGAGTTTTGCGATTTGGGGAGCAAAACAACTGATGATGGTCAAATGTAGACTGGCAATGGCAAGGAAAACGTTTCTGAAGAAGAGAAATTTGTTAACATCGAGTATAGATTTAAGTGTCAGGAAGTCGTTTCTGAAAGTATTTGTATAGAGTGTAGCCATATATGGAAGTGAAACATGGACAGTAAATAGTTTGGACAAGAAGAGAATAGAAGCTTTTGAAATGTGGTCCTAAAGAAGAATGCTGAAGATTACATGGGTAGATCACATAGCTAATGAGGAGGTATTGAATAGAATTGGGGAGAAGAGAAACTTGTAGCACAACTTGACTAGAAGAAGAGATCGGTTGGTAGGACATGTTCTGAGGCATCAAGGGTTCACCAATTTAGTATTGGAGGGCAGCGTGGAGGGTAAAAATCGTAGGGGGAGACAAAGAGATGAATACACAAAACAGATTCAGAAGAATGTAAGTTGCAGTAGGTAGTGGGAGATGCAGAAGCTTGCACAGGATACAATAGCATGGAGATCTGCATCAAACCAGTCTCTGGACTGAAGATCACAACGACAACAACCACAACAACAACAACAACAACAGGTCTGTAATTTTAGGGATGGTTTGAGTGTATCTAGTATTGCAGATGGAAAATGTGCCCCAAGTCGACAGAACATTTTAATATTCTTCTATAAATGCCATCATGGCCAGCAGAATGAGTATCTTTTAATTATGTAATGAATTTTCTAATCTGCATATACATTATATTTCTTAAACTAATGTCTGTTAATGGTGCATGCATCGCCTTAACAGGCCCTGCATTTAGTTGTTTATTGTGAGTGCGATATTTCCTTCCACTGTGAATAAGTAATATTGAATTTGGTGGCCATTTCTGCCAGAGCAATATTCTGGGGTTTGTTTCGTTTGGGTCACTATGTGTTTAATAGTGTTCTAGATTGTTTTTGCTCAGGGTTTTATTTATGTATTTGAGCCTAGGGCATGGACTTAAAGAAATTGTAAAGTTTTATGATACACAAGGTAATGGAGTTTGAACTCCTGACTACAGTTTGTCTGGTGAGTTAGATAGATGTCTTTCTTCCTAACACAACATACTTTAATCTAAGGATTTATGCATCTCTTATACTTGATTATGTTTTATTTTAGCCTTGTTTGTTCTTGAGGAAAACAAAGACTCAAAATGCTGTTGGAATATATTTAAGAAAAAGTTACATTTTCTGCCCACACTGTTGCTCTATAAATTTCTTCATAGTATTCTTTCTGTAAACATGGTATTCATTTCACTGTTTATGATTCTGCAATACTATATTCTTCTTTTGTGATATATACCTAACTGGACAGCATATTTTAGTGTTAACATTTGTCCACCGTGGTCCAATAAACCATTGATTACTGGTCTGACTGCTACACCTCTACTAGTTGTTGGATCTGAAAACAAATTGTCAGTGAGAGTTGCACCATGTCCTTCAAGCCTTGTATAGAATTTTGCTGTTAAATAATCCAAAACTGGACATTATTGACTCTAGATGCCCTTAGTCAGTACTACATGACAGAAAATTAACACTTAGTAAGTTGTTGTTTTTTTTTCTTTCTGTCACTATGTTTATTCTACAGTTCTTTGTAAGAAGCAGTAGGATAAGAGGGACACTGCATTGGTCACACTGGAAGCATTAGGCAGTCAGTCGTGCAAATAGCTTCTTACCAGAAGCATTCAGGTGTGCACAATGACTTATACAGTGTGATCTAGAGAGGGGTGATGCATCAGTCACACTGATATGTGAAGGTCTCTCTCTGCCCTGAGCAATTTTTCAAGCTCTGCATTAGTGCATTCCTCAGAATGCTTCATCCAGATGTTATCAAACTCTCGAAGACTGACATAATCTTCCCACTAGCATGAACAACACTCTCACCATTGGCCTTGATATCATCCTCAATTGTATAATTGAGGCTTCAGTCTAAACTGTTACCTGCATGTCCTCCTATTATTATGTTTTCTCTTCTTCCAAGATCCTTCTTCAAAGGTCCTAAACCACAGGTGACATTGCTGGGCCCTTCACTTGGCTTAATAATTTCAATTACTTAGTAATTACTTCCCAAAATTTTATGTGCCAGTTATGGCACTACCCTCCATGTATTACTACCCAGGAATAAGACCTCGGTCATCTTAAACTTTTTCTTCCCTTACTTACCTTGCACTTTATGCCCTGTACTATCAGACTGATTCTGAACTTCTTGTAATGAATGAATGCTTTTATCCGTGATCTCCAAACCTTGAAGCTGCTGGAGAAAGCTAGACTGAAGCTATCAGACTTACAATATCTTGTGGATCTTATTAATGATTTGGAAGTCTTGAATGTAATCCAGTCTTCCTGTCTAGCTCCAACATCACTACTGGAAACTGCAACTTGCAAAACTACAAACTCTTATTATGCTACAGCAAATCAGCTTGAAGCTTCAAGATAAGCTGCCATTTATCCAGTCTTGCCTGAGCAAGGCCTCTGTAATATGGTCAAAAAGTCAGTTTTATAGTTTTTAATTAAAAATATTTTGTACGATGATGCATTACAGCACTCAGAAGAATTTTTACCGTCATGACACTGGCGACAAAAACCCTAAGTACAAATGCTACTTACTGGTGGAAGTAATATCTTTTACACAAGGAGGAGGCAAGTTACCTCAAAATCAGGAATTGGCTTGACAGCAAGGCTATAATATGGAGTGTAAATCCAAGGTGCCATCTGTGAATTTAACTTTTCACTATTCAACTGGAAACCTTTTAGATATTTTACATACTTTTAGATCGACTATTCACGTTGGTGTGTAGAATATATGAGTCTGGCAACATACCATCTGACTTTCGGAAAAGCATCATCCACACAATTCCGAAGACGGCAAGAGCTGACAAGTGCGAGAATTATCGCACAATCAGCTTAACAGCTCATGCATCGAAGCTGCTCACAAGAATAATATACAGAAGAATGGAAAAGAAAATTGAGAATGTGCTAGGTGACGATCAGTTTGGCTTTAGGAAAAGCAAAGGGACGAGATAGGCAATTCTGACGTTATGGCTAATAATGGAAGCAAGGCAAAGAAAAATCAAGACACTTTCATAGGATTTGTCGACCTGGAAAAAGCGTTCAACAATATAAAATGGTGCAAGCTGTTTGAGATTCTGAAAAAAGTAGGGGTAAGCTATAGGGAGAGACGGGTCATATACAATATGTACAACAACCAAGAGGGAATAATAATAAGAGTGGACGATCAAGAACGAAGTGCTCGTATTAAGAAGGGTGTAAGACATGGCTGTAGCCTTTCGCCCCTACTCTTCAATCTGTACATCGAGGAAGCAATGATGGAAATAAAAGAAAGGTTCAGGAGTGGAATTAAAGTACAAGGTGAAAGGATATCAATGATATGATTCGCTGATGACATTGCTATCTTGAGTGGAAGTGCAGAAGAATTAAATGATCTGCTGAACGGAATGAACAGTCTAATGAGTACACAGTATGGTTTGAGAGTAAATCGGAGAAAGATGAAGGTAATGAGAAGTAGTAGAAATGAGAACAGCGAGAAACTTAACATCAGGATTGATGGCCACGAAGTCAATGAAGTTAAGGAATTCTGCTACCTAGGCAGTAAAATAACCAATGACGGACGGAGCAAGGAGGACATCAAAAGCAGACTCGCTATGGCAAAAAAAGGCATTTCTGGCCAAGAGAAGTCTACTAATATCAAATACCGGCCTTAATTTGAGGAAGACATTTCTGAGGATGTACGTCTGGAGTACAGCATTGTATGGTAGTGAAACATGGACTGTGGGAAAACCGGAACAGAAGAAAATCGAAGCATTTGAGATGTGGTGCTATAGACGAATGTTGAAAATTAGGTGGACTGATAAGATAAGGAATGAGGAGGTTCTACGCAGAATCGGAGAGGAAAGGAATATGTGGAAAACACTGATAAGGAGAAGGGACAGGATGATAGGACATCTGCTAAGACATGAGGGAATGACTTCCATGGTACTAGAGGGAGCTGTAGAGGGCAAAAACTGTAGAGGAAGACAGAGATTGGAATACGTCAAGCAAATAATTGTGGACGTAGGTTGCAAGTGCTACTCTGAGATGAAGAGGTTAGCACAGGAACGGAATTTGTGGCGGGCCGCATCAAACCAGTCAGTAGACTGATGACCAAAAAAAAAAAGATCTTCTTAATTATCTTACATATACAGAACATAGGATTCATTGAGCTTGCTACATCATGCTGTTTTCATACACTATTTATTTCTTAATGAACTGCATGTCATCTTAATGTTTAGTGGAATGTAAAATAGTGTTCAATATTAATTTCTATATTCCAGTTATAATAGCTTTGCTACACTATGTGATCAAAAGTATCAAGATACCTGGCTGAAAATAACTTACAGGGTTGTGAAGCCCTCCATCAGTAATGCTGGAATTCAATGTGGTGCTGCCCCACCCATAGCCTTGATGACAGCTTCTACTCTTGCAGGCATACGTTCAATCAGGTGCTGAAAGGTTTCTTGGGGAATGGCAGCCCCTGGAGTGCTGCACTGAGGAGAGGTATCAATGTCAGTCAGTGAGGCCTGGCATGAAGTCAGCATTCCAAAACATCCCAATGGTGTTCTATAGGAATCAGGTCAGGACTCTGTGCATGCCATTTCATTACAGGGATTTTATTGTCATGTAACCACTCCACCACAGGTTGTGCATTATGAACAGCTGCTCGATTATGTTGAAAGATGCAGTCGCCATCCCCAAATTGCTCTTCAACAATGGGAAGTAAGAAGGTGCTTAAGACGTCAGTGTAGGCCTGTGCTGTGATAGTGCCACACACAACAACAAGGGGTGCTAGCCCCCTCCACGAAAAACACAGTCACACCATAACACCACCGCCTCTGAATTTTACTGTTGGCATTACACACGCTGGCAGATGACGTTCACTGATCATTCACCATACCCACACCCTGCCATTGAATCGCCACATTGTGTACTGTGATTTGTCACTCCACACAACATTTTTCCACTGTTCAGTCGTCCAATGTATATGCTCCTTACACCAAGTAAGGCATCATTTGGCATTTACCAGCGTGATGTGTGGCTTATGAGCAGCTGCCCGACCATGAAATCCAAGTTTTTTCACCACCCGCCTAACTGTCGTAGTACTTGCAGTGGATCCTGATGCAGTTTGGAATTCCTGTGTGATGGTTTGGATAGATGTGTGCCGGTTACACATTATGACCATCTTCAACTGTTGGCGGTCTCTGTCAGTCAACAGACAAGGTTGGCCTGGACACTTTTGTGGTGTATGTGTCCCTTCCCATTTCCCCTACACTATCACATCAGAAACAGTGGACCTAGGGATGCTTAGGAGTGTAGATATCTCGCACACAGACGTATGATACAAGTGACACCCAATCAGCTGACCACGTTCAAAGTCCGTGAGTTCCGCAGAGGTGCCCCATTCTGCTCTCTCACGATGTCTAATGACTACTGAGGTCGCTGATATGGAGTACGTGGCAGTAGGTGGCAGCACAATGCACCTAATATGAAAAACGTATGTTTTTGGGGGTTTCCGGATACTTTTGATTCCATAGTGTATGGCCAACACTGTATGTATCATAACTTGCAATATATTAAAAGAAATCTTTTGTAATACAAAATATCTCATGCCAGTCAGAGAAGTTAAGTAAAAAGTGATGCAAAGTTGAGTAGTAGAACTCAATAATGATAATTTCTAGAAGATTATGTAACTGTTACTAATGTCCAAGCTGATCTAACATAACATATGAGATGTGTTCAAAAACTTCTGGAACTTTTTCCACATAACTTTCCTGCGCTTACCTTTGTGTATGGTCTTCTCTAAATACTCTCCTCCACAATTGATGTTACAGATTTGGCAGCAACACATTCCATTCCAAGATGTTGCGCAAGGATTTTGTGACGTGTTCGAACTGAAATTTTACATTCTTCTGCAATCTCTTTGACAGTCAGTCTTCGATTGGCACGCACAATTTCGTTGATGTTTCTGACACGAGGCTCATCGGAGGATGTCAAAGGGCATCCTGAACGAGGGTCGTCTTTAATTTCTGTCTGGCCATTTTTAAAACCTGTGGACCATTTGTAACACTGATTATGGCTTAAGCACTCATCACGGTAGGTTTGCTGTGTCATTTGATGTGTGTCTGTAAAAAACGTGCTACTCAATACAGCACTGAACAATAACTAACAGACATACACAGTTAACTTCCAGTAGTTACACATTAAACACAGACATGTGCAGGGATGCCAACAGCATTTCGCTCCAACACACCAATGGCTCGAAATTATGAATGTTCCAGAATTTAAAATTTGACATAATCAGTGACAGCATTGCAGTACTATTTTTCCGTATCCTTCTGTAAACTAATGGTACAAAGCCTGTTGAAGAAAAAGCAGTCAACAGTTGTTCCAGTTGGTACACAGAATAAAAGTTACCTGAAGAGGAGTCATAGTCTTTGGTTGTTTCTCGGGAATCCACCCTGGTCACCATTAAATCAAAATGAGAGAAATGAGAGTCTCCAATTACAAGTGTGATGCAGCACTTTACAGAAATTTAATTCAGGTTTTAGCCACGAGCCACAGCAATGCTCAGCAGCACAGCCATTGCCCATGCCACACACATACGGAAGGTCCCATATTTGTCTCCCTGCAGGGGACACTATGGGTACTATTTTCATCCGGTTCTGAGAGCTGCTCTGCACATGCATAATTTCTTCTTCTGTGTCTTAATGAATTTGGATGCCAGTTGTGTTTCGCATCATTAACTCCTACAACCAAGTGAAGAGAAGATGTCAAACAGTTCTCAGACAGTTGAACTGAAGGGCCAGGGCTGTGTAGGTGTTTGTGTTTGTGTTTGTGTGTGTGTGTGTGTGTGTGTGTGTGTGTGTGTGTGTGTGTGTGTGTAATCTACAGTATGAAACACATGTGGAATTAAAATTTTTTGTTTAATCCATGTAGTACCCTCTCTGTAAAAACTTAATAAAGTGGGATTTAAAGGTAATTCTGTGTTTGATGTACACTGTTTTATTTATATCATTACAGATATGTTAAATCAGCCATCACTGCAGGCTAAAATATTGCGCAAAATACTTCCGAAACCAGTCTCCCTGTAAGTAATGTTCATTGTGATAAATTGTTGAATTTATATATTGTAGTAAGAAAGAAACCACTATTGACAGAGACCTTTTTTTGTAGGAGTTCTGGAGAAGTTTCTGTCAGGGAGACCTTCACTGGGTCAGCTACTTCTACTGACGAAGAAATGGCCACAGTCAGTGCCGCCACTGCAGTACCAGAGAATGCTGACAGCCAACTGCCGATTGAAACAACCAACAATATCTCACTTGTGGAGTCAGCTGAAGCAAATGAAATAGATAGTTTTGCATCCCATTTGTCTGATGTTAAAGATTTCAGTTTTGAACCATATGGTTTTCATTTTGATTTTAACTGTGAGAAATCGGATGAAAAAGCCTTTCCATGTTCATCATGTGGAGAAATGTTTCTTTTTAAGAACAGTCTAATTGCTCACGAGGCAAAATATCATCCAGAATGTTACTCGGTTACGGAAAATGTGTCCAAGTAGTTAAGCAGAGAGAAAGAGTTCGTTGAAGATGAATATGATTGTAAATTTAAGCCAAAATCCGAGACCTCCTGTTGAAAACTTTGTTGGAACATTTCTTATTCTTACTCAAATGTTTCCCTAAGTCAGTATATTGCCTAGATATCCGACTGAAGTACACTTTGATTTATTAGGTGTGCTTCAACCATTTGTTAAATTTTCTCACCATGGGATTGTGTTTCAAAAGAAATGACATATCAACTGGTAGTTTCCTTATTTCATTAGGGCAATTTTCATACAAAATGTGGCATGGATTTTTTAAAATTATTGTCAGAAATGGCTTATTGTTTTGATCGACTCAGTGGACAGATGCTCTTTAGAAAAGCCAGATAACTAATCACTTCGTAAAAAATTTCATCCAGTCATATCCTGTTCATCCAGCATTGATGAAATTTCAATTCTTTGGATTTGGTAGCATTTAATCAAGAACTTGTCATAAAAAGTGACTTGTAATACTGATAATACTCAATGTGTTACATATAAATCCATTTTATTGTTCATGTTAATTTTTTCCTTGCTTCTCCTTCTGTAATGTCTTCACATGTTATTAATGTGATAAGCTGTCCAAGTAAAATAAAATAAATTGTGTATAAGCTGGTATTGTCAAAAACCTTTTGTTACAGTGGATGTATGAACTTAAAATAATGCATGCTGATACACATTCACATTTTCATGTTATAATTTGCGAAAATAGTTTTCAGTCCTTTGCATATATTTTTTTATTAAAGGAAAAACAATGATAAAATCTTATTTCATGGCTATATGTAACTTAACAACTTAAAACCGTGCACTGGAATGACACCCGGACCTAGAGCCCTGCATTTCCTTAACAGTGCACCACCAACTACGCAATCTGAGCGCAAATCGTGGACTTAAAGGAAGTTGTATTCCTGCTCAGGCTGTTCTTTTATTTTGAAATAAGCACTTTATTTCATTATTTAGCAATGAGCTAATGTTGCTCTCTTGGATATTATTAAGCTATATCACAGTGAAAACTGCTATGCTTATAACACATTGTATTCCAGCACCAGGATGGGAAAAGAATAACGTTTGATGGAGTTTGACACAACAATTATAGGTATGGGCGCAACTATTATAGATGAGAAATCCATATGTATAATGGAAAAGTGCAACCATTGTGTGAGATGTTGGAAGACTCAGTTGGGGAGAGGGAGGGGGGGGGGGTGCATACAGATACTGCCCCCACCCCCACTCCTTCCCAAAAAAAAAAATTCACTTGGACATTTGCATGCTCTAAGGAAGGCAGAGCTGACAGTAAAAATTAGTAAAGTGAAGAAATATGCAATCGGTAATTTTCATTGACAACAATTTTTGTCTATGAGTGAATCAAACTGTCACATCCTTGAAGCTACTATCAGTCAGTTAAACATCTTCTAGCTCCAACTACGTTCTGTACTGTCCTCTCATAAGTTTCATGAAGGAGTGGAAGATCTTTTAAATCAGAAGGTTTGGCATTCCAGTCTGAGCTACCAGAGAGGGCGGTCATGTGTGCTTGAGGTGTGTGTGTGTGTGTGTGTGTGTGTGTGTGTGTGTGTTTTTGTGTGTGTGTGTGTGTGTGCGTGAGAGAGAGAGAGAGAGAGAGAGAGAGAGAGAGCAGGGGGGTTTTCTTTTCTGAAGAAGGTTTTGGCCAAAAGCTAAATGTGTAACAGTATTTTCATTGTGCCTGTCAGCAACTCGACGTGTCATCTTCATGGTGAGTAGCAATCTGTCTTTTTCCTAATATTGTAGAATTGTTTGTGCCTTATCCATGCTACATTATGGAGAAAAGAGTGACAGCATTCTCTGCTAAGACTGCATTAGGTCTACCCACTCAGTGATCAAAAGAAGACCACAGAAAGAAACAGCTTTTCTTAATGTTTCTGTAAATGGAAAAAAAGCTACAGCAAAGTTCACAAGAAAAGTCTTTTCCATAGAGCATCCGTCACAGTTACTCAGCAATGTGGAAACAGCACACCTGCGATTAGCTAACTCACGCAACATCTGCTGTATGATCAGGAGAAATGTGTAACCACTTTATAAGTAGTTATCAGTTCATGTGTATTCCTAGACAGAACAGGAAACACTTAGGTCATTTGAAATGAAAAAAATCACTGGAAACCTTGTGAGTCTTCATGATGAGAGAAAGAGCAGTGTACCAGAACTGAAGATCTGAATGGAGCACTGTAACACTTGGGGTTGGCGCCAGCAGTGTGGAAATGGTGGCATACATTCTTTATGTATATTGCATCAGCCCTAAGACGATAAAACTAAACGACCCTTTTTTTAGTATATACAGTCTGCCAATTCCAGGGCACAAATGTCGGCAACTACCGTCGAACACATCCTTCTAGGACCCTCACTATGAACTGAATCACTTATTACTAAAATATAACTCCTCAAAAACTGAAAATGCAGATTTTGTTAGTTTTGGTTTATTTGAGCCATACATTGCATAGATTGGAATGAGACAAAGGCTTTTACTGAGAGGTATTACAAACAACGTTTACCTTCAAAGATGGGTTTGTAAGTTTAACATTCCAATGAAAAAGAAGCCAAAATTTGCAAAGACAATGATGATTGTTTGGCTCTGTCTGTTGTTTAGATACAGAACCTCCCACTTCCACATTACCTAGCGAAGACCCTTTTGTCTATTTTTTTTCTCCCCTCCCCCCACCTTGGGCCGTTGTGGGTTTTTAACTTTGAGATACACCACATAATCTGTATTGTTGTTGTTGTCATGAATGTCAAGGTAAGAAAGATTGTAATAAAGTGTCTCTCTTTCTATTCTATAACACTGAGAACATGGTCTCCAAAAACATAAGGGAACTCTACTTCTTTGGCAACATATGCCAAGGCAAAAGTTGCATTCACACAGTTCCTGGTAATAAGAACATTATTGATCTTAACAGACAGTACCAGATCTGATCAAATCTGCCACTAATTCCGTATTATGAGGCACTCTTTATCTACCATCTGCTGGTGTCCTTGGTGTTGTAAAAAGAAAGTTCCAGATGTGCTACTGAGTGGTCATTGCAGATCAGTATATGACACTTATTATTGAATCCAGCTGCCTTGGTCGCTTTAAAGTTTATGCAGTAAAATGAAGTGAACGATCCCTTTATGCAAAAAAAAGGTCACTCTATCAGATGAAACAATGAGAAAAGGCAGTAAAAAAAAAAAGGACAAAGATGTATTTGCTCCCAACCAGTTACTGTACTAAGAGTACAGTTCAGGAAAACTGAAAGGACACAAGTAGTTGCCGAGCTCTATATTGGAGGACTCGAAGTCCATACCTGCTCTGACCAGCATGGTGCTAGGGGTCATCTGCATCAGGTCTCTCTCTCTCTCTCTCTCTCTCTCTCTCTCTCTCTCTCTACCGCCCCACTCTCGAATGGTGCACGGAGAAGCTAGAACTTAAAATTTTCTGTATGAGCCCTGATTTCTCCTATTTTATCGTGATGATTATTTCCCCCTATGTAGGTGGGTATGTTGAACAACTTGCTAGTTTAAATAAGCCTTAAAAACGAAATTCGGCAATACAAGCTTGGAAACATATGTAGTTTACTTGGTGACTGAATAGAAATTTAGCACTGGATTTCTGTCTGATATCATCTTCATGATTGTTCCAAATATTTTGCAGTCAACTGTCAGGCCGGCAATCTACAATACAATGTTTGAAATGTTGTTATTCCGAGAATGTTGTCGGTTCCTACTTAACCCTACCATATTTTCCCCGTGAAAATACTGGGATCCCAGAAAAGCTGTGATAAACTAATCAGCAGTTCCTTAAATACTGTAACATGTGTGGGCCTTAGTATGTAAAACCCGACTGTACTTAAATTTCTTGTAGAAATTACGAGGAAGTATCAAGTCGACCCTCTCATTGTTGTAATTAATGTGACAAGAAATTACGAGGAAGTATCAAGTCAACCCTCTCATTATTGTAATTAATGTGAAAGCTCTGTGGTCTTCAATATCTGAGCTTTGATTTAGTGACACCCGTTTAATGTCTATCTTCTGGTGTCTTCCCAGACTTCCTTAAACTGGCGCGCACAGTACCTATATATAAGAAGGGGGATCCATGCGAGGTTTCCAGCTTCAGACCAATCTCAGTGGCACCAGTGTTAGCCAAAGTTACTGAGTCTGTGATGCACTGCATTACTTTGAGGAAAACAGCTTATTCCAAAACACACAGCACGGATTCTGCAAAGGGAGATCAACAGTGACAGCCACACTGGACGTATTAAAAACGATTCGACAGAGTTTTGAAAAGAGAGAGTGAGTGAGTGAGTGTGTGTGTGTGTGTGTGTGTGTGTGTGTGTGTGTGTGTGTGTGTGTGTGTGTCACTGACACTCTGTGACCTCAGCAAAACCTTTGACTGCTTCTCACACACAACACTATTAGCCAAGTTAAGATGCTATGGCGTTGGTGGTGTTGTTCTATCAACACTCCAATCTTATTTGGAAAACCGAAAGCAGGTAGTATCAGTGCACAGAGTAACTTCTCTTGAACAAAAACTGGAACATGGAGTTCCCCAAGGATCAGTCTTTGGACCTTTCCTATTCCTCATATATGTCTATGATACGAGCTGTAATAGTCAAATGTTGCAGTTTGCAGATGACACTACCCTTATTGCCAAAGGACATACAGCTGCAGAAGCTCTTGGTGCATCAAATTTGATTTTTGAAGAAATAAAAGAATGGTTCATCATAAATAAAATGAAGATCAATGAAGAGAAAAACCAACATTTGATATGCAGTCCAACCAACATTGAAGAGCGAGAAAACATGGAGACTGTCAGACTACTGGGCTTCAAGATTGACAGTAAACTCTCCATGAATGATCACACTGCATATGTATGCACCAAACTTTCTCGTGTGATATACCTACTGAGGAAGCTGAAGAGGGTAATAGCTGACCAGTTTCTCACAATAGTCTACCATGCACTCTTCCACAGCAACATTAGCTATGGGCTGTTGTTGTGGGGACACTCCTCAGGCTCTAAAGATGTGTTCCTACTACAAAAAAAAGCCATCAGGATCATATCCTCTAGCGAAAGACTGGACCACTGTAAGCCTATTTTGACCAGGCTAGGCATAATGACTGCTTTTAGCCAGTATGTGTTTTTCTGCCTCATTTGTATAAAAGAAAATCAAAGGAATTTTAGCATAAGACAAGAAACACATAATCATGACACTCGCTGTAAGAGGAACATTGAAGTGCCAAGGTGTCGACTATCAAGTACACAAGACAGCTTTCCAACAGTCGCCCTAAAAATGTACAATCAACTGCCTCCAGAAGTGAAATCCCTGACTTGACTTACTTGACTTAATTCCTTTGGCCCCTATGGGGGCATAGGGCATCCAGGAGAACTTGCCATCCGTCTCTGTCTTTGGCCATTTGCCTCAATTCTGCCCAGGTCTTGCCAACTCTTTTTGCTTCCCCTTCCACTGTCCTCTTCCATGTGCTCCTTGGTCTTCCTCTCTTCCTTGTTCCCTGGGGATTCCATTCCAATGCTTTTTTCTCGATGGCTCCATCTGGTTTTCTCAGGGTGTGCCCCAACCAGCCCCACTTTCTCTCTCGTATCTGGTCTTCTATAGGTATCTGGTTTGTAATTCGCCAGAGCTCCTCATTACATATTTTTTCTGGCCACCAGATATTCATGATGCGTCGAAGACGTCTATTTATGAAGCTTTGTAACTGGAATGTTATCTTTTTATCCATTTTCCAGCTTTCACTGGCGTACAGAAGAACAGCCTTCACATTTGTATTAAAAATACGGATTTTTGTTTTGTACATGATATTTCTATTTTTTCACATTGGATACAATTGTATGAAAGCAGCTTTTGCCTTTTTTAATGCGGTTTTTCAAGTCATCTCCAGCTCCACCATCTTCCGCCACTATACTACCCAGATACAGGAATGAGTTGACAGTATCCACCCGCTGGTAACCTATTAACAATGGCACCTCCATGTTCCCTGAATTTACTCTCATTTCCTTTGTTTTGCCTATATTTATCTTGAGGCCAGCAGTCTCTGCTTTTTCTTTCAGCAAGTTTAATTTAGTTTGCATATCATTCAGCCTTGGAGCTAATAAAACTATGTCGTCTGCAAAATCCAAATCCTCCAGACGTTCGTGGATCCCCCACTGGATTCCTCGTCTCCTGCCTGCTGTGACTCTTCTCATAACAGAGTCTAGAACTAGTAGAAAAAGTGTTGGTGACAAAATGCAACCCTGCCACCTGAATTATTTCGGAAAAGAAATTGCTCAGGACTTGAAACAACATCCCCTATATTCCTTGGAAGAGTTTTTCAACAGTGGTTCTAGTGAATGGACAAAATGATAAATGTTGTTATGTTTTATATACAGGGTGTTACAAAAAGGTACGGCCAAACTTTCAGGACACATTCCTCATACACAAAGAAAGAAAATATTTTATGTGGATACGTGTTCGGAAACGCATACTTTCCATGTTAGAGCTCATTTTATTACTTCTCTTCAAATCACATTAATCATGGAATGGAAACACACAGCAACAGAACGTACCAGCGTGACTTCAAACACTTTGTTACAGGAAATGTTCAAAATGTACTCCGTTAGCGAGGATACATGCATCCACCCTCCGTCGCATGAAATCCCTGATGTGCTGATGCAGCCCTGGAGAATGGCGTATTGTATCACAGCCGTCCACAATATGAGCACGAAGAGTCTTTACATTTGGTACCAGGGTTGCGTAGACAAGAGCTTTCAGATGCCCCCATAAATGAAAGTCAAGAGGGTTGAGGTCCGGAGAGCGTGGAGGCCATGGAATTGGTCCGCCTCTACCAATCCATCAGTCACCAAATCTGTTGTTGAGAAGTGTACGAACACTTCGACTGAAATGTGCAGGAGCTCCATCGTGCATGAACCACATGTTGTGTCGTACTTGTAAAGGCACATGTTCTAGCAGCACAGGTAGAGTATCCAGTATGAAATCATGATCACGTGCTCCATTGAGGGTAGGTGGAAGAACATGGGGCCCAATCAAGACATCACCAACAATGCCTGCCCAAACGTTCACAGAAAATCTGTGTTGATGACGTGATTGCACAATTGCGTGCGGATTCTCGTCAGCCCACACATGCTGATTGTGAAAATTTACAATTTGATCATGTTGGATTGAAGCCTCATCCGTAAAGAGAACATTTGCACTGAAATGTGATTGACACATTGTTGGATGAACCATTCGCAGAAGTGTACCCGTGGAGGCCAATCAGCTGCTGACAGTGCCTGCACACGCTGTACATGGTACGGAAACAACTGGTTCTCCCGTAGCACTCTCCATACAGTGACGTGGTCAACGTTACCTTGTACAGCATCAACTTCTCTGGCGCCGACATTAGGGTTATCGTCAACTGCTCGAAGAATTGTCCATTGCAGGTGTCCTCGTCGTTCTAGGTCTTCCCCAGTCGCGAGTCATAGGCTGGCGTGTTCCGTGCTCCCTGAGATGCCGATCAATTGCTTCGAACGTCTTCCTGTCGGGACACCTTCGTTCTGGAAATCTGTCTCGATACAAACGTACCGCGCCATGGCTATTGCCCCGTGCTAATCCATACATCAAATGGGCATCTGCCATCTCCGCATTTGTAAACATTGCACTGACTGCAAAACCACGTTCGTGATGGACGCTATCCTGTTGATGCTACGTACTGATGTGCTTGATGCTAGTACTGTAGAGCAATGTGCCGCATGTCAATACAGGCACCGAAGTCAACATTACCTTCCTTCAATTGGGCCAACAGGCGGTGAATCGAGGAAGTACAGTACATACTGACGAAACTAAAATGAGCTCTGACATGGAAATTAAGCGTTTCCGGACACATGTCCACATAACATCTTTTCTTTATTTGTGTGTGATAAATGTTTCCTGAAAGTTTGGGCGTACCTTTTTGTAACACCTTGTATAATTTTGCCTAAATTTAATCATCTTTTTTATGTTCTCAGTTAACTGCACATTTAATTTTGTGTTTTACTTAAAGAACATATTTTGCCAAAACGAAACTTTATGTGTGATCTATATAGTTTTGTAAATATTTTGCTTTATGGTATTTTCATTTGCTACTATGCAGTTTTACTTTCCTGTTTAGTTATATTTCATTTTCTCTGTGTTCTACGTGTTTTTTGCACTGAATAAATATTTTCTTTTATTTGTAATATATATGTTATATATGGTGTCGTATAAATGTTAGTTGATAAACATTGTATTTGTGATGCAGTCTGTCCAGCCATGGCTGGTAAACGACGAAGATATAATAATAAAAGTAATAATAACAAAACATGTTGATACTGGGAATGTTTTACATTTTTAAACACATATTTATACAAAAAGAACATACGTAGAATATCTAATGATGTGTGAAATTCACTTCACAACAGTTTAAACATTTTATTTATTTATTCACTTAGTTATTTTTTTGCGAAAAATGAAGAAGAAAACCAACTTTCGTTTGTCTCATTTATTGTGCTGCAGCCTGCAATGATATCAAAGTTCCCACTCTGTGCAATCGAATAGTATGTGACATTCAAATTTTATATAAAACTTCTTAACTAAGCTTTTTTTCTTCGAGGAAAGGTTATCTTTATTTTATGTTGGAAAAGGTGAATTTGTGTGTAGACATAACAGCAGTGTTTGCACAAATGCCAGCACGTCACATCAACTTCCAACAGGACTACCGGTACTTAAACTTTGTAGTCTGTCTTCTCTGCCTACAGAAACCGCTAAAATGTTATAAGAATATGTGGGATAAGAGTCTATCCAGCACCCTTCACTGCAAGAAATTGCAAAAATTATTTGATTTTTAAGTTAGAAAGTCAGTGTCAAAAATATTCAGAACATATTTGCGTCCCAGCTAAAATACCGGCAACGCGGGAAACAGAAATTAAAAAAGGGACTGTCCCGTTTTCTTTACGAAACTAATTCCAGCCGGCTGGTGTACTTCTACTGTTCACTGACAACAGAGAAACAGGTGACAATGAAATTAAATTATTCTGCATTGACGTTCTTTCGTAGCACAGTTATGTCGGGTAATCCGAGTTGGTCCGCTCATCGCGCCGTGTTTAAAGGAAAAATCTTTGTGCTCGTGTGCCGTGTTTAAAGTAAAAAGTTTTGTGCTCACGTGCGGTGTAGTATGATTGGAACTGAATACAGTCTTTCTTTCTTTCCTTTTACAATTTGTTTCTTTTGTTTTCACTGTTGGTTGACATTTTTGGTAAGTGCCTTAACATGAATAACAGTGAAAAAAGCAAATGTGCAAAATTATCAAAGGAAAGGCGAGAACGAGAAGCCAATGTTCTAAAAACGCTTAGCAGAGCACATACATTTTTTGCAAAAAATGTTGCTGGTTCGAGTTCAAGTAGTAAGGATGATATTTTTGGTACTACAACTATTGTAAAAGAAGTTAATACAGACAAAATAATAGTTAAAAATGAAGTAAAACAAATTGTTCCTGATTTCGAGTTTCACGAAAAACGAAATGTCGAGTCAGACATTACAAAAAGAAGTAACCTCGTTAGTGATGATCCTGTAGAATGGTGTGTCAATGAATCAACAATCGACATTCTCTTACAACGTGGCAATAATCAAAATTGTAACGGTGATTTTTCTAATTCAAGAAGATCAATAGGCGATAAAACCAGATATTGAAACAAAAATGTATTTACCCGTAAACAGTTAAATGGTGAATCAACTTTGCGTGGTTTTCTAGTATACTTCTGTAGCATCAGTGCTGCTACCTCATGGTATTGTAGATTGGAAAAATATTTCCAATATTTTATCTCGTCATAAGAATTCATTTGAACACAAAAATTCAGAGTTATCACTCTTAACAAGTCACTTGGAACAATAGATAACCATATCAAGTTATATGTTGAGACACAAAAAATTACTGGAGCAGTGTGTTGAAAAGGGTGTTTGCAGTAGTGAAGAAGCTAACAAGTCGTGGACTTCCCATATGTGGACACATTGAAAGATTCCATTCATTACATAATGGTCAATTTATGATGTCTTTTGAACTTTTAGCCGCGTTTAATCCTTTTTTCGCAGAGCACACTGAACGGTATGGAAATCTAGGGCAGGGACATACAAGTTATCTTTCTTCAACAATCTGTGATGTAATAATAGAACTTCTTTCTGAGTGAATAAAATGAATTACCACAAGTGAAATGAAACAAGCCAAATGTTTCTCTATAATAGTAGATTCTACTGCAAACATTTCACGTATTGATCAATTACTGTATCTTTCATATGAAGATAGTGAACGAGAATGGTGACCCTGTTGAGAGTTTCCTTCTGTTTTTACCAAACCTGGGAGACAAGTCCGAAAACTTAGCTGAGGCCGTACTAAAAGTCCTGTCTACAAATTCCATTGATGTTACTGACTGTAGAGGCCAGTCATGTGACAACGCAAGGAGTATGTCAAGAACCTACACTGGTTGCAGGCGCGCATTAAAGAACGGAATCCGAAAGCGCATTATGTGTCTTGTGCAGCACATTCGGAACTAGTGCTGCAAACTGCTGTCGGAAAGCACGTTCATTTTTCAGTATAGTACAAAACCTTTATAATTTTTTCTCTGCTTCTACACAGCGGTGGGATAAACTTCTTTCTTTCATGAAACCAGAAAGCAAAACGGTAAAACATTTATCAAAAACATGTTGATTAGCAAGAGAGGAAGCGTGTGTAAGTCTATATGAAACCTGGGAGGGCATGCTCTCACACTTATTGCCAATAACACGTTTGAAAAATCGCTTGTGCGAAATGAGGCTTCAGTTTTGTTTAATCAACTCAGCAGACTAGAAACAGTATTCATTATGACAGTTTGGAAGGGCATACTCAAGAGATGTAACAGAGTAAATCTGAAACTACAAAGTGTAAATATCCATACTGAAATAGTGCATGAGTTATATGAATCATTTGTAGGATTTATTGCCTCTATTCGTGGCATGTTCTACTATTACAAAAATAAATTGTAATATTGGTAATTTTCGCCTCACAAATATTAGTATACTCTCAATAGTAAACGCCTGATGGCCTGAAGTTATCAAACAATTGTAATGTCAAAGAAATGAACCGTCGTGTAACAGTGACAGAATCTGTTATTCTTTATCTTGGTCACTCCTGCGCGCGGCTGTAAATTTCTATGTACACGTATCGATTAATGATATTTAAAGAATTCTGTTGTTTCCAGACAAATGAGGCCTTGTGCACTTCACCATTTACTGTTTCTATTCCATGAAAGGCGGACGCAGATTTGCTGCATTCCACAATCTGTGCTTTATAGTTTGTAAAAATATTCTGTAAATGTGCTAATAGTCTTCTCAATCAGAGGACGTATATGTTTATGTAATTAATTATGAGCAGGCACCATCAAGAGGACATTAATCCCAAGTATTGCCTGTTATGTGCAAAGCTTTTGTTAATATGCACCAGCAATTGTATCTATTATAAAAAAAGGTACATAGCATTAAAAAACGTGTGTTATATATGAAATGTGCTTATTTAGACAAATTATCCTGAAGTATCTCCATCTCCTCATTACTTGCATGTTAATAATGTTGTATCAGTTTATCTCCAGAACTTACGATCACATTGATGGACCGAACGCGGCACTGAGGCAGGAGGAACATTATCGTTTTCCTACCATTTCTGAATTAGTAGTTTTTAATTGTGTAGTGTTGTTTTTCTTTTAAAGTCAGTAAATATTTTGGTCCCTTAGCGTCGATCCGGGTATGACTGCATTGCGGTCATGAAAACACGCAGAAATGATAATGTTGCTTCCTACCAATCTGAAATAAATTAATCTGCTGCTCTATGTCCAAAGAATGTCAGACATTTAAAAAATATTTATCAAGTGAAATAATCGTTACAGTGACTTGTTACAATAAGACAATAAAATCAATCTCTGATTCTGTCGCCAAGTTACACACAAAATTTCATTATATCTTCAACACTATGTTTTTCATACCACAAACTTGGTGCCTGAACAGGCACTGATCAAAAATCATTTCATGAAAGTGTTTAAAAAATTTCAATGTTTGTTCTAATAACTGTTTTATTTTTTCATGTGCATACAATTCATCCAAAAAAGAGAAGTGGGAAAAACCATTTAATCGATCCGGAAGAACAAACGTCGGAAATACCAAAAATTGCCAGTATCCAGCCGTACAGCTATCGAGACAGCAAAAAGTAAGTGAAATTTTGATACGCAGTAGCCAAGCTTTCGTAGTGACGTAGCATCTTTTGAGTTAATCAAAACTTAACCCTGTCTTTTCCCACCTTGAAACTGCTTTATTACATCTTTTCCATGGTCAAGTCTTTGGTTCAGTGAAAGTGTACTATTGTTGTTACTGCAGCGCAAAAAATTTTACGATATGGTGGATAGTTACGCTCAAAAGTGGTAAAACGTGTGTCATTTCATTTGTCTGTAATAAATAGGAACCGTCTTGTATTCTTGACATACGTGAACATCAGTTGTTACCCACACTTAAAATTTCATCTTATATCCCAGCAAGCCATAGCACTACATCACAGGCAAACGACTCATGGCAGTGACACATAATATCTGTGGCATCTTGTCGTCTGACAAATAATTCGCGAACATGACTGACAGTAAACAGCAGACACAGACAAAAGCAGATGACGGCGGTGATTCGAATTGGAACTGTCACGGCCAAATGTAGGTGTTGGCATGCGGTGGAGGAATGTTGGACATGGATGGAAACTGTCAGGATGTGCCATATTAAAACTCGGCCACGATCTTCAAGTGCTTTATCATTCCCAGCTGCCGTATTCCCCTCTGTCTGCGTCACAGGGTCCTGCAATGTCGAGGACACCACTTCGCTGTCAGCAAAACAGCTTGGCGTGGAATGGCTACCTCAGCCACCCGTGCAACGTTCTGCAGCATGCCAGCCAGCCGTGTACAGCCGCGGTGTTTCGACGGCGTCAGGATGCGCCGGCAGCCGACTCGGCAGCCTCCGTCCCGTTGCCTCAGCGCCACTCGCTGGGAGCCGCCGGGCATCCCACTGTGTGCTTCTTCGCTGTCCTGGTTAAGATCGCAGGCGACGACAAGCGCTGGCGATCCGACTGCCAAATCTGCGGCCCTCACCTCGGGATGCCTCTGGAACGTGTTGGGAGCCAACAAGATTGCCTGCAGTAGCGAGCCGTCGAGTGGCCCGCCACAGACTGGCTACAGACCCTGCGTTGGCCTCAGAGGGTCGAACCAGCATACCTCCGTAGACTGGAACACTGATACCCCATCTGCTGCCGCATGTAGCTGGTGGAGCTGTTGTGCCAATGCGCTGCTCCGAGTCGTGTACTCGTAACACCTAGGTTGGGCAAGTGGGCTGCTTCTGCCTGTAACTTGCTCCACGCAAACCGCTGCATTTACTCTTTTCAGCAGTTCGACGGTCCTGTGGCCTCCACTCTACTTGACAACCGCTGGTAAGCATAACTTACTGTCAACAGGCCTGCGCCTGATTGTAACTTGTGTGCTCTGAAATATTGCACCGAATCTAACTTTTTCCTATCTTAAACGATGGTGCCGCTACATTATCCCCCCTTCGGAAAGACCCAGTCCCCGGGTCGACCCCTAACTACTCTTAACCTTGTTTGGATTGGCACGTACTTGTGACATATGTACTACTACTATTAGAAAACTTAGATGTGGTCTAGTCCTCTTAAAACACATGACATGAGACAAAACGTAAAAATTCCTTACTGGGTGACCACTCCACTTAATGCTAAATCAACCCCTTACCTACCTGTCTTACGCCCTCGGTATCCGATCCACTGGGATTTGGACTACCGTTGGTTCCCTCTCGGAATTGGCTCTCTGCCTGATCAGAATGAAAACAACACACAACAAAGTTAAGGCTGCGATGGAATTTGGCACAGAGGTGCTGAAAACAATCATTGCTTGTCGCTGCCTTTCCCTGTATTGAGCGACATGCTGCACAAGCTGTTCGGCTGATATGCGCCCCTCTTGATCTGAAATGAGCTGGTTTACGGATCTCAACAGACTTGACTCCAGAGTTTGATTTAAGAAGGTCAGATTCTGACTTGGCAAAAACTCTAAAGTTGCTTCAGGCCAGTACAGCTGGGGCTGTGTAACATTCAATTGTGTGACTCCTGAAACTTTCGCTGGCAGATCGAAGGTTGGTCTTATTATGTTACACACAGTTCCATTGATTAAAATTCCGCTCCCCTCGAGCTCTATACGTTTCGCTTCTGCAAATACTCCCTGCGCAAAGCAACTTGCTACTACTATCAAATTTTCGTAGGTAAAGAAGACCGAATGCATCCCGACACATTGCTAGCTCAATTTTGGCTCCATGATGTCCCTTGGACAGTCTGTTTCTTTCCTCCTGGCTAAAGACAACTGCACCGTGCATGTGTCCAGATTGGTGCTCATCACCCTGGCTGGATATACCGTTACCTTCCCTCTATGGCAGCTCCGTAATTCCTCCCTCGTCATCTCAGCGTAGTGGCTGTTAACTGCCGAGATCAGCAACACCTCCTCAGTTTTTTACTTCTACAAACTTGCTCGACGCTCCCCCTTTCAGTGACCTGAGGACAGGGATCACCATCACCCATCCTCCCTCTTCAAACAGACTGCTGTCCCCAGCAGGCTCACAATACTTGGAAACATTTACAACATATGAAAATAAAATGCCTAATTAATCTACGCAAACCCAATGATACATAACAAGAAAACAAAAAACTACAAATACTCTACTACTTTCTGGGTTGCAAAGCATACGGTGCATCATGCTGTACTCTATTTTCCTGGTTTTCCCTGCATTTAACACCTCTCTCCTCTCTTTCTTCCTCTCCCCTTCCTGTGACATGTGTGGAATCACATCCGGACAACCCTTAAATGGCCGCAACTGCCCAATGTGTACTATCGTTGCTCTAGTTGGCAGCTGAAGCTTAACATTAATGGGGGATGTGGTTTCAACTACTTGGTATGGCCCCTGATACCTCGTGACAAACTTCTTCGTTTTCCCTTTAGCCGTATAGGAGCTGGATAGCGTTAGCCGTTGCCCTACTCTATACTGTGGTAAACGTCCTTTCCGCCTCACTGTGTCTTCCCTGCCTTTCCAAAGCCTTTGTATTCACCTTTTGTACCCGTTTCCAAACATCCCGAATTGTCCTCACGACTTAATGTACAGATTCACCGATCCTTCCTTTCTGTAGCTTCACTAAACCAAACGGTGATGGCATTTTTCGCCCGTACTCTACCTCATCTGGAGACAAACCGGTATCGGTATGGATTTTTGCATTGTATGCACATATAATATGCATCAAATACTCGTCCCACTGACAGTGATGAGAATCCACATAAAAATTCAGCATCTTACCGACTGTTCTGTGTACCCGTTCTGTCCTTCTGCTCACCTTTGGATGCAACACCCTTGTCCTCAACTTCTCTACATTCAACAATTGACACAGTTCCTTCATTAAATCCGACATGTAGTTGGTCCCTTGCTCAGTAATTATTTTCTCTGGTACAACAAACTTCAAAATCCAGTTGTTAATTAACACTTGTGCGGCTGTTGCTGCCTGTTGATTTGGCATAGCCACCATCTCCACATACCTCGAAAAATGGTCTATTATTGTCATCTGTTCCCGGATGGTGTTCGACTGAAAGGTCCTAAGACATCAATTCCCAACACAGAAAATGGACGTGTCACTTCTGGCTATCGTTGTAGCTGTATCCGTTTCTGACTCAAATCTGCCCTCTGCGCACATGTTATACAATTCTTGACATACTGATCCACATCTGCTTTCCTACCTCTCCACCACTCTCCTCCTATTCGTTGCTCTACTCCCTCCATGACCAGGTAACACGTGACCACGTGCTTATTTTAAAACTTCGTCCCTCAGCTTAGGTGGCCCTAACTTCGTTTCCCTGCACAGAAGACCGCCGTACACATTACATTGTGGCTGTGTACAATACAATTTACAATTGTTGTCAGCGTCCTGTAATTCTTTCCATACTGCTAGGTCATAACGTGTGACTTCTATTTTTCCATCCGCATTACCCTGCTTCTTCCCAGGCTCGTGCACCACCTCGTAGTCGGATTCACTAAGCCTCGCAACCCACCTAGCGGGTCTAGTGGACGGATCCTTCAACCCCAACAACCACTTCAACGCAGCGTGATCTTTCACTACCCGAAATCTTCTCCCATATAAATAACATTTAAAATATGATTCCGTAGATTACGCAAAGTGTCTCCCTCTCTGTTGTTGAGTAATTCCTCTGTGCTGCATTCAACTGCCTAGACCCATCCGCTACAGGATGTTCTTTCCCATCAATTTCCCGACTAAGAACACACCCTAATGCTCGATTCGATGCATCGCATGCTAGAATAAATTCCTTTTCAAAATCTGGAAACACAAGAACCGGACTTGATGTTAACACTTCTTTTAGTGTGTCAAACACTTTTTGATACTCTTCTGTCCACTCAAATTTCACACCCAGCCGTAACAACCGCGTCAATGGCAGTGCCAAATCTGCAAAACCCTTCACGAACTTTCGATAGAAATTGCAGATTCCGACGAATTATTGCACTTCCTTAACTGTTTTCGGCTCCCAAAAATCCCTTACTGCCTGTACCAGCCTCGGATCTTGTCACACTCCGTCCTTACTGATGATATGACCCAAATATTTCACTCCTTCCAATGCAAAATGACACTTCTCCAGGCTCAATGTCAAACGAGCTGCTGTTAACCACACAAAGACTTCTATTAAGCGCTGTCTATGCTGCTCCATACTGTTTGTAATCACTATAATGTCGTCCAAATAGACAAGACACTGCTTTGGTTTGAAACCCCTCAAGACACTGTCAGGCAACCTCTGAAACGTTGCCAGGCCGTTTTTCAAAACGATTGGCATTCTGATATACTGGTAATGGCCTCCAGGAGTAGAGAAAGCAGTTTTTGGACGATGCTCTGTGGCCACCTCTAACTGATGATAACCACTTGTCAAATCCATCGTAGAAAAGTACTGGCACTGTCCTAAGTCTCCGATATGTTTAGAATGGGATATGCGTCCGTTACTGTCTTATTATTGAGGTATCGATAGTCACAACAGAACCTGTATTTCTTAGTTCCATCCGTAGATTTTTTAGGCACAACGACAATGCCTGCTCCCCAGCAACCATTACTATGCTCTATAATACTGTCTGCCAGCTGCTGGTCAATGAAATCCTCCACAATCGGCTGCAAATACCTTGGTATTCTGTATGGTTTACGGTAAACAGGTGCTTCATTCACTGTTGGTGTCCTGCGCTGAGCTAATGGAGTTGCTGGTGACGGCCCTTGCAGAAAAAACAAATCTTCAAATTCCCACAACACTTCTTACATATGCTTTTTTTCTCCTCCTTTCAAATGCTTAATTTTGTCACGCAATGCAGTTCTATTGGCAGTTAGTGGTTGATCGCTTTGCCTACCTTTCGAAGACCAGTCTTCGGCATCTGGCACGTCCAAATTTGCTACTAAAACTCCTTTTCACAAATTCGCGTCTACAGCGCTAAAATTATTCACGTTCACAGGGACTAATCGCCAGTCGTTTCCCTCTTGTACGTGTACAATACCATGTTTCACAGAACAACCTAATGGATCCAAAACTTCATTATACTCTAATGGGTCAATAAACATACCATACCCACAGGTAGATTTGACTCTACACTTATCCAAAGCGACTACCCGGTGTCACTAGAAACAGATTCATCGTGCGAATTAAGATTTAATGCTAATGTACGCGGCTCAATTGGTTTGTTTATTACGTTGAACACC
Source organism: Schistocerca serialis cubense (assembly GCF_023864345.2). Taxonomy (NCBI): domain Eukaryota; kingdom Metazoa; phylum Arthropoda; class Insecta; order Orthoptera; family Acrididae; genus Schistocerca; species Schistocerca serialis. The sequence goes on from NC_064642.1 coordinate 1,338,200, forward strand.
CCTCGCGACAGCTCTGCATCGACAACACTTTCCCCTAACGGAAATAACATTCCACCAAGTTCCACAGTTCATTGTCCAAGGTCAATTTTGGCATGATGTTGATGCAAGAAATCTACTCCTAGGATCATGTCGTAGCCCTCGCTTACCCATGGTACTATCTCCAAGCACGCATCAAATCGGACTTTCCCTGTGCGAAAGTCATTGTCACTGACCCCAAAGGTGTGAACTCCTTACCCCCACTCCCCGCAACCTATAACGCGGTGGGTCTAACGTCCTTTGTCCCATTAAACTCTTAGTAGCCACTGACTCTTGCGCCCCTGTGTCCAAGAAAATCATGCATCTTACCACTGAACATTCCACCTCTACATACGTATTTGTAACATTAAAATTAAACGGGAGCTCCCTTAGGTGGGTCTTGGGCCCCCTCTGGCGTTTAACGATTGTCCACCTCTACTAACTCCACTTCTCCGTCCTCCACGCTGCTGATTTCCACCCTTCCTCTATTCCTCAGTGGCTGGGTACATTGCCTTTGCACGTGTCCCATATGACAACACTCATACATTTTATACCCACTGTAAACACTGTTTGTCTATCACATACCCCCATTGCGACGTCTGTTTCCTCACATCAGATTGCCAGCTGAATGGCTTTCAGAATCCCTTCATGCACTTTCTGCGCCATATGTGCCGGTAGCCCCCTCAAAAATGCACCAAGTGCCCTTTTCTCAGCCTCCTGCAACAGAACACGATTCACTTCATAGCTCTGACCCAACTCGTAAGTATACTCGTTAATTTCTCTTATTCTGGGTGCAAATTTCTCTACCGTCTCCCCCTGTCTCTTTGTCATTGTACTCAACCACTCCTTGTTTCTTGTACCTCTGTAAACGCCCTTCCTTCAACTGCTTAAACTGTCCTGCCTGAGAACACCTTACATATGTCTTTGCTTCACCTGTTAATTTAATCTTGGCTACATGTAATAAATGTTCATCAGACCAACCAGCCATCACAGCTGAAGTTTCCAAGTCCTCCACAAACGAACGCACATCCTCAGATGCCTTGCAAGAAAATGGAATAATCAACCTTGTGGCAGCTGGATCAATCTCCTGCTGCGGCGCCCTTGGCAACAACGACTGATTAGATGCGGTTTCCCGCTCACTCCTAGGTGTTAATTCACTTCTCAGGTGCGCATTGTCCGCTGTCAATTGTGCTACCTCTTCCAACAAAATTCGTACCGCTTTTGGTTTCGAAACGCCTCACGTCCCTGACTCTGCCATTGTGTTGCTTTCGTTCCCAGTTAGTCCCATTTCAACCTATAAAATCCCACAGAAACATTTAACTACAAAAATAAACTGACTTCCTACAGCTCAGTATCTCATCTCACAATTTAGGAGGAGATAAATAAAACTCAACCCACACTCAACCCAATACAAAAGTAATTAAATGCCACGAAAGAAAAAAAATCTTACTGCCACAAACACACTAACACTTACTCTCACAATGCAATGGAAGAAAATGTCCAACACTCAAAAAGAAAAATTGGTCAACACTCACCACATTTTGTGACTAATGCAGGTGGTGGCCTCGAACATCGTACTGTACAGACGACGCCCGCTATTCTGACACCACTTCGCTGTCTGCAAAACAGCTTGGCGCGAAATGGCTACCTCTGCGACCCGTGCAGTGTACTGTGGCGTGCCGGCTGTGTACAGCCGCGGTGTTTCGACGATGTCGGGACGCGTCGGCAGCCGACCCGGCGGCCTTCATCCTCGTTGCCTCAGCGCTGCTCGCTGGGAGTCGCCGGGTGGCCCGATGCTTGCTTCTTCGTCATCGCGGTTAAGATCACGGGCGACCACAAACCCCAGCGATCCGACAGACAAATCTGCGGCCCTCGCCCCAGAGTTGCTCCGGCGTGTGTCGGGAGCCCACAAGACTGCCCGTGGGAGCGAGCCGTCGATTGGCCTGCCGCTGGCTGGCTACGGACCCCACGTTGGCCTCAGAGGGTCGAACCGTCTACTGCCAAGTACTGGAATGCTGGCGCCCCATCTGGTGCTGCGTGTAGCTGGTGGTGTGACATGCCCCACCATCCAGGAGAGCTGCCACACTTGAGTCCGCCTCGTTAGAAAATCGGCACCTATTTATACACGGCTGTGCACCTCTGTTTTGCTAATGCACCACTCCGAGTCATGCAGAAATGTAGCCGTATTGTGATTTTGTTGCACAAAGGTTGGATGCAGTACAGCGTGTGGCACGTTATTGTTGTTGCCGCGCACCGGCCATTGGTGCGGCTGACTGCTTTTATTTACACGCAGTGCGTAATTCTGAGACGAGGGATTGAAATTAGCTTGTGGGTGGTAATTGTTCCTGTTATACGGAAAGTTTCGTTTAAATCTTTTGTTCTTGCCATTTCCATTCCCATATCCATTACTGCGGTTAATGTACCCTTTTGGCCGCACATACCAACTTTGCTGTGTGTTCGCGTCTGACTTTTTGTACTGACTATTCGTGTCATGTTGTTGTGGTGTTTGGCTGTCTGACGTTCTATTTGTTATTACTCTCTCCTCATATACCGGGTGATCAAAAAGTCAGTATAAATTTGAAAACTTAATAAACCACACAAGAATGTAGATAGGGAGGTAAAAATTGACACACATGCTTGGAATGACATCAGTTTTATTAGAATTAAAAAAAAAAAACAAAGTTCACAAAATGTCTGACAGATGGCACTGGACAACAAAACGTCAGTGACTGCGCATGACAATCGTGTATAAAAGGAGCTGTAATGAGAGACAGAATCAGATGCGCCAGCAGTCGCAGCATGTTGACATTACCTGAAAAGGCGCTTTTAGTCAAGCTGTGTTATCAGAATGGGGAATGTGCTAGTTCAGCGTTACGATCCTATCGCCATAGAAAGGGGAGTCGAACGGGTAAAGGTCCGTTGACAAATGCAGCTGTGGCGTGAATGATTTTGAAGTTCGAAGCCACGGGTTGTTTAGACCGACCGAGCACAAGGCCTAATGCTGCTGAGACAGTTCAGGAAGAAATGGAGACAGTAGCTGGTTTGTCTATGCACGGGGAAGTCAGTGCTTGTGGAGTCTCATGTCGCACTGGCATTCCATACACTACTGTTTGGTTGGCACTGAGATGTACCCTCCGATGCTATCCGTACAAAATCCATCAGCATCATGAACTGTTACTTGGCGATTTAGTGAAGTGGAGGGTATTTGCGGTGTGGGTGTTTCAAAAGATGGCGGTAGATGGCGATTGGTTGAGTAACGTGTTGTGGACCGATGAAGCTCATTTCACGCTCTGAGGGTCTGTCAACGCCCACAACTGCAGAGTTTGAGCTACTGAAAAGCCTAGAACTGTCGTGGAAACTCCACTGCACGACAAGAAAGTCACGGTATGGGTTGAACTTACCACGTCTACCGTCATCGGGCCGTTTTTCTTCGAGGAAATGCGTGATTCTGGTTTTGTAACTGGTGAGAGATACGCCGATATGTTACAGAATCGCATCATTCCCAGCCTGGCTGATAAACACCTGCTGGAACGTACGATGTTTATGCAGGATGGTGTTCCACCCCATATTGCTAGACGCGTGAAAGATCTCTTGCGTGCGTCGTTTGGTGATGATCGTGTGCTCAGCCGCCACTTTCGTCATGCTTGGCTTCCCAGGTCCCCAGACTTCAGTCCGTGCAATTATTGGCTTTGGGGTTACCCGAAGTTGCAAGTGTATCGTGATCGACCGACATCTCTAGGGATGCTGAAAGACAACACCCGACACCAATGCCTCACCATAACTCCGGACATGCTTTACAGTGCTGTTCACAACATTATTCCTTGACTACAGCTATTGTTGAGGAATGATGGTGGACATGTTGAGCATTTCCTGTAAATAACATCATCTTTGCTTTGTCTTACTTTGTTATGCTAATTATTGCTATTCTGATCAGATGAAGCGCCATCTGTCAGACATTTTTTGAACTTTTGTATTTTGTTTTGGTTCTAATAAAACGCCATGTCATTCCAAGCATGTGTGTCAATTTGTACCTCTCTATCTACATTATTCCGTGATTTATTCAGTTCTCAAATTTATACTGACTTTTTGATCTCCTGGTATTAGGCCGATTGAGTCTAAAATGGACAGAAAATATTCTGTGTCGTGCTCAGGTGTAGTAACTAATTTTTCACGAATGTGTGATGGCAAACGACTTTTTAAAAATTTTTAAAAATCAACATTAGAAATAGGATTCGTCCAATAAAGTGTTTTATTGAGATACTTCTCAAAATACCCTCGCAAGCTACCATATTTGCTATTAAAAGGGGCGGGGTTAAAAACGTCTCGCCTAAGTCTCTCCTGTACGGCTTCTGACCAGTATTTGTCAAGAAATGCCCGTTCAAATTGTAAATATGTGGCCCAATGCTTGGGTGCCTCGGTTGCCCACAAAAGTACACCGCCTTGCGAGTACCTGACAACAAACCTGATCTTTTGTGCTTCCGTCCAATTTCTAGGAAATACATGTCCAAAAGTACTAATAAATATAACAGGGTTCATCCTCTTACCTTCACTCATAAACTTCGGGAATTGACGGTGTCTTAATAAACTTTCCTCAGCAAATATAGTGGACAAGCTGTTTGCATTTTGTGCTGTGTTTACATATATGTCATAATTATTTACATTTCTCGTAGGTACTGGTTCTGGTGTTATGTCATGTAAACTTACACTTTGCGGTCTGTCATTCCTAGTGACATTGTTTGTGGCATTTGCAATGATCTGGGTGCATATATTACTTTGGTTTGCTGTGGCTAGCTCTTTGTTTATGTGAACAACTTGTGTCTCTTTAACACTTTCACCTAAGTAGTTGCATATCCTGTGTTCTGTAGCTTGCAAATTGGTGTTCGCTTTGTCGATGATGTCATTTTCCTTGCTGAATAACTTTTTCAACTACATTATTGACTAATCCGCATTACTTCACTACTTTTTCCGCTGCGGTACTGGTTTTGTCCAAAGTACTTGCTTCAGGTTGTGAAATTACATCAGATAAATTTTCACTAATGTTGTCTCTTTCCTTTTTGGCACAGACTGATTTGATTTCAAGTGATGCTACTTTTAAAGTGAGTTCATCAATATTCTCGTAATACTTATACAGTTTGTTCACTACGGAAGTGATGTTCTTTACTGTGGAAGTTAATTGTGTTTGTGTAACTTCCAGGTTTGTGTGTATGTCTTTAATTGCTTTTATTTGCTGCTCTATCATTCTGCTCCTTTAAGAGTGTATAATATCTGTTTCATTTCCGTAATGTCATTGTTTACTTCGAAAAGTACATCTTGCTTTAGCTGTTTTTCCATGTCTTCAAATTTTACATTCATTTCTTCGTGAAAATTCTTTGTCAAATCACTGATGTGTTGTGTGACTGTATCCTGAAAATCTTTTAAAACTTGTTTCTGCTCTTGTTTTATGTTGTTTATGTCTTGTGTGACTATGGCGAGGTTTTGCGACAAACTGTCAAATTTTGTATTTATGTCTGTACGCAAATTGGTGTTTGTATTTTTTATGTCTGCACACAAATTGGTGTAATTGGTGTTCATACTATCTAGTTTTTGAAGTATCGCGGCAAGTGCGTCATTTTGGTTGCTATCTAATGTACTTTGGTTGTTAACAACTGTACTTTGTAAATTGACATTTGGATTTCATAGGATGGGTGACGGTAAAGTGTCGTCAAAAATCATGTTATCTTCGCTCTCTATGTTTTCTTGTGCGAGCAGAATGTTGCTCGCGGAGATACTTGATGTAGTTTCATCTCTTGTCATCAGCGTAACATCAAAGTTAGAACTCTGTGAAAGCTCGCTAGCACTTGTTACTTCGGTTATGTTCATCTCTGAACTACTTAATACTTCTGAGTGTGGAAGACATGGCGCTGGTACTTCAGATGTTCTGTCTTGCAAATGTACGCCATCTTGGCTCATTGCATTTTCGCCATTGCCAACAATGATGGAAACTGATTTTTGTGCCATTTTGATTGAATATTAAAATTAAAATTTTGAAAAATAGTAAATTGAAATATATTATTTTTGGAAATTTAAACATACGATTTACATGTCGTGAAACATTAATTGGCTACTTTTATGACGCACGAAATGTTGTGATACAAAAACTTCAAACTTTTCTCTCGCTAATCATTACGTAAAATTTCTGAAAATTCATTACAATACATTTAGGAAGGGAAATTAAGGAAAGGGATGTCTAATTACTACGCAGGAGATGCTACCAAGCATAGCTAAACAAGCAGTTGTGTAGCGGTCCTACCTTTGCTGCGATGAAACAAATAGCGTATTTCCAAAATTTTCCGTTAATTCCGGTTTCACTTTTGATTCTTTTTTGGATTGGTTATTTTATCCACGAGAATTTTTGGTTCTGGTTATTTTGCAACAAGTTTTGGTTCTGGTTATTTTGCTCCCAGTCGTGATGTTGCACTTGGAACTTTAAAAATAATTATTACATGCAAAAAATTTCATACAGTGTCATAAATATTTTTGAACAATTTACATTATACACAACTGGTTTCATGGCTTTCTCAATGTCCTGTCACCAGGTCGCCAGTTGTGCAAATATATATAAAAAGTAATGAATATTATTATTATTATTAGTCAAATTAATTACAATTGTATCAAATTTGATATTTATAAATTTTGAAGTGAATGAACTGTATTTCAGTCTTAATTTATGCGCGGAAGAAAATAAAAACTTTCGTGGTTTTGCACTAATAAGAATCCTCACACTTCATATTTTCATAAAAATTGTTATTCAGATATCACAAATTCTACTACACACTTCTCACAGAAAATACGCATTCTCCCTACGAGGACTAAAGACAGAGTCTGTTAAATAACTGACAAAAAAATTGAACAAAGTTTCCATCATTTGTCATTCGCCTTCCGGCGTAGCAAAATACATCTTTTCCGATGCTCACAGCGATCGCGGTAGTGTTTATTATCATTGGTTTTTAACTTCTGTCGTAGTGTTGGGGCTTTTCCTTATGTATCTATACAACGTCTGAAGAATGATGTGAGACCGACAAATCCTTTCAGTTGCCTTTTTGTAACAGGGGTTGGAAAGTTCTTCATTGCAGACAATTTTTCCGGGTCAGCTTATGATGTATCCTAAAAATTTAATTTTGCTTTTCCCAAACTTGGATTTCTTGAATTTGCTGTAACACCATACTCTATGAATCGTTGAAATATCTTTTGCAAAATGGCCACATGATCTTCCCAATTTTTCGATGCTACAAGAACGTCATCTACGTAGACTGTTAGGCCTACCTCATCTGAAAGTTCAGGACGTAGTACATAGTCAAGAAATGAAATAAAAATTCCGGAATTCAAATTTAGTCCAAACGGCATGACTTGGAAATGGTAAGATCTACCTGCAAATATAAACGCAGTGTACTTCCTAAATGCCCGCGGAAGTTTTACTTGCCAGTAACTGCTTTTCAGATCAAGGGTAGTCAAACACCTAACTCCACGAAACTTCTGCAGATGCTCTTCAAGAGCCTGAGGTCTCGTTCGTATGGGTGCTACAAGTTTATTTATTAATCCTGCATGCAAGACTAGCCTTGCGCTACTACCTGATTTTAGTACAGACAATAAAGGACTCGAATAAGGTGAATGAGATAATTCTATCACATTCCAGTGTAACATTTCTACAGTAGATTGAATGGGGCCAGCACCTCCATTCGATATTCAAAGCTTTTTATTAGTCCAGGTTTCTTAGAAAATATTTGAACGTACTCCATTAACAAATTGTAAAGTTCGATCTTCTGTTGTTTGGACAATTCAGTGGATTCACCAGCTTCGACGTTTAATTCATTCTGATCGGGAATTAGGTCTTTATAGTCATCGTCATTAGCAATTTCAAACTCTGTCATGTCTCTTGTCTGACCGTACGGTTGTCTTTTAGTCCATTGTACTGTTGTTTGATGTGCGCTAAACTTTGCCTTCAATTTACTTCTTAACAAATTTACTGTTACCTGTTGCTGACTTACTACTCGAGTACAGATATCAATTTTAGCTGTCGTCTGTCTCAAGAATTCCATGTCCAGGAGACATGGCACTGATAGGTTTTTAACAATGAGAAAAATGCATGTTACTGAAATAGACTCTATCTGGATTTGGAACTGAGTTTGCAGATTTACGCTTTGTGTTAGTGGACCAATTGCTCCTGAAACGGTGCAACCTTGAATTGAAAGTGATAAAACATTGCATACAGAAGATATTTGCTTAAATAAACATGAAGATAAGACATTTATATTAGCTCCTCTTTCTACGATGGCTGTTACCAGTATATTGGCAATAGATATTCTTATGGAAGCTTGAACTTGTTCATCACAAGCGTCACCATTGTCTTTCGTCCCATTGTCTGCCACTAGATCATCCTGTAAGTTCGTCTCTTTGTCATACCTGATTGCATTAATTTTGTATGGACTAATGGACATAGTGCCCTCATACAAACATGCAGCATCCTCTAGGAGGCTCAAAGGTGCTGCATTTGATTTTCTGCTGGGCGTGTACTTTCCTGCTCGTTCATGTTTCTCAAAGTTTCTTCCATCTCAAACTGGTGTTATTTTTGTGGCACGAACTAGGGTGGAAATGGGTCTTGTTCTTCTCGTGTATTCGATTGAGCATAATAAATTTGCGTATTGTGCTGGCGTTTAGGCTTCAGACTTTCCGAAGCTCAATTCGCTTGTTGCGTTAAGTGTACATTTTGTGGCTGAAAATTGTCTTGCTGTAGCTTGTGTGGAGTGTAACCGTTATTGAAAGATGGATGTTGGCCTCCACCTTGATTATGCCATTTATCTCCTTTCCACTGACGATTTGAATTGTAAGACTGATTGTTTTGATAATTGCCGTTGGTCGGTTGCGTGTTTCCATATTAGTGGGACTGTGTGTTAGAATGTGCGTTTCCGTACTGCCGTGGTGACGAATTATATATTGGACTGTATCTCTGCCTGTTATTGTATTTAGTTTTGTATTTACTGTTGGAGAACGTGCTCTGTTTATTTTTGAAACCGTTGTGGGGTTGGTACTGGCTGTCGCTCGGCTACCATTGTTGCCTGCGTACTCTATATTGTGCTGGCTGCCTGCACTTGAGTGGGCGTTGCCAACATTAACTCTAGCGTCCTCGTAAGTCTAACACCGACGGGAAGGTGTCAGTATCTTTCTCAGAAACGTTTACTAACTTTTCTCTGATCACAATCGGTAGCTTTGTTTTGAGCATCATAATAACGCCTTTGGTGGTGATCGACGAATCCCAGAACTTAATTTTCGTTAAATATTTCTCGAAATACCTCCTCAGGCTACCGTGCTCGCTGTTAAACACTTCGGCGTTGTAAACCTCGTTTCTCAGGCGCTGCTGCACACCAGAACTCAATAATTTAGCCAGAAACATCTGTTCGAACTCCTTGTAACTTTTACAGGAGTCGACCATTTCGTTCCCCATAAGACAGCATCTCCTACGATATATACAGTAACGAATTGAATTCGTTGGCGGTCACTCCAGCTATTCGGAAAAATTCCTGAAAAATTTCAGAGGAATATCATAGGATGAATTTCTCTTTTCTGTGGGTGAAAAGTCAGAAAAACACGATGCTTGATCACACTTTCCTTCTGCATCAAACTGACAAAAGTTGGTGGGCTGGTACTCTGGTTGAATTGTGTTTCTATGGAACTGTGGGTTTGAGCGTTGTCAAGTGGTGAACGGTAATGTATCTGCAGTTGTTCATCACGTGGGGGTGAATTATTCATTCCACTCTCCTGACGCATGATGTGGGGAATTTTCAACTTGACATTTGAGTGTACGAACTTCATCAACTATCTGTTGACACCATTCAGGGAAATCCTGAGCTAACGTTCGTCTTATTCTGACATGACCATGTCTCCTGTTTCTCCAGGGGCTGCCAGCATTTCAAAGGTTACGTTTTTGACAGTTTCCCTGAGTTCGTTCTTGACCTCCTTTTCTATGAATCCGTCTTTGTTTTTAATCCACTTCTGGTAGTGGCCGGACAATGCTTCGGCATGTGCCTTGACAGTATTCTTTACTTGATCCTCCATATTGAGAGTTTCAGTCTGTTTGGAGAGATCATCAACAGCATTCTTGATCGTGTCTATTGCGGTTTTAACTCCCTTTACCTTATCAGAGATTGCATTATAACCTTCTTTTAATGTCATAGCTTGTTGATGGTATTCCATCTCTCGAGAACAATAGATGTCAGGAAAGTGGAAGCAGAATCCATTCATATAAAACAAATCGAAATGTTAATAGACAATTTGTGACTAGAGGAAGCAACAGAAGCGATAGGAGAACTCCTAAGACAAGCCGCCAACCCCAGATATGAAAGAAGAGTGAAAAAATGGTTCAACACAGAGTGTTACAGTCTAAGAAAAGATGTACTAGGAAGCCTACATCAACTAAAACAGTGCGCACAGAACCCTATACTCCTCAGGAATTATGCCGAAAAACAAAGCATGTATAAGAAAACTCTAAAGGAAAAGAAGAGATCATTCGGGGAAAAAGAAGGAAAGAAACCAGTGGAGGAAGCCTCAAAAGACCCATATATTGTGCTACACCCCAGAGAACAAGCGGAAACACATTATATAGACATGAAAATATGGGAGACACACTTCGACAACGTACTGAACAAGGAAGGACTAAGAGGGAGACCGGAGGGCAGAGAGGATACAATGCTGCAAACAACTGTGGATTGGATCCCATTGACCACAGAAGAGATCAAAGATGCTATTAACAGCACCAGGAGTAAAAAAGCTACAGGCCCTGACAGACTTTATAGCGAATATCTGAAAGACACTGCCCAAATACTAACGCCTATGTGGACAAAACTCTACAATAAGTGTATAGAAACAGCCTCCATTCCGGAACAGTGGAGACAGTCAACAGTAAAAGTGCTTTATAAAGGGAAAGGAGACCCCAAGGACCGTAGCAAATACAGAGGCATAGCCCTAGAAAACTTACTTTCCAAAGTGTTCACAAAAATAATAACAGAAAGAATAAAGCAAATAATTGACGAACACCTCCCCGAAAGCCAAATGGGATTCAAAAAGGGAGGATCAACTCTGACAGCAACAGAACTCCTGCTAAAGAGCGTATGGGAAGCCCTTGAAGAAAGAGAAATGTTCTATGTAGTATTCATAGATTTTACAAAAGCCTTTGACTTTTTATAAACAGAAAATTAATGACCAAAAAACTAGAAGAAACCCTGGGAAAAAACAACATCTGGACACGAATTATAAGCACAATACTACAATGGAACGAAGTAAGAATATCAGACAATCTCTCCCTATCGTAGCCGATACTCCAATCAAACGGAGTACTACAGGGAGACCCACTGAGTCCTCTGTTATTTATCCTTGCAGCGGAAGAAATTGTAAGAATACCCCAAAGGGAGGCTGTAGACTCATATGCATATGCAGATGATGTTGTAATAGGTGCAAAGAATATTGCAAAGTTACAAGAAGCGATAAACGGTATGGAAGATTGGTGTGTCAAACATGGCTTCGAAATAAATGTGGCGAAAACAGAAATGATGGTACTCAGAAATGGAGGAAGAACACCTGCATCAGCTGAGATCTTCATACGAGAGAGAAAACTGAAGATTGCACCAGACTACAAGTACCTAGGGGTCACAATACAAACAACTGCATAATGTTTCACAAAACATGTAACAGAGAAAGCAATCATGGCAATACATGAAATACAATACATCAGATCCCTTAGCACAGAGACAGCAACGGCGCTATTCAGAGCCAGAATCTTCCCAATGCTGACGTACAGCATAGAAATTATTGGACCACATGTTACAGTGAACAATCTAACAACACTAGAAAGAGTGAAGGCGACCTATATAAAGAAAGCAATAGGAGTGTCCAAAACAACACGATCGAGACTTGTATACCTGCTGGCGAGGGAATCCTTCCTCATTGAAGACCTTCAGACAATCCTGATGCTACCCAATAGCAGCACCTTGGAAAGTCTACTTGAAACATTGAAGAAAAAAAGGAAAGACATACCTCCAGAATTTTACAGCACAGGTGCCATGATTGACCGAACATGGACAAAGGAAAACTTCGAAATGAGACACGTGATCACCAGACTGTCAGTCCATGGTTTCCACCACCTTATTTGCAACAACACGTCACATCATGAAGCAAACAAAATGTGTGAGTGTAAACTGTGTCACCAAATTTGCAAACGTTACCATATAGAACTCTGTACCAAAAGGACACGAACAATAAGTGACTATGCAAATCACAATATGTGAAATTTCTAATTTATCTTATTATTATCACTGTACATTGAATTTGTATGGCTACTTGGCTGCAATAAACTTATTATTAAATTTCAAAGTGTTTATCTTCTCTAATTAACTGATATAATATATCAATTTCAAATGTGCTCCTTTTCTGATACAAAGGCATAATCCAACAGAATGAACATGTCCTTAATACAACAATACTACTAGTTGCTGGATTTCTATGATACATACTACTGTACAGTTAATAGACTGGAACTCAATTTCAAACTTCTATATTTCTTTTAATTGTGTGTTTTGGTGAAAGCTTGTCAAGTCCGTGAAATGTCCAGTGTTGCTCGTGCCAATGATTTCTTCTTTCTGTTCGACATCTTGTAAATGTACTTTTTGGTGTTTCAGATCTATATTGTGAATACATGAGTTTTTAAACTGATGGAAGTATTCTTTAGATGGGGGAGCCTCTTCTCTTTTTATTTTTTTAGGGGCAAACAGGATATTGTAAGAAGTCATAACACTATTAATATATATCTAAACAATAAAAATTACTTTATATGCCAGAAACTAATGGTTGAAAAACAAATTGGATAGTAAAATAGGCTGACTACATAGAAAATCAGATTTAACTATAAAATATATTGTAGGAAACAAGACTGCATGATTAAAAACGAGGAAATACACCATAATGAATCTTACACTTCAGAAAATTGAATAATGAAATCAGTCTGTTATATCTTAAAAGTTATTTCAAGACAAATAATTAAAATAAGTTTCACACTACACATTTGCAGCCATATTATGTGTGAAGTATGTGGTAAATACCCATAAATAACAAATGCTGCCCACCTCTGATGTTAGTTGATATTTAAAGCACACACACAATGCAATTCATCATAGCTGCATCTTTCTGATAATAAATGTTTTGACTCATGTGCTGTCACAGAAACTATGACAATGGTTTTTGTGGATCACAATGTGTGAATGAATAACTGAGTGAAAGAATAAAACATATGGTTGAGATGAACACTCACAAGATCATTGTTATTAGTGCACACATAGCTTACAAAAGGTGTGAAATGGCTACTGCTCTATGTAATACATAATAGTGGTTATTGCGCTTGTTACAAGCTTTGATTGTTATAAATGTGTTCAGTCTCATGAATGAAGTATTTCCATGCTTTTTCCCATGATGACATTAATTATTGTGTGTTATATGTACTGTCAGCACCATTCTGCTTCCATATCATTTTACTTCATTGACATGATGCAATGTTTTTACTTTATTTTATACATTGAAAGAGAGTCTGACACATGATATTATTTCACCTGTCACATACAGGTAGGTTAACTGGAAAGAAAATATTAAGCTCGACGAGAGATGCAAGAACTAGAAACACAATATAAAAGATAAGAAGTATTGTACCAAATACTGAACAAAGCTGGAAATCAAAACATGCAAGACATATGTAGAACATCAACAATGTCACAAGAAGAGAAACTGTACTGTAAAGTAGCCCGCCAGAGCTGATGTTAACCTGGTGGGCTCCATTCCCACCAGTCAACACTGTAGTTTTCAGCAGCCAAGGAAGTCCCAGGCAAAGAAGGATGTTGAATGTGTTGGATCCTACTGCATTAGTGATGCCCATTGCTCCTCGTCCTAGAAAATAGAATTTTCCTTGTTGTTATGTATGTATCAAGACCGGAAAAACAGAAGTTACTCTTAAGTAACAAAATACCTGTGTACTGTGTTGGGCATGCAGTCCATATTCTTTTTGAAAAACTATTTTATACTTTGTTAGTGTTATTTTCTGGAAGAAATAATTAATAACTTACCATAACTTGGAAGAGAACAGGTAGTATTTTATTCTTTTTTAACTGTTCTTACTCCACATATAAATCTTTTATGTCACATAAAATAATAATGTCAAAAGGACTTCTAGTACCTTCCGCCGTGGAAGTCGAACACGTGCCAGAACAAATGGACGTGGTCAGCCCATAGAGGGCTCCGCCTCCGCGGCGGCTATTCCGCTCAGCGAGGGCGCCACCGCTACGCCACCTGCAGACAGTGGCCAATAGCCGCTCCCTCCAGTTTCGTATATAGGGACCCGCTCTGCCCTAGTCCAGTCAGTCTGGTACTCGCTCTGGATTTCGTTTCTATCTCAGCGGTACTGCGTTCTGGTCGTTGCTCGTTGTTGACATTTGCCTGGCTGTGGTTCCGAATGGATTTACATTTGGTGTTTGGTGTTGTGGTTTCTACAAGCCTCCGTTGTTTATCTCTTCCTTGTTGTGTCGGTCATAGTCGGTCGTGGTCGGTTGTTGTCAGTTGTCGTTGGTCTGTCGTCCGACTCGTCCTGTGTTTGCCCGGTGGTGCGTGCTCCACCGCCAGTGGCTTCCCCGACTGGCGGCTCCGATCCACAGCCCAAGGCATTTCCACAGTTGGTTTTGGCTACTACAGGACTGCTACTCGCCATACAGAACTGTTGTTATTCCGTCCTGCATTTTCCATTGTGTGATTTTTCACTACATATTTTGTACGGTGGACAGAAAATAAATGTACAGTCAACACAACTGTCTTCATAAGCTCAGGTATCTTCAGTTTGTACAGCTTGTACCAATGATAGCACAACACGCAATGGTAACGGTGGCAGCACCTCATGTAACACATTTATAGCAGTGTTTCTTCCCTTCTTACTGTAACAATTTTAGTTATGCAACTTTTGATTTTTTTTGATTGCATATTGTTTTATACATACATTATAACATTTACTTTCATCTGTTTGAAATGTCAAATGCTTCTGCCTCTAATAAACAGATGAGAACAAATGTGTACAGTTATGTGATAGCCACGAGCCAGCATTTGAGGATCTGGAATTTTGCTGAAGTAATGAAGGTTCACATCCACTCAGTACCAATTTTTTTGTTGGTTGATGTGTTGCAAGTGTAACACAAATATATCTGAGGTACACCAAATATGATAACACACTGCACCACAGACAGGTATATGACAGACAGTCATTTACTGCCATTAGAGATAGTGTCCAGGCAGTCATCCTGTAAGACGGTTTCAGTGCTAGCCACAGGCCAGTGTTTAAAGATCTGGATTCAGCCAGGTGTGATGTTCAACCTCACTGTGCCCAGAAGTTGGTGAAGCAGTGGCAAAAGATGAGTAACCGGCTGGTCTCGAGGCTGGGCTACGGAAAGGTGTTGACGCCTCACCGAGGCAACACGTTAGCTGACATCCATATGGAACATCTGTTTATAAACACTGTTCAACTCAAGAATGGGCAATGGCCTGCCATAGTGGATACACCGGTTCCTGTGAGATCACCGACGTTAAGTGCGGTCGGGCGTGGTCGGCACTTGGATGGATGACCGTCCAGGCCGCAATGCGCTGTTGCCATTTTTCAGGGTGCACTCAGCCTCATGACGCCAATTGAGGAGCTACTCGACCGAACAGTAGTGGCTCCGGTCAAGAATACCATCGTAATGACCGGGAGAGCAGTGTGCTGACCCCACGCCCCTCCTATCCACATCCTCCTCTGAGGATGACACGGCGGTCGGATGGTCCCGGTAGGCCACTCGTGGCCTAACGACAGAGTTCAACTCGAGAATGAGACCACTTTCCCTGGATGCTTGCGAACTGTTTGCATCCGTTTGCATGATGCTGCCCTTAGAGCCCATAGGGGTGCTAATAAAGAGGCCCTCTCTGATGACCACAAACTTTATAGACTTGCCTTCGCTCATCTGAATGTAGACCGTGACTGACACCGTGTCATCTTTTCAGATCTGATGATGATCTATAGGTTATGGGGAGCACATTACAACCCACACTACATTACGAGCCACATTACGTGGTGCAACATTTTCATGCTGGCCGCATCAAGGTCTCCTGCTGTGGGTGGATATCATCAGACAGGGCAGGAGTAGTTCATTAAATCTATATTCATCTTGTCATGAATCAGTATGTGCACATCATTAAACATACATCAAAACTGAGTGACCCCGTTCCAGCGGGACCACTCACTGGTTCACATGAGTCAAATAGTTCAGCAGCGGTCTTCACAACAGGCTGATGTTGACGAATTTAGGGGCCAAAATGAAACGTCACCTGATCAACTGGGGAATCTGGTGTTAGAAACAAGCGACAGTCTTGTGGATGATGAGACATATTTCCAAAGGCAGGCTGCCTCCATGCCTCTCCAGATGAGGCACGTAATTTTTGTCAGTGGTGGATGGAGAACTTCCCCACCCCCAACATTACTCTACTTTATATTACAATATTTGATAATATGCCTGTATGTTTGTTAATAGTAAATCTATGTGAAACACTGTACTTTAAATTTTATTTATTGAATTCTTGTTACTTAATAGATGTACATTTGAAGAAAAGCACAAAAAAGTCAATATGAATAAAAATAGAAATGTCCTAAAATACGACAGTCAGAGAAAACAATATTGATCATTAAACTCTGAAATAATAATTTTTTTTGCTTTCATGAAGTTGAGACTCATATGTCTCAAAGAAATAATAATTCCATTAGAGTATTTTCTTCCTTAGTGTCTCTCCAAAATTTCCTACATTTATTGTGCAAAGAAGTGCACTCAGGGCATACAAATGTTATTTTTCAAGTTAACACCCTTTGAGCCGCCCCCCCCCCGCCCCGCCCCCCCCCGCCCCCCCCCCATGAACCATGGACCTTGCCGTTGGTGGGGAGGCTTGCGTGCCTCAGCGATACAGATAGCCGTACCGTAGGTGCAACCACAACAGAGGGGTATCTGTGAGAGGCCAGACAAACGTGTAGTTCCTGAAGAGGGGCAGCAGCCTTTTCAGTAGTTGCAAGGGCAACAGTCTGAATAATTGACTGATCTGGCCTTGTAGCACTAACCAAAACGGCCTTGCTGTGGTGGTACTGCGAACGGCTGAAAGCAAGGGGAAACTACAGCCGTAATTTTTCCCGAGGGCATGCAGCTTTACTGTATGATTAAATGATGATGGCGTCCTCTTGGGTAAAATATTCTGGAGGTAAAATAGTCCCCCATTCGGATCTCTGGGCGGGGACTACTCAAGAGGATGTCGTTATCAGGAGAAAGAAAACTGGTGTTCTACGGATCGGAGCATGGAATGTCAGATCCCTTAATCGGGCAGGTAGGTTAGAAAATTTAAAAAGGGAAATGGATAGGTTAAAGTTGGATATGGTGGGAATTAGTGAAGTTCGGTGGCAGGAGGAACAAGACTTCTGGTCAGGTAACTACAGGGTTACAAACAAAAAATCAAATAGGGGTAATGCGGAAGTAGGTTTAATAATGAATAGGAAAATAGGAATGTGGCTAAGCTACTACAAACAGCATAGTGAACGCATTATTGTGGCCAAGATAGACACAAAGCCCACACCTACTACAGTAGTACAATTTATATGCCAACTAGCTCTGCAGATAATGAAGAAATTGAAGAAATGTATGATGAAATAAAAGAAATTATTCAGATAGTGAAGGGAGACGAAAATTTAATAGTCATGGGTGACTGGAATTCGAGTGTAGGGAAAGGGAGAGAAGGAAACGTAATAGGTGAATATGGATTGGGGCTAAGAAATGAAAGAGGAAGCCGCCTGGTAGAATTTTGCAATGAGCACAACATAATCATAGCTAACACTTGGTTTAAGAATCATGAAAGAAGGTTGTATACATGGAAGAACCCTGGAGATACTAAAAGGTATCAGATAGATTATATAATGGTAAGACAGAGATTTAGCAACCAGGTTTTAAATTGTAAGACATTTCCAGGGGCAGATGTGGACTCTGACCACAATCTATTGGTTATGACCTATAGATTAAAACTGAAGAAATTGCAAAAAGGTGGGAATTTAAGGAGATGGGACCTGGATAAACTGACTAAACCAGAGGTTGTACAGAGTTTCAGGGAGAGCATAAGGGAACAATTGACAGGAATGTGGGAAAGAAATACAGTAGAAGAACAATGGGTAGCTCTGAGGGATGAAGTAGTGAAGGCAGCAGAGGATCAAATAGGTAAAAAGACGAGGGCTAGTAGAAATCCTTGGGTAACAGAAGAAATATTGAATTTAATTGATGAAAGGAGAAAATATAAAAATGCAGTAAATGAAGCAGGCAAAAAGGAATACAAACATTTCAAAAATGAGATCAACAGGACGTGCAAAATGGCTAAGCAGGGATGGCTAGAGGACAAATGCAAGAATGTAGAGGCCTATCTCACTAGGGGTAACATAGATACTGCCTACAGGAAAATTAAAGACACCTTTGGAGATAAGAGAACGACTTGTATGAATATCAAGAGCTCAGATGGAAACCCAGTTCTAAGCAAAGAAGGGAAAGCAGAAAGGTGGAAGGAGTATATAGAGGGTCTATACAAGGGCGATGTACTTGAGGACAATATTATGGAAATGGAAGAGGATGTAGATGAAGATGAAATGGGAGATACGATACTGCATGAAGAGTTTGACAGAGCGCTGAAAGACCTGAGTCGAAACAAGGTCCCCGGAGTAGACAACATTCCATTGGAACTACTGACGGCCTTGGGAGAGCCAGTCCTGACAAAACTCTACCATCTGGTGAGCAAGATGTATGAAACAGGTGAAATACCCTCAGACTTCAAGAAGAATATAATAATTCCAATACCAAAGAAAGCAGGTGTTGACAGATGTGAAAATTACCGAACTAACTTTAATAAGTCACAGCTGCAAAATACTAACACGAATTCTTTACAGACGAATGGAAAAACTAGTAGAAGCCAACCTCGGGGAAGATCAGTTTGGATTCCGTAGAAACACTGGAACACGTGAGGCAATACTGACCTTACGACTTATCTTAGAAGAAAGATTAAGGAAAGGCAAACCTACGTTTCTAGCATTTGTAGACTTAGAGAAAGCTTTTGACAATGTTGACTGGAATACTCTCTTTCAAATTCTAAAGGTGGCAGGGGTAAAATACAGGGAGCGAAAGGCTATTTACAATTTGTACAGAAACCAGATGGCAGTTATAAGAGTCGAGGGACATGAAAGGGAAGCAGTGGTTGGGAAGGGAGTAAGACAGGGTTGTAGCCTCTCCCCGATGTTGTTCAATCTGTATATTGATCAAGCAGTAAAGGAAACAAAAGAAAAATTCGGAGTAGGTATTAAAATCCATGGAGAAGAAATAAAAACTTTGAGGTTCGCCGATGACATTGTAATTCTGTCAGAGACAGCAAAGGACTTGGAAGAGCAGTTGAATGGAATGGACAGTGTCTTGAAAGGAGGATATAAGATGAACATCAACAAAAGCAAAACGAGGATAATGGAATGTAGTCGAATTAAGTCGGGTGATGCTGAGGGAATTAGATCAGGAAATGAGACACTTAAAGTAGTAAAGGAGTTTTGCTATTTGGGGAGCAAAATAACTGATGATGGTCGAAGTAGAGAGGATATAAAATGTAGACTGGCAATGGCAAGGAAAGCGTTTCTGAAGAACAGAAATTTGTTAACATTGAGTATAGATTTAAGTGTCAGGAAGTCATTTCTGAAAGTATTTGTATGGAGTGTAGCCATGTATGGAAGTGAAACATGGACGATAAATAGTTTGGACAAGAAGAGAATAGAAGCTTTCGAAATGTGGTGCTACAGAAGAATGCTGAATATTAGATGGGTAGATCACATAACTAATGAGGAGGTACTGAATAGGATTGGGGAGAAGAGAAGTTTGTGGCACAACTTGACCAGAAGAAGGGATTGGTTGGTAGGACATGTTCTGAGGCTTCAAGGGATCACCAATTTAGTATTGGAGGGCAGCATGGAGGGTAAAAATCATAGAGGGAGACCAAGAGATGAATACACTAAGCAGATTCAGATGGATGTAGGTTGCAGTAGGTACTGGGAGATGAAGAAGCTTGCACAGGATAGAGTAGCATGGAGAGCTGCATCAAACCAGTCTCAGGACTGAAGACCACAACAACAACAACAACAACAACAACCCTTTGAGAGCCCAAGCATAATATTCCATGGACTGAAACCATTTCTTTAGTTTAATCTTCAGATAAATGAATACACATTCAGCATCTTCTTCTTTGAATGATTGTAAGATTGTGTTTTCCATGTTTTTCTCTTTTTCTTTGCGAAGAACAAAACTTTTGCTTCTGTCTCTTCGATTCCATCAGTTTTCTTCTCTTTGAATTGTTTCAAATGTTCCCAGTATGGAGACGAGAATAACTTCTTGACAGGTTTAGAACACACTGATTTTACTATAGCTGGTGGCTCATGATGTGAGCTGTTAATTTTGGGAGCTGGCTGGATACCAAATGGACTCACATCTACTCTGTTGTTTGCATCTTGTATGTCACATTTCAACAGCAAAGTCATTGTCCCTAAGTATATGTCTGTTACGTGTGAAGAGCCCCATTTTCCAGAGACAATTTATAGCATTTTCCATTGTTACTGCTCTCAAGTAGGCTGCTCTAAATACATATGTAATCAAGAATAAGGTTACTTCTTGACCTGGGTTTCTATTTCTTGGGGATAACACATTGTAAACAGACCCTTGAATTCCACACAAGAGGCTGCATTTTATGTGTTGAATGGGGTGATAAACAGATGATGTGGACATGGTTTTCTGTTGTTTTGTGTATCACACAAATGTGATATGATGCTCACAAAGTATTAGCAAACAGGATCATCACCAGAGGGCTTCACAATGTTCACAAAATTGTCAAGCCACTTAGTAAAACTATGAGTCTGGATTCAGCAAGCTAATATGAGATAGCATGTCCTCATAGGCAATACTGTCACATATTAGGATGCCCATTGTAACACATATTAAGAATAAGCCATCTTGCTCTAGAAACATAGCCTCATAGTTACACTGCTCAGTTTGAAGAACAGCTCACTACAGAGATGACAGAGGACTTTGTGAAGAATGAAGTCACATGAATATTGTTGCAGCAGCTATTCAGCTTCCAATACTTGCATACTTTGCTTACTTTCATTCTATTATGTCATATGAGATCATATTCTGGGGTATTTAGTTAAACCGAGCAAAGGTTTTTAGAGCACAAAAGCATGTTATACGATTTGTTTGTGGTACATGTACAAACCTGTTCAAGGAGCTGAGTATTCTAATCACTGATTCTCAGCATTTAATTCCTTAATGAAATTTGTTGTAAATAATATGTCTCCATTTCTAACTGACAGCTCAATACATAGTATCAATACTAGTAATAAGAACAATCTACATAAAGGTTTAAAATCACTAATCTTGGTCCAAAATGGGGTCCAATATTCAGGAACACACATTTTCAGTTCTACACTCAAGAGGATCATCTCATTTTTGGCTCTAGGGAATGAAAACAATCTGATCTAATCACATATTAAATCCCTGCTATCGCATACATTCTCTCTTATGGTACTCAGTTTCATCTTAACGACTTTTCTGCTGCATCTGCTTTCCCATTCTGTCTCTTACTTCTGCGATCAGTTTTGTGCCTACAGACAAAATTTTCTTTTCAGCAACTTAATTTGGATCCAATTGTTTTCAAAATTGAGAATGATGGTGAATTTCAGTGTTCCCAAACAAAAGGGACAAAAGGATTGTTGTTGAGCTTGGTGCTTACATTGGAATGTATAAGCTGATGAAAAGTATATCATTACCAACTTCATCCACACCAAAGAATTCAATACTTATTCAGTTACTCTCTCCTGCATGTGAAATACAATTTTTGCAAAAAATAAAATGTTGCTAGATGTCTGCTCTAAAAATCATTTACTCCTCAACATAATAATATTCTCTCACTCCTGTAAAATGAATGGGGTGAAAGTATCGCCACAACTTGTGATGTGGCTGCACGTGCCGAGAATGCCCGATGTGGGACTTAACCATTTTTCGTGCAAACAGTTTTGTTTCGTCATCTGTACATGCTAACAACTTACAGTGTGCATCATTAAAATGTTTTATACTATCAGATAGTTCTACTGCATTTTCATAAGCATAAGCATGGATTCCAAAAATGATGGTTGTGTGAAACCCGACTTGCACTTTTCTTGCATGACATCCGCAAGTACACGGATCAAAATGCAGTATTTCATAACTTCAAAAGAGGATTTCATTCAGTACCACTCCTACATGTATTGTCAAAAGTACAGGGTTATTCAAAAAGATGCATCCAGTTTAATTAATCTGCATTTCACAACATATAAAAGGAACACGAAGAGTCTACATATCAAAGAGAAGAGGAAGGCCCAAAGTTTCATTTTGTCAACTGCTAATTTCGTAAACAGCCTCATGTGGAAGAGTATAATTCCATGCTTATGCAATGTAGAAAATTTTTTGAATTTTTGCCAGAAATGTGACACTCTACCCATATTTTTGTGTGGCATTGGGAGATTCTACCCAGGTTACGGCAAAAAGGGCCTGCTTCCCCTAGCATGCACATCAAATGGACTTTCTCATGACGACAATGTTGATGACGAGTGAGGTAAGTCGTTTTCTTCATAATTACAATTATTTTAGTAACACTCTTATTTTTTTGTTGCTGTAGTGACCACTATAAACATTCTCTTAACACCCACAACCACAGTCGTGTGATCAATTTAGAATCGCAGTACAATATCCATCGTTTGGAGCCCACAACTTTGGTAGGACAACATTCTAGGAAACTACCCCCTAAGTGTGAAAAGTGGCTTTTTCGCTGAAAATTAAGTGATCAACAATGCCACTCCCATCCTCATTCAATTGTTGCAACTTTAAACAAGACTCAAAATGGTTGTCTTTGTCATAGTCATTGAGCTTCTGCACTAGCTCCAACTTGAATGGTTTCATAGACAGCTTCTGTCACAGGACTGTCCACACTGTCATTGGAACCATTTTGAGTTCACAGTTTGCACAATGCAGCAATTTCTTTGGACTCCTTATGAATGTCTCTTGTAAGCACTCCACATTCACTTCTCTCACACTGGGATGTCTGCTTATCTTTGCCGGGAACAAACAATCTGTCGTAACGAATTTGTTGTGCCAGTGGTAAATGGCCTTCCTTGTTGGTGGCTTCTTACCGTACTTGGTTCTAAACATCCATTGAACAGCTGTAGCGCACTTCCTTTTGTCGAACTCCAACACGCACAAAGCTCAATCCACACCTGAACTCGCCATGTTTGTGACTAGTGCCGAATATTGGCCAATTACCAAACTATGCTGTGGCGGTATACATGAAAAAAACTTTCAGGGTTTCTCTTCAAAATGACATGTGTATGGCATCTCTACAATGTTTGGTTCCTGTGCAATAAATAATTGAAAGTGTTCCCGGACTTTATGTACACCCTGTATTTAATGAGTGACTTGTCTTCAGATATCGTGACATAGTTCAACTGAAATATGGCATCAGGCTACTGTGAGTTGTAAGAAATTATGAAGATATAGTGTTGAAAGCTTAAGCATTTGGGGATATGTAAGTTATTTTGAGGGTTTCTTGTCCTATTGCCAACTTATTGAACTAAATGTAGCTGCATAATGTCTTCAAAGAGCAAATATTATGAGGCTGTACTGAAAATCAATGCCTAGAATTTTTTATTCTGTTCTCAATATCGACTGAGGCTTTACATGTGATGTGTATTACTCGGTTGACTTTCTCACTTCACTAACAAACACTGCCACCCTCTGCTGCTAGAGGGTTCCAAATTGCAGTGTGTAACGTAGTGGTGTAAACATAACTAAGTTGGTATGTGAGAAACAGCATGCTGTAACTGAGTTCCTAACCACAGAAAACTGAAAGCATCAATTTGAGGTCATCCATACATGGAGTACCCTCTCTTTTAGCATGACAATGCCAGACCACACAAGGGCACTGCATCATCCGTGACAATCTGATGCCTCGGGTTCTCTGTCAATGAACATCCTGCATACAGTAGTCCCCACTTGGCCCCATACAATTTTAATCTGTTTCCAAAACTTAAAGAACACCTTTCAAGTCTTCACTTTGACAGAGATGAAGCAGTGCAAGCAGAGGTGAGGCTGTGGCTCCGCCAACAAAGTCGAACATTCTATAGTTAGGGTATCAACAAACTGGTCTCTCATTGGGAGAAAAGTGGAAGTGGTGGGGAGGTTATTTCTCACTTCTGGGCATGACTAGAGCTAATTCAAACCTGGGCAGAGAATGTGACTCAGTTGCCCCTGTCCTGTGTGATACTGAGTAACAAAAGGAGCAGAGGAACGCTCCTCTGTGGTAACCCAGTGGGGATCAATCAGATGGAATTACCGTTCGTGATTTGTTGCATGGAAGGGACTTCTTGGTATGGAATGGGTGGCAGCCATTGAAGTAAAGGTATTGTTAGTGCTTGGTACTTCTGATGTGGACGGAGGTACTTAGGTAGCCTTCTTGAAGTGGTGGCCAACATCGAGGCAGGTGGCTTGTCACGCTGAGGAGACCAGGTGAGGCGAATGGGAGAGTTGTTGAGGTTCTGGAGGCATGTGGACACGGTCTCCTCATCCTCAGTCCAAATCATGAAGATGTCATCAACAAATCTGAAGCAAGTGAGGAATTTGGGATTCTGCATGGTTAGGAAGGTTTCTTCTTGACAGCCCATGAATATGTTAGCATAAGTGGGAGCTGTGCACATGCCCATTTCTGTACTACAGATCTGTTTTTAGCTGACAGCTTGAAAGTAGAAGTAAATGTGGATAAGAGTATGGTTGGTGATAGTGACTGAGAAAGAGATTGTCAGTTAGGAGTCAGTTGGGCATTGGGAAAGTTAGTGCTCAGTAACAGCAGCAAGGCCTTAGGCATTAGAGATGTTAGCATAGAGGGAGGTAACATCAGCAGGGATGATCAGGGCATTGGATGGTAAAAGAACAGAAACTTTGGAGAACCAATGGAGGGAATGGTTAGTGTTTTTTTATATAGGAGGTAGGTTACAGGTAATAGGCACTGTAACCAGCAACAATGGGGCATTTTTGGCAGTTGGGTTCATGTACTTCAGGAAGCATGCAGAAGTTAGAAGTGCAAGGAGTGGTAAGTGTGAGGAGAGAGACAGACTCAGGGGAGAGTTCCTGGGACACACCAGAGGATTTGATAAGGGACTGTAGAACCTGCTGTATTTCTGTAATGGGGTCACTGTGGCAGGGCTTGTAGGTGGACATGTCTGACCACTGGCGGAGTCTTTCTGCCAGGTAATTCCCGTGGTTCAAAGACAGTGGTGAAGCCTTTGCCAGCAGAGAAGGTCTTTAACACAGTGAGGCCTTAGCACCCAGAGATGAGAGTAGCCATCTGTGTGTGATTTGTGCAGGTGTGAAGAAATCTGATTCTTCTGCTCCTGATGAAAGACTTAGTCTGAAAATAATATTTCTAGCATTATGTTTCATTTTGCCTGTCTGTAACTCAAAACCTCCTTTATGTGGTGAGTACAAAACCAATCTTTTCTTATTCTTGTTATTACAAAGTGTTAAAATGTAGTGCGTTGGCCAGAATTTAAAATTAAAAACATGACACCAATCTCTAGTGGTGCATTTTCAGTTTTAATGTCTGACCAGTTTACTACATCTCAGCAATGCATGACGAAATAAACATTAGACTGTAACCCAAATAATTCTATTTATGTTCACTATAAAATGGGAATAAACCAAAATCTGTGCAATAGGGACGATTGCCAAAGCAAAGAGGTGTTTTAACCAATGACAGCATGTACAATAGATTGTTGTCATTCATAAAAGGTGTGGTAGCTGTTGGTATGATTAGTAGATGGACTATCAACAGCTACTGCCTACACATCAACAGGGTTGCGAAGGGGTAACAGCTAGGTTCGTTAAAGGTTAACACTGATTTGTTATTTACGCCACATCTTCCCTACTTCTACCTGCTGTTACCACCATATGTACTTATTTCCTTTTCCCTCTTTCACTTTTGTATTTGTCTTTCTCTCCCAACTAAGCAATAGCCTAAAGCTTCCCCAGTAATTGAACTGCTTTTTCATCTATATGTCTGTCCTCCCCATTTCAAATGCACTTCTTTTGACAACAAGTACATAGAAGCTCCTCTTCTGTCCCATATAATATTACCTAAATATGGCTATGACATGGAGAGAAAAAATTGGACACTAACCTTGTCTTGTAACAATGATGCTTGACATTGCTTCTGGAAGACTGGTACCAATAGCTAGTAGTGTCAGTCCCACAATGGAATCTGGTATGTTGATTGTGTCTCCTGTAAATGAAAAAAGGGAATGTCAGAGATACCCATTAACATATGCAGTGTCAGATAAATGACGTTTGAACATCTTTAGCCAAAAGCAGCAACAGGGTTTGTATTTTGCTTCTAGATGTCAATCATTATACTTAGTGTGCTCCTATTCAGATAAGTTGGCAGATCTTGGAATAGCTTTTGTAAGAACATCATTACAGAGTATTGTTGGTTTACAACACAGTTTCATTTGCTGGATGATATTCTAAGCATGTGCACCACAACCACCCCCCCCTCCCCCCTCCCCCCCCCCCCCCCCCCCCACACACACACTGTATCATTAAAAAGATGAAGCTATAAACTGCATAAATGCGCTATGAGGTGAGATGGCATGGTCACTGATTGCACCCAATCACTTTTGTATGTCTTGGCCACAATATTTATTCACTTATAAGGCCTTTTGCATTTTGGCTTTTTCTATTTTCAAAGGCAGAACTACACAATATCATTCACATGCATTAAGCCAAATGGATCTGTCCAATACGGCTACAAAGTGTCTAGTCAGTCTACAGTGAAGCAGACAATGGCTGTTGACTGAGGCAGTATGAGGGTGGATCCAGTAGTGGAAACATCCATTAACAGTTTAGATGCATCCTTGTAAATGTTGGCAACACTGCGCCGACGCGAACTCTTTGAGTATTTGCTGCAATAAATAATTATAAAAAGCGTTGGTATTAAGCTGTTTTTAAACGTTTACAGTTGTTATAAATATAATCTAAGTGTTGTTAAATTAGTGGAAGTGTTAGTGAAGTATAAAATAAGATTAAATGGGGTAAGAAGCGTATTATTCTTCTCGCACCTGTAGCACAAATCCTAGGCCTAATTTCACGCGTGTGAATCGTAAGTAAACAGTAAATTAAACATTTCCAGTTGGTATAAATGTAAGTGTTATTACATTAGTGGAAGTGTTAGTGAAGTGTTAAATAAGATTAAACGGGGTAAGAAGTTTATTTTCCTTCTCTCGCCTATAGCACGGATTTTAGGCTTAATTTCACGCACGCCTATCAAAAGTAAACAGTGACTTAAACTTATATGTAATCACCAGTTTTTTTTATTCAGTACTCTTTCAAATTATTTATATCTGTCTGAATAGTTTTGGTCAGTACTTGAATCAGTTTATACGATTTCTGTTTTTACCATGAGTGAGAAGTGTGTGACATGCCGTAGGATCGTTAGTTCCAGGGTGTGGTGTGATGGGTGCTCTAGTTTCTTTCATTGGGGTGAATGTAGTGGTGTGGGAAATGGGGACATTAATGAGACTCACCAGTGGTATTGTAGGATTTGCAGTAGAGATTGGAAAATACTGGAACAGAAAGGGAAAATTGCAGCACTTCAAGCTGACTTAGACAAGGCAAGGGAGGATCTGGACAGGTTAAAGAGGGAGAAGGGTGAACAGAGGTGGGAAGTGGCAACAGGTAATAGGGGGAACAGGCAAAGGAGAGCATCGGACAGCTTTGTCATAAATCTTGAAAATAGATTTGACCTGTTGCTTTAGTCAGAATCAGATGAGCCTCATGTAACTGAAGCTGTAGAAAGAGCACAACAAGCTTTCAAGGACTTGAAAAAGGTAGGGAAATTTGTAAATAGAAAGAAAGTTTTGTTGTTAGGTAGCACCTATGGTAGAGGTGTTGGCCAACCAGTGCAGGAAAATCTAGGTCCGGAGTACCAGGTCACAAACTTTTTCAAGCCTAGTGCAGATCTGGGTCAGGTAACAGAGGAGGATGCTGTGGTTATGGTGGGTGGTCCGGGAAATAGCATTGACAGACACTCTGAATATTCCATAGAGAGTGACCTGGTGAAGATAGCATCAGCAATGAAGCATACGAGTGAGGGATTTGTGTCTGTGTTGAGATGCCATGATCAGCCTCATCTGAACTCTTCTGTCGGGAGAGTGAACTTGGAGTAGGAGTGGCTGCTTAGGACAGATATAGGTGTGGGAGTGACAAGTCGATAGTCGACAGGACACTGAAACATTCTCTTTGTGAGTGAGGTTCTTTGGAGGAAACAACCAGTGTTCATTTCCCGCGTTAACGTACGTATGTATTGTGTCTATGCGGTACAATAAAGGTGGTTATGCACAGTATAAAATCCACGCAAGTGTTTTCCTTTATGTAGTGAAGTTACCCCTACATAAGTGGTGACCCCGTAACTAAGTGTTGTGACAGTAGGCAAGTTTCTTTAGATATTTTCCGCGACGTCTCATATCGACATGTCTTCTGCACAGGACCTCTTCCGCGACATCGACGGCATCATCCAGAATATCAAGAAGGAGCTCGACACAATGCAGCAAACCCCGCAGTTCACAGTGCCGCGGATTCCTACATCTCATACCGACTTCGGCCAGGATGTTACGTTTCCAACCGCGCCGCGTGTGCCGGCGGTTCCCGCGTCGCTGCCACAGGATAGTGCCTCACTCCCATGAGTTTCACACTATCCATTCATCGGTTATCGTGGCCCACCCGTGTCGTGGTTACAAATTCGGCCCCCACCTTTCATTCCCGAAGGCCTGGAAATTTGGTTCGCTATTATGGAGAACATTTTCGTGCAGCAACAAACAGTCAACGATTTTGAACAGTTCACACTAGTGATATGCAACCTGGACCAACGTGCATCGTCAGTGGTATCGGATATAATTATGCAACCTCCACCACAAGAAGCCTATGCCACACTCAAGATGGTGTTAATTTCACGTTGCACAAAACCTGTGGACCAGCGGATAACACAGCTCCTGTACCACGAGAAACGCGGTGACAGGTCACCTTCAGACTTTTACCGACATTTACGTGCTACAGTGGACACTTCCGTGTTCTCAGATACATTACTTGTCCACATCTGGCGACAGCAGTTACCTCTGCAGGTGTGCTAAACCTTAATTGCTTACGAGGGCTGGCCATTAAGCGAGTTGCTGCAAGTGGCTGATAGAGCCCACTCCCTGCTCGACTCGCGCGCCACAGTGGCCGCCGCCGCAACCACCTCAGCCGCCGACACCAGCCGAGCACGGCACTTCCACCCTTTGGTTGAGGGCAGGCAATTCACCATATACACCGACCATTAACCTCTCGTGGCAGGTTTCTACAAAACCAGCGATTCATGTTCCCCCCGGCAGGCCCGCCATATCGAGTTTATATGCCAGTTTTCAACAGACGTGCATTACATCCATGGTGCTGACAACATTGTCGCAGACTATTTCTCATGCATTAACAGGATAAGTCCAATGTTGGATTATTCTGAATTGGCAAGGGCACAGGCTTCAGATGCGCAGCTGCAGTCCTTGTTGGTGGACCCATCCACTGGCCTACGTTTACAACTTGTGGACACCCCCTGCAGCCCATTTAAGGTATGGTGCGACACCTCCATGGTTAGACCATGCCCATACATCACCTGCCAGTTCCGACGAAATGTATTCGACAGCATTCACAACCTGGCACACCCGGGAACCAATGCCTCAGTGAAATTAGTGACGGACCGTTTTGTGTGGCCTTCAATCAAGAAAGATACACGGGAGTGGGCCCGCAGCTGCTATCAGTGTCAATGTAGCAAAGTGGGACGCCATGTTCATGCTCCAGTAGGACAATTCCCAACGCCAACAGCACGTTTTTGGCATGTAGACATTGACTTGGTTGGACCCCTCCCCCCTTCGTAATGTTACAGGTACTTGTTCACGGCAGTGGATCGTTGCACGCGGTGGGCAGAGGCCACACCAATCAGAGACATTTCTGCAGAGACTACGGCACGGGCATTCTTGGAAACTTGGGTAGCTCGTTTTGGGCGCCCATTATTCGTTACCACTGACCAAGTACGCCAATTCGAGTCGACACTGTTCCAACAACTGTCGAAACTCTGCGGCTTCCAACGAAATCGGACAACTAGCTACCACCCGGCCAGCAACGGTTTGGTAGAAAGGTGGCACCGAATGTTAAAGGCTGCCCTGATGTGGCACGAGGACTCATGGACTCAAGTGTTGCCATTGGTTTTGCTGGGGTTACGGACCGCATTAAAAACGGACATCAGTTGTTCCTCAGCAGAGTTGGTATATGGAGAACCACTACGTGTTCCAGCAGAATTCCTTGCACCAGTTCCTCTCCCAGATGAGTCACAACTACCCCACCTCTGGCAACAAATGAGGAAGCAGGCAGAGACGCTACGTGCAGCCCCAACGTCTCAGCATGGCACGCATCCAGTGTTTTGTACACCAGTCCCTCGATACTCGTTCCCATATCATGCTCCGCACAGACCTGGTACGTCATTCGTTACAGCCACCGTACACTGGACCGTACTGAGTGCTAGGACAGGGCACACACACAATGGACATCCTCCTCCAGGGAAAGTCGACCAAGGTTTCCATGGAGCGGGTAAAACCTGCTTGGACAATAGTAGCACCGACTGCAGTCTCACAGACAACTTCAGACACAACTCGCAATGAACCCACACCTCCCGCAGAGCCAGACAGCTGTGACCCACTGGAGCTCCACACCAGTGGACCTAATGCAGCAGCGGAACCAGCAAGCAGCACCCACACCCGCACTATCCGCACTCGGGCAGGCCGAGAGGTGAAGTTTAAGTACCCCACCATACCGGGTGCTCCGCACTTCAAGAGGGGGGTGGGGGGACTGTGTGGAGTGACAAGTCGATAGTCGACAGGACACTGAAACATTCTTTTTGCGTGTGAGGTTCTTTGGAGGAAACAGTGTGTTCATTTCCCGCGTTGACGTATGTATGTATTGTGTTTGTGCGGTACAATAAAGGTGGTTATGCACAGTATAAAATCCACACAAGTGTTTTCCTTTATGTAGTGAAGTTACTCCTACATAGGGTCCCATATTGGTTTGATTCCTGTGGATGCTATCAATAGGTGGGACTACACTAGGCATGGCCTTCACCTCAATAGGAAAGGGAAGGGAAAACTGTCTGGATTGATTGCAGAAAACTTAAGGGGGGACACTGTCACAAGTGGTAAAATACCAGCAGTCATACGTGTCAGACGGATAGGATAGGGAAGGGGGAAAGAAAACGAGTTTTAAGAGAGACTGGCAGACACACTCAGTTTGAGAAAACAGATGAACTGGAGTCAGATTTTAGCATACAGCCTCCATTTAAACAATGTTTAACAGCAAGTAATCAGAAACTGCCAGTTCATCTTCGCCAAAGCAGTTATAATCCCATTAGTATGCAGTATCAGTTATCTTTATTACACCAGAACATTCCGGGACTCAGAAATAAAGTTGCTGAACTACTCACTTGTATTGATTAAATGAATTCATCTAACCAAATTGACATAATCTGCCTCTTTGAACATCAAGTGACAACTGGTATAGATATGTTAGACATTTCAGGATTTAAGCTAGCTTCCTACTTCTGCAGAGTAGATATAGATGGAGGAGGAGTTGCCACATTTATTAACAACTGCCATAAATTCAAGAACATTGACATTAATAAATTTTGTTTAGAGCAGCATCTAGAAGCATGTGCAACAGAAGTAGAGTTCATAACAGATCCTATATAATAGTAACTATTTAGCGAGCACCTACGGCAAATTATAATCTATTCATAAATCATCAAGAAGCTCTTTTCGGTTATTTAACAGGAAGAAACAAAGAAATTTTGATTGCTGGTGACTTAAATACAGATTTTCTAATGCAATCTTCCAGTAAACATTTACTGCAGTTAGTAATGTTGTCTTTCAATCTAACTAACACTGTAAACTGGCCAACTAGGATCACTAAATCCTCAAGGACAGCCATTGATAACATTTTTATAGACAAATCAAAGGAACAAAATCATATCATAAAACCAGTAATAAATGGACTATCAGATCATGACATGCAGCTCCTTGTTTTAGATGTAAATTCTAAGCAGATTATCAAGACTGCTAAATCTGAGTACAGGAGAGTAATCAATCAACCAAAAAGACATGAACTGGAAAGATGTTTATAGTGCTCATGACATGAATGAAAAATATAACACATTCATGAACAATGTCAGTACCATGTTTGAAAACTGTTTTACCTTAAGAGTTACTCAAATTAAACAGAAGTCTATAATAAAACCATGGATTACACAAGGAATAAAGATTTCCTGTAAGACAAAAAGGAAAATGTATCTGTCGACCAAGAATAGCTCCAATGTTGATGATTTAGCTAAATACAAGGAATACTGCAAAATATTAAAAAAAGTAATTCAGACATCTAAACAAATGCACTATGAGAAGAAGATAGCAATGGCAGAAAACAAAATAAAAACAATATGGGATATAGTGAAAGAGGAGACCGGTAGAACCAGAATGGAACAAGAGCAAATAGCATTAAGGGTAGATGACACATTAGTAACTGATGGGCATAGTGTGGCAAATCTATTTAACAAGTTCTTTATATCTGTTACTGATAGAATGGGATTGTCAGGATCAGTAAATAATGCCCTTGAATATCTGAAACTAGCCTTTACAAATAGCTTCAGGTACATGAATATGTCACTCACTTCACCAAAAGAAATAACTTCCACAATAAAATCTTTAAAAACAAAGCCTTCTAGTGGTTACGATGAAATATCAACAAAGTTAATTAAGGCATGTTCTTGTGAGTTTAGTACAATTCTAAGTTACTTGCGTAACCAGTCAATTATAACTGGGACATTTCTTGACTGGCTAAAATATGTAGATGTTAAGCCACTATTCAAGAAAGGGGATAAAGAGATACCATCAAACTACAGACTGATTTTTCTTTTCCCAGCATTCTCAAAATTTTTAGAAAAAGTAATGTACAGGCAGCTTCTCAACCATCTGACCACAAATAACATATTATCAAGAACACAGTTTGGATTTCTGAAGGGTTCTGATATCGAGAAGTCTATTTACACCTACAGTGAAAATGTACTTAATTCATTAAATAACAAATTACAAGCAGCAGGTATTTTCTGTGATTTGTCAAAGGCATTTGATTGTGTAAACCACAACATCCTTTTAAATAAATTAGAATTCTATGGTGTCATGGGCAGTGCTGCAAAATGGTTCAAGTCATGCCTAGCTAACAGGAAACAAAGGGTGTCAGTGCAAGCGACTAGTGAATTAAGTCATCAGTCATCATCAGACTGGGAAGAAATTACATGTGGTGTCCCACAAGGATCCATCTTAGGACTATTGCTTTTTCTTGTGTACATTAATGATCTCTCATCAGTTTCACTGCCAGAAGCAGAGTTCGTTTTGTTTGCAGATGACACAAGTATTGCAATAAATAGTATGTCGAGTGTAGTTCTAGAAAGATCTGCTAATGATATGTTCATGGATATTAATAAATGGTTTAAAGCAAACTCACTGACATTAACCTTCGAAAAGACTCACTATATGCAATTCAGAACCTGTAAGAGGTTTCCACCCAGCATATGCATAAATTATGAAGAAGAGCAGACGGAAGAGGTTGAAAGTCTTAAATTCCTGGGATTACAACTAGATAATAAATTCAGTTGGGAGGAGCACACCACAGAACTGCAGAAACGCCTTAACAAATCTGTATTTGCAATTTGAGTGTTAGCTGACATAGGCGACATAAAAATGACAAAGCTTGCATACTTTGCCTACTTTCATTCCGTAATGTCATATGGTACAATATTTTGGGGTAACGCTTCAAGTCAAACAAAAGTTTTCAGAGTCCATAAGTGTGTAATACGTATTATTTGTGGAGTAAATTCATGGACGTCCTGTAGAAATCTCTTCATGGACCTGGATATACTAACTACTGCCTTTCAGTATATTTACTCCTTAATGAAATTCATCTTAAATAATATATCTCTTTTTCCAACAAACAGCTCAGTTGATACATACAATAACAGGATTAAAAATGATCTGCACAAGGACTTAAAAGCACCTACTTTAGTTCAAAAAGGGGTCCACTACTCAGGAACACTCATCTTCAATAATTTGCCAGCAAACATAAAAAATTTAGTTACAAATAAAGATCAGTTTGAAAAGAGCCTGAAAGACTTACTAGTGGCCAACTCCTTCTACTCCACTGACAAATTTTTAATAGAAACAAATTATGTATTGTATATATTCTTACTATATTGTTGTTTCAGCTTTATATATAAAAAAAGGAAAAAAAAGACATGTCCCACATCCACAAGGATCTCCTCAGCACAGATCTATCCAATGAAAAACTAATCTAAATGAACAAGAAGAGCCGGCCAAAGTGGCCGTGCGGTTAAAGGCGCTGCAGTCTGGAACCGCAAGACCACTACGGTCGCAGGTTCGAATCCTGCCTCGGGCATGGATGTTTGTGATGTCCTTAGGTTAGTTAGGTTTAACTAGTTCTAAGTTCTAGGGGACTAATAACCTCAGCAGTTGAGTCCCATAGTGCTCAGAGCCATTTGAACCGTTTTTGAACAAGAAGAGAGCAGATTCCGAGGGCTTTTTAAGTATTAGCATTCTTTTACAAGTGCTTGGAATAAATAATATATACATTTATTATTATGAATATATACATTTATTATTATGCATGAAAATGTTAATTTTGTGGCCTATTTTAGCTTCTCAGATAACAGACTGTAATTATGAAGACTAAATAAATATGTTGAACATCTATCCTTCCTTTCCTCATTGGACAGCATGCCGTTTTCAAACTATTTGCTCATTTAAAACCCATGTTTCCCTTTTGTTTGTTACTACTGGCAATATATACTGGTCACAGATTTCCCTTTTAATGTACATTGGAAAGATACTAATGAATACAGTATTTAGTTAACTAGAAGCCATATTGCTCCCCTGCTTATTTCTTTACCTGTCCAGTATTATCTTTCTTACACTATATTCATCTGTTTCACTTGTTTTGAGTTTTTGTGATATTCAAATGTATTTTTGTGTATGTTCACAAAGTTTTTATCCTCTACTATGGATGCTTGCTCCTTCCATCTGTACCAGTACAGAAAACTTTTCAGTCCAGAAAACTTTCCCTATCCATAACCACAACCCAGTCCCATATACTGTTCCTCCAATGTTTGTTCACTCATGGAATTTCCCCCAAACTGCCTGACCATCAAATTACCCACCTCTGACTGTGGCAAGATCCTCTATCTGTTCAGATTCTACCAGTCCATAGCCCTGAACAATCTAGTCTTGGAAAGCCATATAAATCAGGCCAAAACCTCCCACCATCTGAAAACTGATCCCAACCTTACAATCCTATCTGCCAACAAAGGCAAACCTGTTGGAGGGACTCTTCCAGCTGTCAGATATGTTCCCCTATAAAACCTCCCAAAATGACCCCATTACAGCAGCATCAACAGTCCCTCATCAAATGCCTAGGTCCATCCAAGAACCCTCCCCTGAGTGTGTTTCCTCCCCGCCCCCACCACTCCCCATCTTCAGTCCTCTACATGCTTCCTACAGTACATAAATCCAACCACCCAAAATCCTCAATTGTGGCCAGTTACTGTGCCCCAATGAGAGAATCTCAGCCCTTGTGAACCAACACCTCCAGTCTATTATCCATAACCTGCCCTTCTATATAGAAGACACCAACCACTTCTCCAGCAACTCTCCACAGTACCTGTTCCTTCAACATCCAGCACCCTGTTCATTACTGACATTGCACCTCTCTCTACACTAACATCCCCAATGCCCATAGCCTTGCCACTATTGAACACTACCTTTCCTAATGTCCAATTGACTCTGAACATACAACCTCCTTCCTGGTCACCATCACCTATTATATCCTCATCCATGATTACTCCTCCATTGAAGGCATCACCTACATAGAAATCTGTGGCACAGCAGTGGACACCCACATGGCACCATTCTATGCCAATCTATTTGTGGGTGATATAGAAGAATATTTCCAAACCACCCAGAATCCCCAACCCTTATGTGGTTCATATTCATTAATGACGTCTTCAGAATCTGAAATGAGGGTAAGGACACCCTATCCACATACCTCCAGAACTTCAACACCTTCTCCCCTATTCGCTTCACTTGATCCTCCTCAGCGCAACAAGCTACCTTTTTCAATCTTGGCCTCCAATTCAAAGACAGTACTGATGTAAGTACCTTTGTCCACATCAGACCCACCAACCAACCAACAATACCTCCACTCCAAGAGCTGCCACCCATTCCACACTAAGAAGTCTCTTCCATACAGCTAAACCACTCATGGTCATTGTATCTGTAGTGGCAAACAATCCTTCTCCAAATATGATATAGTATCACTTCATAACCTGAACTGTCACTTTTGCCTGCGGGAGTGCAGCTTTGTAAATAATATTATTGGCTTGTTAGTGTTCAGTGATTTTTAACACGCTTGTGTACTCTGTGACTTTACTAACAATTTTTTTCTCAGATTGTAGGCTTGACTACGGAAGGACGTATTTTCAGAGGAGGTGTAATTCTATCGTTAAAATGGAAATGACAGCTGCCACTGCTGTGAGATATACGAAAAGATTAATTTTTGTCTGTATACACACCCATCTTAAAAGGTAAAATTTTTCTCATTTTTGAAGTGAATATTATGCTCATCTTTCCTCTCCTAGTAATTACGATACAAAGTGCAAGCAAGCATAAGACTTAGGATTTTGAATGCTATGTAATACTGTGTGATCCCTGTTTAATATCATGATCTCTTGGAATGAACAGATTCTTTTTGTGAAAAGCGAAAATTTGTGAAACTTTACCTACCTACACAGAGTATCACAGTTGTTCAGAATCATATCCATCTGACTCGCTCTTCAATAACAATGTCAAACATTTTTCAGAGCAATATTATGATGCGGATCTTGAAAAGCTGTTTCTTACACTGGCTGCTAAGAACAACAATCTTGAGTGTGCTCCATTGCACTCCGGAGAAAAGTGAAAAATTAATAATTTACCCTTTTCAGCCAAGAAGACAGTAATTAAGACCCACAGCACTTATTATTTTATTTTTGATGAAAAGGTCAGTTTCAATTTTCACATTAAAAAGTAACACCAAAGGACAGATTTATTTAAATCATTTAATACTAGGGAGGAAAGAGGACCTAGTAAGAGTAGAGAACAGTAATTACAATTAATTTTGTAGTGGAAAGATTTGAGGCTACCTGTCTGTTTGTTCTTTTTACTCTTCTCAGGAATACTTAATAATTTTTCTAGTGGCCAAGGGAATGCCATTAGAATGCAAAGGGTCTCACTGAAGCCTTTGCAGGCTGTTATTACCTTCCCAACCTTGTCCAGAAACAGAACTTCCACATTTTGTACCCCCAGTCATCTACCATCCATCATATACCCACCATCCAACCACAAGAAACCACCCTTCTCATGATTCAAAGTCTGGATCAACTGAATCAGTACAACCTAGGACTGGAATAACTGAACCACATTCTTCCCCAGGGATTTCATCCACCTCTAACCATGCTCAGGAATGAGAAATATTCCACCCACCCTTTCCACAGTGGTATTTTGCTGACCACTTAACATACACAATATTCTTGTCCACCTCTATTCTAAACCTGCACTCAACCCCTCACCCCCTGCAATAGAACTTCCCCAGAAACCATGGGTTGTGCAATTGATGGGACGGCTTGCGTGCCACAGCAATATAGATAGATGTACCATAAGTGCAACCACAGTGGAGGGGTATCTGTTGAGAGGCCAGACAAGTGTGTGGTTTCTGAAGAGGTACAGTAGCCTTTCCAGTAGTTACAGGGGCAATAGTCTGGGTGATTGACTGGCCTGGCCTTGTAACATCAGCCAAAATGGCCTTGATATGCTGTGAACAGCTGAAAGCAAGGGCAAACTACAACATAATTTTTCCTGGGGGCATGCAGCTCCACTGTATGGTTGGATGATGGGCTATCTGCATGGGTAAAATATTCTGGAGGTAAAATTAGTCCCCCATTCAGATCCCCCTAGGGGGTTAGGTGGGGAACGGCAGGGAGGGGGATACTCAGGAAGACATCATCAGGAGAAACAAACCTGGTGTTTGACAGAGTGGAGTGTGGATTGTTACATCCCTTAATTAGGCAGGCAGGTTAGAAAATTGAAAAAAGGGAAATAGATATGTTGAAGGTAGATATGGTGGGAATCAATGAAGTTAGGCGGCAGGAGGAACAAGACTTCTGGTCAGGTGAATACAGGGTTATAAATACAAAATCAAATAGGGGTAATGCATGAGTAGATTTAATAATGAATAAGAAACTAGCAATGTGAGTAAGCTACTATGAACAGCATAGTGAACACAGTATCATAGCACAGACAGACATGAAGCTGACACCCACCATAGTAGTACAAGTTTGCACACAACTAGCTCTGCAGATGATGAAAAGATTGAAGAAATAGCAGGAAAAGGAAGAGAAGCATAAATAGTAGGTGAATATGGACTGAGCAAAAGAAATTAAAGAGGAAGCCACCTGGTAGAATTTTGCAGAGAGCATAATTTAATCACTGATAACAGTTTAAGAATCATGAAAGAAGATTGTATGCATGGAAGAGATCTGGAGACATTGGAAAGTTCCAGATTGATTATATAATGGTAAGACAGAGAATTTGTAATCAGATTTTAACTAGTAAAACATTTCAATGGGCAGATGTGGACTCTGAGTGCAAGACATCGGTTATGAACTGAAGACATTACAAAAATGTAGGAAATTAAAGTAATGGGACCTGTATAAGTTGAAAGATCAGGAAGTTATTGAGAGTTTCAGTGCAAACATCAGCGAATGATTGATTAGAACATAGGAAAGGAATACAATAGAAGACAAATGCATAGCTTTGGGAGATGAAATAGTGAAGCCAGAAAAGGATCAAACAGGTAAAAATGCAGGGCCTAATAGAAATCCTTGGATAAAAAGGTGATATTGAAATTAAGTGATGAAAGCAGAAAATATAAAACTGAGGCAAATGAAGCAGGTAAAAGGGAATACAAACGTCTGAAAAATGAGACTGACAGGAAGTGCAAAATGGCTAAGTAGGAATGGCTAAAACATCTGCAAGGGTTTAGAAGCAGGTTTCACTAGGGGAAAGAAGGATGCCACCTGCAGGGAAATTAAAGAGGCCTTTGGAGAAAAGAGAAGAAGCTGTACGAATATCACATGCCAGATGGAAAACCAGTGCGACACAAAGAAGGGAAGAGTGGAAGGAGTATATAGAAGGTCTATACAATATTATAGAAATGGAAGAGGACATAGATGAAGACGATATGGGAGATACGATTCTGCGATAAGGATTTGACAGAGCACTGAAAAGTCATAAGTCAAAAAATGGCCTCTGGAGTTGATGATATTCTGTCAGAACTATTGATAACCTCGGGAGACCCAGCCGTGACAAAACTCTTCCATCTGGTGTGCAAGATGTATGAGACAGGTGAAACACCCTCAAACTTAAAAAAGAATGCAATAATTCCAATTACAAAGAAATGAGGTGCTGACAGGTGTGGAAGTTACCAAACTATCAGCTTAATAAGTCATGAATGCAAAATACTCACACGAATTCTTTACAAAAGAATGAACAAACTGGTGGACACCACCCTCAGAGAAGATCGGTTTGGATTCCAGAGAAATGTAGGAACATGTGAGGCAACACCGATCATAAGACTTCTCTTAGAAGATAGGTCAAGGTAAGGTAGGTCTACAGTTGTAGCATTTGTTGACTTAGAGGAAGCCTTTGACAATGTTGACTGGAATACTTTCTCTGAAATTCTGAAGATAGCAGTGGTAAAATACAAGGACTGAAAGGCTCTTTACAACTTGTACAGAAACCAGACAGCAGCTATAAGACTTAAGGGGTATGAAAGGGAAGCAGTGGTTGAGACAAGTGAGACAGAGGTTGTAGTTTATCCCCAATGTTATTCAATCTGTATATTGAGCAAGCAGTAAAGGAGCTTTTGGAGTAGGAGTTAAAGGTCAGGGAGAAGAAATAAAAAGTTTCAGGTTTGCTGATGACATTGTAATTTTGTCAGAGACAGCAAAGGACTTGGAAGAGCTGTCGAACAGAATGGACAGTATGTTGAAAAGAGGATACAGACTGAATGTCAACAAAAGCAAAATAAGGATAATGGAATGTAGTCAAATTAAATCAGGTGATACTCAGGGAATTAGATTAGGAAACAAGGCATTGAAACTAGTATATGAATTTTGCTATTTGGGTACCAGAATAACTAACAG
Organism: Schistocerca serialis cubense; assembly: GCF_023864345.2. Taxonomy (NCBI): domain Eukaryota; kingdom Metazoa; phylum Arthropoda; class Insecta; order Orthoptera; family Acrididae; genus Schistocerca; species Schistocerca serialis. The sequence goes on from NC_064642.1 coordinate 1,378,850, forward strand.
TTTAGACAAGAAGAGAATACAAGCTTTGTAAATGTAGTGCTACAGAAGAATGCTGAAGATTAGATGGGTAGATCAAACAGCAAATGATGAGGTACTCAATAGAATTGGGGAGAAAATAAATTTGTAGCACAACCTGACAACAATAAGGGAGTAGTTGACAGGACACATCCTGAGACATCACCAGTTTAGTATTGGAGGGACGTATGGGGGGGTAAAAGTCATAGACGTAGTCCAAGGGATGAATACAGTAAGCAGATTCAGAAGAATGTAAGTTGCAGTGGCTATTCCGAGATGAAGAGGCTTCCACAGGATAAATTAGTATGGAGAGCTGCATCGAATCAGTCTTTGGACTGGAGACTACAACACAACAGAACTAGAAGCAAGACCTAGCCAATATATTGTTCCACTTACTCTAGCCCTGTTACAGGCATCTCTTACGCCATCATCAAAGCCGGGGACACCTGTGAAAACAGTAATTTGATCTACCATCTCAGCTGCAACCACTGTGCTGCATTCTACATGGCCATGAACACTAATAAGTTGTCTGTCTGTACAAATGGTGACTGCCAAACTGTGGCCAAGAGATAGCTGTGCCACAGCCTGTGTCATTTGGATTCTTTCCACCAATACCAGCTTTTCTGAATCACACTGATGGAAATTCCCTGCAACATAATCTTCACACCTGTAACCCCTGGCCTCAAACTTCGTGAGTCCGTTTCTTCCACCTGCCCCTTTACTTCCCCAATCCCAATGCAGTGTTACACAGGCCTTCTAGTACACCAATCCACTAGTCTTGCACAGCCGTTTCCCCTTCTCCCCCACTGTTGCTCACCTCAGACATCATGTAATTACATAGATAAAAAAAATCTACTCACAAAGCAGCAGCAGGATAACACACATATAAAAGGTATTAAAGTTTGCAAGCTTTCAGAGCCAGTGGCTCCTTCTCTGGCAGAAGAGTTGAAGGGGAAGGAAGAGGAGTGAAGGAAAGGAACTGGTGAGATTTAGGAAAAGAGGTAGAGTTCAGAAAAGTTGCCCAGAACTCTGGGTCGGGGGGGGGGGGGACTTACCAGACTGGATGAGAGGGAGAGACCCAGGATTTTGGGCAACTATTTCAAATTCTACGCATTTCCCTAAACCCCACTAGTCCTTTCCCTTCATCCCTCTTCCTTCCTCTTCAACCCTTTTGGCAGAAGAAGGAGCCACTGACTCCAAAAGCTTTCAAACTTTAATACCTTTGTTACGTGTGTTCTCCTGCCACTGCTTGGTGAGTAGATTTTTTATCTATTCGATTACATTACATTTTCAAAAACTGATTATTTTCATTGATATATTCAGCTCATATGCAGCTGCAGTTGGGTGTTAGCACCTGGAGACAACAGTGACTATGTGTGTGTGAGTTGTGTGCATTTGTGTCCTTTGTTTTGTCTGCATCTGATGAAAGGCTGCCTCCTCCCTTCTAGCTCAGATCAGCTGCCCCCAGGTCAGATCCCTTCTAGTTCTTGATCAGTAGAAGAAATAGTCAGTTATTAATGTTTGAAGTATTCCTTTGCTGTTGACCCATCCCATCTCAAATATATGCAAAAAGTGCACACCATGATGTAAATATATGACACAGAACTTTAAAAGCAAATGTACAAATACTAGATGGATACAGAGAAGTACTGAGTAATCAGATGTTTACTTCCAAAGTCCTGTGTTGTATATTTACTTTCATGGCATGCACTACACATCTTAAGTAATGCCTAATGCAACGTGGTGGCTTAAACTATTTTAGCCCTTCATCTGTGGAGATCGTCTAAGACCAAAACTGGTAGAATTTGGGTAAAAAAAAACAGCTGATGATTCACATATGCATTTTATACTGAGAAGTTACACTAAGTTACATGTTTAAATTCTTTTAATAAACTTCCAAAATCTGATCAGTCATATATTACAACATATTTTAAGTTAAGATGCATTATTACTTATTAGAACACCTGTTCTGCAAGGTTTCACAATATATTGGAATAAGAAAATTTGATATTCATTTCTAGGAGTACTGATAAAGAAGTAGCACAACATTTTATGGTTTTCTGTAAAAATACTCCTCTTATCAACTGTATCTATAAATGAGACCTATTCCACTGTAAATGGTTAATAAATAATCTTGAACAGCATTAATTTCATTGTTATCACCGTAAAGAAGATCCACCAAGTTGCAGATAGGCTCAACGAAAAGACTATTACACATTATAGCTTTTGGCCAATGCCTTCTTCAGCAAAATGAACACACACACACACACACACACACACACACACACACACACACACACACACACACAGAAATTCAATGACTCATCTTTATGATGAGCAGCAATCCAAACTTTTTCTAATATTAGTGATATTCAAACCTGGTGTTTCCATCGTTAGAAATAATATTTAGACTTTTAAAATTCTTTTTCTTCAGTCTCAACAATAAATTACTTTGACTGGCATATTCTACTACTTGATTTTTTTGTGGTAAAACAATTAACAATTAATTTTTGGTAAGTAAATACCTATGACAGTAATCATCCAGGTAGCAAGGTATGAAGTAACAGCAAGCCATGCAATGCACATAATAAATGTGATGGGATAGAAGCTTTCCCAATGTTTTTGCTGGCAGTTGGGAATTGTCAAAAACAGAATTATTTGTGCTGGTTTCATGATGAAGTTACATACTCTTCCACCTATAAAGAAAAGTAAACAAATAAACCGTCACTGAACTGACAAGATACACTGCTGTTTAGTATTCAAATATTTAAATCAATGCTTCACTTAAAGAGAATGCTTCTTAATAAATTTGAACTTAGGGTGATTCTTTGCACCGTGTACAAACTGTAAAGTTTGATTGATGAGGGGATATGGAACAAAAAGGTCAAATGAACTTATGTCCAGAAATGCATGGTTTCCATGCTAGGAATCATTTACTCAGTCATACATTGTTGCAGGGACTGTACCATGCAATCAACATTACAGTACATGTTGAAAATGGTTTCCATGTGCCTCAACACATGCATGTACACGCCGTAGCATTTTCTGTCTCACACGTTCACACCAGCCAGGCTGCATCTGAACAGAGTCAAATGCAGCATGAATACCCTGCTCCAGTGTCTCCACATCTGGAAGGGGCTCTTCACACATGATACTTTTGAAATGGCCCCCATAACCAGAAATCACATAGATTGAGATCTGGTGAACGAGCAGGCCATGTGACTGGACCCCCTCATCTGATCCATTGACCTGGTAAGACATGTTTGAGATGCGTCTGGACATTAATAGTGAAATGGGTTGGAGTACCATTGTGTAGCAGTCACATAACCCTTCGAATCATCAATGATACTTCTTCCAGCAGGGGAGGCAAACTCATACGCAAGAAACACCTATACTTCTGACCTGTTAGGCAATGTGGAAGGAAGACTGGTCCCAGAATATGGTCGCCAATTATCCCGGCCCACACATTCTGGCTGCACTGGTGCTGATGATTCGCTATCACTATACAATGGGTGTTCTGCATACTATCCCACAGATAACTGCATGCAGATGGCCTCACTGTGAATAGGATGGATCACACAAATCACAGAATTGTGGCTGCCTTGTGAAGAAACCAGTGACAAAACTGCTCTTGATGTGGAAAGTCTGTTTCTAGTAAGCCCTGTACATGCTGTATGTGATAAGGATATTAACAATTGTCATGGGGAATGTTCCACACAGTTGTCTGGCTTACACTGTACTGGTGGGCCAACTGCCTGGTGCTGACACGGCAGATGCCTTCCACAATGTTAATCACATTTTCCTCGAAGTCTAGTGTCCGAACATTTCGGGTACGTCCTTCATGATTTTCTGCTTCCTGAAACAACCCTGCATCAGACAAACAGTGAAACACTGTTGCAAACACTGAATGCTGTGGTGGTTGTTGGTGAGGATAGGTCTCCTGATACAACATTGCTGCCTCCCACCCACTGCCATTTGCCTTTCTGCAAGTAAACACCATGTTAGCAAGCTCTCGATTCAATTATGGAACCACTGCGTACAATGCTGTATCGTATGCATCACAAGGTGAGTCAGGAGGAGAAGTGAGTTGGACACAACATTACCAGCTATCAGGGCAGGAGAGGGCACTAGGGTATGACATATGGGAAACAGTACCACCCTCCAGGAGGAAACAACGCATACTGTAACTGTGGCTGCATATTAAACCCCAGTCTCTGTAACAAAGTATGATTAAATAAGAGTTTGTACACAGTGGAAAAAATCACTCTGTATATACACAAAAAAAACACTTAGTAATTCAAAGTTTCATTGTGTGAGACATTACATTTACCGTATTTACTCGAATCTAAGCCGCACTTTTTTTCCGTTTTTTGTAGTCCAAAAAACCGCCTGCGGCTTAGAATCGAGTGCAAAGTAAGCGGAAGTTCTGAAAAATGTTGGTAGGTGCCGCCACAACTAACTTCTGTCGTCGAATATATGTAGCACTACGCAGGCATGCTTCGCAGGCACAAAGACAAATACTGGCACCAAAACCTCTGCGTCAGTAAATAAATAAAAAAAAGGTGGAGGACGAGCTTTTTTTTCTCCGCCCCGAGTTTCGACCAGTGCATTTTCATACATTATCCAGCGAAGTAAATACAAATTCCGTATTGTTCCTCTTTGAACGTAGCAGCATTTCAATGTACTACGAAAATCCGACTGGCAAGACTGTTTGGGATATTTGTCAATATGGCCAACTCTGCTTTCTGAATTTTTTCCTATCTGTGAGAAGAAATGGTTGATAATAGGAACTTTTATGAATTGTGAATCACATGCAGTATTCTCTTCACCATAAGAATAATACAAATATAAACATTTTGCCATGTATTCTTTCGTGTTTGCTGCTATCTCATTTAAATCCTGTCCGCCTAATAAACTACGAAACTAGAGTGAGACAACAGCAGACGCGGAAGAATATACATACCATGTCATGTTTATATTCGTATTATTCTTATGCCTAATACTGATACAGTCAAAAATGAAGCACGGCAATTGACTAGATTTTTAAATCTAAGATGATTCTAATTTTTGTGCACAATGTAATGTACTAAAGCGGCGCCTGCAAAGATTTTCAAACAGAAAAAAATTTCGTTAAATTCACGTTCAGAACATCTTCTATCATAGGCAGTCTATTATTTGATTCTTGTTGATCATTATCAAAGAAAGCAGCAGTGTAAGTAGCAACGAATAGCAGTCTCATGCCATTGTTTCGCTAATGAGATGATTCCTCTCTCTGTTTTTTTTTAATTGTAAGCGGCGGTAGCGTGCACGAAAGCAAGCCATGCCGCGAGCGGCGACAGTCCGTAAACCCTCATTTTCAGAATGCGACAAACAATGCATGACACAGTACAGTAATGCATTTTCAGCTTTGAGTGACGGAAACACCTATAACAAAGAGAACTGCACTTGTCAGATCAAAGAAAAATAAGCAATCAATTCAAACCAGACGAAGCACGTATAAATACGGACGGAGCGCCTGACGCATAACAACGGCTACCTGGTAAAGCTTAACTGCTAAGCTTACGACTCGAACCAAACTACTACAGCTGTATCATCATTCATTCAACCTAAATTGTGTCTCATATTACAATGGACCAAGTTTGTTTCGATTTGGAAGTGCGGCCTAAAACTTTTCTCTCCCCTTGAATTTCGAGTCTCAGATTTCAGGTGCGGCTTAGATTCGGGAAATTTTTTTTCCCTCGATTTCGTGTCTCATTTTTCAGGTGCGGCTTAGATTCGAGTGCGGCTTAAATTTGAGTAAATACGGTAGGTGCACAGGATATAACATTTCTACTGTGAAGGTTTGGTCTTACCAACTAAATTTTATATACCTGGATGGAGAACTCGTCATCAAATGGAGAACTCGTGTTTTGAAGTGAAGAGGAAAAATTCCAGAACAATGATACCAATTTACACATAATAAAAGATCCTCATCACATTGTACACATGATGTTTCATTTCTTTGAGCAAACGGGATAAACATTTTTCATCAAAAACTACTACTGACTCTCTTTATGTTATAATCGCCTCTCCTGATTGGTGAACGCATATCTCTTAAGTTACGGTATATTCACCTTTTAAAAAGTAAGTAATATATGAAGAGCTGGGCTAGTATGCACATGTTCCACATCCTGGAGGACCTCCTCACTACGGATCAATTGGAATGAAAGTAAATCTAATCTAATCTAATCTAATCTAAAGTGATGTAATTTGTACAAACAGCTGCATTGAAATGTGTTCTCTCTCATCTGAAATGTTGTTAGTAATACATTCATGTAATCATTCAATCATACATGATGGTCCATAAATGTCATCATAACAGGGAACTTAAGAGGTGTGAAAAAATTCAGTCAGTACAACAACAGGCAGAAGCAGCCATTACAGACCACTCCTGTGATATATAGACTACTAACAAGTAATGTTAATTGACTCATATTGTTATTTATAGGAATTGCTTCTAAATTATTTTTCTTATTTTTTTAATGTGTTTTAAAATTCATCTAAGGGGCCAATGCTGAAGAGTTCACTCTGTAAAACTGAATTGGGATTTCATCTGGGCTGGTGACTTATTTATTCTCAACTCTTTCAGTTGCTTCTCTAAGCCAGGGATGCTTATTTCTATGCCCTCTATGCAGAAGTACGTGTAACAGTCAAATGACAGTATGTCTGCACAGTCCTCCTGAGTAAATGATTTCTTAAATGTGAAATTTAAAACTTCTGCTTTCTTTTTGCTGTCTTTTGTAGCCACACCAGCCTGGTCAATGAGTACTTTCGGCCCGCTTAGCAATTTTATGTAGGACCAAAATTTTCTCAGATTCTCACCAAGAACTTTTGCTAAGGTATGATGATGGTAGTTGTCTTGCTTCACACATCGGTCTTTTTTATAGATGTATGAATTTCTACAAACTTTTGCCTGTTGCAATTTCTGCATTGTTTTTTGACCCAAAAGTGCAACAATCTCTACTTGCTCAGCATTTTTCGAATTTTGTTATTAAACCACAGTGAGTGTTTTCCATCCTTAATGCAGTTACTCAGCACGTACTTCTCCAGAGCATGATTTACAATCTGTTTAAACTTTGCCCATTATTCTTCTACATACATCATACTGGAATTAAATGATGTCCATTCATTGTGTAAGTATGATGTTACCAACTGCTTATCTGCTCTTTCCAGCACAAGCACTCTCCTAACCTTGATGGACTTATTAATTTTAGTTACTGTTGCCACCAGGATTACTAATCTCTGTCTATATGTTGACACTGATGATAAGGTCTGGCCTGGTTGAAGGTACAGGAACTGTGTGTGGGCTGTCAAACTAGCTGCTCAAGATGGTTTTTGGGAAATTTTTTCAAACTATTTCACAAGACCATATGTTTGTACCACCTCCAATGAATCCACAGCCGTCCCAGTCTATACTCGGTAAGTTAAAGTCACCTACAACTAATATTGCATGGTCAGGGTATTTCCATGTGACTGAGTGTAGTGTAGACTTTCTTTGAGAGCTTTCACAACTGTTCAGCAGAATCATGTGGTCAACAGAAACATCCGGTCATTCATTTGAGGTACCTAGGACCATTAATTATGTCCAGATAACTTCACCTGATTTTGACCTCAAGAGACACAATATTTATGTCAGCTGCAAAACACACTCCCCTTCTTGTGCCATCTCAACAGTTTTTTCAATATACTTTCCACACCTCACTAAATATTATGGAGTTTTGTACTTTTATTTCATCCAGTTTTTGGTTCCAAGAATAATTTGAACATGATGACTTTCACGGAGGTCATAAATTAAGGAACTTTGTCACATATGCTTTGGCAACTTACTGTTAAAATTTTGATGCTGGAAGTGTCTTTTGTTTGTATGCAGTCTAATTTTGCTCTCTTTGTATGTATTCACAACTATTCATCAGAGGACCTCAAACTACTGCCTAGCTTAAAAATCCCCCGAGTGCATTCCACAGGTCCTCTGCTACTCACTTAGCTGCTTCCTTTGTGCAGTGCAGCTCTGGTCTATCAATGGGAGTCCTATAATTCCCACCATATGACACAGGTCCAGAAATCTGCTGCCAAGACGGTAATAGAATCAACCAAGCCTCTGGCTGAGACCCTCTTCTCAGCTCCAAACCAAAGGACTCTGATCAATTCTAGGAATGATTCTGCAAACTGAGTAAGGCTACCGGTCTTCACCACTTCATCCAGCTGTTCTCTGTATTGGGGATGGCCTCAGAAGCCAAGCGACATGTGTCACCGGTGCTTACATGAGTCACAGTTTGCAGCTGACTGCACCCTGCGCCCTTAAGAAGGCAATGCCTCCTGCAAATCTCGGATGAGGCCCCCAGCAGACATACCGAGCACACATTGGACTTCTATCCAGACCTGGATGCCATTTCCCTAAGGGGCTCCTTAATGTGGCTAACACTGGAACTTCTGATAACCAGCAAACATGCTTCCCATGTTAAGTGCTTGCCCCCTAGATGGAGCTGCAGTCTGTTAGTTGTCCTTTTCATTAACAACAAATACTGTTGGGGAGTAAAGATATTGACGTATATGGGCGGAGGTCCCGTGGTCGCTGAAGAAGTTACAATATGCTCATTTACCAACAGGTTTTTATTTATTTATTGTTATTTATTCATTTATTCCATGTGATCTGATTGTACACAGTGTGTTACAGATGTCGGAAAATATCAGTTAACATTGTTAACATATAGTATCCTAACATATATATTTTAATCTAGATCAACATGTGAAAGTAGTATTACATGCATGAATTATTCAAATTAAAAAGAAAAAAAAATGTTCCCTTTTTCTGTTAAAATGACAGGACTTATATTGTATCGTAAATTATCCTTGGATGGATAAAGAACTAACTAACTCTTAAAGACTTAGAGAGACACATTAAATTCAGTTTCCTCAGTCTGCGATCAGAAATGCTTCTTCCAAAACAGAGTGCATTCTTACTGCAGGACATTCACTCAAGGGTATACACAACAGAGAAGATCCAAAAAGCAGACAGGAAGATAACTGCAATTGCCATACAAGAAAATTTCCAACTTGGAAGAAAAATTAACATTAAATGAAAGCTGCACATTTTGAGATAGTGCACTTTCAGCTCAGCCACAATATTTACATACTGAGTAGATTTACCTTCTGCTGTCTGTTCTGGAAAGTCTGCAAAATGCGCATGTCAGTAACTTTTTTGTTGAACCCACACAATATTACAGACACTAACTTTTTCACACATTACATAGGAGGTATTACTGACATGTTTCAGATAGATTATATAATGGTAAGACAGAGATTTAGGTACCAGGTTTTAAATTGTAGGACATTTCCAGGGGCAGATGTGGACTCTGACCACAATCTGTTGGTTATGAACTGTAGATTAAAACTGAAGAAACTGCAAATAGGTGGGAATTTAAGGAGATGGGACCTGGATAAACTGAAAGAACCAGAGGTTGTAGAGAGGGACCTGGATAAACTGAAAGAACCAGAGGTTGTAGAGAGTTTCAGGGAGAGCATAAGGGAACAATTGACAGGAATGGGGGAAGGAAATACAGTAGAAGAAGAATGGGTAGCTTTGAGAGATGAAATAGTGAAAGCAGCAGAGGATCAAATAGGTAAAAAGACGTGGGCTAGTAGAAACCCTTGGGTAACAGAAGAAATATTGAATTTAATTGATGAAAGGAGAAAATACAAAAATGCAGTAAATGAAGCAGGCAAAAAGGAATACAAACGTCTCAAAAATGAGATCGACAGGAAGTGCAAAATGGCTGAGCAGGCATGGCTAGAGGACAAATGGAAGGATGTAGAGGCTTATCTCACTAGGGGTAAGACAGATACTCCCTACAGGAAAATTAAAGAGATCTTTGGAGAAAAGAGAACCACTTGTATGAATATCAAGAGCTCAGATGGAAACCCAGTTCGAAGCAAAGAAGGGAAAGCAGGAAGGTGGAAGGAGTATACAGAGGGACTATACAAGGGCGATGTACTTGAGGGCAATATTATGGAAATGGAAGAGGATGAAGATGAAGATGAAATGGGAGATATGATATTGCAAGAAGAGTTTGACAGAGCACTGAAAGACCTGAGTCGAAACAAGGCCCCAAGAGTAGACAACATTCCATTGGAACTACTGACGGCCTTGGGAGAGCCAGTCCTAACAAAACTCTACCATCTGGTGAGCAAAATGTATGAGACAGGCGAAATACCCTCAGACTTCAAGAACAATATAATAATTCCAATCCCAAAGAAAGCAGGTGTTGACAGATGCGAATTCTTTACAGACGAGTGGAAAAACTGGTAGAAGCCGACCTTGGGGAAGATCAGTTTGGATTCCGTAGAAATATGGGAACACATGAGGCAATAGTGACCCTATAACTTATCTCAGAAGCTAGACTAACAAAAGGCAAACCTACATTTCTAGCATTTGTAGACTTAGAGAAAGCTTTTGACAATGTTGACTGGAATACTCTCTTTCAAATTCTAAAGGTGGCAGGGGTAAAATACAGGGAGCGAAAGGCTATTAACAATTTGTACAGAAACCAGATGGCAATTATAAGGGTCGAGGGACATGAAAGGGAAGCAGTGGTTGGGAAGGGAGTGAGACAGTGTTGTAGCCTCTCCCCGATGTTATTCAATCTGTATATTGAGCAAGCAGTAAAGGAAACGAAAGAAAAGTTCGGAGTAGGTATTAAAATCCATGGAGAAGAAATAAAAACTTTGAGGTTCGCCGATGACATTGTAATTCTGTCAGAGACAGCAAAGGACTTGGAAGAGCAGTTGAACGGAGTGGACAGTGTCTTGAAAGGAGGATATAAGATGAACATCAACAACAGCAAAATGAGGATAATGGAATGTAGTCGAATTAAGTCGGGCGATGCTGAGGGAATTAGATTAGGAAATGAGACACTTAAAGTAGTAAAGGAGTTTTGCTATTTGGGGAGCAAAATAACTGATGATGGTCGAAGTAGAGAGGATATAAAATGTAGACTGGCAATGGCAAGGAAAGCGTTTCTGAAGAAGAGAAATTTGTTAACAGCGAGTATAGATTTAAGTGTCAGGAAGTTGTTTCTGAAAGTATTTGTATGGAGTGTAGCCATGTATGAAAGTGAAACATGGACGATAAACAGTTTGGACAAGAAGAGAATAGAAGCTTTCGAAATGCTACAGAAGAATGCTGAAGATTAGATGGGTAGATCACATAACTAACGAGGAGGTATTGAATAGGATTGGGCAGAAGAGGAGTTTGTGGTACAACTTGACTAGAAGAAGGGATCGGTTGGTAGGACACGTTCTGAGGCATCAAGGGAGCACCAATTTAGTATTGGAGGGCAGCGTGGAGGGTAAAATCATAGAGGGAGACCAAGAGATGAATACACTAAGCAGATTCAGAAGGATGTAGGCTGCAGTAGGTACTGGGAGATGAAGAAGCTTGCACAGGATAGAGTAGCATGGAGAACTGCATCAAACAACTCTCAGGACTGAAGATCACAACAACAACAACATAGGAGGTGCTAAATGGTGGATGTCACAGGATGACACACACACACACACACACACACACACACACACACACACACACACACACACACACACATCTGTCCAATTGGTATGTTAGATCATAAAAATCCTGAGCTCACTGGAGGGCCCTGCTCATAATGGTCCAAACCTTCTCAATTGGAGAGAAGTCCAGTGACTTTCCTGGCTGTGATAGGGTTTGGCAAGCATGAAGACAAGCAGTAGAATCTCTTGCTGTGTGCAGGTGGGCATTACCTTGCTGATGTACACCCAGGATGGCTTGCCACGAAGGGCAACAAAAGAGGGCACAGAACATTCTTAACGTACCACTGTACTGTAAGGGTGCTGTGGATGACAACCAAAGGGGTCCTGCTATGAAATGAAATGGTACCCCAGACCGTCACTCCTGGTTGTCGGGTCATATGGTGGGCAACTGACAGGTTGGTAACCCACTGCTGTCTGTGGCATCTCCAGACATGTCTTCACTGATCATTGGGGCTCAGTTCAAAGTGGGACTCATCACTGAAGATAACTGTACTCCAGTAAACCAGATTCTAAAAGTAGGTCAGAGACGTATCTGGGGATGCCCCAGACAGTGGTGGGATACAGACCTGACTGTCACCAACCGTAAGGCCTGACAACCAGCACTGATGGTGGCACCCATACAAAACAGCAGTAAGTCAACAGTATTCTCCAATTTTGTCGCCCTTCGTGGCAAATGGTCCTAGGCTACATTTCAGCAAGATAACACCTGCCCACACATCGAGAGAGTTTCTACTGCTTGTCTTCATCCTTGCCAAACCTTACCTTGCCCAGCAAGGTCACCAGGTCTCTCTCTAACTCAGAAAGTTTGGAGGGTTATGAGCAGGGCCCTCCAACCAGCTCGAGAATCTGATAATCTAACATGCTAATTGGACAGAATTTGGCACAATATCCCTCAGGTGGACATCCAACAACTCTGTCAATCAAGGCCAAGATGAACAAATGCTTGCACAAGGGCCAGAGTGGACCAACATATTATTGATCTGCTCAGTTTATGAAGCTATTTATCTTGAATAATTCACCCAATTTTCGTGAAACTGTAATAATTTGTGATTATGTAGGCTTTCCCAGCGTAATAAGTCTTGAAAGTCTCTTCAGGTTTGCTGCTGGATCCTAAAAATCAACCATAACATCTAAAAATGATGGGATGCTTCCATTTTTAGATGTTATGGTTTATAAAAAACCAGATCGTACTTTGGGACACAGTGTTCACCGAAAGCGAATGCACACAGATTGGTATCTGCATCCTAAGAGTTGTCATCCACTACACCAATGCAGTGGCATCCTCAGGACTTTGGTACAGAGAGCATATGCCATTTCCGACACGGACAGCTTAACCAAAGAACTTGCGCATTTGATGGCTGTTTTTAAGGAAAATGGATACTCCGAGAAGCAGATTCGTTGGGCTATGGAGTTTGGACCATCTCCAGAAGTGTATGAAGAGGAACATAGATTGTAGGCCTTTCTTCCTTATGCTGGAGGCTTATCGTTTACGATTGGATGAATTTTAAGGAATTTTAACATTAGTAGTGTGTTCCGTGCACCTTCTAAGATAAGGGCACTGCTCGGCTCTGAAAAAGATGATTTCGGACTTCGGAAACCCAGTGTGTACAAAATTCTGTGTCAATGTGGGAAAGCTTACATTGGCCATTTGATTCGCACAGTGCATGACAGGTGTGTGGAACATCGCCGTCATACGAGGCTACAACAGCTGGAAAAATTGGCAGTAGCAGAACACTGCTTAAGTGAGGGACACAGTACGAAATTTGATGAAATTGTGGTAGTTGCCAATATTTCCGGTATTTTCAACAGTGTCTATAAAGAGGCGATTGAAGTTAGGTTGGCAGATAATTTAATCAACAGAAACAATGGGTTTCCTCTTAGCAAGACGTGGAATCCTGTATTATCTAGCATCAAAATTTGAACGTTCTTGAGTGTGGCCCTGAGTGCGATATATCCTTGTCAGCAGTGTTCCACTAAGGGTGGTGCCACCTCCCTGTCTTGGTGCATGGGCGGCGCATGCACCGTGTACTGAACGGTGGCCCATATAGGACGTCGATTTGCAGCCTGGTGTCAGTTCTCAGTGGGACTCATCAGCAGAAGCAGCATTTTCCTGCATACGGTAACCAGTTGGATCGTTGAAATACCGAGTCAAGTTGATTTTAGGATCCGGCAGCAAACCTGAAGAGGCTTTCAAGACTGTAATAATTTGTTTGGCTGTACATGCAAATCACATTTATCAATTTCCATCCCATTTGGATAATTCCTTCGTGATGTGTCATATATTTTCTGTTTCCAGTTGTGGCCATCCATCTCGTTAATTGTCATACCGCCAGGAGAGCAGGGTGCTGACCACCTGCCCCTCAGTATCCACATCCAGTGATGCCTGGGGGCTGAAGATGACACAGCAGCCTGTTGGTAGCAATGGGCCTTCATGGCCTGCTTGGGCAGAGTTTAGTTTAGTTTAATTGAGTTATTTCCTTACAAACTTTTTACTGGAGTTGATCCTAAAACATTTGCTTAGTATTTTAAGCCATTGTTTAACTATTTTCAAGGTACCAAGAATCAGTTTTACAACACAGGAAACACTCGTTACACACTTTCTGATAAATTAAGGTATGGGGATCTAGAACCATTGGCTCTACCCCTATTGGAGCAAGAACAACTGTATCTTTGCCAAAGCAGTTCTCTGTAGTGTGTGCTCTATGCTACATACATTGTGCATACACCGTGACAATAAATATGTGAGAATAAATGTATCCACAGTATGTGATGGGAATGAGACCGACTATCTATCATTATAACTACCACACACGCTCCCCACTGCCTACAGTGGTGACCCTACTACTTTCTTTTCAACCACGCTGTGAATTACCAAGTTATACTTGCACCGGCATGCCGCCAATCACTGTGGGATACAAACTTCAAGCATCGAAGAATACACCCCACAACGGAGCTTCATCACCTGGCATCACAGACGATTTATTTGTGCATCTATTTGGTGTTCTCGCTGATTCCCAGATGATAAAACAAGTGCAATTGTGGTTCTCGAACTATCTACACTGTTCCCATTGTTTCAGCAACTGCAGAACCAAGGCATCATTACCTCTCACCAAACGGATGAACACACTAAATCACAAAGCCTGTCACTTCCTTAAGTAACTGTGCGACATCAACAGTGACCATACACAGTGAACAATGGCTGCCTGATACCATCCCCACCTCCTACCCAACCAGTGCTACTAATATATTGATCAGTGACAGTGTTAATGAACTACACAGCACTCATTTTCATGCTAACGATTCAGCGTGTACCGACATTCCACGTGCAATGTACCAAATCGTGGACACCCTACAGAGTACCACGCTTATTGACAATAACTACCATATATGACTGCCTTCCACTGCAGAGAACCGATATTTACGGGTTATTGCAGACAAATCCATCCTACAACTGACCTTCCTGCGCCAGACCGTGTTTTTCCAAGGCCTACACCTGAACTTTATGTTCCACACAATACCGTATGTCACCTGGGTGACATCACACATGTAACAGCTGCGCCGCGACCCCGTCACGACATCACAATGACATCACGTCGACAACAGTTGCACCGTGCTCCGGGCCATGCCTACCACGTCATGTCACTCAACAAGCAGGCACACCACGTCTACCTGTGACTATGCAGGGCTTTCACACCTCGCAACCACAGCATATCAATACGGTGAGCCTGGCCGCAACTATAACCCACACGCCACGGAAACACTAGGAGTACCTACAGTAGCTGCCGCATTGCGCGACCTACACCAATGCACTGTCTGCCACAATTGCCAACAGCCGGGACCCATCGACTGCACTGCATTCCTCGGTATCCCACTACGACACCATCCTCTGTGATGCCGATGCACCAGCTGAGACACCTGCACTGTCCTGTGATAATCGGTCACGACACCCACATTACCGACACACCTACCCTGACAACCACGTCAAAATGCCAGCTGTGCTTCTATCAGCGCCACCAGACGGTGTTCACGAACTCGCACCGTGTACTTCGCACGATTACGACAACCTCGTACTGGTCCTGGCCACTCGCCACTAGGCAGATTACCACTGGCCACACACCAAGTTATGTATGCTGCCGCTACAAGTTGACTCTCCAAAAATATGGTTCGTACTCTGTGAGCGCATGATGCAGTCGGCCAGGAACACAGATGACCGTGACAAGTTTTGGTGCTTTTGAACCACCTCCACACCAACACTGATCTTATCAGTGACCTCTTATTGCACACATCAGCCACTGACAGGTACGAGAGATGATCATACTACACTGCCTGTCACATTCACCTGAACAACAACTCCACCTACTGACTGCTAAGGTGTCGCTGGGCCACGACACCCCGCCAGTGCTCTGGTGCAGGTTACACCTCTGAATCGACACAAATCTCTTACGAGGTCACGCTTGATGGTCACTATGGGATCTAAGGCTGCCTGAAAACATACAGACAGCCGTGCTAAATTAGGAAACAAACTGCTGGAAACTCAGTTACACCTTGCCGAATGATGCTTGCCCTCGTGTAACGCCACTCCTCGATAAACACTCACATTGACCCCGGCATCGACGTCAACACCGGTTGCATCTACAGCCAGCCCAGGCCAGTCTGCACACCGGCTGCACCCACAGAGACCATCGTGCAGTGCTCACTGCACAGCGCCCGGCCAACCGACAGGCACTGAGCTATTCCGACCTTAGCCCAGTCCTTCCACGTCACGCCCGCAGCAATGCTGCTGCGAGGCACCAACAATCAGATACCACGACCGACCCAGGTGGTGCATTTGTTGCAGAGTGTAAACAACCACCTGACGCATTCGTGCCTGGCTGTCGACCCGTGCCTAACCATTACAACAACTCAACTGGCCAGGATGCTCCATCTACTCAGCTGCTTGTTCCACGTACGCTTCGTTGCAGACATGCACCGCTATCATCCATCCTGCAGCTACCCAAACTAGTACAGCAGCCTGACATAGGCACATCAAGTCACGACTCTGCTTGAAGCTGCCTTGCTATGAAACATGACAACACTCATCATATCCCGCATCCACATTCTAATGGCGCGTGGCTCTTCATCTAGGACAACAATCTTAGAGTGTACTTCCTAGTTGACACGGGTGCCGATGTTAGCTCGTTGCCACCTCAGCCAGCACTTGGAAAACTTACACCATCAGCTATACAACTATTCACTGTGAACAATTCAGTGAGTCCCATGATAGGCACAGCCTCTAGCACAGTTCAACTGGACAACCACACCCTTCGCTCATAGACGTTTCTCATGGCCAACGCCGTAGAGCCAGTGTTGGGAACAGATTTTGTGAGGGATTATAATCTTCTGCAGAACCTGGGTAGGGCCTTACTGCTACATTGTGATGGCTGCATGCTGATCAGTTGAGTAAACAGTGACCACCTACCAGCAGACGAGACACTGCCGCCTGTTACCCCTGGACCTGAATCAGTACTGGACCTCACGCTAAAGTGCCAGGCATTGTTCGAGGAGCTTAAAACAGCAACTAATCCATATACTGATCTTCCCTGCACCACTACCAGCCCACGAGCAGGTAACAAAAACCTTTGCAATCGCTGCTCCGAGCTCACAGCAAAACTGCACATCACGTAGCAACAGCTGCCTTCGCACCAGCAAAAACGAGAGCTGCCCGCCTGAGATGCCACCAGGCCTTCAGAACACATGTCAGTCCAGTGCCTCTTACTTCTGGTGATGATGCTCCCATGAGCGGGCTGCTTGAAAACATTGATACTGCTCTCACGAGCAGGTCAAGTGTAAACAGTGATATCGCCTTCACAAATGGATTGTGCCTCACATGCTACTCCATATCAACTCAATAAAAAGATTAACATTGTTTGCGATAGTACTGCACACACAGTTAATATCACCCACAGCCTACCAGTCCGACACTGGCCCCACCTCCTCGCCGCTCACAAACTAAAGGCAGCCACGCCCACGATCGAGGAACTGTTATGCGAGGGCACTATCAGGCCATCAGACAGTGTGTGGGCCTCACCGATTACTATGAGGATGAATAAAGATAAAACGTAGCACCAGTGTAGGGACTATAGACATTTGAATGCATGCACCATCATTGATAGCTACCCTGTGCACAATATTCAGGACTTCTCTCAGGTACTGGCTGGTGCAACCATCTTAGTGTGATCGACTGTAAAAGAGCTTATTCGCAGATCACAGTGGCCAAGAAGGACATCCCAAAGAGGTGATAATAATTACACTGTTTGGCCTATTTGAATTCCTCTCTATGCCCGTCAGACTAAAGAATACAGCCCAGACATGGCAATGGTTCATTGACGGCTTGTTTTTTGCCATGCACTTTGGCTACTGTTACTTGGACAATATAATTATCTGCTCATAAACAGCTCAAGATCATGAGAAACACCTCCAAGCAGTATCTGACAAACTAGCAGAACATGCTGTTGTGGTCAATGAGAACAAATGCCAACTCTGGCAAAAATATGTTACATTTATAGGCCATCTCATTGACATTTCAGGCATCCGTCCCATCCTGGGAAAGATAGACCAAATCCCTAACCTACCACCCCCAACAGACTATTAAGAGTTGTGCCATTTTTAGGGTAATTAATTTTTACTCACAACATCTCCCACATGCTACAGAATCACTTCTGCCGCTCATGGTCACTCCGCGGCAAGAACACATCAGACAAATGTAAGCTCACTTGGACTCCTGATATGCAAGCAGCTTTCGATAACATCAAAACCGAGCTTGCTCAGACCAGCAACCTGTCACTCCCATTGCCAGATGCCCATATGGTTATAACGGCCAATGCCAGTGACCGGGCAATTGGGGTGGTGCTACAACAGGAAGTTCCTGGTGCAACCCAACCCCTACGGTTTTTCTCACAGGAACTTACTGACTACCAGAAAATGTGCTCAACCTTTTGACAGTGAGCTTTTGGTACTTTCCAGATGACATCAAAGGCTGGGCGCTAACTATCTACATAGGCCACTGCCTCTGGCTGATGTTATTAAAAATCCGCCAGCCAATACCTACTCCCAACATTTCCGTGACCTGGACTTCAGTTCACAATATACTAGGGATGTCCGCTATGTACGGGGAGCAGAAAACACAGTGGCTGACTACCTCTCACAACTCACCTCAACATCGGCACACTTGACTTCGACTAACTAGCGGAGGCACAAGCAACTGACACCGACCTTCAAAACCTGCTATCTGGACACACATCGGGCCTCCAGCACAAGCAGTGCACCATCACAGGCAAACCAAACTATTCTGGTGCAATGTATCCCACGGTAGGCAATGATCAGTTGTCCCTCACAACTTCAGGAAGATAGTTTTCGACCTCCTCCACAACTTTTCTCAAACTAGAGTACGCTCAACACTGAAACTCATAACAAAACATTTTGTTTGAACTAAAATGAAATAGGACTGCAACATGTGGACGAGAGCCTGCATCCAATACCAATGGGCCAAGACAGGATGTCATGCCCAGCCACCCTTTGAGAAATTCCCCATCTGAAGGCTGTTTCAAACATCTCCTCACAGACCTGGTGGGACCACTCCCAGATTTGAATGAATACAAGTACGTCTTGTCAGCCATAGACAGGACAACTCGATGGGTGTAGGCCACAACTCTGACCGATATCTTGGCCCACACCATTGCCCGAGCTTTCATCACACTATGGATTTCATGCTTTGGCTGCCCAGAGTCCCCAACAACTGACCAGGGCCGGCAATTCGAGTTGGCCCTGTTCTCCGACCACTGCCTCCTCTGTGGGTGACACCGGTTCCACAGGATGGCTTACCATCCTCAATCCAACAGACTTGTGGAATGGTGACACCATACCCTCAAGACAGCGCTCATATACCACGACCAGGAGTGGACGGATGCCCTCCCCTTGGTGCTGCTCGGCATACGAGTTGCCTACAAAGAAGATCTGGATGCCTCGCTGGCAGAGGTGCTCTACAGGGAACTGATCACCCTTCTAGCAGAGCTCGTATCACAAACCACCGACCCTGTGGACTTCAACCTGACGGACCTAGTAAATCTTGTTAGGGACCACATCTGCCACGTCTGCATCCCACCGCCATCTCACCGTGCCGTATCAACCGTCTTTGTACACAAGGATGTCCAATCGTGTACATACATCATGCTCAAGTCTGACACCGTCAAACCTGCCCTCCACCTTGCGTACAGTGGCTTGTACAAGATGTTGAAACGAGGGACAAATAATTTTTATATCTTGCAAGCTGGAAAAATGACAACAGTGTCACTGAACTGCCTAAAACCGATGTGGACTTTAGCTGACACACCCGGTGTTTACCATTCACTGGCCCCAGCTCCAGGCCCCTCAAGCCAATTGACAGTCAGCCTAGATCTGTGAGACTACTTCCCAGAAGATTTCCATAACACTGCAGGACTCACTATTCACGGTTATGACCAAATTCGACAATAGGCAGTTGGGCAAGTGCACAGTCTCAATGTCATTAGAGCACTCCACACCCCTTCTGCCTACAATCGACACAGCAGGCCTGGAATCCACTCTTTCTTCGGATGACTACCTTCTTGGGTTGGCCCCAGAGCACACTTCATAATGACGACTGACAGCCCAGACACTGCCACCGGCAGACCGACAGCTTCACCATCACTGGATGGTGCTCCACCAGCCACCAATACCCCAATGGACACTGCCACCACTCCATCAGCGCTGCCACTGATGTCGTGGGCTAGCTGCCCCTTATGGCCACCCAGGCACCTTGTGGACTACGATATGTCGGCCCTTGCCACTGCCACTGGGACAATGCATCACAACATACACCAGTCACTGTGCTCCGCATTTGTGGGAGGGGGGTCCTCTGTGGGCATACAGAAACACTGGCTCTACCCACCAATAATATTGCTGCCCTGTCACGGCAAGGCCAGTTCTCTGCAGTACACGCTCTATGCTACACACATTGTGTATACGCAGCGAGAATAAAAGTATTCATAGTAAGTGACGGGCCTCTCCAGGGGACCCCACCTGGAAGTAGCGCTGTCCATGTGGGTGGAGAGACTTGTGTGTTGACATGAAGCTGAGTGCTATGCAGGCTGTGAGAACCTACAGTCTCTAAGGTCTTGGCCGATGGACCAGACTGAGTGTGGCCCACAATGACCTGTCATCCCACATCCATTCCTTGTCCTTTCTCAACTCCTCAATACCCAACCCAAGGTGTGATGTGATCCGTGCTGAGCGGTGCATGACATATGGGAAAATGTGTCATGGACAGAGCCTCAGGGATACCAGGTGACCTCCCTGAGTAATTAGCCTTGCACCGCATGGGGTTTCTGTGGTGTGGACCGATTAGATCCCCAACTCCCATGGGACCAAAATGGACATGAAAGAAAATAGCAATATGAGGGGCAAGTTGAGACCTCAGACACCTAAACATCGATGCCAGAACCGATGGAAAACATCCCCTCAGCCGAACAGAGGGACAGATGTGTTCAAGAAGTGGGAATGGTTACTAAGAAGTTGGACAAGATTAAGATCAAAGACTTGTCTGGGGCTCAGAGGAGGAAACTTCTTAGAGAACAAAAGCTAAAGGAAGGAAAAGAGTGGCTTCCTAAAAAAAAAGTGGAGGGAACTAAAAGGCATTGAGCCCAAGACCCTCAAGAAAAGACTGTCCCAGGGTGAAGGGGTGTGCAAACCCCTTCTACATTGAGGGCAGGCAGTAAGAGAACAAGGAAGGAATCTGAGACTCACACTTCTCAGGATAAGCGTATCCAGAAACAGCCGAGGCAAGAAATAGGGAAACAGACCTATAGTACTTCAGTCTCAGTTTTTAGGATGGCGGTTATCCAGCAAGGCTATCCACTGGTCAAGATCACCTCACATCAGGTGGAGCTTGTGCAGATGGCTCTCTTTGAGAAGACTGGGGGAGGGGGGGGGGGGGGGGGACGCTGGTCCACGACCCAAATTCAGGAGAATCTATCTGGCTTACAGTGCTCTTATCTTTGTCTGTGAGGGTATGGGTACAGTGGACTGGCTTAAGGAAAAGGTTCCCCTAATATCACCGTGGGAGGATACGAAGCTGCTTGTAAAGACAGGGGATGAGCTTTTCAGGATCCCACAAATATATTTATCTGGGTGCCAAAACTCCATACCCTTGTGGTGGACATCAGAGAGAAGTCCCTGAAGGCAATGCGGGAACAGGACCTGGTACTACTCTAAGGGTTCTCACAGTTTACCATCAGGGTAACCAAAGATATCATAAGTGACAATAGCAGCAAGATGGAGACTGAATGTGCTGCAGATAAACCTGCACCACAGTAAAGGGGCCACTGCTGCCCTGAGTTATCTGGGAAGACAAGAAATGGACGTGGCCCTGATTCAGGAATCCTATTTATATAAAGGGGGTGTATCAGGTCTCGGTGGCACTGGAGGTAAGCTGGTTTATGCTAGAAATATAAGAATCTGCAGAATGTGCATTTGTGTAAAAAATGGAACCCCCTTCATGCCGATGGCAGACTTTTGTTCTAGGGACTTTGTGACCATCAGGAGGCGGCAACGTGAGGAAGGTACCACGAGGGAGTTTGTAATGGTCTCAGCATACCTTCCTTATGAGGACAGTGCTCCTCTTTCTCAAGAGGAGACTGACGGAAGCCTGTGCACAACAGGGTGACCAATTATTGGTTGGATGCGATGCTAATGCCCACAACTTAGTGTGGGGCAGCAACGGTAGAGGTGAGTACCTTCTAGAATTTATTCTAGATAATAACTTAGAGATCCTCAATAGAGGCAAGGAACCTACATTTAGGCATATAAGAAAGTAAGAGGCAATTGCATAACCTTCGGTTACACTTTGATGGGTAGTTATGTCAAACAATCGCACGTGGCTTTAGAGCCATCCCCATCAGACCACATGTATAAGTTGAGGTTGAAATGGGCATTAGATAGACCATGTCCTACAGGAATACCAGGAAAACAGACTGGGACGCATACAGGAGGAACTTTGACTCGAGGCTATCGGAAGTCAGTATTTCGATAATGAATCCAGTAGAGTTTGAGGAGGTAGCTGAGGCAGAGACCTCTGCCATCATGACCTCATACCATGACAACTGCTCAATAACCAAGAAGTGTACAAATAGGAATGTATCTTGATAGAACAACAACCTGGAATCACAGAGGAAACTGGTACAAAGACTGTTAAACCTTGCGAGACAGAAAGGACAATGGGCAGAATATCGGGAGGTCCTTTTCAAATACAATCTTGCAATTAAGCAAGCAAAGCAGGCGTCCTGGAAGGTATTCTGTTAGGAGGTAGAGGTATGGCCATTCAGGCCAGACTTCACAAAATCTTCTCTAGGATACCAACTAAACTAGGAGGAACTTTAAGGAAAGAGGGTGGGGAGTATACAAGGACAGCACATGAAATGCTGGAACTACTCCTCAAGACTCATTTTCCTCGATGTACTCTGACAGACAACGTAGATCAGGATAAAATCCCTGTGAGATATCTGTTTTCAGGTATTCAAAGGGAGAACTGGGAATCTGCCAGAGAATGTGTTGACCATAGTAAAATCCAATGGGTGGTCGGAACATTCCAATCGTTCGAGTCACCTGGCCCAGATGGAATTTTTCCAGGGCTCTTGCAGCAAGCAAGAACGAACTTAATAAGATTCCTATGTAGGTTATTTAGGGTTAGCCTAGCAGCAGGAATAATTCCTAACATCTGGAGGGCAGTGGAGTTTGTCTTCATTCCAAAGCCAGGGAGAATTAATCATACCATGACTAAGGATATGAGACAAATCAGTCTGTCCTCCTTTCTTCTTAAAACATTAGAAAAACTGGTCAACATGCATGTTAGGGAGATGAGGTTAACTAGGCTCTCTCTAAACATAACACAACATGCATACCAACCAGGAAAATCTTGTGAAACTGCATTCCACCAACTTGTTGGGAAGGTGGAGAAAGCACTACACTTTCAGGAAATAGGCCTCTGCATCTTCTTGGACATCAAAGGGGCTTTTAGCAACATGACCTTTGAACCATAGTTAAGGCAGCAGAGGTTCATGGCTTGGAGACCACCATTTGCAGGTGGATTAGAGCCATGCTTAGTGACAGAAAGGTAGAAGCCAACATGAAGCAAGAAAAAATGGCAATCAACACCACCAGAGGCTGTCCACAAGGAGGGATCCTGTCCCCTCTACTGTGGAACCTTGTGGTGAATGAACTTATTGTAGAATTAAACTCTAGATAGTACTTTTTTTGCCACAAATATGCAGATGATCTCGTCATAGTAATACTTGGCAAATTTTCAAGTACAGTCAGAGCTATGGCACAAGGAGCATTGAACATTGTGCAAAATTGGAGCAGGCAGTCATTTCTGAGACAGTGACATGAAACATTCATTGTACATTATACTGAACACATTGTAGCCATGAGTTTAGATTTGATTAACACAGAAGATTTTATAAGTGAAGTAGAAAGTCATCCTGCTATTTGGGATGTCAAAAGCGATGACTACAGCAACAAAGTGTTGAAAACGAACGCGTGGCAAGGAATTACAACAAAGTTTGTGCCTTTTCAGTGAGAAGAACATGGATGAAAAAAACAAGATTAGCAAGTTGTATGTTCTTTTCTCAAATTTAATACCTTATTTTTTGGACCATAAAAGACTAGAAAAATTTATTTGCTACTCCTGTATGAGGCTAGGAGCGTAATAACCTTCAAGCACATTTGCATCACTTGCCCCTTTTCTTTTGCATATATTAGTATGAAGTGTACTGTTATGCAGTCTTAATGCAATAAGTAGGGACAAAACAGATGAGTGTGGAAACCATGAACTCACGCCTACAGGCAAGTGAAGAAAAAATCTAAAACAATACTTACAATTAAAAAATTTTATAACAAAATTAAGGGTGCGTCTCATCATTGTCTTAAGGTGTTCCACCTTGTGGTCCAAAAGATAGAGTTAAAATATTATTCTCAGTTACAATTATTTGCACATATGTGGCTACCACAATAATGAATTTTATTTACTTATTATAATATTATTGAGGTACACATTCCTGACACTATAATTTTAATTGTAAGTTCCAATCAGTTCAGTAAATACAATGATATGACTTCTTACAGTTAACATAGTAATAATTGCACAATGCATATCACAAATACAATGCCAGGTGAACAATGAGGCCTAACCACATTAACGTTCATGTAACATTTCTATCAATTACATTTTCTGCAGCTGCCAAGGCACTTCACCTTCAGGGCTAATGAAGTAGTTTGCAAAGTCATCTCTGATACTGTTTGCAATATTTCCTCCACAGACTAAATAAGGTGACATGTCCTGCAATCTCTGAATAGTTAACTTATCCTCAAACAACATAAAGAGTATAAAGCAATCCATTCTCCAGCCGATCATGTAGCAGTGGATGTACGTGTAATAAATGTTTTATCTTCATTCTCCTTCTCCTCCTGCTTTGAAGTAACAACAAAAGTTCCTCCTCACTCAAGTCCATTTCACTAACTAATCAGTTGGCAATACCTGCAGTGTCGGACACCGGTGATCCAGGAGTGTTCACCACAATTACCGGTAACCGTCATCGGTGACCGTCACCAGTGTCGCAGTGTGAAACAGGTCTAAGGGTCAGTCCTAATAAGACTGTTGTAACGCCATTTATAAGGGAGCGGATCCAATACACACACTGGAATCTCAAACTTCTTGATGAAAATCTACCAGTCAAGGGGATGAAGAAATATCTAGGGGTAACCCTGTATGAGAAACTATCGTGGACCCCTCACGTAAGGGGCACCTGTTCCAATGCGAAAGGTACTCCAATGAGTACCAGCAGAGTTTGTGGTAAAACTGGGGCTTAAGCCTCAAGAGTATGTACTGGATATACACCACAGTAGTAAGACCTGTGATCACTTATGGGGCTACAGTGTGGTGGAAAAAGCTAGAACACCAGGTAGCTGCTAAGGAGCTTGCTAAGGTGCAGAGATTGGCCTGCTTAGTCATTACAGGCAGAATTAGCAGCACACCCACTGCTGGGGTGGGAACCATGCTGGACATGTCCCCATTACACCTGTGGGTAGAGATGGTGGCAGTAGATGGAGCACACAGGTTAAAGACTGGCAAACACTGGAAATCACTGGGGTATCCAGCATCTCACATTAAAGTTCTGAGTGAATATAATAGAGGGAAACATTCCATGCAGGAAAAACATATTTAAAAACAAAGATGATGTGACTTACCATACGAAAGCGCTGGCAGGTCAATAGAAACACAAACAAACACATACATACACACAAAATTCTAGCTTTCGCAACCAATGGTTGCTTCGTCAGGAAAGAGGGAAGGAGAGGGAAAAATGAAAGGATGTGGGTTTTAAGGGAGAGGGTAAGGAGTCATTCCAATCCCGGGAGCAGAAAGACTTACCTTAGGGGGAAAAAAGGACAGGTATACACTCGCACACACACACACATATCCATCCGCACATACACAGACACAAGCAGACATTTGTAAAGGCAAAGAGTTTGTGCAGAGATGTCAGTCGAGGCGGAAGTACAGAGGCAAATATGTTGTTGAAAGACAGGTGAGGTATGAGCGGCGGCAAATTGAAATTAGAAATTAGCAGAGATTGAGGCCTGGCGGATAACGAGAAGAGAGGATATACTGAAGGGCAAGTTCCCATCTCCGGAGTTCGGATAGGTTGGTGTTAGTGGGAAGTATCCAGATAACCCGGACGGTGTAACAGTGTTGCCAAGATGTGCTGGCCGTGCACCAAGGCACGTTTAGCCACAGGGCGATCCTCATTACCAACAAACACTGTCTGCCTGTGTCCATTCATGCGAATGGACAGTTTGTTGCTGGTCATTCCCACATAGAATGCGTCACAGTGTAGGCAGATCAGTTGGTAAATCACGTGGGTGCTTTCACACGTGGCTCTGCCTTTGATCGTGTACACCTTCCGGGTTACAGGACTGGAGTAGGTGGTGGTGGGAGGGTGCATGGGACAGGTTTTACACCGGGGGGCAGTTACAAGGGTAGGAGCCAGAGGGTAGGGAAGGTGGTTTGGGGATTTCATAGGGATGAACTAAGAGGTTACAAAGGTTAGGTGGACGGTGGAAAGACACTCTTGGTGGAGTGGGGAGGATTTCATGAAGGATGGATCTCATTTCAGGGTAGGATTTGAGGAAGTCGTATCCCTGATGGAGAGCCACATTCAGAGTCTGATCCAGTCCCGGAAAGTATCCTGTCACAAGTGGGGCACTTTTGTGTTTCCTCTGTGGGAGGTTCTGGGTTTGAGAGGATGAGGAAGTGGTTCTGGTTATTTGCTTGTGTACCAGGTCGGGAGGGTAGTTGCGGGATGCGAAAGCTGTTGTCAGGTTGTTGGTGTAATGGTTCAGGGATTCCGGACTGGAGCAGATTCGTTTGCCACGAAGACCTAGGCTGTAGGGAAGGGACCGTTTGATGTGGAATGGGTGGCAGCTGTCATAATGGAGGTACTGTTGCTTGTTGGTGGGTTTGATGTGGACAGACGTGTGAAGCTGGCCATTGGACAGATGGAGGTCAACGTCAAGGAAAGTGGCATGGGATTTGGAGTAGGACCAGGTGAATCTGATGGAACCAAAGGAGTTGAGGTTGGAGAGGAAATTCTGGAGTTCTTCTTCACTGTGAGTCCAGATCATGAAGATGTCATCAATAAATCTGTACCAAACTTTGGGTTGGCAGGCCTGGGTAACCAAGAAGGCTTCTTCTAAGTGACCCATGAATAGGTTGGCGTACGAGGGGGCCATCCTGGTACCCATGGCTGTTCCCTTTAATTGTTGGTATGTCTGGCCTTCAAAAGTGAAGAAGTTGTGGGTCAGGATGAAGCTGGCTAAGGTAATGAGGAAAGAGGTTTTAGGTAGGGTAGCAGGTGATCGGCGTGAAAGGAAGTGCTCCATCGCAGCAAGGCCCTGGACGTGCGGAATATTTGTGTATAAGGAAGTGGCATCAATGGTTACAAGAATGGTTTCCGGAGGTAATAGATTGGGTAAGGATTCCAGGCGTTTGAGAAAGTGGTTGGTGTCTTTGATGAAGGATGGGAGACTGCACGTAATGGGTTGAAGGTGTTGATCTACGTAGGCAGAGATACGTTGTGTGGGGGCTTGGTAACCAGCTACAATGGGGCAGCCGGGATGATTGGGTTTGTGAATTTTAGGAAGAAGGTAGAAGGTAGGGGTGCGGGGTGTCGGTGGGGTCAGGAGGTTGATGGAGTCAGGTGAAAGGTTTTGTAGGGGGCCTAAGGTTCTGAGGATTCCTTGAAGCTCTGCCTGGACATTAGGAATGGGATTACCTTGGCAAACTTTGTATGTAGTGTTGTCTGAAAGCTGACGCAGTCCCTCAGCCACATACTCCCGACAATCAAGTACCACGGTCATGGAACCCTTGTCCAGCGGAAGAATGACGATGGATCGGTCACCCTTCAGATCACGGATAGCCTGGGCCTCAGCTGTGGTGATGTTGGGAGAAGGATTAAGGTTTTTCAAGAAGGATTGAGAAGCAAGGCTGGAAGTGAGAAATTACTGGAAGATTTGGAGAGGGTGATTTTGAGGAAGAGGAGGTGGGTCCCGCTGTGACGGAGGACGGAACTGTTCCAGGCAGGGTTCAATTTGGATAGTGTCTTGGGGAGTTGGATCATTAGGAGTAGGATTAGGATCATTTTTCTTCGTGGCAAAGTGATATTTCCAGCTAATTTCAAGTTGCCGCCGCTCATACCTCACCTGTCTTTCAACAACATCTTTGCCTCTCTACTTCTGCCTCGACTGACATCTCTGCCCAAACTCTTTGCCTTTACAAATGTCTGCTTGTGTCTGTGTATGTGCGGATGGATATGTGTGTGTGTGTGCGAGTGTATACCTGTCCTTTTTTCCCCCTAAGGTAAGTCTTTCTGCTCCCGGGATTGGAATGACTCCTTACCCTCTCCCTTAAAACCCACATCCTTTCGTCTTTCCCTCTCCTTCCCTCTTTCCTGACGAAGCAACCATTGGTTGCGAAAGCTAGAATTTTGTGTTTATGTATGTGTTTGTTTGTGTTTCTATCGACCTGCCAGCACTTTCATATGGTAAGTCACATCATCTTCGTTTTTAAATATAAAGTTCTGAGTGAGGTAGACATAGGTATGGTTGGGGAAATGCCAGCAAACTATATAATAACTCCCAGCTGCTTCAACAAGCCTTTCAATGTAGTAATTGGAAGTAGAGAGATCTGGGAGAACAAATTTTGACACCATACTGGGGACATAGTCTGGTTCACTGACAGTTCAAAAACAGACCAAAGTATTGGGGTTGGGGTATTTGGAGTGCAGCCAAGGCTGGAGAGTGCAATCTCTGTAGGGAAGATGGCCACTGTGTTTCAAGCAGAAATATCTGCTATTAGAGTGTGCATGGAGGTGCTACAGAGGTTGTAGCATTTTCATTTATACAGACAGCCAAGGAGCCCTGAAAGCACTGGCAGCCTCTACAACAAGATCAAAGATCATGGGAGAATGCCACAAAGTCTTTGTGGAGCTAGGGGAAAGCAATAGAGTACACCTATTGTGGGTCCCTGGTCACTCATGGATTAGTGGTAATAAGCAAGCCAATAGGTTGGCCGGGATAGGGGCAATGACACCATTTATCGACCTGGAACCTGTCCTGACAATCACCAAGGTGATGATCAAAATAAAACTATGAGATTGGACAATGAGAAAGCATGTAGAATATTGGGCAAAGGTCCAAAAGCAAAAAAAAATGGCAAGGTATTGATGCCGAAGCCATGTTCTAAGAGAAGTCTCTCAATCCTGGGCTTGAACAAGAGAGCAATGAAACTCGTGGTTGGACTATTGACAAGCCATGGAAATTTTGAAAAACACCTACAGACAATGGGGATAATCGAAGAAGATCCCAAATGTAGGATGTGTGGTGTGGGCGAGGAAACTGCATCACATCTGATTTTCGAATGTGAGGCACTGGAGATTAAAAGGCACAGAATATGCGGATCAGCCAGATCTGAAGGATCTGTGTCTAGCAAAGTACTGGTGAAGGATCTCCTTGCACTGTTCGAGGACATTGGTTGGCTCGACAAGAGACACAGGGAACAATACTGCACAATAAACTATGTTCCGGTGCGGGCAGCAGCAGGCTTGACCAAATCAAATCAAAGTGACAGGAGTGCAAGTGATTATTTGTCATCGTAATTACCATGCCCACTCCCCACTGTCTACAAAACCAACTTTATCTTATTGTTGTAGTGTCATCAGCTTCCATCAATTGACTTGACTGCAGTACCATTCCTGTCATTAAGTAATGGAACTTCATCACATAAAACAAAACGGCCCATGCATTGACACAATACTTGGATTTTGGCTTTGCTTTTGCCAGAAGTCAAAAAATGTGGCCTCAAATTTGCACAGAGAAGCTTCCTCACAGATAATTATTCATGTAAAGTATGCCATATGCCATATGCATGCACTGCCATTTAGTCTGTGTATTTTCCCTTGCCAACCACTGAATACCATTTTGGATACTTTTACCTGTGATTGTAGTTTTGAGATTTCCTTTACATGGGTAATTTTCAAGAAAAGATCAGCTATGCTTTAATTTGGTGTTCCTGTTCTTAACTGTTGGGAATGAAGGAGCAACTTTCTTATCAGCATTCACCAAGATTGGGTCCTGTACCCTGTATCCTTATATTATACAAATAGGTTCCCTCTTGATACAGAGGTGCAAAGTAATTGACAAAGACTTCAAAAAGGAGATTCCAAGCAGATAAAATCCATGGTATAGCAGATACTGGCAAATTTGAAAAATCAAGTTACGGTGTTCTACAATACATGCAAAAATCTGGAGACTGGCCGTGGCAGACTAGCCTATGGTAAATATAGGAACGAGTATGAAAATGCCATCATGGAAGTCAAAAAAGCCCACAATTTTTGTGTTTATTGAACATTAGTAGCATTGAGAATTCCATTAATAACTACATTTTACAATGATATTGGCTTTGTCATACAGGATGTACTAGTACATATAGAATAATAAAATAAACTAGTGTCAGTAGATTATAGAATATATTTTAAGCATGGCAGTGTACCACATTACACCAGGATAGCTTCTAAAAGTTAATGCAATAAGCTATACTACAATCTAATATAATATAGTATTGTATTGTTTATTGTATGGACTGTGTAATTACACACTATTAACCACAGAACACAATAATATGTTACAGACAACTTTTAAATGCTAATATACTTCTCAGGCATCTCAAAGAATTCTTTAATGACATAGAATGGATGATCTGACAGCCAGCTGTACCACTTAATTTTAAAAAAAATTATATCCACAGGCTGAACATGAATTGGCAGTTTATTGAACATTTTGAGTGGGTTTACTTTGTGGGAATTTCCTGTTCTTGCTATTTTGTGGTGCGGTATGTCTGTATTACCCTTAGCCCAGGTGTTGTATTTATGTATTTCCCCTCTGGCAATAAATTCTGAAATATTATTTTTAATATAGAGTACAGAGACATAGACGTATAAATTTATAATTGTGAGTATTCTGAGTCTGGAAAGAAGAGGACGACAGTGCTCCCTATGACCTCTTTTACATATTATGCGTAAGGCTTTTTATTGTAATTTCAAGATGTTCTTGATGTGAGGGGAATGTCCAAACAATTCGAAATATGTGACTGGAATAGCCCAAAGTATGTCATCCTAAGGTAGTCCAAGCTACCCGAGATATTTTTTCACATATGTGATTGACATGTTCCTCCCAATAGAGTTTTGAGTCAATGTGAATACCTGGAGTTTTACTGACTTATTGCCTACTTCATTTGATATTCCCATTAAAAGTTGTTGGTTGTTGTTGTTTTTTTGGGGAAGGAGACCAGACAGCGAGGTCATCGGTCTCATCGGATTAGGGAAGGACAGGGAAGGAAGTCGGCCGTGCCCTTTGAAAGGAACCATCCCGGCATTTGCCTGGAGCGATTTAGGGAAATCACGGAAAACCTAAATCAGGATGGCCGGACGCGGGATTGAACCGTCGTCCTCCCGAATGCGAGTCCAGTGTCTAACCACTGCGCCACCTCGCTCGGTAAAAGTTGTTGGGTCTTATCAGGATTGCACAGGAGCTTATTGGCTCCAAACCAGTCCAGGGCCTTATCAAGTGTTTCTTTTGTTAGTTTATTCAGATCTGAAATGTTTTGATGTGTGGTAAGTAGTGCTGTATTGTCAGCATAACACACAACAGGGTGGGCTATGTTTTTTGGGAAATCATTAATAGCTAGAATGAAGAAGAAGGGTCCAAGGCTAGACCCTTGTGGTACACCTGTGCTAATTTCCATTACGGAAGAATTTACATTTCTGACTGAAACGAATTGTTTTCAGTTTACTTAAATAAGAATTTATCACAGCTAAAGTGCTCCCTCTCAGCCCATAAAGCTCTAGTTTCCCCAGTAGTACGTCAACAGGAATGGAATCAAAAGCTTTGCTTAGGTCACGTAATACCAGTGATACCATGTTATTGTTTGCGAAAGCTGGTCAATGATTTCCAAGATGGCCCCTGTTGTCTTTTTTCCCTTGCAAAAACCAAACTGATTGCTTCATAGGATATTGTGTTTTTCAAAGAAGCTGCTTATTTGTGTGTGTATCAGTGCCTCAAATATCTTTGAGAATATAGGAACAATGGAGACATGTCTGTAGCCTAGGGGAAGATGTTTGTCCCCTTTTTTAAAAACTGGGACAACTTTTGATACCTTAAGTGCGTCCGGAAAAACTCCAAGTTATACACATTTGGTAAAAATAAAAGCTAATGATTTGGTGATTAAGTGTATTGTCTTCTTAATTATGTCATTTGATAACCAATAACAGTCCATACTTTTAGAAAATTTGGATACAGCTTTTATAACATCAACAGGTGTGACAGCCCTCCATTGAAATACCAGGTTAATAGGCAGTGGTGTTGCAACAAGGTCCACTGCAGATGAATTTGTTTCTTTAACTGAGTTTAAAAAGTACTGATTTAATTCCTCGGATTCAAGCAGAGCTGTTTCCGTGCATTTTGGTGTATTCTTTTGTTTTATTATTTCCCATGCTGCCTTGCTTTTATTGGGAGCCCTTTCTATATAGTTATGGTATCAATAGGTCACATCGACCACACAAATTAGATAATCGTGTGCTTGTACTGCTCACTGACAGCACAGACCCGACCCTCACTGAGGAACTCAACGTCAAGACAGTGCACATCTTGTCCCTCCCACAAGAGTGTGACCCATCATGTATTTGAGCTTTCATTTCTTTGGACAGCTCAGTCTGCATTCGGGGAAGGCACACTCACACGCCGCCTCCTCTCCCATACTGCTACTCCTGAGTTGGCCAACGCATCATTCCTCCCCACTGGTTTTCAGATTACAAGCTGGACCGGCGGCCACCCTCCGCACCTTCGCACGCCGACCCGGTGGAGATGGAGCTTCCAGTCGTGCGCCTGCCACCTCACACCACTCACGCCAACGCTGACACCCACACAACTCCCCCCCCCCCCCCCTCAGGTCTCATAGGCTGTACTCTGTACTGTGGGGAAGGGGGGGGGGGCCTGTATGACGTCAATAGGTCACATCGACCACACAGATTACAAACTTTGGAATATTAACTGCTCTGACAAGCTGCCATGTTTAATCCAGTCTGCCTTTTTACTTCATGCAGTGTTTATTTGTATCAGTCTTTATGGTAAAATATATGTGTGTACAGAAAACTAGGGAACTGTTATTATGTATCTTACGATCCATATCCAGAATCCCATATAGTTTTCCGCTGCTTGCTTTTTTGCCAGAAGAAGTTTAGCTTTGTACAATTTTTTGCATTTCAGATATATTACCTATGAATTTTCATGCTCTGTTCTGCCCCTTGGTTAGCGGCTTGCTTGTGCATCTGGTACAGCATATGCATGTTTCCTCTGATTTCTACTAGGTCTTCTGTAAAGCAGTTCAGACTTTTCTTTTTCATTTAACTTGGACATCAATTTTTTTGTACTGGTGAGCAAGAATAACATAAATCGGTGTATTTTTTAAATAAGTTATCAAAGGTAATTTCAGCTTCTCTTTTTCCAGATTGACATTTATATATAGAGTCCCAATTGGCACTTTCTAATCTATCAGCAAACATACTTATGTACTCTTCCTTTTATCCTCGTACCATTACTACTCTAGGTTCTCCAATTTTAACTGGCTGCCTCTTACAGAGTGTAAGGTGTAGTGGTTCATGATCTGCAAGTCCACTTCCTGCAAGTCTGACTGTAAAATCCTCCCTATGGAAATTCACAACAGTATTGTCTAAGCAGGCATTCTTATGTGCGGCACTGTTATTTGTACAATAGAGGTCTAATGACCTTAGCATATTCAAAAACGTCCTAGCAACTGGCCTCTGTGTGTTTGCCATTTCTATGTTGAAATCACCACAGATAACAATTCTTGTCTTACTCTTCAATATCTTTTTATCTATTAATTCACATTTTTCAGTAAACAAATTTACATCACCATCTGGCGACCTATGTATATTAACTACCACTATATTTTCATTCATTGGTTTTACACAACTAAACTCCCCATCTAGTTTTGAGTACAGCATAGATACATCAATTCCAGCCCCACCATTCTTTCTCTGTTTTCTACATATATTTACTTGTTCTTGGGTTAACCAGTGCTCAGATACATATATAACATCTACATGCTCAGTGTTACATACACACTACTGGCCATTAAAATTGCTACACAACGAAGATGACGTGCTACAGACACGAAATTTAACCGACAGGAAGAAGATGCTGTGATATGCAAATGATTAGCTTTTCAGAGCATTCACACAAGGTTGGCGCCGGTGGCGACACCTACAACGTGCTGACGTGAGGAAAGTTCCCAACCGATCTCTCATACACAAACAGCAGTTGACCAGTGTTGCCTGGTGAAATGTTGTTGTGATGCCTCGTGTAAAGAGGAGAAATGTGTTCCATCACGTTTCCGACTTTGATAAAGGTCGGATTGTAGCCTATTGCAATTGTGGTTTATCGTATCGTGACATTGCTGCTCGCGTTGGTCGAGATCCAATGACTGTTAGCAGAATATGGAATCAGTTAGTTCAGGAGGGTAATATGGAATGCCGTGCTGGATCTCAATGGCCTCGAATCACTAGCAGTTGAGATGACAGGCATCTTATCTGCATGGCTGTAACGAATTGTGCAGCCATGTCTCAATCCCTGAGTCAACAGATGGGGACGTTTGCAAGACAAAAGCCATCTGCACGAACAGTTCGACAACGTTTGCAGCAGCATGGACTATCAGCTCAGAGACCATGGCTGTGGACCCTTGATGCTGCGTCACAGACAGCAGCGCCTGTGATGGTCTACTCAATGATGAACCTGGGTGCACGAATGGCAAAACATAATTTTTTTCAGATGAATCCAGGTTCTGTTTACAGCATCATGATGCTCGCGTCCGTGTTTGGCGACATCGCGGTGAATGCATATTGGAAGCATGTATTCGTCATCGCCATACTGGCGTATCACCCGGCGTGATGGTATGGGGTGCCATTGGTTACACGTCTCGGTCACCTCTTGTTCGCATTGACAGTACTTTGAACAGTGGACGTTACATTTCAGATGTGTTACGACCCATGGCTACACCCTTCATTCGATCCCTGCGAAACCCTACATTTCAGCAGGATAATGCACAACCACATGTTGAGGTC
This sequence comes from Schistocerca serialis cubense, assembly GCF_023864345.2. Lineage (NCBI taxonomy): Eukaryota > Metazoa > Arthropoda > Insecta > Orthoptera > Acrididae > Schistocerca > Schistocerca serialis. The sequence continues at coordinate 1,414,270 of NC_064642.1, forward strand.
CTGTATGGGCCTTTCTGGACACAGAAAATGTTCGACTGCTGCTCTGGCCAGCACATTCTCCAGATCTCTCACCAATTGAAAACATCTGGTCAATGGTGGCCGAGAAACTGGCTCATCACAATACGCCAGTCACTACTCCTGATGAACTGTGGTATCGTGTTGAAGCTGCATGGGCAGCTGTACCTGTACATGCCATCCAAGCTGTGTTTGACTCAATACCCAGGCATATCAAGGCCGTTATGACGGCCAGAGGTGGTTCTTCCGGGTACTGATTTCTCAGGATCTATGCACCAAAATTGCGTGAAAATGTAATCACATGTCAGTTCTAGTATAATATATTTGTCCAATGAATACCCATTTATCATCTGCATTTCTTCTTGGTGTAGCAATTTTAATGGCCAGTAGTGTATGTTCTAATGCTAAAATCTTATTTCTAGTACAACATATGCTAACTTGTAAAAAAAGTGAGTAGTTTGTCTCTGCCAGTATTCCTCTGGGAGCAATTTGACTCTATATTTGAAGTTGTAGGTTCAGTTAATGTCTTTAATCTTGATGCAGTGTGATCATCTGTGTTATGATAGTCATATACCTGTTCATCCAATTGATGACTCACTTTGTTAACTGCTTTCTTCTGTGAAACCACCGCTGATCCCACCAAAAATCCTGGTCCCTTGGTTGTGATTGCTTTCTTCAGGTTGACGGCCATATTCCACCTGTTGGCATTCTCACTCCTTGTGCTTGAATTGCTATTCTTCTTTTTGAAAGTAGGTCTCTCTTCTTATATGGTGTCTTCTTTCCTATATCATTTTCTGCTTCTTCTAACTTTTGTACTGCTCTCTTGGGTATGTTTATTTCTTGAGTAATTGTCCTCTCCACACACACAGAATTTAATTTTAAGGATTCTGTTGTTATTTGTGCTGGAGTTGTGTCGGTAGCAATTCGCAATGATTCTATATCCGAGGCTGAAGTTATATTGCTGTTTTGTACATTTCCCTGTTTGTTTCCACTGATTCACAAATTCTTGTGGCAATTAGTTCTTTATCAGTTGCATTTAAGTGCTGTCCATGTGCTGTGTATAGCTCCTTGTTACTAGGAGTATTAATAAAACAAGTGTTATGGAAGCCTTTCACTACACTCCCCCCCCCCCTCCCTCTCCCCATTTGTGGACTGAATTTCTTGGTTTACACAAGGCCATTCAGGCAGGTCATGCCTGTGTGGTACACCAACTACAATCACATTTGTATTTTGTAATGCTGACAAGGCTTTATGTAGTGAATGAATTGCCAAGCTGGCTTCTTTCTTTGCTACATTATTAGCCTCTGCCCAAATAACTGCGAAATCTTCATTTGTCAGCTTATGCACGTCACTGCATTTTTTTTAATATTGCACTAGTGGGGGAACCTGGTATCATCTTCCCTTCAACATCATATTTATCTGAAGCTAAGTTTAAAATGTTCCTTGCACAGTCTCTGCTATGGCTATCAGAGGCAACGAATATTTTGGGTCTCCTACTCACTAACTGACTCTCAGGAGCAAAGGTCTGCATTTTCATTGCTGCACCCTTAGATTGCTTTCCTCTTCAAACTGCATTTTGTGTTGTGGTATGCACGCTGTGTTGTGAATCATGCTTTATGTTGGACGTCTCAAATCTGTAGTTTTTACACATTTCTTTCTTGGCCAATTCTCACTTCTGTAGTTCGATTGTTAGTACACATGTAATTATTTTCGAATACTTAAGTTCCTTTCTTAGTATTCTGAGATCGTTCTTTAACTTTTCGCACACACACATTTTTAACTGGTCTGTTTTGATTTCGTGCAAAACGTCACATTCAGTACAAAAGCAATCACTGCATTTCCAGTTTTTCACTCTATTCGTTGCATTTACACTTAAGTAGTGCAATTTCCTCTTACACTTTGCACAACTCATGCCTTTTCTTGCTGTTTTGTTACAGGAACATGGTTTATTCCATGCTTCCTCTCTTATTTCGTAAATAGTATTCAAATTTTCCAAACTGATAATGGCCACTGTGCACAAGTTAGTTACAAAACACAATATGTCCCTGTTCTTTCAACAGATCGCCATACTTTTAGTTACTTGCAGAGAGCAATTACTAATCCACATGTACATGCCATAATATGTTTATCTTAAGCTCATTAAACTATCAAAGTAACTTATTTTACGCACAACATTATCAGTACACAGCCATTCCAAAGACTATAAATCAATTAACAATATCCTGCTCTTAAACATGATTAATGGCTTGGCATGATTTATTAAGTCCAGTACAATTCTAGGTGCAGATAATACATCCTTCCTTCACAGTAGTAATGATTTCAGTAACCTTAAAACTTGCGTGACAGGGAAAACTGCTCAAGCATCCTATTGGTTAAAAGCAAATTTATTCTTGCTGAATGAAAACAAAACACAGCAGGTGGTTTTCAGTTTAAAAGACAGATTAGATTAGATTAATACTTGTTCCATAGATCATGAATACGACACTTCGTAATGATGTGGAACATGTCAGGTTAATAAAAGGTGTCTATACAAGATATTACATTACACAAAATATTACATGACACTTTTTTTTTGGGGTGGGGGGTGGGGAAATTACCCACTTACTACATCCAAAAATTCATCTAATGAGTAGAAGGAGTTGCCATTCAGAAATTCTTTTAATTTCCTTTTAAATGCTATATGGCTATCTGTCAGACTTTTGATGCTATTAGGTAAGTGACCAAAGGCTTTTGTGACAGCATAATTTATGCCCTTCTGAGCCAAAGTTAGATTTAACCTTGAGTAGTGAAGATCATCCTTTCTCCTAGTGCTGTAGCCATGTACACTGCTATTACTTTTGAATTCGTTCGGATTGTTAACAACAAATTTCATAAGTGAATATTGTGAGGCTAAGGGTGAATAAGTGTCTGCAGGATGATCTGGGATGAGGTCCAGCAATTATTCTGATTACATGCTTTTGTGAAATGAACACTCTTTTACTCAATGATGAATTACCCCAGAATATGATGCCATATGAAAGCAGAGAATGAAAATAGGCATGGTAAGCTAATTTACTGAGATGTATATCGCCAAAATTTGCAGTGACCCTAATAGTATAAGTAGCTGAACTCAAATGTTTCTGCAGATCTTCAGTGTGTTTTTTCCAGTTCAACCCCTCATCAATGCATACACCTAGAAATTTTGAATATTCTACCTTAGCTACCGATTTCTGATCGAAGTCTATATTTGTTAATGGTGTCATTCCATTTACTGTGTGGAACTGTATATACTGTGTTTGTCAAAGTTTAATGAGAGCCCATTTGCAGAGAACCACTTAATGATTTTCTGAAAAATATTGTTTACAATTTCATCAGTTATTTCTTGTCTGTTGGGTGTGATAGCTATACTTGTATCATCGGCAAAAAGTACCAGCTTCGCATCTTCGTGAATACAGAATGGCAAGTCATTAATATATATTAAGAACAGCAGAGGACCCAAGACCGAACCTTGCAGCACCCCATTCTTGATTGTTCCCCAGTTTGAGAAATCACGAGTTTTTTGCATATTATGTGAACTGCTTATTTCAACTTTCTGCACTCTTCCAGTTAGGTATGATTTAAACCATTTGAGCACTGTGCCATTCATACCACAGTACTTGAGCTTATCTAGAAGTATTCCATGATTTACACAATCAAAAGCCTTTGAAAAATCACAGTAAATCCCAATGGGTGACTTCCGGTTACTCAGAGCATTTAATATTTCATTTGTGAAAGTATATATAGCATTGAAAAACCTTTCTGGAAACCAAACTGACATTTTGTTAAAACTTTATTTTTACAAAGGTGTGAATCTACTGTACAATACATTACTTTTTCAAGAATTTTGGATAAGGCAATCGGAAGAGAGATTGGGTGGTAGTTGTTGACATCAGACATATCCCCTTTTTTATGCAGTGGTTTAACAATGGCATACTTCAGTCTATCTGGGAAAATACCCTACTGCAGAGAGCTATTACATATGTGGCTAAAATCTCACTTACCTCTTGGGAAGTGGGATTTTTATCTTCCATCAGAAGATCAATGCTATGTTAAGTCTTTATGGGTGTATTTAGATGATAAATTATCCTGGGGCCAACATGTGCAATATATTAGTGGTAAGTTATTGAGAGCAGCTTATTCGTTAACATGACTTGTGAACTGTGTACCTGAAATAAGTTTTAGAACATCTTATTTTTCATTTTTCCAGAGAATAACTTTATGCAGTATAATTTTATGGGGAAACTCTAGATGTGTGCATGACATCTTAACACCACAAAAGAAAGCTATTAGTGTAATTATTGGCTCTTCATACAAGGCACATTGTGAAACTGTGCTTTGTGAAGCAAAAAGCATATACATAAAATCTTGTAAGAGTACTATGTTTTAATTTACACAAAAAGGAAGCTACCAAAAGCAAAATGCAGAGGAAATGTACTTGTTACTACACAAGAAGCAATAGATGCATTTATACTCCATACTGCAGACTGTCCAGATCATGTAGCAACTATGGACTCACACAGCACAAATTATTTAATAAGCTTCCATAAACTGTACAAGATTTATCAGAACAAACCTTCAAATGAACACTGAATCTATGGTTAGTCACACACCTATTCTCTGAGAAAGTAATTTATCAGCTACAATATAATATGGTAATGTCAATAACTAGCCTGCTGTTTCTTATACATTATCACTGGTATTGTGCTACATGTGTGACTTTTCTATTTCTGTAGTGGCCTGCTAGCAATTTCTATGTTCCGGGTGATCAAGAAGGCAGAATAAATTTGAGAACTGAATAAATCACGGAATAATGTAGATAGAGAGGTACAAAATGACACACATGCTTGGAATGACATGGGGTTTTATTAGAACCAAAAAAATACAAATTTAAAAAATGTCTGACAGATGGCGCTTCATCTGATCAGAATAGCAATAATTAGCATAACAAAGTAAGACAAAGCAAAGATGATGTTATTTACAGGAAATGCTCAACATGTCCACCATCATTCCTCAGCAATAGCTGTAGTCAAGGAATAATGCTGTGAACAGCACTGTAAAGCACGTCCAGAGTTATGGTGAGTCATTGGCGTCGGATGTTGTCTTTCAGCATCCCTAGAGATGTCGGTCAATCATGATACACTTGCGACTTCAGGTAACCCCAAAGCCAATAATCATACAGACTGAGGTCTGGGGACCTGGGAGGCCAAGCATGACATGGTGGCTGAGCACATGATCATTACCACACGATGCGCACAAGAGATCTTTCACGCATCTAGCAATGTGGGGTGGAGTGCCATCCTGCGTAAACATAGTACATTCCAGCAGGTGTTTATCAGCCAGGCTGGGGATGATGCGATTCTGTAATATATTGGCGTACCTCTCACCCATCACGGTAGCAGTTACAAGACCAGAATCATGCATTTTCTCGAAGAAAAAAGGCCCAATAACGGTAGATGTGGTAAATCCAACCCATATCATGACTTTCTCGTCATGCAATGTAGTTTCCACGACAGTTCTAAGATTTTCGGTAGCCCAAATCCTGTGGTTGTGGGCATTGACAGACCCTTGGAGCATGAAATGAGCTTCGTCAGTCCACAACACATTACTCAACTAATCGTCATCTTCTGCCATCTTTTGAAACGCCCACACCACAAATCCCCTCCACTTCACTAAATCGCCAGGTACCAGTTCATGATGCCGATGTATTTTGTACGGATAGCATCGGAGGGTAAGACTAAGTGCCAACCAAACAGTAGTGTATGGAATGCCGGTGCAACGTGCGACTGGACGAGTGCTGACTTCCCGGTGCATAGACGAACCCGCTACAGTCTCCATTTCTTGCTGAACTGTCTCAGCAGCATTACGCCTTGTGCTCAGTCGGCCACTATGGGGTCTATCATCTAAACAACCTGTGGCTTCGAACTTCGAAATCATTCACGCCACAGCTGCATTTGTCAATGGACCTTCACCCTTTCGAATCCCCTTCCTATGGCGATAGGATCGTAATGCTGAACTAGCACATTCCCCATTCTGATAATACAGCTTGACTAAAAGCGCCTTTTCAGGTAATGTCAACATGCTGCGACTGCTGGTGCATCTGATTCTCTCTCTCATTACAGATCCTTTTATGCATGTTTGTCATGCGCAGTCACTGACGTTTTACTGTCCAGCGCCATCTGTTGGACATTTTGTGAACTTTTTTTTTTTTTTTTGTTCTTATAAAACCCCATGTCATTCCAAGCAAGTGTGTCAATTTTTACCTCTCTATCTACTTTATTCCGTGGTTTATTAAGTTTTCAAATTTATACTGACTTTTTGATCACCCTGTATAATTATCAATTGTCACGAATTTCTATTAGTGATAAAACGTAAAAAAGGTATTTTATGATTGTACAGTGTTCCAGTCCACACTAAATATGTGTATCAAAAAGCCACATAAGAAAAAACATTCCATGGAGCAAGTAGATACTTCACTCGCATTACTGTGCTGACACCAAAACCATCTCTGTGCCGTGCTGAGTATTTTCACTTTACCCTCACGGTAATTAAAATCTTTGACAGTCACAGTATCAGAAGATAAATACTGTAACACAAGAAGAATTGAGGTCCATATGACAGCAAGTGTTGGTTGTATGTGGTATGAAAATACTAAATGGTGAATATAAGAATTGCAGTATTATATAAGACATGTGAAAGACTGATATGATTAAAACAGTGCCATATACTTTTTTCCAAATATATCATTAGTGTACAGTTTAAACATGTGTGTTAGTGAACAATGACAGTTAATAACTTACATGGGGCTATTTCTTTGTTCAGCGTTATGTCTTCTGCAGTTGCTGATTCAACTGCCTCTTGCTCTGCACCGCAAAGTGTGTCTGAAAAAAAATTAAGTAGTGTTACAGCATTATTCCTTGTTTGTAGTTTGTAAATATGTTGCTACCCATGGAGTTAAGGTAACACCTCATTAAACAGTAGATGTGTTGAGTCATCCAAAACTGAGAACTTTGCTAACTTTCAGACAATTCCTTTTCAAGCTTGAGTACACAGTCACACTCACATATAATCAAAAAGCCACAGAAGGAAAAACAGTCCATGAAGTAAGCAGACACTTGACTTGCATCACTGTGCTGACATCAAAACCACCTCTGAGCAGAAGGAGAGATGCAGCAGAAGCATGGGATAGGGATGCAACGTGGACACTGGTGCTGGTGAGTTCATACACCACACTAGGACAATGATGGTGACAGAACAGAGAGAGGGTGATAGAACAGAGGAAGGGGTAGCCTGGGGAGAAGAAGGCATGGGTTCAGGATGAGACAAATCAGGGGTCTAGCGCATGGGGGAGGTTGGTGTGGGGCAGGGGGCTAGCAGAGACTGGGGCCAAGAGAACTGCAGGAAGAAAGGATGTGTTGTAAGGACAATTCTCGTTCACCCAATTCAGGCAAGCTGGTACTGTGGGGAGGGATCTGGATGGTGTAGAGTTCTTTATGTAACTCTGAGTTAGTCAGTCTGTGTAAGGTATTCATGTTTTCCATTTTTTCTTTCAGATCTTTTGTTTCAAAATATAATGGCACAGGTTTTCATTTTGAAGGTTGATTTTTCTGTCTACTTACTTTTTTTAACAGCACATCTCTATTTAAGTGCTCTGTCATAATTGCTGTGAACATATTCCATTTGTTGTTGACCCCAATGGTAGTCATAACTGATTCCCATGATTCCTGGCTTAAATTGTGTCTTAATGTTGCAATGTTGTTTGCAGATAATATTCACCTGTGCTCGTACATTTTTCTTGGTTTGAATTTGGTATTACATTTTAACATTAGTGTTTGGCCTAAATGATCTGAGAGGTGACCATTTATTACATGATTTATTAGATGATGTGGTCATAACTGTGATTACATGACCAGTTTCTATATCATTCAAAAACTGTAAAGTCCTTTTTGACTCTTCCTGTATATTGCAGCAACAGAAATGCCACACATGATGGAGCATGTATAGGTAACAACTTTGAAAGGGATTTGTACACTATCAGTATAGTTGGTGGGGCACTTGCAGACCATGATCCAATACTCCTTGGATGTAACCACAACAAAACTGATGGACTCCCCTCTAACACAGGTGCCAATGCTAAGGAAAAGGTGACATGGTGTAATGGGACATCCTCCTCTATCATCACTTTTCCTCGACAGTAGTTGTTAAAACAAGTGTTATTTTTTGAATTTTGGGCAAATCAATATTATCTCAGCTTCTTTTCTGAAAACTTCCATGTAACTTTATACACAGTATGTTATATTTCAAGCTAAAATTTATGAAAAGGAATTACTTTATTTCCGATGATACAATCAATGAGTGCTAGCTCTGAATCTACAGTTTGTAGTAACACGATTCACGTTTTCTGTCACACTTCACATAGTGTATACCAGGAACTGTCTGCCAGGCATGCCCGATGTGAACTGACTGGGCACGGCCTGTGCTGTCTGAGTTGTTGTTGTTCTGCCGCCAGAGGGCGTGGCCAAATTCTTGCATGCCCTCTGGTGGACGGGACTTTTTCTTGCGGCAACTACTGTCCATGATGTGCTGTGCTGATGTGCGCCTCCCACGATCTTTCTGGTGGCTACTGCACTCCTCCTTTGGGGGGTGAAGCCACTGTGATCCACAGCGTCGGAAGGTGGAGCATCGTGCAGTAGCGATGACCTCCATGTCCATTGGAAGGCTGGAATCAGGGGGATCTGCCAACCCTCGAGCCGGAACCTTCGAATACGGTTGGAAGTGACCCACACAAAGAGGCCCCTGTCGTCCCACCACCGGAACCCGGGACAGAACAGGCGACAAGCCGTCATACTCCAGATCCCGGTCCACCTCGGGAGGGGCGAGACCCAGTGGTGGGGACGATGGGGAAGGGACGACCACAGGTGAACCAGCCTCCTGGGAAACTGGGCATGCGAGGGGGGCCTGCTCTCACCGGGGCATCTCTAACAATGGCGATGCCGGTGCTGGAGCTACTGGAGGCTGCCAAGGCTGAGAACCATCGCAGTGTGGCGGAGTCACAGGTGGGAGGGGCGGTAGCATCCCCTGAGAAAACAACACAGGTGCTGGCAATGGGGAAGCCGGCACCCGAGGTGTTGGAGGGTGGGTGCCCAAACGCGGATGTAGGTGATTTTGGTGATGACGTACCTCACGGTCTCCTGCCTGCAAGGTATAGAGCCGGTGGCCATTGCGACACAGGACCACTGCCGGTATCCAATGTGGATTCCGACCAAACCCACGTGCCCAGACCGACATACCCGGTGGAAAGCCGGGTACCCCGTTTTGCAAAGACTGGCGAGGACCAGGCCAGAGGAGGTGCAGCAGAGTCCTAGGTTGGCGCCCGTGGAGGAGCTCTGCGGGGCTGCATTCTCCCATCAGTGTGGTCCGGTATGCCGTCAGGAAAAACGTCAATGCCTCCACCACAGGAAATTCGTGCACATACTTTTTCATCTGTGTCATAAATGTGCGCACCATGTGCTCGGCTTCCCCATTCGATTGTGGATGAAAGGGGGGAGAGCAAATGTGCCGAATACTGAAGCGCCTACAAAAATCCTGGAACGTCTGCGAAATAAACTGAGGTCCACTGTCCGATACCAGAGTGACTGGCAGACCTTCCACAGAAAAGATTTTTGCTAGTGCCTGGGTTGCAACTTCTGAAGCCATTGAGGAGCAGTGAACCACATATGGGAATCGGGAATAAGCATCAATGACAATGAGCCAAAAGCCATTGAGAAACGGGCCGGCAAAATCTATGTGAACATGTTCCCATGCCTGGGTTGCAGGTGGCCATGAAGAGAACGCTGACCTGGGAGACGCCTGTTGGCTCGCACACTGGGAACAGGTGGCCACCAAGTGCTCAATTTCTGTCAATACTGGGCCAGTACACATGTCTGCAAGCCAAGGTTTTAGTATGGGAAACACCCCAGTGCCCCTCATGTAATAACGTCAGGATCTCCCTTCGCAAACTTGCAGGAACAACCACACGAGGAGCTGTATCATCGGTAGCCAGAAGGAGAACATCTTCCAAGACTGAGAGGCGGTCTTGTAGAACAAAATAATTACGAAGAGGGTCCTAGGCCCAGCCTGGAGGTTGGGACGACCACCCCTGCTGAACGAGGCGAACTACTTGCCGGAGAACTGGGTCAGCTGCCGTTTCCCTGGCGACTCTAGAGCTAGTGATAGGGAAGCCATCAACCGCTTGGCGGGACGCCACATCCAAATGAAAACACATAATCTCCTCCCAATCGAACTTAGGATCCGCGCCCACCGGAAGACGGGAAAGAGCGTCGGCGTTGGCATGCTGTCCGGTAGTGTGAAAATGAATGTCATAATGGTACTTAGAGAGGAACAAGGCCCAGCGCTGCAGTCTGTGGGCTGCTCTATCCGGGATCTGAGAGGCAGGGCCAAATAACGATATTAATGGCTTATGGTCAATGATTAACTGAAACTTCGTGCCATACAAGAAAGGGTGAAACTTGGTAACAGCATAGACAATGGCCATAGCCTCTTTTTCCACCTGGGAGTAATGGGCCTGCACGGGACTAAGAGTTTTAGACGCAAATGCCAGTGGCTGCTCAGAGCCATCCACATTGCGATGGACCAGGACCGCCAGCACCCCATATTGCGAAGCATCTGTAGCGAGAACTAACGGCTTATTGGGGACAAAAGTAGCCAAACAAGGCGCTGACATGAGGAGGCCCTTCAACAAGGTGAACGCTCGCTCACATGCCGGCGACCAATCAAAAGGAACACCCTTGCACAGAAGGCAGTACAGGGGGCGGGCTATGGTGGAAACCCTGGGAATGAACCAGTGGTAATAGGCAATCTTGACTAAAAAAGCTTGTAACTCCTTCAGTGAAGTGGGCTGTGGAAGGTCGACGATACCTTGGACCAAACTTTGTAGCGGCTGGACGTCGTGCCGAGAGATGGTGTAGCCCACATACTCAATGGACGGTTGAAAGAAGTTCGACTTACGCAGGCCCACAGACCTGAATTTGAGAAAGAGGGTTCGAAGGTTGTGCAAGTGTTCCTTCGTGCTGTGGCCTGTGACAATTATATCGTCCAGGTAATTAATACAATGAGAGATTGTCGACGTGACATGCTCAAGATAACGCTGAAATATCGCCGGGGCACTGGATATTCCGAAGGCCAACCGCTAGTATTGGTAAAGGCCAAATGGGGTGTTGACGACCGCCAGTCGTTTGGAGTCCTCATCAAGTGGTACCTGATGATAAGCCTCCAAAAGATAGATTTTCGAAAAATATTGGCCTCCCGCAATGACGGAGAACAATTCATCAGAACGAGGCAAGGAATAGGTGTCCACCACCAATTGGGAATTAATGGTGGCCTTGAAATCGCCAAAAAGACGTAATTTTCCGAGGGTGTCCTGACAATAAAGAGGGGCGAAGCCCACTCACTAGAAGAAGTGGGAAGAATGACCCCGAGGGCTGTCAGCCGGTTGAGCTCTGCTTTTACCTGAGGGCGGAGAGCCAATGGGATCTGCCTCGCGCATAGAAAACACGGGCGAGCTGACACCTTCAACGTTAAGTGAGCTTCAAAGTCTGAAACACGTCCCAGGCCCTGCTCAAAGATATCCTGAAAGTCAGAGATCAAAGATTCAAATGATTGATAGGGAATGTCGTCGGAGACCAACTGTATGGTGTCTGCGATAGATAAACCGAAAGCTTGAAAGGCATCGAATCCAAAAAGGTTAGCGGAGTTCACATCACTGACAACAATAAAAGTAAGAGGCCGAGTGACTGATTTGTAAGTAACGTCGTTAGTGAATTGACCCAGTAGGGGAATGAACTGTTTACCATAGCCGCGTAGACGCCGGTAAACTGGCGCCAATGGGGGCGATCCAAGGTCGGAGTAAGTTTGTGCATTCAACAAGGAAACTGCTGTGCCCGTATCTCCTTGCAGGTGTAATCGGTGCGACCAAACCGACACCTCGGTAAAGAGTTTGTGGGCCGATGCGTCAGGAGCCTGGCCCGATGAAACTTCCTGAATGTCAACGTCCATGTCCTCTGTACCTGCTTCCTTCAATTCTTTTGAGGCTGAGTGGCAAACTTTAGCAATGTGTCCTTTTTTATTACATTTGTGACAAACGGCCCAACGCTGGGGTCACTCTGACTGATCATGATGTATATAGCACGACGCACAGGAGGGTAACAGGGGCCGGCGGCCGGAACTCTGTTTACGCGCCGTGCGGAAGCGGCCGTAACGGCCGGATTGTACCGCTCGCACGTCGTCCACCCCGGACGCAGTGGATGCAGCCGCACTGCTCTGCACCGCCGTGACATCACACCACGCTTCCAGCTGTTGACCTGCGGCGTGAGAGACTTCATACGATTGAGCAATGGACAGGACTTCCTCGAGGGAAGGGTCTTCCAACTGCAGGGCCCGTTGCCGGACCTCCCTATCAGAGGCCGAACGAACAATGACGTAGCGTACCATAACGTGGGTGTACGACTCTTGCGACTGCTCCGTGACAAAACGACACTTGCGACTAATACCGTGCAGGGTAGCGGCCCACGCCCGGTAAGACTGATGGGGCTGCTGCTTGCATTGATAGAACTCGACCCTAGCTGCCACAACATGTGTGCGGCGGCGATAATATAAAGGCAGCAATGAACACAATGCGTCAAAAGACAAGGACGAGGGTTCCTGCAACGGTGTGAGCTGCCGCAAAACTTGATGCAGCGAGGGAGATATCCAAGACAACAAAAGAGCACGACATACCTCCGCATCGGCAACATGAAACGCCTGGAAATGCTGCCAAAGGCGATGTTCGTATGCGTCCCAATCCTCTGCCGTCTCGTCATAGGGGGGAAAGGGAGGAGGGAATGGCACTGGAGCAGACTGCGCGGAGATCCAACGCCGGAAGCACTTGTTTCATGGTTGCCATGAGCTCCGTCTGCTGCTCAACCAAAACCCACACTAAATCCTCTGTGCCATGGATAAGCTGCGAAACCGGAACAACGATGCAACACGCGAAAGGACGACCCTACACATCGCCAGTTGTGTAGTAACACGGTTCACGTTTCCTGCCGCACTTCATATAGTGTATACCGGGAACTGTCTGCCAGGCATGCCCGATGTGAACTGACTGGGCACGGCCCGTGCTGCCTGAGTTGTTGTTGTTCTGCCGGCAGAGGGCGCGGCCGAATTCTTGCGTGCCCTCTGCTGGACGGGACTTTACTTGCAGCAACTACCGTCCGTGACGCGCCGTGCCGATGTGCGCCTCCCACGATCTTTCTGGTGGCTACTGCACAGTTAAAATTATTTTTTTATAAACATTTGAAATTAAGAATTATTTGGCACACTTAAAATTTCTATTATTAACTACACAATCTAGTACTGTTTATTATATTTATTTCTAGATTCATTTAAGAAATAATAATTGAAATTAATAGAAATTTATTTGCCAGCAAAAACTGTGAGCCCTTTGGAATATCATTATCACCACAATGTGAAGAGTAGTAAGCATGCCTCTGATGTGATCAGTCGTATTTTTGTATTTTGGGTGAACAATGTAATTTCAGCTTTGTTAATGTGTGTGATATACTAAAATATGACAAAATATACTAATGTAGAAACGAAAATCCTGCAGCAACAATCTTCAAAATTATTTAGGTCAGTTCAGCCATTAGGACCTAAAATGTGAAAATTTCAGCTTCAAGAATCCGACTCTTAGGCAAGAAGAACTGGAGCCAACTTTTTAGTTTACTTAGCATTATTGTAATCTTACTGCTCTCAAATCTTCAGGAAAGACTTTTCTTATTGTGGACAATAGCAGGAGTTAGGAAGGAGGGGGAGGATTACAATGGGTTAGAGGGCAGAAGGAAGAAACAGTAAACTATATTATTCAGAAACTCTGAAATATTATGTAGGACTGTGTATACCATTATCAAATGGGAATAAATGAAACTTAAACTGATTTTGGGAACTTCTTTAAAATTTATTTGGATTTGTGGCTGTGGTGTCACCGCCAGACACCACACTTGCTAGGTGGCAGCCTTTAAATTGGCCGCGGTCCGTTAGTATACGTCGGACCCGCGTGTCGCCACTGTCAGTGATTGCAGACCGAGCGCCGCCACACGGCAGGTCTAGAGAGACTTCCTAGCACTTGCCCCAGTTGTACAGCCGACTTTGCTAGGAAAGGTTCACTGACAAAATACGCTCTCATTTGCCGAGACAATAGTTTAACATAGCCTTCAGCTACGTCATTTGCTACAATCTAGCAAGGCACTATTATCAGTTACCATTGATAGTGTGAATCATGTACCGGCAACACCAACCTTCTTCATTAATGGATTAAAGTTAAGTATTCCACCAGCTACGTCCGTTTTTCTAAATTCTAATTTCTTTGTCCTGTTCCAGACCTCACGCCAGCCTGCGTGAGCTTAAACGCGTGCCTTTTGGCCTCCTTCTAGTAACACGGTGTTGGCTCCCCTGCCAACCAAAACAGTGGCCTACTTGTTCTGCTCTTATAAAAATCAGCCATAAAAGCAAACCATAAAGAAGGACATTAAGTGTTGCACAGGTGACCTTACCAATATTAAGCAAAATAAGTTATCCTTGTACAATATGTACAGGGTGTACATAAAGTCTGAGAACATTCTCAATTATTTATTGCACAAGAACCAAAAATTTGTACATATATCATACATACGTCATCTTGAAGAGAAACCCTGAAAATTTTTTTTCCACGTGAGCTACCACAGCGTAGTTTGGTAATTTGCCAATAGTCAACGCTAGTTGCAAACATGGCAAGTTCAGGTGCAGTGTGAGCTTTCTGTGTGTTGGTGTCTGACAACAAGAAGAGTGTTACAGCTGTTCAGCGGATGTTTAGAACCAAGTACAATAAGAAGTCACCAACAAGGAAGGCCATTTACCATCAGCACAACAAATTCATGATGATGGGTTTTTGTCAGAACACCAACACACAGAAAGCTTGAAGCTCGCTCCTCACCTGAACTTGCCATGTTTGTGACTAGCACTGACTATCAGCAAATTACTGAATTACGCTGTGGCGGCATACATGAAATAAAACTTTGAGGGTTTCTCTTCAAAATGACATATGTATGATATCTGTACCACGTTTGGTTCTCATGCAATAAATAATTGAAAGTGTTCACGGACTTTATATACACCCTGTATAAAACTTCTCCTAAATATGGAACTGAGCAGAAGGATGAACTGTACAAAGCTTATCTCAAATTAAGAGAACTTACATAAGTGAGCTTGAACGCCAAAAAGTGCAGTGCGTGGAAGGTACACAGAACATGCTCCAAATAAGTGCAAAGCTGCGTGGAAAATTGTTGTACAAGAGCATTACACATTTCATGAACATAACATAGCTCTTGGCCTGGTTAAAGCTTATGTTTTTTCAACTGATCTAATTAAGGAACACCAACATGGGAACTGCGGCTTTAAATGGAGGACAAACACACCCACTGAAATTACATAAGTAGTAACAAAGTTCTCAAACTCCAAGTGTATAGTGTAAAGGGACATTCCTCTCTAACATTACTTTTCCTCAACAAACGTAGGCGATACCAAAGATAATTGCAACTTTTTAAACAGGGTAATATTATCTCAGCTGTTTTTCTAAAAGAATTTCACATGATTTTGTACATAATGTATATTTCAGGCTATAATACATAAAAATAAATTACTTTATTTTCATTTTTACAATTGATATGTACTAGCTCTGTATGTATAGTTAAAATTGCCTTTTTTTAGAAATATTTGAAATTATGAAATATCTGGCACACTTGAAATTCCTATTATTAATTACACAACCTGACACTAATTATTAAATTTATTACTGGATTCATTTATAGAATAATGATATAAATTGGTGGAGGTTAGTACCACACACAGAGTGGATTAGTAGTGGGCATACTTCTGTTGTGACTGGATGAGTTTTTGTTTTTGGCAATAACAATGTAATTTTTGGTTTTGAAGTGGAAATTGTAAAGACAGTGTGACATAGGAAAATGTGAAAGAATAAAAATTACAGAAATAGGAATTACTACTCAGTCAATACTTCAGCATTATTTACATCAATTAGAACCATGAGAACACACAATATCAAAAATTTCAGTTTCAAGAATCAGCCCCCAAAACATGAAGAACTGCAGCCAACTACAAGAAAGAAGATAAGTAAAAAGTTTATTGTAAATCTTTAATTCTCTCAAAGTTTATTAAAAGAGTTAATTATGTCAGCGACAATCAACAAATGATGTGAAGGAGGGGTAGATTACAATGGACATGTTCCACATCATAACAGTTACCACGAGATTGACCAATGTAACTAACTAACTAACTAACTGACTATTCCTGGTTATCCAATTACATAATTAGAAAAACAGTGCATATAATTAGTGAACCATTAACCTTTCTTTTTAACAGGTGTCTAGAGTTTGGAGTATTTCCTACAAAACTAAAAATATCAAAAGTTATTCCAAAGTACAAAAAATGGGACAAGGCAATTTAAAAAATTACTGCCTACTTACTATAATTCCTATTCTCTCCCAAATATTCGAATCTCTTATTTATAACCCACTAAACAACTACTTTGAGTCACATAATCTCCTTTCTAAATGTAAATTTGGCTTCCACAAGGGAAGAAGTACAACTACTGCTGTTCTCTCAATTGTGAATGAAGCAATAACAGCCTTTGAGATTAAAAATAAAGCTTCACTTCTTTTGTGTGATTTAAGTAAGGCATTTGGCTGTATTTCTCATGATATCTTACTTGCTAAACTCAAATTATATGGTGCACAAGGCTCTGCACTGGCAGTAATTGTACCATACCTAACCAATAGCAAACAGTTTGTATCTGTCAGAAACAGGCACCCACATGTGCAAGAAGTTAAGTCAGGAATCCCATAACATTCTGTCCTTGGGCCCTACTTTTTCATAATTGCAGTCAATAGTCAATGATTTCTTCCACTGTGTTCTTAATACTGTTACTTGTTATGCTGAGGACACAAATTTGCTAGCTGAGCATGAGAACACATTAGTTCTGCAATATATAATACCAGATGGCATTGAAGCAGCACTAAATTGGTTCTCATCAAATACACTGCTATGCAGACCTGTTGAAAACCAGTTGATTATACTAGAATTGTCAAAAGAGGTAGAGGTGAAGGTGGTTAAAATTCTAGGAATTCATGTAGACTCTAAGTTAACACAGAAAACACACATCAACCACACTGGCACAAAATTATCTCAAGAGACTTGTTTATTGTGGAACCTGAGAGGCTTAGTAACAAAAGAATATTTAAGAGTTATTTATTTTGGACTCTTTCAGTCACACATAAAGAGTATGGACTGCTGAATTGGTGGCATTCTCCTCACATCAGTGAAATTCTAAAACTTCAACAGAAGGTGGGAAGGGCAATGAGTCATGCTGGTGAGATCAGAACACTGCCGGCCATTGTTTATACAGTTCCACATATTAACAGTCATTAATCTCTACATATGTGTCATGGGACTGTACATGAAAACAGTGTAGCAGATTTCAAAATGAGTGAAAACATACAGCACTGTAACACTTGATTCAAAATAAAATTATATGTACCAAGGCGCAGGCTGGTAAGTACAGGGAATTCCCATCTAACCAATGGCTTAAGAATATTTAATAAACTTCCATATTTTGCTTGGTCAGCTCACATAACTAGCTTCAGAAGCAAGTTATTAAGCATTTTGCTTATTAAACCTTTTTATGATACAATTGAATTCATGAGTCTAAAATCAGTTGACATTAATTTTTAAGATTTTCATTATGTCACACCATTGACTGTATTTACGCTGGAGAGCCAAAGAAACTGGTACACTTGCCTAATATTGTTTAGGGCCCCTGCGAGCATGCAGAAGTGCTGCAACACGACATGGCATGGACTGCAATAATGTCTGAAGTAATGCTGGAGGGAACTGACACCACGAATACTGCAGGGCTGTCCACAAATCTGTAAGAGTACGACGGTGTGGACATGGCCATTGGAAGTGTTTAAACTATAAAAGTGTTCCTGGAGCCAATCTGGTAGCAATTCTGGATGTATGGGGTGTCACATTGTCCTGCTGGAATTGCCCAAGTCCATCGGAATGCATAAAGGACATGAATGGATGCAGGTGATCAGACAGGGTGCGTATGTACAAGTCACCTGTCACAGTCATAACTAGATGTATCAAGGGTCCCATATAGCTTCAACTCCACATGCCCCACACCAGAACCTTCACCAGTTCACATGCAGGGTCCATGGATTCATGAGATTGTCTCCATACTCATACATGTCCACCCACTCGATAGTTTGAAACGAGACTTGTCCGACCAGCAACATGTTTCCGGTCATCAACAGTCCAATGTCAGTGTTGACGGGTCCAGTTGAGGCATAAATCATTGTGTCGTGTAGTCATCAAGGGTACACGAGTGGGCCTTCAGCTCCTAAAGTCCATATCGATGACATTTTGTTGAATCGTTCGCATGCGGACATTTGTTGGTGCCCAGCATTGAAATCGCAGCTATTTGGGGAAGGGTTTCACTTGTCTCATGTTGAACGGTTCTATTCAGTCATTATTGGTCCCATTCTTGCAAGATCTTTTTCTGGCCGCAGCAGTGTTGTAGATTTGATGTTTTACCGGATACCTGATATTCACTGGACACTCGTGAAATCGTCGTACAGGAAAATCCCCACTTCATCGCTACCTCAGAGATGCTGTGGGCCATCACTCGTGCACTGACTATAATACCATATTCAAACTCACTTAAGTCTCGATAACCTGCCGTTGTAGCAGCAGTAACCAATCTAACAAATGCACTAGACACTTATTGTCTTATATAGGCACTGCTGACTGCAGCGCCATATTCTGCCTGTTTACATATCTCTGTATCTGAATCGCATGACTGTACCCATTTCTTTGGTGCTTCAGTATATTTATTATTTTATTGTTTATCCTATCATTTCTAGATTGTATTTGGAATATGTAATGCTCATTTAATTCTAAGGTATTGAAGGAAAATGTCATATGCTATCAATGCAAAATGCCTAATCCACCTCAGGTGGTGAACAGAAAATAAAGAATTTGAGTCTGAATCTCCTGACTACTGATCATGCACTTTTTACCTGGCTCCACGTTAGCTGTGTAACAATCAGTAGCCATCATGAATACTGTGTTGATCTGTGTGTGGTGTCAGACATAGTGGTTGTTAATATCATTTACAAATGTGAGTGAAGAGGCTGTACCTAGTCCTTATAGCGACTCACCATCAACTTTCGTGTCACTACAGCAATGCAGCAACCTATTACATGTTCACTCCTTTTATAAGCTGCAAGCTGACTCCCCTGGGAGGAGGAAGCGGGGCTGGCCTCAGCAGCCGACCGCAGGCTTCCACTCCCAGCATCATCCACTCAGGGGCCGAGTAAAAGAGAGCAGTAAGTACACTGGTTGAATTACTTAAGTACAATTGGATAAATACAGTAGGACCCTAACTGATAATGTGAAGCTCAAAAAGAGAAAATAGCTATGTACCCAGTGACAAATGTTCTCCCTGATTATGATGCGCAGTTAGTTAGGATAAATAACATTGTGCCTTACAGTACGGATACTCCTCAGTGGAAACAAGTTAGAATAATTAACGACTACAGAACAAATGCGTTTAAGATTAGTTTACAAGAGATGACCTGACATGATCTTTATGATGAATCAAATGCTAACACAGAACTAATATGTTATGTGAGAAATTCATATCATTATTTGAAAATAGTTTTCCATGTAAGCTGATCATAAGCTAATCACAAACGACATTAAACAGCTATGTAAAGAACCATGGATCACTAGAGGGATTAAAGCAACTTATGAAAGGAAAAGGGAAATGTTATCTGTTGGCAAGAACAAGTAGAGATACTGCAGTAGTTGCACACTACAAACACTACTCAAAATTACTAAGAAAAGTTATTAAAAAATCAAGGAAATGCACATACTGACAGAGGTTGGTAATTCTGACAACAGACTTCAGGCTATAGGGAATGCAGTGAAATGAGAGATAGGACAACCAGCCACAGAACAGGATAACATCACTATTGGACTGAATGGAAAGGATGTAAATAATGAATCACAGCTAGCAAATATATTTAATAATCATTTCTTAAATATAATAGAAAGTACAGAGGCATACAGTTCAAGAGAAAAATCACAGCAGGATACTGAAAGAGCAATTATCATAAAATTCAAACAATAGAAACTCCAGGTAGGAATATCAACAATGTAGGAAAAGATAGATTACTACTTACTGTAAAGAAGACACATTAAGTTGCATACAGGCACAATTAAAAGACACCCACATAAACCTTTTGGCCACAGCCTTCATCAGCAAAAGAAAAAAACACACCATTCATACACAAAATTAAGCTCACCTCATGCATTGGGCCAGAATGCAGCTGTCATGTGAGATGCAAGCAGTAATCTGGAGGGAGCAGGGAAGGGGAAGGTATAGTACTGTATGCATTGGGAGAGAGATGAATGGTCTCTGACAGAGTGTGCAGGGACTAGAATGCTAACAGGCACAGCATCAGGAGGTTGTGGGGCAGGGAGGAGGGAAAAAAAAGAGAAAAAAAGGAGAGGGGCGGGAGATAGACTGATGGCTGCATTGGCAGAGGATGGGAAACAAAAACTGTGTGATATGAGTAGATGACAAGACAGAGGGGGTTGGAAACTGTTGCGTGAAGGGTGTGGAGAAGTGTGTGTGTGCAGGCTGAGGCTGGAATAATTGTGGGGGCAGAGAATGTGTTGTAAGGACAACTCCCATCTGTGCGGTTCATAAAAGCTAGTAGTGGAGGGGAGGATCCAGATGGCTCGGGTAGTGAAGCACCTGTGGAAATCAATCATGTTATGTTCAGCTGCATGTTGTGCCACAGGGTAGTCTACTTTCTTCTTGGCCACAGTTTAGTGGTGGCTGTTCATCCTCTTGGGTGGCTTGTTGCTAGTCATACCAATATAAAAAGCTGTGTAATGATTGCAGCAGAGTTGGTTAATGACATGGCTGCCTTCACAGGTGGCTCGGCCCCTGATGGGGTAGGATAACCCTGTGACAGGAGTGGAATAGGAAGAGTGAGTGGGTGGACAGGGCAGGTTTTGCACCTGCATCTTCCACAGGGATATGATCCTTGTGGCAAGGGGTTGGGGTTTGGAGTGTCAAAGAGAACACCACCTTAGGAGGGGTGGGAAGTATCTCGGATAGGATGTCGCTCATTTTAGGGCACGATTACAGCCTGGTGAAGCATCTGGTTCAGTTGTTCCATTCCAGGATGATACTGGCTGATGAGGGAGGCTCTCATTTGTAGCTGATTCTTGGGGGTGGTGGGAGGATTGGGGGTATTTGGGGGTACTACATGGAAAATCTGTTTGTGGACTATGTTCGAGGGACATTGCCAGTCCGTGAACGTGTTTGTGAGGCCCTGATCCTACTGGGCAAGGGAGTTCTCATAGGCTGCATGAGAGGGATCAACTGGCCACTGCCAAACTGTTGTTGAGAACAAAGTTGACCACCTGGTGGTACAACATGCAGCTGAGCAGAATATGCTCAATTTCAATGACTGCTCTCAACCTGAGCCTTTTAGATCCTTCCCTCGACCACCACCACCACCACCACCACCACCAGCAGCTTCTCTGAACTACACAAATGGGAGCTATCCTTGCAATACACCCTCTGCTCCCATAATTGTCCTGGCTTCAATCTCAGGTAACCCACTGTCCCTGCACCTAATAGTTTCCCATTCCTCTGTACTACCATCAATTCTCAATTCACATACTCTAGCCCGATGAAGAATAAAATCTGAAAGCTAGCAAGTTTTCTTCCTTTTGTGTGTGCCTATTGACAACTCAATGATTCTGCTTTTTGGTGAATGGTCTCCTTTAAATTTAAAGGATTTACATGCTAAAGAGCAGACTTCTTGCAGATTTACTCTATCAAATGCTAAAATTTAGGCATAATTCTTGCCAGAAATATTAGTAAGAACCTGTTTCAGAGGCAGAATCATCTATGCCATCATAGAGTGATCTGCTTGGCTTTGTGTTGCAGCAACTAATTTTCCGTCCAATGCAGCACAGACCTGTGGAGAAATTTTAACAATTAGCTTTTCATTTCATTATTAACATATAACATACTGCCAGACCAGTTTGTGCATGAATGATTAGATACATAAATGGTGCATCAATATTTTATAAGATATGTTTCCCCATAAACCTCACCAGTTTCACATGAAATTAGCTTCACATTGTTCTTGAATTTACAACATTCCTTCAATAATAGACACATTTTTCTACAATATAAATTACAAAATAAAAATATATGCCAATATTTTACAACTACATCTATATTCAGCAAGCAATGGCAGTGCATGGTAAAGGACATGTCCCACTGTATCAGTAACTAGGGCTTTTTCCTGTTCCATTCACATATGCACTGTGGTAAGAATGACTGTGTAAACACCTCTGTACATGCTGTAATTAGACTAATCTTGTCTTCATGACCCCTGTGGAAGCGATATATAGGCAGCTGTGATATATTCCTAGATTCTTCACTGAAACTTTCTAAATACAAGGTGTACAACATTGCTTCTGCCGCTTGCCGACGGTAAGTAACGGTTGAAAGAAACAGATCGCAGACATCAGGCAGTTAGCTTGGACCTCAGTCAACATAACCTCATTCAAACATTAGTCAATTTATGTCTGTATCATAAAGTTGTTCTTGATTAAAAATGTCAGTTTAAGAGCCTAATTCTTGTCATTTGCAGGAGGTGTTACTGTTGTGTTTCAGTATGAA
The DNA here is from genome assembly GCF_023864345.2 of Schistocerca serialis cubense. Lineage (NCBI taxonomy): Eukaryota > Metazoa > Arthropoda > Insecta > Orthoptera > Acrididae > Schistocerca > Schistocerca serialis. The sequence goes on from NC_064642.1 coordinate 1,437,167, forward strand.
GGAAACAGCGGCTGAGTCTCATCGAATGTTCTCAAGTACATATGGTAAGGACGCTATTAGTGAAATAATGTGTCCTGAGTGGTTTCAACACTTCAAGAACAGTGATTTTAAATTAGTAGACCGGTACAGTGGTGGAAGAGAGAATGTTTTCGAAGAAGCAGAATTGGAGACATTGCTGAGTGATGACTTGCATCAAACTTTAGAAGAATTGGCATGATTAGTGGGAGTGACACAGCAACTCATTTCAAAACATCTCAAGGCTATGAGCATGATTCAGAAAGAGGGAACTTGGGTCCCGTGTGAGCTGAAACCAAGAGATGATGAACAGCATTTGTGTGTTTGTGAACAGTTGCTTCAGAGGCAAAAATGGAAGGGATTTCCACATTGCACTGTGACCAGGAAGGAAAAATGGGTTCTTTATGATAACCATACATGCAAAAAATCATGGGGATATCCCGGTCATGCTTCTATACTGACGGCCAAACCGAATATTCACGGCTCCAAGATTATGCTCTGCATTTGGTGGACCAGCTTGGCGTCGTGTACTATGAGATGTTAAAACCAAGTGAAACAATCACATGTGTTCATTATCTGATGCAATTAATGCATCTCAGCAGAGCATTAAAAGACAAACGGCCGCAATACAGTGAGAGGCATGATAAAGTGATTTTGTAGCACGACAGTGCTCAACCCCGCATTGCAAAAGAGATCAAAATCTACTTGGAAACATTAAAATGGGAAGTCCTACCCACCTGCCATATTCTCCAGACATTGCTCCCTCTGGTTATTACCTGTTTAGATCAATGGCACATGACTTGGCTGACTAACACTTCCAATCTCATGAAGAAGTCACAAACTGAATCGAGTCGTTGATTGCTTTGAAAGATGAACAATTTTTTCGATGTGGGATTCATACACTACCCAAAAGAAGGGAGAAAGTAGTGGCCAGTGATGGAAAATACTTTGAATGATACATGTGTAACCAATTTGTTTCATTAAAGCCTCAAATGTTGGGGAAAAAACGGTGGAAGTAAAGTTGTACACCTTGTACATTTTTGTGGGATGGTTTGCATCTATCTTGAAATGCCTGCCACTTTAGTTGTTTCATCTTTGTGACACTCTCCCATGGGCCAAACAAACCTGTGACCATTTTTGCTGCCCTTCTTTGTATCCACTTATATCCCGTGATAGCCCTGTCTGTTGAAGGTCCCACACATTTGAATAAAATTCTTGGTGGGGTCACACGAGTGATTTGCAGTCTCCTTTGTAGACTGATTGCACTTCCCCACTATTCTACCGTTAAAATGAAGTCTATCACCTGCTTTCCCCCCAACTGAGCCTATGTGGTCATTCTATTTCATACCCCTACAAAGTTTTACAGCCAGATATTTGTATAAGTTGGCCGCTTCCAATTGTGACTCATTGATATTCTAACCACAGGATACTACATTTTTGTTTTGTTTTGTGTAGTCACAATTTTACATTTCTGAACATTAAAGCAAGTTGTAAATCTTTGCAGCACTTTGAAATCTTATCAAGATCTGACTGAATATTTGTACAGTTTCTTCTAGACAGTAGTTTATTGTACATAAATGCCTAATCTGTGAACCATATGAGATACTATAAATATTGTCTGCAAGGTCATTAACATACAATATGAGCAGCAAGATTCCCAGCACACTTCCCTGGGACACACCCAGAGTTACTTATAGATCCGTCGATAATCTCTATCCAAGATAACATGCTGTGTCATCCCTACCAAAAAAATGCTCAATCCAGTCACAAATTTCACTTGATACATCATATGAGCGTAGATATGGTACTGGGACAAATGTTTTTCAGAAATTGAGGAATTCTGCATCTACCTGACTGCCTTGATCCATAGCTTTTAGTACTTCATGTGAGAAAAATGCAGTTTCAGTTCACATGATCTAAGTTTTCGGAATCCCTGCTGGTTATCAGGGAGGAGGTCATTCTGTTTGTGATACTTCCTTACATTTGAATTCCTTTCAGCATGTTCTAAGATTCTACAACAAATGGATGTTAAGGATACTGGACAATTGTTTTGTGAATCATTCTACCACCTTTCTTGTAAAAAGGTGTGACGAATGCTTTCTTCCAACTACTGGACACAGTTTTATGTTCAAGGAATCTACAGTAGATTATAGCCAAAAGAGGAGCTGACTCAACTGCAAATTCAGAATAAAATCTGATACGAATTCCATTAGCCTCTGGAGCTTTATTCACTTTTAACAATTTTAGCGGTTTACAATGCCAAAGATGCTAATATCTATTTAAATCATTTTTTCAGTGGTATGAGGATTCAATTCAGACAATCCTCCAGATTTTTCCTTCTTTAAGCATTTGTGCTCTTGGTTTGCTACCCCGTATTTCAATTCCTGTCTTGTCCATGAGAGACTGGACCACTACAACCAGAATTTCTTTGAGTTTGGGGGAAAATGTCTTGACAATATTCTGCTACAATAGTCACTGAGGGCTTTATGCATTGCTCTCTTGACAGACAAACACATTTCATTCAATATTCCTCTGTCTAAAGCCCTCTGCTTTGTTTAGAATTTATCATGCAAAATCTCTGTTCTGTTAGGAGTTTCTTTACAGTGGCGGTATACCATACAGGGTCCCTCCCATCATGAACAGTTCTACAGGGTATGTATTTATCCACTCAGCTATTCATTTAACTTGAGTCATAGGCTCCTGTCCTGAGCTAAAAGTTTGAATTTCTCCATTGAGATATGATACTACTAATTCTTTGTCCAGTTTACTTAACATATTAATCTTTCTACTTGTTTTAATTATCCTTAGTACTTTGATAATCACTGTTACTACAACTGCCTTATGGCCACCGATACCAGATGCAAAGGGGACATCCTCAAAGAGGTCAGGTCTCTTTGTTGCCATTAGATCCAATATATTTCCACCATGAGTCAGGTTCCTAACTCTCTGTTCTATATAGTTTTCAGAGAAGGCATTTAGTAATGTTTCAGAGGATATCTTACCATGTCCACCACTAACAAAACTGTAACTTTCCCAATAAAATGGTGAAAGATTAAAGTCTCCACCAATGACTGATTTGATTTGATTTGATTTATTTCATGTTCCACAGGTCCAACTGTGTTGGGTTCACAAGGACTGCAGTATGATTGGAGAATTTAAGTACAAGTGAAGTGAAGATTTCTCTAAAGTTTTTGGTTACATCAGGTGATGACTCTGGTGATTGATAGAAGGATCCAGTTACCATTTTATGCCCACACTGACATTGAGTGTTGCCCAAACAATCTCACATGAAGCTTCAATTTCCTTCTCGGTGGATTTGAATTTCTGATTTGCCTATCCTTTAAATATACTCTTAAATATTCCTCCAAAATCTCACTGCTTTCAATTTCAAGTTTCAACCAGCTTTCTGTATCTAGTATTCTGACATTGATATTTACTCAGTGGATGAACTCATGCAGGATGAACTGGAAATTTGAGATAGATACAATGTGTTACATATCCCAAGAACTATCGTTAAAGTGTTATCATTTATTTTAACACTATTATTTATTAGTGCAAAAATCATTGTAAGTGTATTATAAATTTTTGACTGTGTTCTGAATGCAAACCAAATGGACTGCAAATGTATGCCATGAGAGGAATAAACCACAATACAACAATCTTCATACATCCATAGTTGAAATGGAGGACAGTGGGATGTCAGCTGGTATAAATTTATATTAAAAATGAAGAAATTCCTCAAGCTGTATTTAAGGTGTTGATTTTATTTTGGCAACTAGTTTCAACATTGTATGAAACTTCATACTAGATACTAACCGCTTCCACATGGAGCACGTCCGTATCTCACCACTGACTTCTAGTATCAGCCGCACGCAGTTGAAGTCAACAAGTGTATGGGCCTGAAGATGACATTGTTACAACATTGAAACTAGTTGCCAAAATAAAATCGACACCTTATCTACAGCTGGAGGAATTTCTTCATTTTTAATACAACCAATTCCACAATTCCTTCACTGCTTTCCAGGAGCCTTCAGAATCTGGTACTAATACTACCATTTCTTCTACAGCTATCATTTCCTGGACCGGATGAAGAGCTGCCTAAGGTTTATATATATATATATATATATATATATATATATATATATATATATATAAAAAGCACCTTGTGTGCACCCCACCCACAGTCAGCTTCCTGGGCAGCAGCCTCTGATGAGTGTCATATACCTGACCCATTTAGGAAGTTCCCACAGTTGTCAACCCTGTGGCACAAGTTCAGGGAGTCACAGCCAAACTTGTCACAGAATCCGCCAAGTCTCTGGTTCGATCCTTTGTCGAAACTCCACAGGCCAGGCCAGTATTCACAAACTTCTTGCCAGTCATTAGAATGATCCAAGTATGAACTTGGAGACCAGATAACGAGCATAATTGCCCTGTGAGGCCCAGAAACACACACAATGAGTGCATGAGGTGTTCCTTCCCACACCTTCTTGCCATTTCTTTAAGCAGCTTCATTATTCACCATACATTTGACTGCCCACTATTATTAGACTGCCAACCTTTTGTATTTGCCTCTTCTTGCCATGTGATACAGCACATTTCCCAACAGATGAAGTGAGTCCACTGGGTCAGGTAACTCCTCAAATGTGTTGGTTAGGGGATATGTGTAACATCATGAGTTTGTCGGTGACCCTGTCCCATCTGTACAGGGTGCTTAACCCTACCACTGACATGCCATTCATTGTCAAGTGGACATATCCTGTATTTCTTGCAGAAGAGACAGTACTACAGGAGAGAATAGTACTTGAGGTACTTTTGGTATGTCTGGCACATGGCTTTCAGTAGCCCTCCCAACACACCCAGTCACAGTAGCTTCCAATAACTTGACAGTAGTCAGGGCATTCCCAGCTGCTTATGGACACCAACTAACTCATCTCATGCCTGAGGACAGCATTCACATTGGAGCTACATCTTCACTTAGCATGCACATAGTCTTGCCCATAATACAACTCGTATTCTTATCTTTTTTTTCAATTATTACCCAATGTTGTCAACTGTTTTCCCACACAGTAACATATTGCTTGCTTTGCAATGTTTCTTATATGATGCATGGCGTCTTTTCGTTAGGACATGTCTGAAAAATACTGACACCACACATTCATATAATTGATTCACCACAATGGACAATGAATCCACAACCTTCAGTGCAGAGGCACATTTATGTTTGACCTCCTGCAGCAGCCTAAAATTAGTGAGCATGGAGGACAGGGAGAGGAACTGCAAACAGATGCTGCTAGGTGGAAGTATGGATCAGCTGCGGAGCATGCTGAGATAGTTTGTGCATTTGCCATAAACAATGTGTCAGGATGGCCCAGTGTTTAATACAACTGCCTAGTAAGCAGGGGACCTTAGGTTTGAGTCCCAGTCTGGCACACATTTTCATTCATCATTGCTGATTCTGCACACAGTTCTGATGCAGCTGATACCATTAATTCCTTCCCTTTCCTTTCTCCCTCTCCACCCTCAATTTGCATAGTATCCAATGTTTCTGTTATAGAAAATAATGAGCTAATATCTGAGACCTTGTCAAGTAAAATAGAGAGTTCATCTTGTTCTTTGTTAGTCCTTTATCCAATATCAAGCTGCGTTGGAACATTTACAGTACTTCTCTACATTTCTGTCTTTCCATCACTCTTCTTCTATAACTATTTTATTCCAGTCCAACCTACTTCTTCTTAACTCCCCTTTATTGAGTCAGTCCATCTTACTCTAGGTCTCCCTCTTGACCTCAAATTTGGCCTCCTTCACTCATTTTGGTATTCCTATTTCTTCCATTCTCTTTACATGTCCAAACGATGTACGTGTGGGAGTAGTTCAATGACACTGTGTGTGACTGTCACCCATCTCAATAGTGTTCGCAACTGGCTCACCAACCAGTTTGATGAGACTTGTTGTCAGACTCAAGGATGTCATAAAACACAACCTAGAGGTGGATGTTTTATGCCATTCTGCCTCTTCCCGTTCATACAACACACCATGCTCCTGTATTTTGCCACATGCCACTGCATTCTAGGAGCTTTCACCCTGGCATCCACAACCCAACAAGCAATAGGAACACAATTGTACATCCATCAACACACTCAAGGGGTGTGCCTCCTCAGCTGACGAGCTGAGCTCTTGGCGGTTCCCCAACACTACGCCAACTGCCGCATGTCTTCGGACACACTCTGTATGAAGACTGCAACATAATAAGGACATATCTGCTGCCCTCGCCTTGGCACATGAGCAGCTCACAGTCTTGACATGCAACCATCGTGACGATGAGAGTGGGAGTATACCAGTGCTACCGACCGGTCGAGCCACCTGCTGTCAGATCACACTCACCCCCCCCCCCCCTCCCCTCTACCCGGCTCCAGCTCTGTCAGCCCTGCCTTGCCACCTGGCTACCCCACTGTTGGCATCATCAGCTGCACCCCTCCAGCTGTACAGTACACTGTCACCACATCTCTTCCACATGACTCCCCACCTCACAGCTTGACCACTGCCTGCTGCTGATCTTCACACAACATTGACCCCTCCGGCTACGTTCATCAGGTTCCCTGTTCGATTACCACAAACCTACCAGAATCGATGATGCTCTGTGAAATCACATTCAAACACATTGGAGCAACTGAACATGACACAATGTTTTTTTCAACCACCTTCAATTGCACAATTTGCCTCCAACCATCATTGACAACTTCGGAGTCTCTTCTCAGCATGAGTTCAATACATTAACACCAGACTCTGTGACAGTATCTTCAGCTGAACTGACTTCAACCATGACCAGAAGAGCGTCAGTACTTAGAATTCCTGCCTCCTCGTGGACCTCAGTCTGCCACGAACACCCGCAGCACAGGCCGTGCCCATTGTAGCTTGTGCCAGCAAATAAATTAGTAGCTTACATCAACCACATTACCCCCTCAACATATGCCATCCCTTTGATCAGATCAAAGTCTCTCTGGCACATGTGGCCTCCACATGCCAACATCCTCATCACCAACACCTTGCCCCCACTCATCCCCAAAATGTCTTTAGTCATAACACTGGCAACCCCTGTAGGCACACCAGATGCTTCACATGTCAGCTATAGCTATACCACCTGTTTGGCACTCATACCACATGCACCGCAACTCTGAGTAGTGGCCCCGTCACGGCTTGCTGAACTGCCAGCCACGGCATTAGATTAGATTAGATTAGATTTACTTTCATTCCAATTGATCCGTAGTGAGGAGGTCCTCCTGGATGTGGAACATGTCAGAAAAACAACAATACATGACAAATATTTACAACTAAAACAAATAAACTAATGTACCATTCCACAGGTCCCAAGTGGAATGATCGTCATTTCTAATGAACACTAAGAGTCATTTTACAAATACTAATGCACTGAATTTAAAATAAAAAACGTTTTTTATTTATTTATAAGGTAATAAACATGTAATACAACTACTGTAATACTTATTTACAATGAACACATTACTGCACTGAAATGGTGCAGAAGTTAGATTATACTTACACACACACACACACACACACACACACACACACACACACACACACACAAATTTTCAGTGAACACATTACTGCACTGAAATTGTGCAGAAGTTATGTTGTACTTATATACAAATCAGTTGGTTTTACTAAGAAATTCATCAATGGAGTAGAAGGAGTTGGCCACCAATAAATCCTTTAGGCTTCTCTTAAACTGAATTTCATTGGTTGTTAAGCTTTTTATGGCTGCTGGCAAGTTATTGAAAATGTGTGTTCCTGAATAATGCACACCTTTTTGTACAAGACTAAGTGACTTTAAATTCTTGTGAAGATTATTCTTATTTCTAGTATTGATTCCATGAATTGAGCTGTTGGTTTGAAAAACTGATATATTTTTAATGACAAATTTCATTAAGGAATAAATATACTGGGAAGCTGTAGTTAGTATCCCTAGTTCCCTAAACAGGCTTCTGCAGGATGTTCTTGAGTTCACACCACATATAATTCTTACTGCACATTTTTGTGCCCGGAAAACTTTAGCTTGGCTTGATGAATTACCCCAAAAAATAATCCCATATGACATTATGGAATGAAAGTAAGAATAGTATGCCAGCTTTTTCATTTTTATATCCCCTACGTCTGACAAAATTCGCATTGCAAACAGAGATTTGTTAAGACGCTTCAGCAGTTCTGTGGTGTGCTCCTCCCAATTGAATTTATTATCAAGCTGTAATCCCAAGAATTTAACACTGTCCACTTCTTCTATCTTCTTGTCATCATATGTTAGACATATACTCTTGGGACACCCCTTACAAGTTCTGAACTGCATGTAGTGTGTTTTTTCAAAGTTTAGTGACAAAGAATTGGCTAGGAACCAGTGATTAATGTCCACAAATATTTTATTGGCTGATCTTTCTAAGACTACACTTGATTTGCTATTTATTGCAATGTTTGTATCATCGGCAAACAAAACAAACTTGGCATCTGGTAATGTTACTGATGAAAGGTCATTGATATACACAAGAAAAAGTAAGGGCCCCAAAATGGAACCTTGTGGGACCCCACATGTAATTAGTTCCCAGTTGGATGATGCCTGATAGACATGTATCAAGCTCTTTCCTAATAACACCCTTTGTTTCCTGCCAGAGATATAAGATTTGAACCATTTTGCAGCATTTCCTGTTACACTATAATATTCTAGTTTACTTAAAAGGATATTGTGATTTACACAGTCAAATGCCTTTGATAGATCACAAAATATACCAGTTGCCTGCAATTTTTTGTCTAATGAATTAAGCACATTTTCACTGTAAGTGAAGATAGCCTTCTCAATATCAGAACCTTTTAGAAATCCAAACTGTGACTTTGACAGTATGTTATTTGAGATAAGATGGTTATAAAGACGACAGTACATTACTTTTTCGAAAATTTTTGAGAATGCTGGTAACAGTGAAATTGGACGGAAATTTGATGCTATTTCTTTATCTCCCTTCTTAAACAGTGGCTTAACTTCAGCATATTTCAGCCATTCAGGAAATATTCCACTGATAAACGACTGGTTACACAGATAGCTTAATATGTTACTTAGCTCAGAATCACATTCTTTAATTAACTTTGTTGATATTTCATCATACCCACTAGATGTTTTTGATTTTAAAGATTTTATGATGGACATTATTTCTGTTGGGGTAGTGAGGGTCAAATTCATATTATGGAAATTACTTGAAATGTCTGGTCTAAGGTAATCCATAGCAGCATCTACCGAACCTGACAACCCCATCTTTTCAGTAACAGTTATAAAATGTTTGTTAAAAAGTTCTGCAACACTATACACATCTGTCACCAATGTATCATTTACTCTTAATGCTATTTGTTCCTCTTCATGTCTGGTCCTACCGGTCTCCTCCTTCACTATATCCCATATTGTCTTTATTTTGTTATCTGATATGGCTATCTTTTCCTTGTAATATATTTGCTTTGACATCCATATTACAGTCTTTAATATTTTGCAGTATTTCTTATAATGTGCTATAGCATCAACATTGGAAATGTTTCGGATTGACAGATACAGTTTTCTTTTTGTTTTACAAGATACCCTTATTCCTCGAGTAATCCATGGCTTCTTTGTAGATTTTCCTCTAACCTTGGTAAGTTTTGGGGGAAAGCAGTGTTCAAATAAGGTAAGCACTTTATTAGCAAAAATGTTATATTTTTCATTCATGCCATGAGCACTGTAAACATCAGTCCAGTGAATGTCTCTGAGGAGTGTCCTAAAATAATCAATTTTTGGCTTACTGATTACCCTCTTGAGCTCAGATTTAACAGATTTTATATCCTGTTCAGTATTAACATTTAACAGAAGGAACTGCATGTCATGGTCTGAGAGGCCATTGGCTATTGGTTTTGTAATATAATTTTGTTCATTGGACTTTTCTATAAAGATATTATCAATGGCTGTTTGTGAGCAAGTGGCTATCCTAGTGGGGAACTTTACTGTGGGAATTAAGTTGAATGATAGTGTTACTAACTCAAATAAGTTCTTATTCGGAGAGTCTTTAAGGAAATCTACATTGAAATCACCAGCAACCACTATTTCTTTGTTTTTGGTTATTAAATGGGCCAGTACAGCTTCAAGGTGGTTTACAAACAGATTAAAGTTACCTGCAGGTGCTCGATATACACTTAATATTATGAAAGATTTTTTGTGAAAATCTAATTCTGTTGCACATGCTTCCATATGCTGTTCTAGGCAAAATTTATGAATGTCTATGTTCTTAAATTTATGACAGTTCCTGATGAATGTGGCAACTCCTCCTTTCTCCATTTCTGATCTACAAAAGTGAGATGCTAACCTAAACCCTGTAACACTTAAAAGTTCTATACCAGTGGTCACATGATGTTCAGAGAGGCAGATTATGTCAGCTGGGTTTGAAGACTCTAATTCATCTATGCATATAGTTAATTCATTAATTTTATTTCTCAGTCCTCGAATATTTTGATGCAATAAAGATAGCTGACATTTCACATTGTCTGAGTTAAAATTGGGTGGAGTTAAAATATCTGCTGACAGTTGAAAATTCTTAACCAATGGCTGTTTATGCTGATGTAATAAGCTGGAATTATGTTTTTTGATTTCTTTTTCAAACTGAAGGTTTGTCTCAGTTCTAACCTCTCTTAAAATTTGCTTTCTTTCTGTCCTCCCTACCCTAAAAAAGGGTCTTTTCTGAATCCTATAACCACTGGTATTTTACCACTCATGACAGTTACATACAACTGCGAAGCATCACCTTGAGAAATGGCCCAGTCTTGTCTCTAGAAAGCAACAGCCGCAGCACGACTGGTCATACACACCTGTACCCATTGCTTCACGAGTCACTAACCCCACTCTTGTCTTCCCTTCAGGGCTCCACCTTAAGGAGGAGAGGGGGGGGGGGGGGGGGCAGGCATGTGACATCCACTGTGATACATGTCACTGACACAGTATAAGTATAATATCTGTGCCTTGAGCAAAGACTGTAGTGTGTTTGAGTCATGTTTAGTGTAAGACATGTTTCTGTATTTTGTGATTCGATGAAGTATATTTTGCTATATGGGACATTCCCTATTATCTATGTAGGGACATCATACACATTTGAAAGGTGAAACTGATAGCCTCAGGTGAACGTAAGAGAGATATACATTGGTCAGGTTGAAAAAAACTATAAAATGAACATCAACAGACTAAGATATTTCTCCTTATGATGCCAAGGAAATTATAGATAAAGGCTCAGAACATGAAGATGCATAGTACACCAGTTTGCTAATATTGTTCATGTGCTACTTTCAGAATTAACATCATGTTATCATGTTTGAAATATACTCATTGGTTCATTGCTTTCTGCAGATCCTATCCTGAAAAAGAGTGATCAGAATTGTGGAATGAATCAAAATGTAAGCAGGTTCAAGTGGGTGCAAGCTGCAACAATTATGAATGTATGAAGAGACTTGCACAGGATGAATTAGAATAGAGAGCTACATAAAACTAGTCTTCAGACTGAAGATAAGAACAACAATGTATATTAAGAAATTGAAGCAGCTCTGAAAAAGTAGTGAGCGGGCAGATGAGTGCCAGTTTGATGAACAGCATTTAGCCATGTATTGTATTTCTACAGGGAACGACCATAACAGAGCATAACACAGAACTGTAACAGCATATGCTGTTTACATAGCATACTGCCTAATATTTCTCTGCCATCATCCACCCACATAGCTGAGAGGTCATAGTTTATGTGTGCTAAGCAGAGTACCCACGTTCAATTCAGGTACTGCCAGAAATTTTAGGTAGTGGGAGGATGGGAACAGGGTTTACTCAGATTCATGGAGCCATCTGAACAGCTACCCGAAGGACATTTGTAGCTCTATGGTCTGTGAGGAAGATAGTTAGTGTCATGTGGTCCTCAAAGCCAGAATACAGAGTTGGTATTTGTATGAGTGTTCTCTTAGTCATCAAAGAAAAACAGTTGTCTAAATTAATAATGTGCCTCCGGGTGTTCTACTGAGTTGTTATTTCCTGAGAGATAAGTTGTCTATGTTGATACTTATAAAGATCACAGTAGACAAAACAATCTGTGTGCTTTAATGTAAGATCTTTGTTGGTTGCTGTTTATAATAATGGATGAAGACTCTTATTACTTTTTAGTCCTGTGGTTTTTGTGTACACTCCTAAAATACGAATAAAAGACAGTCCAAAGAATTTTCTGAATTATCTTGACAGTCGACATGCTGTGAAAATAGGTGCCTGCTTAAAATGAACATTGTTATTTGACAGCCTGTCATCTTCATCCTATAAATTCTACAACAGATAAACATTGTATGCTTGAATGAAATGCAATTGCTTCAACATAAAATAAACTCTTGAAAAATGTAATTTTCATGTAACAGTATATGTAAATACACCCATTACTGAACAATTACATGACTGCACAACGATCACTGGTAGCAATCACACCTACAAAATATCTAGGCGTATGCATATTGAGTGATTTAAAGTGGAACAACCACACAAAACTCATCACAGGTAAGGCAGATGGCAAGCTGAGATTCATTGGAAGAACCTTCAGAAAACTTTGGCCAACCACAAAGGAAGTAAGTTTCAAAACTCGCAGTCAACAAATACCTGACTATTGCTCATCAGCTTGGTTTCCATACCAGATATCTGATAGTGGAAATAGGGGAAGTGTCTGGTCAGCAACACAAGGTCGACGATATAAAGTCAGTTCGTAGAAAAATATTTCTGTTCCTGATAAATCAGATATATATATATATATATATATATATATATATATATATATATATATATATATATATATATATATAGTATTTAACAATCATTTTCTGAGCATTGCTGGTGAATTAAATAAAAATTTAGTTTCTACAATGAATCATATAATTTTCTTGGCAAATGCCTTTCTCCTTTCTGAGATTGATATCTGAAATACTCCTCTGTGATACAGACAAGGGGGAGACTGAGTCAATAATTAAATCACTGAAGACTAAGGACTCTCATGGATAAGATGGAGTGCCTAGCAGATCATTAAAGTACTGTGCTGCACATGTTAGCCCTGTATTTAGCCGTATTTGTAATTTTTCCTTTAAGAATTGTCAGTTTCCTGAACAATTAAAGTACTCAGCAGTAAAGCCGCTTCATAAAAAGGGAGAAAGGGATAATGCAGACAATTTTAGACCTATTTCTATGCCATCAATGATTGCTAAAGTTATTGAAATGGCTGTGTATGTTAGGATAATTTATCATTTTATAACATACGATTTGTTATTAAATGTACAGTTCAGCTTTAGAAGTCATTTAACAACTGAAAATGCTATATTCTCTTTTCTCTGTGAGGTACTGGATGGGTTAAACAAAAGGTTTAGAATGCTGGACATATTTTTTTGATATAACTAAGCCCTTCAAGTATGTTGATCACAAAATATTGCTCCAGAAGTTGGACCATTATGGAATACGGAGGGTAGCTCACAATTGGTTCACCTCTTACTTTAGCAGCAGACAGCAAAAGGTCATTAGTCACAATGTTAAGAATGGCTGTGATTTGGGGTATGAGTGGGGCAAAGTCAAGTGGGGGTGCCCCAGGGATCAGTGTTGGGGCCACTCCTGTTCCTTATCTACACTCCTGGAAATTGAAATAAGAACACCGTGAATTCATTGGCCCAGCAAGGGGAAACTTTATTAACACATTCCTGGGGTCAGATGCATCACATGATCACACTGACAGAACCACAAGCACATAGACAAAGGCAACAGAGCATGCACAGTGTCGGCACTAGTACAGTGTATATCCACCTTTCGCAGCAATGCAGGCTGCTATTATCCCATGGAGACGATCGTAGAGATGCTGGATGTAGTCCTGTGGAACGGCTTGCCATGCCATTTCCACCTGGCGCCTCAGTTGGACCAGCGTTCGTGCTGGACGTGCAGACCATGTGAGACGACGCTTCATCCAGTCCCAAACATGCTCAATGGGGGACAGATCCGGAGATCTTGCTGGCCAGGGTAGTTGACTTACACCTTCTAGAGCACGTTGGGTGGCACGGGATACATGCGGATGTGCATTGTCCTGCTGGAACAGCAAGTTCCCTTGCCGGTCTAGGAATGGTAGAACGATGGGTTCGATGACGGTTTGGATGTACCGTGCACTATTCAGTGTCCCCTCGACGATCACCAGTGGTGTACGGCCAGTGTAGGAGATCGCTCCCCACACCATGATGCCGGGTGTTGGCCCTGTGTGCCTCGGTCGTATGCAGTCCTGATTGTGGCGCTCACCTGCACGGCGCCAAACACGCATACGACCATCATTGGCACCAAGGCAGAAGCGACTCTCATCGCTGAAGACGACACGTCTCCATTCGTCCCTCCATTCACACCTGTCGCGACACCACTGGAGGCGGGCTGCACGATGTTGGGGCGTGAGCGGAAGACGGCCTAACTGTGTGCGGGACCGTAGCCCAGCTTCATGGAGACGGTTGCGAATGGTCCTCGCCGATACCCCAGGAGATACAGTGTCCCTAATTTGCTGGGAAGTGGCGGTGCGGTCCCCTACGGCACTGCGTAGGATCCTACGGTCTTGGCGTGCGTCCGTGCGTCGCTGCGGTCCGGTCCCAGGTCGACGGGCACGTGCACCTTCCGCCGACCACTGGCGACAACATCGATGTACTGTGGAGACCTCACGCCCCACGTGTTGAGCAATTCGGCGGTACGTCCACCCGGCCTCCCGCATGCCCACTATACGCCCTCGCTCAAAGTCCGTCAACTGCACATACGGTTCACGTCCACGCTGTCGCGGCATGCTACCAGTGTTAAAGACTGCGATGGAGCTCCGTATGCCACGGCAAACTGGCTGACACTGACGGCGGCGGTGCACAAATGCTGCGCAGCTAGCGCCATTCGACGGCCAACACCGCGGTTCCTGGTGTGTCCGCTGTGCCGTGCGTGTGATCATTGCTTGTACAGCCCTCTCGCAGTGTCCGGAGCAAGTATGGTGGGTCTGACACACCGTTGTCAATGTGTTCTTTTTTCCATTTCCAGGAGTGTATATAAATGATACGCCCTCTGGTATTACAGAAAACTCTAAAATACTTCTGTTTGCTGATGACAGTTGCATGGTAGTAAAGGATGTTGTATGCAAAATTGGCTTGGTTTCGAATAGTACAGCTCATGACTTAAGTTCATGACTTGTAGAAATTAAACTAACACTACATCACAGTAAGACTCAGTTCTTACAGTTTCTAACACACAATTCAACAAAACCTAACGTATTAATTTCACAGAATGGGCATATGATTAGTGAAAATGAACAGTTCCAATTTCTAGGTGTTCAGATAGATATTAAACTATAGTGGAATGCCCACATCCAGGATCTTGTTCAAAGGCTTAATGCTGCCATTTTTACTATTCAAATTGTATCTAAAGTGAGTGATCGTTCAACACAAAAATTAGTCTACTTTGCTTATTTCCATTTAGTTATGTCATATGGTATTATATTTTGGGGTAACTCTTCCCATTATAAAAGGATATTTTTCGCACAGAAATGGGCGGTTTGGGCAATAAATGGTGTAAGTTCATGAACCTCGTGTTGACCCCTGTTCATGGATCTGGGTATTTTGACATTGGCCTCTCAATATATATATATATATATATATATATATATATATATATATATATATATATATATATATCTCCTTCCCTCTTTCCTGATGAGGCAACAGTTTGTTGCGAAAGCTTGAATTTTGTGTGTATGTTTGTGTTTGTTTGTGTGTCTATCGACCTGCCAGCGCTTTTGTTCGGTAAGTCACCTCATCTTTGTTTTTATATATATATATATAATGGAAGGAAACATTCCATGTGGGAAAAATTATATATAAAAACAAAGATGAGGTGACTTACCGAACAAAAGTGCTGGCAGGTCGATAGACACACAAACAAACACAAACATACACACAAAATTCAAGCTTTCGCAACAAACTGTTGCCTCATCAGGAAAGAGGGAAGGAGAGGGGAAGACGAAAGGAAGTGGGTTTTAAAGGAGAGGGTAAGGAGTCATTCCAATCCCGGGAGCGGAAAGACTTACCTTAGGGGGAAAAAAGGACAGGTATACACTCGCACACACGCACATATCCATCCACACATACAGACACAAGCAGACATATTTAAAGACCTTTTTTGTGGGAAGCGCCTAAAAATGATCAGTGGTGTGGGAAAAACGGAAATGGAAATAAAGCGAAAGTTATTAGAACTGGCCGAAATGGTTGTTTAAAAGGTGAAAGGAGCTGTTTGTGAACTAGAAACGGTGGATATTATAGCGGCGGTAGTGCTGAAAGCGGCAAAAACTTTTTTTTTTTTTTTTTTTTTTTTTTTTGGTTATGGTTTGGAAGTGGGTTACGTATTATTGAGTATATATATAGGCGGGATAAAATAGTATAGCAGATTACGGTAAAAAGGAGAAGGTGAATACAAAGTGAAACTACTGGCAAAAACAGAAAGAGGAAAATAAGACGACAGAAAAGATTTCGAAATGCAACAGTGACAATAACAAACGTAATTGTTGGATTCAAATTAATGATATCAATATAATGGAAGGAAACATTCCACGTGGGAAAAATTATATATAAAAACAAAGATGAGGTGACTTACCGAACAAAAGCGCTGGCAGGTCGATAGACACACAAACAAACACAAACATACACACAAAATTCAAGCTTTCGCAACAAACTGTTGCCTCATCAGGAAAGAGGGAAGGAGAGGGGAAGATGAAAGGAAGTGGGTTTTAAAGGAGAGGGTAAGGAGTCATTCCAATCCCGGGAGCGGAAAGACTTACCTTAGGGGGAAAAAAGGACAGGTATACACTCGCTTGTGTCTGTATGTGTGGATGGATATGTGCGTGTGTGCGAGTGTACATCTACATCTACATCTACATCTATACTCCGCGAGCCACCTTACGGTGTGTGGCGGAGGGTACTTATTGTACCACTATCTGATCCCCCCTTCCCTGTTCCATTCACGAATTGTGCGTGGGAAGAACGACTGCTTGTAAGTCTCCGTATTTGCTCTAATTTCTCGGATCTTTTCGTTGTGATCATTACGCGAGATATATGTGGGCGGTAGTAATATGTTGCCCATCTCTTCCCGGAATGTGCTCTCTCGTAATTTCGATAATAAACCTCTCCGTATTGCGTAACGCCTTTCTTGAAGTGTCCGCCACTGGAGCTTGTTCAGCATCTCCGTAACGCTCTCGCGCTGACTAAATGTCCCCATGACGAATCGCGCTGCTTTTCGCTGGATCATGTCTATCTCTTCTATTAATCCAACCTGGTAAGGGTCCCATACTGATGAGCAATACTCAAGAATCGGACGAACAAGCGTTTTGTAAGCTACTTCTTTCGTCGATGAGTCACATTTTCTTAGAATTCTTCCTATGAATCTCAACCTGGCGCCTGCTTTTCCCACTATTTGTTTTATGTGATCATTCCACTTCAGATCGCTCCGGATAGTAACTCCTAAGTATTTTACGGTCGTTACCGCTTCCAATGATTTACCACCGATGGCATAATCGTACTGGAATGGATTTCTGCCCCTATGTATGCGCATTATATTACATTTATCTACGTTTAGGGAAAGCTGCCAGCTGTCGCACCATGCATTAATCCTCTGCAGGTCCTCCTGGAGTATGTACGAGTCTTCTGATGTTGCTACTTTCTTGTAGACAACCGTGTCATCTGCAAATAGCCTCACGGAGCTACCGATGTTGTCAACTAAGTCATTTATGTATATTGTAAACAATAAAGGTCCTATCACGCTTCCCTGCGGTACTCCCGAAATTACCTCTACATCTGCAGATTTTGAACCGTTAAGAATGACATGTTGTGTTCTTTCTTCTAGGAAATCCTGAATCCAATCACAAACCTGGTCCGATATTCCGTAAGCTCGTATTTTTTTCACTAAACGTAAGTGCGGAACCGTATCAAATGCCTTCCTGAAGTCCAGGAATACGGCATCAATCTGCTCGCCAGTGTCTACGGCACTGTGAATTTCTTGGGCAAATAGGGCGAGCTGAGTTTCACATGATCTCTGTTTGCGGAATCCATGTTGGTTATGATGAAGGAGATTTGTATTATCTAAGAACGTCATAATACGAGAACACAAAACATGTTCCATTATTCTACAACAGATTGACGTAAGCGAAATAGGCCTATAATTATTCGCATCTGATTTATGACCCTTCTTGAAAATGGGAACGACCTGCGCTTTCTTCCAGTCGCTAGGTACTTTACGTTCTTCCAGCGATCTACGATAAATTGCTGATAGAAAGGGGGCAAGTTCTTTAGCATAATCACTGTAGAATCTTAAGGGTATCTCGTCTGGTCCGGATGCTTTTCCGCTACTAAGTGATAGCAGTTGTTTTTCAATTCCGATATCGTTTATTTCAGTATTTTCCATTTTGGCGTCCGTGCGACGGCTGAAGTCAGGGACCGTGTTACGATTTTCTGCAGTGAAACAGTTTCGGAACACTGAATTCAGTATTTCTGCCTTTCTTCGGTCGTCCTCTGTTTCGGTGCCATCGTGGTCAACGAGTGACTGAATAGGGGATTTAGATCCGCTTACCGATTTTACATATGACCAAAACTTTTTAGGGTTCTTGTTTAGATTGTTTGCCAATGTTTTATGTTCGAATTCGTTGAATGCTTCTCTCATTGCTCTCTTTACGCTCTTTTTCGCTTCGTTCAGCTTTTCCTTATCAGCTATGATTCGACTACTCTTAAACCTATGATGAAGCTTTCTTTGTTTCCGTAGTACCTTTCGTACATGATTGTTATACCACGGTGGATCTTTCCCCTCGCTTTGGACCTTAGTCGGTACGAACTTATCTAAGGCGTACTGGACGATGTTTCTGAATTTTTTCCATTTTTGTTCCACATCCTCTTCCTCAGAAATGAACGTTTGATGGTGGTCACTCAGATATTCTGCGATTTGTGCCCTATCACTCTTGTTAAGCAAATATATTTTCATTCCTTTCTTGGCATTTCTTATTACACTTGTAGTCATTGATGCAACCGCTGACTTATGATCACTGATACCCTCTTCTACATTCACGGAGTCGAAAAGTTCCGGTCTATTTGTTGCTATGAGGTCTAAAATGTTAGCTTCACGAGTTGGTTCTCTAACTATTTGCTCGAAGTAATTCTCGGACAAGGCAGTCAGGATAATGTCACAAGAGTCTCTGTCCCTGGCTCCAGTTCTGATTGTGTGAC
The DNA here is from genome assembly GCF_023864345.2 of Schistocerca serialis cubense. Lineage (NCBI taxonomy): Eukaryota > Metazoa > Arthropoda > Insecta > Orthoptera > Acrididae > Schistocerca > Schistocerca serialis. The sequence goes on from NC_064642.1 coordinate 1,456,511, forward strand.
TATCCCATTCTATACCTGGTAGATTGAAGTCTCCCCCTATTACAATAGTATGATCACGAAACTTCTTCACGACGTTCTGCAGGTTCTCTCTGAGGCGCTCAACTACTACGGTTGCTGATGCAGGTGGTCTATAGAAGCATCCGACTATCATATCTGACCCACCTTTGATACTTAACTTAACCCAGATTATTTCACATTCGCATTCGCTAATAACTTCACTGGATATTATTGAATTCTTTACTGCTATAAATACTCCTCCACCATTGGCGTTTATCCTATCCTTGTGGTATATATTCCATTCTGTGTCTAGGATTTCGTTACTGTTCACTTCCGGTTTTAACCAACTTTCCGTTCCTAATACTATATGCGCACTATTTCCTTCAATATGAGATACTAATTCAGGAACCTTGCCCTGGATACTCCTGCAGTTTACCAATATTACGTTAACTTTTCCTGTTTTTGGTCTCTGAGGATGGACGTTCTTTATCAACGATGATAATGTCCTCTCTGGTAAGCCGTCAGGTATTTTATCGTTTCGCCCAAGGGGGGGGGGGGTCCCTCTAACCTAAAAAACCCCCGTGTGCACGCCACACGTACTCTGCTACCCTAGTAGCTGCTTCCGGTGTGTAGTGCACGCCTGACCTGTCTAGGGGGGCCCTACAGTTCTCCACCCAATAACGGAGGTCGATGAATTTGCAACCATTATAGTCGCAGAGTCGTCTGAGCCTCTGGTTTAGACCCTCCACACGGCTCCAAACCAGAGGACCGCGATCGACTCTGGGCACTATGCTGCAGATATTAAGCTCAGCTTGCACTCCGTGTGCGATGCTGGTTGTCTTCACCAAATCAGCCAGCCGCCGGAAGGAACCAAGGATGGCCTCAGAACCCAAGCGGCAGGCGTCATTCGTTCCGACATGTGCTACTATCTGCAGCCGGTCACACCCAGTGCGTTCAATAGCTGCCGGAAGGGCCTCCTCCACATTACGGACGTGACCCCCCGGCAAGCACACCGAGTGCACACTGGCATTCTTCCCCGACCTACCCGCTATTTTCCTGAGGGGCTCCATAACCCGCCTAACGTTGGAGCTCCCTATAACTAATAGGCCCGCCCTCTGTGACTGTTGGGACCTTGCCGGAGAATTGGCCACTGGCCCAACAGGCGAGGCATCCTGTGGTGGCTCGGAAACGATGTCATCACCACTAGGAAGCACCCCGTACCTGTTGGAAAGGGGTAAGGCAGCTGCCACGCGGCCAGATCCCACCTTCGCCTTTCGGCCAGGCACGCGCGAGCCCACCACTGTCCGCCATTCACCCTGGAGTGATGGCTGACCGGTAAGATGCTCACTGCCGGAAGACGCAGCGACATCAGGGGTTCCATGTGATTCCAAGGCCACCGAAGTAGGCATAGGTCTCACCACAGTTGCCCCAACGCCACTACGAGCCGACGCCTGCGCCTCGAGCTCGATGAGCCTAACAGACAAAGCCTCCACCTGCCCCCGAAGAGTGGCCAATTCTCCTTGCGTCCGCTCACAACAACCACAGTCCCTACACATGACTATGTTTATCCTACTCTATACGGTGACAAATTCCCAAGATAATTTTCTGATGAGCTACTCTGATAATCAAGAAACACTCACTGAAATACGAGACGCGAAAACTACGCTAGGTTTTCCCAGAAAAACTATTTAAAAGCTAAGCGCAGCAAATAAGTACAAAAACACTTTATACAAACAGTACTCGCTGCTGCTGGTGCTCTCGCTCTGGCTGTCACAAGACAACTGCCGATTCAAGTGACTAGTGGCTAACGGCCGCGAAACAAACAAAAGACGGTTTTAGGGCGCTTTCTGTTCTAAACGATCAAGAAAACACTAAGAAATCTAACACGAAAACTACGTAAAGTTTTATCAAGAACTGTTAGTTACTATGCAGAGCAGATAAACACAAATAGAATCCCTTCCTTAGTGGAAGGTCGTAAACAAAATGCAAAATAAACGCTTTATACAAACAGTACTCGCTGCTGCTGGTGCTCTCGCTCTGGCTTTTTTCCCCCTAAGGTAAGTCTTTCCGCTCCCGGGATTGGAATGACTCCTTACCCTCTCCTTTAAAACCCACTTCCTTTCGTCTTCCCCTCTCCTTCCCTCTTTCCTGATGAGGCAACAGTTTGTTGCGAAAGCTTGAATTTTGTGTGTATGTTTGTGTTTGTTTGTGTGTCTATCGACCTGCCAGCGCTTTTGTTCGGTAAGTCACCTCATCTTTGTTTTTAGATATATATTTCCTACGTGGAATATTTCCCTCTATTATATATATATATATCTAAAAAGAAAGATGATGAAACTTACCAAACAAAAGCGCTGGCAGGTCGATAGACACACAAACAAACACAAACATACACACAAAATTCTAGCTTTCGCAACCAATGGTTGCCTCGTCAGGAAAGAGGGAAGGAGAAGGAAAAACAAAAGGATATGGGTTTTAAGGGAGAGGGTAAGGAGTCATTCCAATCCCGGGAGCGGAAAGACTTACCTTAGGGGGAAAAAAGGACAGGTATACACTCGCACACACACACACATATCCATCCACACATACACAGACACAAGCAGACATTTGTCATATATATATATATATATATATATATATATATATATATATATATATATATATATATATATATATATATATATATATATATATATATATATATATAAAAAAAAAACAAAGATGAGGTGACTTACCAAATGAAAGTGCTGGCAGGTCAACAGACACACAAACATACACACAAAATTCAAGCTTTCGCAACAAACTGTTGCCTCATCAGGAAAGAGGGAAGGAGAGGGGAAGACGAAAGGAAGTGGGTTTTAAGGGAGAGGGTAAGGAGTCATTCCAATCCCGGGAGCGGAAAGACTTACCTTAGGGGGAAAAAAGGACAGGTATACACTCGCACACATGCACATATCCATCCACACATACAGACACAAGCAGACATATTTAAAGACAAAGAGTTTGGGCAGAGATGTCAGTCGAGGCAGAAGTGTAGAGGCAAAGAAGTTGTTGAAAGACAGGTGAGGTATGAGTGGCGGCAACTTGAAATTAGCGGAGATTGAGGCCTGGCGGATGACGAGAAGAGAGGATACACTGAAGGGCAAGTTCCCATCTCCGGAGCTCGGATAGGTTGGTGTTGGTGGGAAGTATCCAGATAACCCGGACGGTGTAACACTGTGCCAAGATGTGCTGGCTGTGCACCAAGGCATGTTTAGCCACAGGGTGATCCTCATTACCAACAAACACTGTCTGCCTGTGTCCATTCATGTGAATGGACAGTTTGTTGCTGGTCATTCCCACATAGAATGCATCACAGTGTAGGCAGGTCAGTTGGTAAATCACGTGAGTGCTTTCACACGTGGCTCTGCCTCTGATCGTGTACACCTTCCGGGTTACAGGACTGGAGTAGGTGGTGGTGGGAGGGTGCATGGGACAGGTTTTGCATCGGGGGCAGTTACAAGGATAGGAGCCAGAGGGTAGGGAAGGTGGTTTGGGGATTTCATAGGGATGAACTAACAGGTTATATAATTTTTCCCACGTGGAATGTTTCCTTCCATTATATATATATATATATATATATATATATATATATATATATATATATATATATATATATATATATATATATATATATATACCCCCCTTACTGTCATTTCTTGTTAACAATAATAGCTTATTCCCAGGAATAAGCAGCTTTCACTCAGTTAATACTCAGCAGAAATCAAACCTGCATTTGGATCGGACTTTCTTAACTCTTGTGCAGAAAGGTGTACAGTATACTGCTGCATCCATTTTCAATAAGCTACCATTTGCATTCAAAAACCTTGACAGTAATCCACACACTTTCAAACTGAAACTGAGGAGTTTCCTCATGGGTCACTCCTCCTATTCTGACGAGGAGTTCCTTGAAAACTTAAGCTGATTGTTGCTGTATTGTTGATTGCATTTATTTAAACTTATGGACTGACTTTTTTTGGGTTCATAAAATTTATTTTTATCTGTTATTACTTTTATGATGTAATTTCATGTACTGACACGTTCCATGATCTTGGAGATTTGCTCCTCAATTTGGTCCTACAGAACTTGATGTGTAAATAAATAAAATAAAAGGGGAGATCCAAAGAAGAGCAGCACAAATGATTACAGGTTCATTTAGTAAGTGCGAAAGTATCACAGAGATGCTCAGCCAACTGCAGTAGCAGACACTGCAAGGGAGGAGTTCTGATCAAGGCACACTTTATTGCTTAAAGTTTGAGAACATGTGTCCCTAGAAGAGGCAACCAATATTTTGCTTCCTCCTATGTACAACTCATGAAAAGATCTTGAACGTACAAGTACCCTCTGCCACAAACTGTAAGGTGGCTAGCAGAGTATAAATGTAGATGTAAGTGTACACACTGAACACTAAGACGTTGCTGAATAACATTCCACGTACACCTACAAAGTTAAAAGAAACTGAGCCTCATAAAACTGCTGATACATTATTTCATTCATTAAGTCACACATTTTGTGCTGTAGAGCCCTTCATGTCGGAGAAGTTTCAAGGATGTGGAACAAGTGAAACTATACATTAACTGGAGAAGCAGTCACTGCAAGGTACTTATGCGGTACAGTACACCACAGTCTTGTTAGATTCAGATCTTGTGATCATAAATGTAATTGGTAGCATTTCACTTTGCAAAATCCACTGCTTGGGAAACATGCTCTTCTGGATTAGTGCTGGAGTTATGTGTTTCTTTAAGAGCATTTCATGATAAAAAGCAATGTGCAGGTCAACCCCATTTTTATTTTTCTTCTATGACTGAGAAAGAAACCTCCTTAATAATACTTCTCATACAAAATAAACCTTACACATCACAGCAAAAAGAGTTTTTGAACTGTTGCTTTTAGTTATATAATAGTATCAGAAAAACAGTTATGTATGTAAACAAATGGCAGTCTTTAGTTTCAACATGGTCAAAAGTCAGTACAATGCATCTTGTCACAGTTGTTAATAAAACATAAATGTAAACTAAAAGTTATAGGAGAAGTCACTGTTGGCCACCTTCACAGGACTCTGGTACACAGGAGTACAGTAATAGGAAAACTAATCATACAAATGACAAACAATTCAAGCATATCATGAAATAGATGGATGCAATACATTTCACCAATGGTCAGTACAAATCATAAGTGAAAACTCATGGGATTTGGCAAGTTGTGAGCCATAAGAAAACAATTTGGATACTAGATGACCCTGTAGATTGCTACCTAGAGACAAATGCTGTATTAAACAAATGATTCTTGGTTGAAAACTGAAGATGGCTAGTGGCCAAAATACACCACAAAATAAATAAAATATTTGTGGTGAAGACAAACATGTAATTAAATTAACTTATATAGAAGCACATAAGTCCACTGCACTTCCTTCTCCATTTTTGCAATACACCGAGGAGGCAAAAGTCATGGAATGTCTTCTAATATTGTGTCGGACCTCCTTTTGCCTGATGTAGTACAGAAACTCGACATGGCATGGATGCAACAAGTTGCTGAAAGTCCCCTGCAGCAATATTGAGCCATCCTGCCTCTATAGCTGTCCACAATTGCTGTGCAGTCTGGGTGGCTAAATCATTTATTCAAATTGTCCAGAATGTTTTTCAAACCAATCATGAGGAATTGTGGCCCAGTGATGTGACGCATTGTCATCTGTAAGAATTACACATTTGCTTGGGAACATGGAAGTCCATGGATGGCTGTAAATGGACTCCAAGTAGCCAAACAGGACTATTTTCAGTCTATGATCAGTTTAGTTGGACCAGAGGACTCAGTCCATTCCACATAAACACACAGCCCCCAACATTATGGAGCCGCAACCAGCTTGCATAGTGACTTGTTGATCCATGAGGTCTGCACCACAATTGAACCCTACTGTCAGATCTTACCATCTGAAATCAGGACTCATCTGACCAGGTTGCAGCTTTCCAGTCATCTAGGGTCCAACCAATATGGTCACAAGCCCAAGAAAGGCACTGCAGATGATGTCCTGATGTTAGCAAAGCCACTTGTGTCAGTCATCTGCTGCCATAGCCCACTAATACTGCATTTTGCTGCACTGTCCTAACGAATGTGTTCACCATACTTCCCACATTGATTTCTGTGGTTATCTTGTGCAGTGTTGCTTGTTTATTAGCACTGACAAATCTACACAAACACTGCTGCTCTCTGTCGTCAAGTAAAGGCCACTGGCCACAGTGTTGTTCATGGTGAGAAGTAATACTTGAAATCTGCCATTCTTAGCACACTCTCGACACTGTGGATCTAGGAATATTCAATACCCTAACACTTTCCAAAATAGAATGTCCCATGCATCTGGCTCCAACTACCATTTCACATTCAAAGTCTGTTAATTCCCATCGTGCAGCCATAATCGTGTCAGAAACTTTTTCACATCAATCACCTGAGTACAAATATACAGCTCCGCCTTTGCACTGCCCTGTTATTCTTTGTGTATTCTATACTACTGCCATTTGCACATGGGCATATAACCACCCCATGACTTTTGTCACCTCAGCATATATTTCCAACCTTATTTTTAATGTGTCTGCTCTGCCCAATACATATCCTCTTTTCTTGTACATATCATGTTATGATGAATATTCTTTGTACATCAGGCTCTACAAAGAGATGCTGCTGCTATTGTATATATTACAAAATGTAGTACCATTCAATTGGTGTTATTATTTTCTCCTTACGGTAATGCAATCTGTGCGACGGTTGTATGCCAAACACATTTTAGGAGGAAAATATCAAAACTGTAACTTATATTGCCACAACAACAATAAAGAAGACAAGGATTATTTAAAAATGAATGTGCTCCTTACCTGACATGTATGAAAAATAAAAACAGACCATAAACAATGATTCATACCACCGAACATGACGATCAGCAAGAATTGCTGAAAGTGTGATGATTGAGAATGCATATGCTACAACTTCTCTTGTAATTGGCCATATATTGAGTTCAATTACCTGAAACAATTGATTGATTGATTGATTGATTTCTTTATTAATCCATGTAACAATTTACATTGTGTGGATTTCGTCAGCAAAATCATATACAACACAATATACCTACAATTATACACATAAAATCAGTATTTACACACATTTTTGAGGTATCTTAAATTAGTTTTATATCCTTATGTAATTTTCTTATAGTACTGTACAATTCTGGATTTCATATTATGATTATTTCCTCATGTATTACAATGCAGGCTACTTTAATTACACTACATGTTTTAATTCAGATAGTCCGTTACTGCGTAATAACTTTTATTTAATAAAAAATTTTTTAGTTTTGTTTTGAACTGTCCGGTTGTGTCAATATCTTTTATTTTTTGGGGTAATTTATTATATAATTTAATGGCATTGTACAACAAGCTCTGCTGAGTTTAAACTTTATTTTTCCTCTCTAGATGCAGATTGTATTGGTTTCTAGTTTCATAGCTGTGTACTAAAGAATTTTTCATATAGCAGTCAATATTTTTTTTACATACATAATACTTTGAAAAATGTATTCACAGAGGACAGTTAGGATTTCCAGCTTTTGGAAATGTTCAAGGCAGTGAGCCCTACTGCCACTCTTGGTTATTATACGAATTGCTCTTTTCTGTAATTTGAAAACTATTTGAATATTTTTACTGTTGACTCCCCAAAATATTATTCCATAGGTAATAACAGAGTGGATATAAGAAAAATATACAGATCTGACACATGTAGTATCACACACTGCAGTCAGAATTCTAAGAGCATAGCATGCTGTAGCGATTCTGTTACTAAGTATAGTGAATAGCATGAAAAATCTTAAAATGGAAACAAAACTGGAATTATTGCATTATTATTCTGTAATCAGTAATGCTGTACAAAGTAATGAACAGGTAGGTCAGAATAATGCCAGCAAGAAAGAAGTTCAAGGAGTGAGGAAGTAGTACTTCCCCTAACTCAGTTCTGTCCCTGCAGCTCCCAATGGGCAGTCCATCAAACTATTGCAATACCAGTAGATTTAATTGTAAGCTTTGTTGTGTTTCACTGTTTGCCATTTACCTTCTTTAGTGTTCCTTTATATTTTGTGTAATAAGAGTGCCAGAGAAGAAACTTCTCATGAAACATACACACAGTTACTGTATCAAACTTTTCAGCAAGAAACAAAAGAGAAAACAGTACCATTTCAGCAGAATAAAGTGAAACATTTGTTGAAATTGGAAAAAACACATTTTGATAGCTGCATACACAATACTAGTGTTAATGAATATTTTGTGCAACAGCTACTGATATCGTGTACACACAAATGGGGAATTTTACCAACATTATTCTGGAAGTATCAGTGCATCTAAAACGTTATACCACTTAAAGAGTCTACATTATTTGAATATCATCAAGGTAGTCACAACAATGTAATTATACCCATGAAAATGTTTTTAGAATGGGGCATACTGTTCAGCTCTGCAGTAAATCACAATGCATACTCAGCTCACTGCCACAACCCTATTGTGTACATTGTTCTCAGCAGCAGACAGTAGCTGGCAGTAGAGTCAGACACATAATCATCATCTACTTATTTAACCCTGCTCTCTCTACCTCTTTTTCTAATCCTCTGAATGGTCTGATGTGGCTAGCCATGGTTTCCTCTTGTGTGTCAATCACTTCATCTCACAGTAGCACTTAGACCCAACTTCCTCATTTGTTTGTTACATATATTCCAGTCTCTGTCTGTCTCCACAATTTTTGTCTTCATTGCTTTTTCTAATACCAAGGAAGTTATTCCCTGTTGCCTTATTATACCTCTTATCATCCTGATCTTATTCTAGCTCGTGTTTTACTTATTGATTCTGTAGAGAATTACCTCATTTATTATCAGTCCAACTAACATTGTCATAACAGTAATTAAAGCAAAATAAATTGAAATTGCATTTTTGTTAATTCTATGAGGGATAGATTCAGGGGCCTAATTGCATTTTTTTTTTTTTTCATTGTACTGTTTGTTACCTTTTCTTCACAAAAAGTGAGTACCTACTCCATCTTGAAATATAATTCTCTACTACTGGTGACCATAATAAGGCTACACATTGGCTCTCTCTGGGTCAAATACCACCACTTGGCTTTGAAGGAATTTGTAAAACCACTGTTGTGTGGTTACCTGAACCCAGATTTGTATGTAATTACATATTTTTTCTGTTTGTCTTATGGATGTGAAAAGTGTAAATGTTGGTGAATTAAGTTGTGAGCGCTAATATATTTCATTTTATCATTACATATTTCACCATAATTACATATTTTAAATATATATTTCATAGATTTACATATTATTGCTTTTTTTATCTTTATTCATATTTAAACACACCCTCAGCAGGCCATGCATTACAAAAATATCCAAATCTGACCTACCATAAAAGTTGAAGACAGCAAAAATTACATTCTACTGCTATAAAATATGGTTAATTACACTTTTGATTTGGGTTGCAATAGAAATGCTTGTGCATAATTTACAAAGATTCGAAATGTTTGGTCTCAAAAATAAAGCAGACATAATAATAAAATTATGTGTAATATAATACTAGACATTAGCTTGTTTAGTTAAGAGCTTTACACTCTTTTGAGATTGGCAATGGCACAAAGAAAAGACTAGTGGCCCAATGTTTTCTGGTTACTAGTGACTTCCCCTCATATTGTGTCAGACCTCATTTTGCCTGGTGCAGTGCAGCAACTTAACACGGCATGGCCTCAACAAGTCACCACAGGTCCCCTGCAGAAATATTGAGCCACGCTGCCTGTATGGTCGTCCATAATTGTGAAGATGGTGATAGTGCAGGATTTTGTGCAATAAGTGACCTCTTGATTATATCCCACGAATTTTTTATGAGTAACAAAATCATTTGCTCAGATTGTCCACAATGTTCTCCAAATCAATCATGAACAATTTTGGTCTGGTGACAAAAATTCCATCATTGTTTGGGAACATGAAGTCCATGAATGGCTGCAAATGATCTCCAAGCAGCTGAACATAAACATTTCCAGTCAATAATCGGTTCAGTTGTAGTAGAGGACCCAGTCCATTCCATGTAAACACAGCCCTCACCACCACGGAGCCACAACCAACATGGGTCCATGGCATCGTGGGATCTGGGCCACACTCAAACCCTATCATCAGTTCATACCAACTGAAATCAGGACTCATCTGACCAGGCCTCTGTTTTCCAGTCATCTAGGGCCCAACCCATATAGTCATGAGCCCACGAGAGGCACTGCAGGTGATGATATGCTGTTAGCAAAAGGCTCTTGCGGCTGTCATCTGCTGCCATAGCCCATTAAGGCCACAGTTCCCCACAATGTCCTAATGGATGCACTTGTTGTACATCCCACATTGATTTCTGCAATTATTTCCAGCAGTGTTGCTTGTCTGTTACCACTGACAACTCCACACAAATGCCGCTGCTTTTGGACATTAAGTGAAGACCATTGGCCACTTCATTGTCCTTGGTGAGAGGTAATGCCTGAAATGTGGTATTTTCAGCAGACTCTTGACACTGTGAATCTCTGAATATTGAATTCCATAATGATCTCTTTTTTCCCGAGGGCATGCAGCTTTACTGTATGATTAAATGATGATGACGTCCTCTTGGGTAAAATATTCTGGAGGTAAAATAGTCCCCCATTTGGATCTCCAGGCGGGGACTACTCAAGAGGATGTCGTTATCAGGAGAAAGAAAACTGGCGTTCTACGCATCGGAGCGTGAAATGTCAGATCACTTAATCGGGCAGGTATGTTAGAAAATTTAAAAAGGGAAATGGATAGGTTAAAGTTAGATATAGTGGGAATTAGTGAAGTTCGGTGGCAGGAGGAACAAGACTTCTGGTCAGGTGACTACAGGGTTATAAACACAAAATCAAATAGGGGTAATGCAGGAGTAGGTTTATTAATGAATAGGAAAATACGAATGCGGGTAAGCTACAACAAACAGCATAGTGAACACATTATTGTGGCCAAGATAGGTACGAAGCCCACACCTACTACAGTAGTACAAGTTTATATGCCAACTAGCTCTGCAGATGACAAAGAAATTGAAGAAATGAATGATGAAATCAAAGAAATTATTCAGATAGTGAAGGGTGACGAAAATTTAATAGTCATGGGTGACTGGAATTCGGTAGTAGGAAAAGGGAGAGAAGGAAACGTAGTAGGTGAATATGGATTGCAGCTAATAAATGAAAGAGGAAGCGGCCTGGTAGAATTTTGCTCAGAGCACAACTTAATCATAGCTAACACTTGGTTTACGAATCACGAAAGAAGGTTGTATACATGGAAGAACCCTGGAGATACTAAAAGGTATCAGATAGATCATATAATGGTAAGACAGAGATTTAGGAACCAGCTTTTAAATTGTAAGACATTTCCAGGGGCAGATGTGGACCCTGACCACAATCTATTGTTTATGACCTGTAGATTAAAACTGAAGAAACTGCAAAAAGGTGGGAATTTAAGGAGATGGGACCTGGATAAACTGAAAGAACCAGAGGTTGTACAGAGTTTCAGGGAGAGCATACGGGAACAATTGACAGGAATGGGGGAAAGAAATACAGTAGAAGAAGAATGGGTAGCTTTGAGGGATGAAGTAGTGGAGGCAGCAGAGGATCAAGTGGGTAAAAAGACGAGGGGTAGTAGAAATCCTTGGGTAACAGAAGAAATATTGAATTTAATTGATGAAAGGAGAAAATATAAAAATGCAGTAAATGAAGGAGGCAAATAGGAATACAAACGTCTCAAAAATGAGATCGACAGGAAGTGCAAAATGGCTAAGCAGGGATGGCTAGAGGACAAATGTAAGGATGTAGAGGCTTATCTCACTAGGGGTAAGATACATACTGCCTGCAGGAAAATTGAAGAGACCTTTGGAGATAAGAGAACCACTTGTATGAACATCAAGAGCTCAGATGGAAACCCAGTTCAAAGCAAAGAAGGGAAAGCAGAAAGATGGAAGGAGTATATAGAGGGTCTGTACAAGGGCAATGTACTTGAGGACAATATTATGGAAATGGAAGAGGATGTAGATGAAGATGAAAGGGGAGATACAATACTGCATGTAGAGTTTGACAGAGCACTGAAAGACCTGAGTCGAAACAAGGCCCCGGGAGTAGACAACATTCCATTGGAACTACTGACAGCCTTGGGAGAGCCAGTCCTGACAAAACTCTACCATCTGGTGAGGCGAAATACCCTCAGACTTCAAGAAGAATATAATAATTCCAACCCCAAAGAAAGCAGGTGTTGACAGATGTGAAAATTACCGAACTATCAGTTTAATAAGTCACGGCTGCAAAATGCTAACACGAATTCTTTACAGACGAATGGAAAAACTAGTAGAAGCCGACCTCGGGGAAGATCAGTTTGGATTCCGTAGAAATACTGGAGCACGTGAAGCAATACTGACCTTACGACTTATCTTAGAAGCTAGATTAAGGAAAGGCAAACCTACATATCTAGCATTTGTAGACTTAGAGAAAGCTTTTGACAATGTTGACTGGAATACTCACTTTCAAATTCTAAAGGTGGCAGGGGTAAAATACAGGGAGCGAAAGGCTATTTACAATTTGTAGAGAAACCAGATGGCAGTTATAAGAGTCGAGGGACATGAAAGGGAAGCAGTTGTTGGGAAGGGAGTAAGACAGAGTTGTAGCCTCTCCCCAATGTTATTCAATCTGTATATTGAGCAAGCAGTAAAGGAAACAAAAGAAAAATTCAGAGTAGGTATTAAAATCCATGGAGAAGAAATAAAAACTTTGAGGTTCACCGATGACATTGTAATTCTGTCAGAGACAGCAAAGGACTTGGAAGAGCAGTTGAATGGAATGGATAGTGTCTTGAAAGGAGGATGTAAGATGAACATCAACCAAAGCGAAACGAGGATAATGGAATGTAGTCGAATTAAGTCGGGTGATGCTGAGGGAATTAGATTAGGAAATGAGACACTTAAAGTAGTAAAGGACTTTTGCTATTTGGGGAGCAAAATAACTGATGTTGGTCGAAGTAGGGAGGATATAAAATGCAGTCTGGCAATGGCAAGGAAAGCGTTTCTGAAGAAGAGAAATTTGTTAACATCAAGTATAGATTTAAGTGTCAGGAATTCATTTCTGAAAGTATTTGTATGGAGTGTAGCCATGTATGGAAGTGAAACATGGACGTTAAATAGTTTGGACAAGAAGAGAATAGAAGCTTTTGAAATGTGCTGCTACAGAAGAATGCTGAAGATTAGATGGGTATATCACATAACTAATGAGGTGGTACTGAATAGGATTGGGGAGAAGAAAAGTTTGTGGCGCAACTTGACGAGAAGAACGGATCGGTTGGTAGGACATGTTCTGAGGCATCAAGGGATCACCAATTTAGTATTGGAGGGCAGCGTGGAGGGTAATAATCGTAGAGGGAGACCAAGAGATGAATACACTAATCAGATTCAGAAGGATGTAGGCTGCAGTAGGTACTTGGAGATGAAGAAGCTTGCACAGGATAGAGTAGCATGGAGAGCTGCATCAAACCAGTCTCAGGACTGAAGACCACAACAACAACAACAACAATGATCTCTGAAATGGAATACCCCCCTCCTCCCCTCCCCTCCCCATGCATCTATGTCTAACTACCATCCCACGTTCAAAGTCGGTTAATTCCCATCATGCAGTAATAATCACAATGGAAACCTTTTTACATGAATCATATGAGTACAAATGGCAGCTTTAATGATGCACTGCTCCTTTATACATTATGTACACAATACTACACACAAATTTGGTTTCATATTAATGCATTAGCATATTTACCAAGTTTCAATACTATGCAATAATTATATCCCATACTGGACCTCTGTGAGTAGCTGCACATTAATTACAATCACATGGCATCAGATAGTGTAGTTCAGTACACAAGTTCATGGCTTGTAAAAATTTTTGACTGAGAAATGGGCAGTTTGAGCAATATGTGATATAAGTTCATGAACTTCTTGTCTGTCACTGCCCAGGAGCCTGGGAATTCTGACACTGGTTTCTCGGTATGCATTCTCTTTAATGTCATTTGTTTTCAACAATATGAGCTTATTTCAAAGAATTAGCAGCTTACACTCAGTTAATACTAGGCAAAAATCCATTCTGGATTTGGATCACATATTCTTGACTCTTGTGCAGAAAGGTGTGCAGTGTTCTGCTCCATTCATTTTCAATAGGCTACCACAAGAATTAAAAAATCTTAGCTGTAATCCTCACACTTTCAAATCTAACCTGATGGATCTTCTCGTGGCTAACTTTTTGCTTTATTCTGTTGGGGAGATCCTGGCAGGCATTTAAGCTAATTCTTGTGGTATATCATTGACTTAGCTAATAAATACCCAACAGATTGTTTGCATAGGATTGATGAAAAAAAATCCTATTATTAATTTTTTTGGCATTAATTTCATGCACTGACTCATTCTGTGACCATGCCGATTTGCTCCTCAGTTTTGTCCTATGGAATTAAACATGAAAAATAAAGTATAAAACAGGACTAAACTTCAGCAGATGGAACTCGTCTGCTTGTATGGTTTGATTGTGGTGATTCCCATATGAAATGGTAGCTCTATCATGGTTTCAGCTTTTACAATTTTTGCCATCTGGATATCCTCCCATCCCTCTCACACACCACCTTCAACTCTAGATTTTCTGAACTGTCCAACTGGGAAATCTCCTTTCTTTCTTTCTTTTTTTGAACTATTTGCACAAATGTTCAGCTGTCATCAGAGCAGTGTCTGCTAAGGTTCAACTGGGACCATTGATTAGTATATTTGTGTCATTGGTAAACATTACGGTTCTTCAAATGTCTTTTTTAAATAATTGACGAAGGTTAAAAACAAAAGTGGGTCCGGTACTGACCCTTCTTGAACTCCAAATTTATGTCCTCCCACTCCTAGGTTCATTTCATGACTGTGATGTACTCTATTAGTCCCTTCTTTTGAGGAGGTTAAATTTGATCCATGGGACAGGGATGCCACTAATGCCATAACACTTAATTCATCAGGTAGAATTTTCCAATCCACACAATCAAAGCCTTTGACAAGGTCACAGAATATACCGACAAGATTATTTTCTTGTTTAGCTGTGTTAGCACTTCACTTGTGAGGTCTTTTAGTGCCTTTTTCTGGAGAGCCCTTTACGAAAGCCGAACTGAGAAGCAGTTGATACGTACAGCTGGTTTAAATGAGTAAGTACTTCATGATTATCCACTTTCTCAACCAGTCCTTTAATCCATAACAATTACAGCAATGGGGCCAGAGCTGGTGAGGTGGTCAATGGCCCTGTGATGTAGGTGGCCTCAGCTGGTGCATTGTGCCAGAGTCAGCAGTGGCCCACCAGAAGGACAGCGCAGTGAGTGTTCCACGGGGTGAAGGTAACAGCTGGTGAGATGCTGTGGTCAGCACAGTAGCAGAGGCACTGACATGGGCAGCAGTGACAAGCTGAAGTGGGCACCATAAAGTGGCCACAGCTGCTGGTCCACTTCCGCAGCTCAGCAGCAAGCACACCAGGGTAGGCGGTGTCAAGTCGCAGCATCTAGCACGGCCGATGACAGTGGTATGCGGCCACTTTGGGTGACAGGGCAGTGACGGTGTTTGCTCTTGTGAGGTGGTGATGGCTGGGCAGCTAGATGGCGCAAGCTAAAATGAAGACCAAGTAGGTGACCAGCAGCAGATGACAGTCATCCAGGCCGAGATTACATCATTCAGACTCAGATCAGGCAGTGGTCCACAGTTACTGCCGCCACAGTCGGATAACGGCAGCCGCTCAGTGCATCTCGGTGCGTAGAATGGCGTGGACCACTCGTTGGCTAGTGACTGGTGATGACTGAGAATGAGTGCCTAAATCTGGCAGTGTGATAGCTGGATTTCTTTCATTCCTTCAACAATAGCAGTTCTGCCTCACAGCCGAGGTGCGAGGCCCAGACACTGAGCGAGCATTACATCGTGCGCCAGTTCTTCTGTCACATCAGCAATTTTGCAGTCCTGGTGGTAGTGCAAAGGTGTTGTAACTTCTGCTTCCAGAAGCCACGTTTGGAGACTTCTGCACTATCAGTTTGCTGAATACTGGTTCTTCTATGCTGATTACATGCTCTTGTGTCGTAGCACCTACTTACAGAGGTGGGCTGTCATGGCCTCTTTATGACATTGTTTCACTGAGTCATCACAAGAACTGCCTGCTTTACCAAGTGGAACCACAGCGCAACACTACAGTCATTGATTGATTACAAAAGTAGCTTCAGAGTGATTCTATCAAGTCAGCACAAGATTTTACAAACAATGAAAAGTTCAGGATGGAATAACGACAATGTTGTGGAAAGGATAGATTGCTGCTCATCATATAGAAAATGCGCTGAGTCACAGATAGGCACAATGAAGAGATTGCTTTGTGTTTAAGCTATCAGTCAAAAGGCCTTCTTCCAAAATGGAAAACACATACACATTTACACAACTCATGCACAAATCACCACTGTATCCTACCACAATGGCTGGAGGCAGTGGTCATGTGTGTGTGAGCTGTGTGTCTGTTTTCTATTTTGGAAGAAGACCTTTTGGGCAAAAGCTTAGATATATAACAGTCTTTTTATAGTACCTATCTGTGACTCATTGCCTTCTCTTCTGGTGAGTGTAAACTACAATTCTTATTATATTGTTGTGAGCATAAGATTTTAATATTCAACTAGAAACATTATTATAGCCAGGAGAATTACTACTTTTTACTGATCTGGAGAAGTTTACGGTTGTACGAGGGTCGAACAAAAAGTAATGCCTCTACCTTTGTTAACTGGGTTTGGATGGGAATATTTTAATAAATCAAATGCACAAATAATCCTTAGAATATGATCTTTAATTACCAATATTCACTTTTCCACATAATCACCGGCCAATTGGGTACATTTCTGCCAATAATGAACAAGTTTTCTGAAGAAGTTGACACACTGATTCCGCAACCACAGTCTCACAGAGTCACAGTTGAATGGAGAAAGGTGTCACCTTCATTCTCGTAATGTGAGAGGTGCTCCTGGAAAATTTCAAATCTGTGGGCTCTCAGGAGTCAGCATCCGGGGTACCCATCGTGCACAGATCTTCCAATAGCCAAGCAAAGCAATAATGTGACCCATATGTTCTTGTGAAATGCTGATTGTACTTGCAGTTTCTCTTTGAGTGATACGACAATCATCCTGAATCAATCTGCCAACATTTTGCTTGAGAAACTTGGTGGTTGCTGCAACACGATGTCCAACGCTGTTTGTTACGCAGGTCAGACGTTCCCTCCTCAACATCTTTAAACTTACTCACCCAATGACACACAGTGCTCACATCAACAGACTCACCATAAACTGCTTTTATTCTCTGATGAATCTCCTTTGGGGTGACACCTTCTGCTGTCAAGAATTCAATGACTGCACATTGCTTAAATCACATTGACTGACTTCCTGCGCAGGGTCCCATACTTTACACTGTAACAACACAACCATTCAATGCTAAGGCTTACTGCCAACTGGAGCTTTAGACAAGAGGCTACAGTACAAGCCAGTACCTGCCACAACCCAATGCTGCCAACTGTTTAAGAGTTACGAAGGTGGAGGCATTATTTTTCAGTCAACCCTCATATTTTACAAACTAACGTCTGTTAGTGGTGCATACAGTGTCGGATTGTTTGTTACTGGGTGCAGTGTTCACCCATTTTGACAATCTCCTGGAAAATGATCAGGATAGTGTGTATTATATTATAGTGTGTATTATATTCAAATGTTTTAGGTTTTTTGTGTTATTCTTTCTGAGATGTTACATACCCACAAGAATCATCTCATTTTTGGGTCTATAGAATGAAAAGATTAATCTAATGTGGCTGGAAGTATGAGAAGGTATCCTTGTTTTCAGTGACCAATGATGAGATGAAGGTGCCTCTGTTTTTGGCAGAGCTATTTTCTGGGATCTCAGTTCTTCTTTTTCTCCCTTGTTTTATAATCTGCCCTTGACCCTATTAAAACTGTGTCCACGAAATAGCTATGCCTCAATACATTACAAAAAAGAGGGTTAAGAATTGTAAATGTACTAAACTATGAAGATTCATGCTGTGAAGTTTTCATATAACACAAATACTTCACCATCAATTCTTTCCTCTTCGATAAATTAATTACTTTTTTTACTCACAGAAAGCTGAAGTTGTGGTAGAATATCTCTGGAACTAAATGATTGACAAAAAAGATAATTTTTTTTTGTAACTTAATAATTTTACGTATTTTCCTAGGAGTTTTTAATGTGTGTTCATTTCTCAGAGCTATAACGATTTTTGAAGTGATAAAAATAAAGAAAACAAAGTTACAGAATCTTTTAATTGATTGTGAAGTGTAGTACCCACAAGTGTGACCATGAATGGTTCAGAATGGTTCAAATGGCTCTGAGCACTATGCCACTTAACATCGGAGGTCATCAGTCCCCTAGAACTTAGAACTACTTAAACCTAACTAACCTAAGGACATCACACACATCCATGCCCGAGGCAGGATTCGAACCTGCGACCATAGCAGTCGCACGGTTCCGGATTGAAGCGCCTAGAACTGCTCGTCCACTGCGGCCATGAATATGGTAGAAGATAAATAAATTTAAAACAGAACAATTTGCCTAATGGGGCAGACTCTACCCGTGTGGAATGCATATCAGCAGTGGTGGATGACCATCTGTCTGTTCCACAAACAAGGTTAATGTCCGAGCAAATCATGGACATTTCACCAATGGACTGCACCACTTCTTCTGTTTCACATAGTAAATTTGTTGTGTTGCTGTATATGTCAGAGCAGCTGTAGCTATGGTTCTGACACCTCAAGCTTTCTTTCAAAGCCTACAGAATTGTGGACGATACCATTCACTTGGTGATCACCATGGGTTACACTAGACTCACAAACATTATTGTTGCTAACAGACATGGTGCGCAATACCCCTACCTCCAGAAAGTAAATATACACACATCAAAACCAGTGTACTCCAATGAGAGTGCAACATGGTGGACATCACATTCAGCAAGTGCTGCAAAGAGAAATGATAGGAGGAAGATCCCATCAGTCTTCTGGCAACAACTACGATTGCTAATTTCTGAATCTGAGATTTCTCATGCTACAGTTAGGCAAGTCTGGATTGGCCAGTTGCCTTTTATGGTCAAGAGTGCACTGGTTTCTGGTGCCTCCTCTTCAATCAACTTGCAGCTACTGACCACACACCAGCTTTATCATGCACTTGTGCTATCAGACTTGAGAGGAGTTTCACAAATTGGACAGCACAGTGTAGGGAGTACAGATGCAGATGTTGAGAATAAAGATTAACAACTCCCACTAGAGGGGCAGGGGAGTGCACTACGATGCAACTTCAATGCTCTCCAGTGGCAAATCCATGCAGTTCCAAACATTTCCACTGGCACAAACCTGAAAGATGACACAGAACAGAAGTTGAAGGCAGCCAACTGGGGAAACTGTGTTGGTATCATGTACGCTTTGAGCAGCTGGTACATATATGTAATCAGCCAGATGTTTACCCAAACAGGTGCAGCAACTGTACTTAAGCACAGCCAGTCACTCCCATGGACAGTGCCTACATAATCTGGCATGTGATGACAGTGCTCCATTAAGCCATAACCATATGGCACCTAGCATTGGTGGAGTATCTGTCTTGAGGTGGACTAGCAAGCATTTTGAAATTCACAGTATCTCCGTGTCACAACAACTTTTTGTCAAAGACAGATACAACAGTCTTGTATTTTGCTGACACAAGCTTGGATGTCAATGTCCTTCCAGTAGTAACAATCAATCATTTTTCCATACAACTGTGGCTAATGGGAGCAATAAATTGAAGATTCCTACATATGGCAACAGAGAGGCAACTGAGTCTTGGTTTTTCATGAAAATTAATATGCACTTGCCTGATTGCTGACATTACTCAACCCATTCTCAGAGCTGATTTCCTTTACTATTATCATGTCACAGCATCTATATGAGGTGCTAAATTGCGGATGGACACTGAATTGGTACACGGACATTTGAGGATGCTGAAAAATGCTGCAGTTTCAACAACTACCACAACACAATTTCAGATATGTCACAATGGTATTCACCATATACCTATATCGGGGCTGCGAGTAGCTTATAAGGCACATTGGTTAACCCCTGATAAATATATAGCTGCAAAGAAGGAATTTGAGATTTAATTGCAATGGAGATTATAAGACATTCTGACAGCCCTTGGGCAGCACCTCTCCATCCAGCAAGGAAGAAAAATTGGTCATGGCATCCTTGTGGAGATTATAATGCCTTGAATGCACATATCACACCAGATCACTATAAAATTCAACAGTTGCATAGTGGGAGGCTCCAAGGGTTCAGCATTACTGATTTTCAGAAGGTATATCATCAGATTCCAGTAGCACCAAAAGATGTCAAAAAGACTATAGTTGTCACATCTTTTAGCCTATCGGAATATGTGTGAATGCCATTTGGTCTTAAGAATGACAGGCAGACATGGTAACAGCTCATCAAGGAGGTCCTATAGAGCCTGAACTTCTGTTTTGCATATCTGGAATAAGTATTAATTTTTTCTACTTCTGTTTTTTGGTGCAAAATCCACTTACAGACAATTTTTGGAAAGCTTGCTGAATATGGATTGCAGATAAACAAAGAAAAATGTGTCTTTCACAAAGAAGAAGTGGATTTTTTTAGGACATCAAATCTAAAGTAGACTCAGTCTGTACCACTTCCAGAAACATATAAACAGTTACCGCAGTTCTTGGTACTGGCCAGTTTTTACAGACATCATCTGCCACAGGCACTACCCACAGAAGTGCTTTGAGGCAGCAATTCCTGGCGACAGCGAACTATTGTATGGGCTCTGCAGACGTTAACTGTGTTTCACAAAGTTAAATCATCCTTGCAAGACGTGGTACTTCCCATATCTTCAGTGCTGCTAACAGTGGTCTTTGACACTAATAAAACTGCTATGGAGGCAGTGCTACAGCAGAAGATAAATGGATCATGGCAGCCACTCGATTGTTTCGTCTCAGAATTTGTCTGAGGCACAGGCAAAGTGAACTGCCTATGACCAGGAATTTCTGGCAGTCTGTGAAGCAATCAAGCTTCTGAACACAAGCTGGAGTGTGATACTTCACTGTTTTCACAGATCATAAATTTGTTTCCTTGGCATCTAATGCAACTCCTTCTCTCCTCAACAGTTTCACCATCTAGAGTTTGTGGTTCAATTCACAACCGATATTCATCACTTGAGAGGAAAGGGCAATATGGTTGTCGACTATTTCTCCAGAAACAATGCACTCTCAGCAAATGTGCATCTAATGCAACTGGCTGCAGCAAAGGAAACACATGAAAGACTTCAGAAATTCTGGACGGTACAAATGATGGGGATGCAGTTAAAACAACTACCAGTGGGCAACTTTCTCATTTGGTGAGACAAGTCTCGGAGCTGACCTCGTCCCTTCGTGCTTGCAAGTTGTACAAGACAAAAGTTTGATGCAGTTCATGGATAGCACATTCAGGGGTCGAGCAAGTGCAACCATTGGCATGGTGGCAGAGAGATACATATGGCCAGGGGTACGACAAGATTGCCACTTACTGGTTAAAATATTGGTTCTTTTTTGGAGCTGACGGATCATTTTTCACATGTGCACATAGACCTGATAGGGGTACCACCGATGCAAGAATCCAGATGGATTCTCAGGGCTATTGACAGATCTACCTGAAGGGCTGAGGCTGCTCCTATCATGTACATTGTGGGTGAAACAATTGCAAGAGCATTCTTGACTATGTGGATATCAAAGTTAGGGTGCTTTACAGATGTTGTGATGCCATGGCTAATAATGAGATATAATTTTTTCCCCTTTCTTTTACTACCTTGTACTCCATAGATATATTTCTGATCATGTAGAATATTTTTCATTTGGTTCTATAGTGAAGAACATGAAGTGTGTATGACTATGTTTACTGCGCTATCTTCTATACGTGTGCCTTATGTAAAGACTTGAATTTTTTTCTGATTATCTTTCAAATACTTTTATTAAATGTATTGTGTGAAACAGAAGTGCAATAGGTAGAAGTGTTGTAAGAACTGTGGAGCGAGAGAGGTACCAATAGTTGTTGGGTAGAACAGGGAGTCAGTCCGTGAGCAGTTGGCGTGAAAGGTTTGCGGTATAGAAGCAAGTACTGTGTGTAGCAATGATGTGCATTTAGTGCGATACTTATACCAGAATTTTTTGTGTTAGACCAGTTTGGAATTTGACTTTATGATGGATATTCTAAACGGACGTTGTACTACGCAAACGCTGTTGGTTTTTGCAGAACGAAGTCTCTGGCAGTGAACAGACAGTATTATCATTGGTTTAGGATTGAGCTGCATTACATAAACTGTGAATTTAATATTGTCACAGAAGAAGCTGAGTAGCACAGTTGCTATAATCTAGTGGTTATGATACTAGACTGTTGCATGGAGGGTCATGAGTTCAAAACTCACCTGACCTGTAAAATTTTAATTTCTATATTCGGTTCGAGTACATTCTGGAAGTATCCACAAATGGCAAGAATCATTGTACTGGAATGTTCTGTAGCTGTATATATAGCGTATGTGTTCTAGTATGTGCAAGTGCTAAATAAACCTTCATTAAGTAAAGTTAGTGTTTGTCATTCAACTAATTAAACCTTCTTCTACATGACAATATTACTCATTTTCTTGTCTAAGATATATGAAGTGTGTTAAAACACTGACTGCCAATGTGGACACTGTGACCTGTGTTGCTACGTAAGTGACCATTTTCGCGAGAACAGTGTTATTATGAACCATGAATATTAACAGTAGATGGACTGTCTAACTTCACAATTGCCAAGTCATAGCCAATGGAGTGTTAATTTAGACACATCCTGTGGACTGTGCCAAACTATTGTGTGTGAAAGTTGCAGTTGAACTATAATGTGACCTTCAGGTGCTGCATAAGCAGTTACTTCGTTTTGGCCTGTGACAAATGGATGCTACGCCACTTTTTGCCACTGCCAGTCAAAACAGGATGTAAGGAAAGAGGATATTTTAATGCCAAGGACACGACTGGATGAACTTATAGGATTCATATCAGCAACTTCAAGCTGCTTCTACTGCCATTGCCACATCAAGCTGACCCAGAAAAGATAAGAATCAAAAACATTCCTCTCTTCAAGAAACACAATTGCACCCAACGTAATTGCTTTATGCTTTGTAATAGACTATCTCTTAATGTTTCTCTCTGTAAAATAAAAGTAGTGTATTGTAAAGACTGTTCACCTTCAGTGATTGTTGACCCCACCACTAACAGGAGTTATTGCCATTATTTATTTGTTTTTGGTTTTCAGTGTATTTGTAATAGTCATTGCATGCATTGTATGTGTCTTTTGGAAGGGTGTGCTTTGATGTGTATGTACAGTTATTTGGACAAGAGAATGTATGTGTTGCACTGCGAAATGTGGCCAAAGTGTAAGTTGGGCAGTGTGTAAGTTGAGCCATCTGCCATTGAAGTTATTTACACCAACCAATTACAAAGAAGTAGCTTATTTGCCATTGGTTCAAGTTAGTGTATGGGAGAGAACTTTGAATCTGACAGTTGTCAATATACATGCTACTTAATGTCATATTCCCATTCATTCATGTTTATATGCAAATTTATCTGGGTTTAACTGTTACTGATAAGCAAAATTACAGTACACTGTGTCCTTATTTATGAAATTAGCTTCATATTGTTTTACTGTTTTCCACTATCAAAGGAGTTTATTCTCAGGATTTTAACAGGATAGGGAAACTTCTCATGTAGAGGTGTGCTTTTGAAGTTTCCAGAAGTAAACCGGGTTCATAGGGTTTACACAATATTAATTTATTTTATGCGGGTTTTCTTTAAACATTTTCTGATTACAAATTCATGGTCATAGTAAATCTCCAGGAACAATTTTCTTCGCAATGTGTCAGCAGACCAGGGCCACCAGTTTGATTCAGCCCTGTTCAACAAGCTGGCCACACTATGCGGGTTCATTCGTCATCATTTCACCGGATACCAGCCAGCCAACAACTGCAGTCAGATCATCTCTGGCTGAATCAACATCTATGCCAGCAGCCTCGAATACTACTGCATGAACAGCATTGATGGAGCCAACTGCCACAGGTGTACACGTACTTCAGGACCTCCTATGTCCAACAGAGACCTGTGTGCAACAGCACCAAAACCATTTCGCAGATGGACAGGCAGAACAATTCAACATTACTACCCCCATATATAAGAAGCTATGTTCACAGGAGGGGGGAAAGTGGGGGGCTGTGTGGTGACATATCAGGAGAGCAAGTAGTGTGATAGAATAGACCCAGACCTAGATGATGGTCAAAAAAGAGCATGGTTTTTGTTGTTCTGTAACTGACCGAATAGCAGAGATGCCAAGTCGCAGATAGAAACAACAAAATGACTACCAGAAAGTATGCTTTCTGCCAACAAGGCCTTTCTCAAAAATAGCCAACATACACACACATGCTCACTCAAACACAGCTCCCACACACCAGACCACAGTCTCCGGCACCTGAAGCCAGACTGGGAGCAGCAGTGCATGATGGGAGAGGCTGGGGTAGGTATGGGGAGGAATAGCAGGGTAGGGGTGGGGGACAGTAATGTGCTGCTAGTGGGAGCATGCAGGGATAAGGTGGAGAAATGGTAGGGCAGCTAGGTGCAGCTGGGAAGTTAGACGGAGGGCAAGGGAGAGAGAGGGTAGTGGAAAAGGAGAGAAGTAAAAAGTCTGAGTGTGTTGGTGGAATAGAGAGCTGTGTCGTGCTGGAATGGGAACAGGGAAGGGGCCAGATGTGTAAGGACAATGACACTAACGAAGGCTAAGGCCATGAGGGTTAAGGGAACACAGGATACATTGCAGAGAGAGTTCCCACCAGTACAGTTTAGAAAAGTGGGTGTTGGTGGGAAGTATCCAGATGGCATGGGCTGTGAAGCAGTCATTGAAATGAAGAATGTCATGATAGGTGGTGTGCTCAGCAATTGCTTTTTGGCCACATTTTGCCAGTGGCCATTCATGTGGACAGACAGCTTGTTGGTTGTCATGCCCTTGTGGAATGCAACATAGTGGTTTCAGCCTAGCTCGTAAATCACATGACTAGTTTCACAGGTAGCCCTGCATTTGATAGGATAGGTGTTCATTATGTATGGGATTAGGTGGTCATGGAATACTGTATGAGACAGGTCTTGCATCTAGGTCTATTACAGAGATATGAGCCATGAGGTAAGGGGTAGGGAGCAGGGGTTGTGTAGGAATGGACAAGGATATTGTGTACGGTCAGTGAGCAGCAGAATACCACTGTGGGAGGGGTGGGAAAGAGGGTTGGTAGGACATTTCTCATTTCAGGGCATGGTAACAGCCAGTTGAAATCCTGATGAAGAATGTAATTCAGTTGCTCCGGGGGTGGGAAAGAGAGTTGGTAGGACATTTCTCATTTCAGGGCATGGTAAGAGCCAGTTGAAATCCTGATGAAGAATGTAATTCAGTTGCTCCGGTCCTGGTTGGTACTGAATCATGAGGGAAATGCTCTTCTGTGGCTGGGCAGTGAGACTTTGGGAGGTGGTGGGTGACTGGAAAGATAAGGCATTGGGGATCTGTTTTTGTACAAGGCTTGGAGGGTAATTACAGTCTGTAAAGGCCTCAGTGAGACCCTTGGTATATTTCAAGAGGGGCCACTTGTCACTACAGATGTGATGCCACAGGTGGATAGACTGTATGGAAGGGACTTCTTGGTATGGAATGGGTGGCAGCTGTTGAAGTGGAGGTATTGCTGGTGGTTGGTATGTTTGATATGGACAGAGGTACTAATCTTTGAGGTGGAAGTCAAGATCAAGGAGGGTGGCTTTTTGGGCTGAGTAGGACCAAGTGAAGTGAGTAGGGGAAAAGGTGTTGGTGTCCTGGAGGAATGTGGATAGGATTTGTTCACCCTCAATCCAGATCATGAAGGTGTGATCAATGAATCTGAACCATATGCGAGGTTTGGGACTCTGGGTGTTTAGGAAGAATTCCTCTAAATGATCCATGGATAGGTTAGCACAGGACTGTGCCATGCAGGTGCCCATATACATATCTCAGATTTGAATGCATGTAATGCCTCAAAGGGAGAAGTAATTGTAGGTGAGGATATAGTTGGTCATGGCAACTAGGAAGGAGGTTGTTGGTTTGGTATCCATTGGTCACTGGGAAAGGTAGAGTTCAATAGCGGTAAGGCTGTGGGCTTTAGGGATGTTAGTGTAAAGGGAGGTGGCATTGACAATGAAGAGTAGGGTGCCATGTGGTAAAGGTACAGGAACTGTGGAGAGTCTGTGAAGGAAATGGTTGGTATCTTTTATACAGGAGAGTAGGGTGCGGTTAATAGGCTGGAGGTGTTGGTCTATGAGAGCAGAGATTGTCTCAGTGGTGGCACAGTAATCAGCCACAATGGGGCATCCTGGATGGTTGGGTTTATGGACTTTAGGAAGCATGATGGAAGGAAGGAGTGCGGGAAGTGGTAGTGATGAGGAGAGATATGGACTCCAGGGAAAGGTTCTGGAGTGGGGCTTAGGATCTGAGGAGAGATTGAAGATCCTGCTAGGTTTCTGGAATGGAGTCACTGTGGCAGGATTTGAAGGTGGATGAATCTGACTGCTTGCAGAGGCCTTCTGCCAGTTAATCCTTGCAGTTAAAAACATCAATGGTGGAGCCTTTGTCAGCAGGTAGGATTGAAGGTCAGGATCAGTTTTTAGGTGGTGAATTACGGTTCTTCCTGCAGATGTAAAGTTAGTTTGCATGTTGAGGAATTTGGGGAATGATGGTGAGGTAAGGTTTGAGGTTAAGAAATTCTGGAAAGTTAACAGGAGATGATTTGTGGGTAGCAGGGTGGATCATGGTTAGAAGGAGGAGTGAACTGAGTCAGGCAGAGTTCAACATTGGTCTTTGGTTGAATCTGATTGTTAGCGTTATGGAATCTTTTAATAAGCTGCGGAGTGTAGCACCCACAAAGTAATTAAATGTAGTGGCATACATGATAACAATGTCAAGTCCAAATGTAGCTACTTCAGATAAAGAACTAAATTAAAAATGACACACTGGAGCTTCTACATTAAGAGGCTGACAAGATATAATAAACTGGCAGGGTCCCTGAAAACCAGCAATAAAAAACAGTTCATATCAAAACCAAAAAAATTTTTAATTGACATGTGTCTGTGTTCACTTAACAAATTTGAAAACACTGTACATTAAGAGCAAAGTGATGTACTGTAATACAATGTTTAAGGAAGATATTTCAAGTGCTTTTATAAATCAACCAGATGATTTTATAAAATATAAATTTTATGGTCCCCCCCTCCCCCGTGAACCATGGACCTTGCCGTTGGTGGGGAGGCTTGCGTGCCTCTGCAATACAGATAGCTGTACGTAGGTGCAACCACAATGGAGGGGTATCTGTTGAGAGGCCAGACAAACGCGTGGTTCCTGAAGAGGGGCAGCAGCCTTTTCAGTAGTTGCAGGGACAACAGTCTGGATGATTGACTGATCTGGCCTTGTAACACTAACCAAAACGGCCTTGCTGTGCTGGTACTGCAAACAGCTGAAAGCAATGGGAAACTACAGCCGTAATTTTTCCCGAGGGCATGCAGCTTTACTGTATGGTTAAATGATGATGGCATCTTCTTGGGTAAAATATTCCGGAGGTAAAATAGTCCCTCATTCAGATCTCTGGGCGGGGACTACTCAAGAGGACGTTATTATCAGGAGAAATAAAACTGGCGTTCTACGGATCGGAGTGTGGAATGTCAGATCCCTTAATCGGGCAGGTAGGTTAGAGAATTTAAAAAGGGAAATGGATAGGTTAAAGTTAGATATAGTGGGAATTAGTGAAGTTCACTGGCAGGAGGAACAAGACTTTTGGTCAGGTGACTACAGGGTTATAAACACAAAATCAAATAGGGGTGATGAAGGAGTAGGTTTAATAACGAATAGGAAAATATGAATGCGGGTAAGCTACTACAAACAGCATAGTGAACACATTATTGTGGCCAAGATAGGTACGAAACCCACACCTACTACAGTAGTACAAGTTTATATGCCAACTAGCTCTGCAGATGACAAAGAAATTGAAGAAATGAATGATGAAATCAAAGAAATTATTCAGATAGTGAAGGGTGACGAAAATTTAATAGTCATGGGTGACTGGAATTCGGTAGTAGGAAAAGGGAGAGAAGGAAACGTAGTAGGTGAATATGGATTGCGGCTAATAAATGAAAGAGGAAGCTGCCTAGTAGAATTTTGCTCAGAGCACAACTTAATCATAGCTAACACTTGGTTTAAGAATCACGAAAGAAGGTTGTATACATGGAAGAACCCTGGAGATACTAAAAGGTATCAGATAGATCATATAATGGTAAGACAGAGATTTAGGAACCAGGTTTTAAATTGTAAGACACTTCCAGGGGCAGATGTGGACTCTGACCACAATCTATTGGTTATGAACTGTAGATTAAAACTGAAGAAACTGCAAAAAGTTGGGAATTTAAGGAGATGGGACCTGGATAAACTGAAAGAACCAGAGGTTGTACAGAGTTTCAGGGAAAGCATAAGGGAACAATTGACAAGAATGGGGGAAAGAAATACAGTACAAGAAGAATGGGTAGCTTTGAGGGATGAAGTAGTGAAGGCAGCAGAGGATCAAGTAGGTAAAAAGATGAGGGCTAGTAGAAATCCTTGGGTAACAGAAGAAATATTGAATTTAATTGATGAAAGGAGAAAATATAAAAATGCAGTAAATGAAGCAGGCAAAAAGGAATACAAACATCTAAAAAATGAGATCGTCGGGAAGTGCAAAATGGCTAAGCAAGGGATGGCTAGAGGACAAATGTAAGGATGTAGAGGCTTATCTCACTAGGGGTAAGATGGATACAGCCTACAGGAAAATTAAAGAGACCTTTGGGGAAAAGAGAAACACTTGTATGAATATCAAGAGCTCAGATGGAAAACCAGTTCTGATGTAGATGAAGATGAAATGGGAGATATGATATTGCGTGAAGAGTTTGACAGAGCACTGAAAGACCTGAGTCGAAACAAGGGCCCGCAAGTACACAACATTCCATTAGAACTACTGACAGCCTTGGGAGAGCCAGTCCTGACAAAACTCTACCATCTGGTGAGCAACATTTATGAGACAGGCAAAATACCCTCAGATTTCAAGAAGAATATAATAATTCCAATCCCAAAGAAAGCAGGTGTTGACAGATGTGAAAATTACCAAACTATCAGTTTAATAAGTCACAGCTGCAAAAAACTAATGCAGATTCTTTACAGACATATGGAAAACTGGTAGATGCCAACCTCAGGGAAGATTAGTTTGGATTCTGTAGAAATGTTGGAACACGTGAGGCAATACTGACATGACTTATCTTAGAAGAAAGATTAAGGAAAGGCAAACGTACATTTCTAGCATTTGTAGACTTTGAGAAAGCTTTTGACAATTTTGATTGGAATACTCTCTTTCAAATTCTAAAGGTGGCAGTGGTAAAATACAGGTAGCGAAAGGCTATTTACAATTTGTACAGAAAGCAAATGGCAGTTATAAGAGTCGAGGGACATGAAAGGGAAGCAGTGGTTGGCAAGGGAGTGAGACAGGGTTGTAGCCTCTCCCCAAATTAGGCTCGTAAACTAACATTTTCAATGAAGAACAACTTTACGATGCAGACACAAATCAACTAATGATTGAATGAGGTTATGTTGACCGATAGTAGGAAAAAGTAGAGAAGGAAATGTAGTAGGTTAATATGGAATGGGGGCAAGGAATAAATGAGGAAGCCGTCTGGTAGAATTTTGCACAGAGCATAACTTAATCATATCTTGAAAGGAGGTTGTATATATGGAAAAAGCCTGGAGATACCTGAAGGTTTCAGATAGATTATATAATGGCTAGGACAGAGATTTAGGAACCAGGTTTTAAATTGTAAGACATTTCCAGTGGCAGATGTGGACTCTGACCACAATCTATTGGTTATGAACTGTAGATTAAAACTGTAGAAATTGCAAAAAGATGGGATTTTAAGGAGATGGGACCTGGATAAACTGACAGAACCAGAGGTTGTAGACAGTTTCAGGGAGAGCATTAGGGAATGATTGACAAGAATGGGGGAAAGAAATACAGTAGAAGAAGAATGGGTAGTTTTGAGAGATGGCCGGCTGGGGTGGTCGAGCAGTTCTAGGCACTACAGTCTGGAACCGCGCAACCGCTATGGTCGCAGGTTCGAATCCTGCCTCAGGCATGGATGTGTGTGATGTCCTGAGGTTAGTTAGGTTTAAGTAGTTCTAAGTTCTAGGGGACTGATGACCTCAGAAGTTAAGTCGCATAGTGCTCAGAGCTTTTTGAACTTTTTTTTTTGTTTTTTTTTTTTTTTTAGATGAAATAGTGAAGGCAGCAGAGGATCAAGTAGGTAAAAAGATGAGGGCTAACAGAAATCCTTGGGTAGCAGAAGGAATATTAAATTTAATTGATGGCAGGAAGTGCAAAATAGCTAAGCAGGGATGGCTAGAGGACAAATGCAAGGATGTAGAGGCGTATATCACTAGGGATAAGATAGGTACTGCCTACAGCAAAATTAAAGAGAGCTTCGGAGAAAAGAGAACCACTTGAATGAATACCAAGAGCTCAGATGGAAACCCAGTTCAAAGCAAAGAAGGGAAAGCAGGAAGGTGGAAGGAGTATATAGAGGGTCTATACAAGAGCGATGTTCTTGAGGACAATATTATGGAAATGGAAGAGGATGTAGATGAAGATGAAATGGGAGATATGATATTGCGTGAGGAGTTTGACAGAGCACTGAAAGACCTAAGTCAAAACAAGGTCCCGGGAGTACACAACATCCCATTAGACCTACTGACAGCCTTGGGAGAGCCAGCCCTGACAAAACTCTACCATCTGGTGAGCAAGATGTACCCTCAGACATCAAGAAGAATATAATAATTCCAATCTCAAAGAAAGCAGGTGTTGACAGATGTGAAAATTACCGAACTATCAGTTTAATAAGCCACAGCTGCAAAACACTAACGCAAATTCTTTACAGACGAATGGAAAAATGAGTAGAAGCCGACCTCGGGGAAGATCAGTCTGGATTCCGTAGAAATATTGGAACACTTGAGGCAATACTGACCCTACGACTTATCTTAGAAGCTAGATTAAGGAAAGGCAAACCTACATTTCTAGCATTTGTAGACTTAGGGAAAGCTTTTGACAATGTTGACTGGAATATTCTCTTTCAAATTCAGAAGGTGGCAGGGGTAAAATATAGCGAGCGAAAGGCTATTTACAATTTGTACAGAAACCAGACGGCAGTTATAAGAGTGGAGGGACATGAAGGGAAAGCAGTGGTTGGCATGGGAGTGAGACAGGGTTGTAGCCTCTCCCCAATGTTATTCAATCTGTATATTGAGCAAGCAGTAAAGGCAACAAAAGAAAAATTCGGAGTAGGTATTAAAACCCATGGAGAAGAAATAAAAACTTTGAGGTTTGCTGATGACATTGTAATTCTGTCAGAGACAGCAAAGGACTTGCAAGAGCAGTTGAATGGAATGGATAGTGTCTTGAAAGGAGGATATAAGATGAACATCACCAAAAGCAAAATGAGGATAATGGAATGTAGTCGAATTAAGTCAGGTGATGCTGAGGGAATTAGATTAGGAAATGAGACACTTAAAGTAGTAAAGGACTTTTGCTATTTGGGGAGCAAAATAACTGATGATGGTTGAAGTAGAGAGGATATAAAATGTAGACTGGCAATGGCAAGGAAAGCGTTTCTGAAGAAGAGAAATTTGTTAACATCAAGTATAGATTTAAGTGTCAGGAAGTCGTTTCTGAAAGTATTCGTATGGAGTGTAGCCATGTATGGAAGTGAAACATGAACGATAAACAGTTTAGACAAGAAGAGAATAGAAGCTTTTGAAATGTGGTGCCACAGAAGAATGCTGAAGATTAGATGAGTAGATCACATAACTAATGAGGAGGTATTGAATAGGATTGGGGAGAAGAGGAGCTTGTGGCACAACTTGACTAGAAGAGGGGATCGGTTGGTAGGACATGTTCTGAGGGATCAAGGGATCACCAATTTAGTACTGGAGGGCAGTGTGTAGGGTAAAAATCATAGAGGGAGACCAAGAGATGAATACACTAAGCAGATTCAGAAGTATGTAGGCTGCAGTAGGTACTGGGAGATGAAGAAGCTGGCACAGGATAGAGTTGCAGGAAGAGCTGCATCAAACGAGTCTCTGGCCTGAAGACCACAACAACAACAACAACAACAATGTTGACCGAGGTCCAAGCTAACTACCTGATGTTTATGATCTGTTTCTTTTGGACACTACTTACCATTGTCACAACCTTACGGCAAATGGTGGAAGCAAAGTATTACACCTTATAAATAAGAAAATACTAACATGCAATGTGTTGTCATCATCATATGGTGGATAAATGTTTCCTCCGGACTTTTCAATGCATAAATATGTGGGACTTCACTATCAATAGCAAGACGAGAAGACTCACTGGTCAGTGGTTGAGCTCCAGTGTGGAGATTGTCTTTGGAACTTTCAGCTGCAATGAACAACTGACTAGTGCACACATACTTGAGTTGTTTTCTGTGTTGTAATAAAATGTTTTATAACAGTATTATTCCAGTCTATGTGATTCATGATTCATTGCAAGCAGTCAATCTACAAAATCCACAGTGGTGACCCTGCAATGAACATCAGCATCTGCTATGGCTTAATAAGTGTAATTTGACTGTCTGTCTTGTAATTTGACTGTTTGTCTTCATTACAACAATGGAGCCATCCTATGATTGCTGCTGGTGTGAATAACAGGTATGTGAAAGTGTCTCCCAGGGTACTTCATATAATGTTTTTTACTACATGAATCAACCTACAGCATATGCAAAATGTGAAAGTGACCTTTTTGTACCAAGTTGTTGAGTCCAACAATGATGCATGAACAATACGTAACAACTTTTGATCTCCTTAGTCTTTTCAGTGATGAGTTTACCCAACCTCCCCAACAACAAGACAACAACAGCTTGCACAACTTTGTGGCATCAAGTTTTGCTGGTTCATCCACACTGGACAATTCGCAGATGCATCTGCCTGCAACATGATGTGGGGCCCAGCCGGCTGGGGCACATGAGAATATATATGGTTTACCATCCATGCCACACATAGATACAAGGCCTCATCTGCTGTCGCCCTCCAATTAAGTGAGCCACCACCTCTATGACAAAGCTTCTGTGGAGCAATGTGCAACTAAACTTTCACACTAAGTTACCACCTTTTGTAATGGAACAACCGGCAACACAGCCCACAGTCATCAAATACATTCTACAATCATGGCATCTTCAACAAGTCTGAGGTTGATGTTCTCTTAAGCAACATCTAAGAGTACATCTACAATGTAAGTGATGTTATACAGATACCGTAAGTTGACAACAAATTTGCTGCACCAAAGCAGTGTTGCTTCATTGAGTAGTCAAGAGACTGAAGCAACAGCTAAGACAAGTAATTTATTGTTGTTGTTCTTGTGGTCTTCAGTCCAAAGATTGGTTTGATGCAGCTCTCCACAGTTTTCTATCCTGTGCAAGCCTCTTTCATCTCTGAACAACTACTGCAACCTACATCCTTCTGAATCTGCTTAGTATATTCACCTCTTGAAGTTCCTTCATAATTTTTACCCTCCATACTTCCCTCCAATTACAGAGAGACGATCTTTTGCTGTCTCAGAATGCATCCAATCAACCAATTCCTTCTTGTGGTCAGGTTGTGCCACCAATTTCTTTTCTGCCCAGTTCTATTCAGAATGCTATCATTAGTAACATGATCTACCTGTATAATCTTCAGCATTCCTCTGTAACATCACATTTCAAAAGTTTCTATTCACTTCTTGTCTAAACTGTTTACCGTCCACGTTTCACTTACATTCATGACTATACTCCATACAAATACCTTCAGAAAAGACTTTCTAAAACTTAAGTCCACATTCAATGTTAACAAATTTCTCTTCTTCAGAAACACGTTTATGGACACTGACAATCTACATTTGATATCCTCACTACTTCAGCCATCATCAGTTATTCTGCTGCTCAAAAAGAAAACTCATCTACTCCTTTAAGTGTCATTTCCTAATCTACACTCGTGCACATAAATTAAGGATAATGCTGATACATGGTGAAACAATGCTCTGATGGGTGGTTTGCAGGTTTAAATCATCGCGGGGTATGATCATGTGATGCATTTGACCTGAGGTCGTCGCAAGGTGGCGCTGGTAGCAGTCCACATACACAGAGCTGTGTTGGTGCATGTCAGAGTGCAGTGCAGCGAGTAAGTGTGCAGACGTTTTCAGATGTGCTAATGGTGACTGTGTGTTGAAAATGGTTCAAAGGACACATATTGATGACGTTATGAGGGGTAGAATACTAGGGCGACTGGAGGCTGGTCAAACACAGCAGGTCGTAGCACGGGCCCTCCATGTGCCACAAAGTGTGATTTCAAGATTATGGCAATGATTACAGCAGACACAAAACGCATCCAGGCACTACATTACGGGACATTCACAGTGTACAACATCACAAGAAGACCGATATCTTACCATCAGTGCCAACAGACGGCCAAGGAGTACTGCAGGTAGCCTTGCTCGGGACCTTACCGCAGCCATTGGAACAGTTGTCTGCAGACTCAAAGTCTACAGACGACTGAACAGACACGGTTTATTCTTCAGGGGACCTGTAAGGTGCATTCCACTGACCCCTGGTCACAGGAGAGCCAGTAAAGCGTGGTGTCAAGAACACAGTACATGATCATTGAAACAGTGGTCCCAGGTTATGTTCACGAACGAATCCAGGTATAGACTGAACAGTGATTCTCATCGGGTTTTCATCTGGTGTGAACCAGGAACCAGATACCAACCCCTTCATGTCCTTGAAAGGGTCCTGTATGGAGGTCGTGGTTTGATGGTGTGGGGTGGGATTATGATTGGTGCACTTAAACCCCTGCATGTCTTTGACAGAGAAACTGTAACAGGCCAGGTGTATCGGGATGTCATTTTGCACCAGTATGTCTGCCTTTTCAGGGGTGCAGTGGGTTCCACCTTCCTACTGATGGATGATAACGCATGGTCCCACCGAGCTGCCATTGTGGAGGAGTACCTTGAAATGGAAGATGTCAGGCAAATGGAGTGGCCTGCCTGTTCTACAGACCTAAACCCCATCGAGCACATCTGGGGTGCTCTCGGTCGATGTATCGCTGCACGTCTTCAAACCCCTAGGACACTTCAGGAGCTCCAACAGGCACTGGTGCAAGAATGGGAGGCTATACCCCAGCAGCTGCTTGACCACCTGGTCCAGAGTATGCCAACCTGTTCAGCGGCCTGTGTACGTGTGCATGGTGATCATATCCCATATTGATGTCGAGGTACATGTGCAGGAAACAGTGGCGTTTGGTAGCACATGTGTTTCAGGATGGTTTTCTCAACTATCACCAATACTGTGAACTTACAGATCTGTGTCGTGTGTGTTCCCTAAGTGCCTATGCTATTAGTGCCAGTTTTGTGTAGTTCCACGTTGTGTGGCACCACATTCTGCAATTATCCTTAATTTATGAGCATGAGAATAAGTCCTCCAGCATCACCCAATTTAATTTGACTACATTATATTATACTTGTCTTGCTTTTGTTGATGTTAATCTTATATTCTTCTTTCAGGACACTGCCCATTCCATTCAACAGCTCTTCCGAGTCTTTTGCTATCCTTGGCACAGTTATAATATCATCAAGCAAATTTCAAGGTTTTGGGCTTCCTTAACTGCCTTTTCAATGTACCAATTGAATAACTTCAAGAATAGGCTGCAACCCTGTCTCACCCTCTCCTCAAACACCATTTCCCTTCCATTGACCCTTATAACTGCTGTCTGGTTTCTATACAAGTTGTTAATAGCCTTTCACTCCCTATATTTTACCCATGCCACCTTCACAATTTCACAGAGACTACTTCAGTCAACACTGTCACAAGCTTTCTCTAAGTCTACAAATGCTATAAACATAGGTTTGACTTTCCTTAACCTATATTCCAAGGTAAGTCATAGCATCAGTATTGCCTTGTGTGTTCCTACATTTCTCCAAATCCAAATTGATCTTCTCCAGTATTGGTTTCCACCAGTTTTCCCATTCGTCTGTACAGAATTTGTGTTAGTATTTTGCAATCATGACCTATTAAATTGATCGTTCAGTAGTTTTCATATCTGTCAGCATCTGATTTCTTTGAAATTGGAATTTCTTGAAGTATGAGGGTATTTCACCTCTCTCATACATCTTGACACCAGATGGAGGAGTTTTGTTATGGCTGGCTCTCCCAAGGCTATCAGTATTTCTGACAGAATATCATCTACACCTGTGCGCTTGTTCCAACTTGAGACCTTCAGTGCTCTGTCAAATTTTTCTTGCAGTATCATATCTCCCATATCATCTTTAACTAAGCCATTTCCCATTTCTATAATACTTCTTTTAAGTTCATCTCCCTTGTATAGTCCCTCCATATACTCATTCCACCTTTACCCTCTTTGCTCAGTTCTGATTTTCCATCTGAGCTCTTGATATTTATACAGCTGCTTCTCTTTTCTCCAAAAGTCTCTTTACTTTTGCTGCAAGTGGTATCTATTTTTCCCCTAGTCAAACATGCTTCTAAATCCTGACATTTGTCCTCTAGCTATTCCTGGTTAGCCATTTTGCACTTCCTGTCAGACGTTTGTATTCCATTTGCCTGCTTCAACTGCTGCATTTTTATATTTTCTCCTTTCATCAGTTAAATTCAATATCTCATGTGTCATCCAAGAATTTCTGCTGGCCATTGTCATTCTACCTATTCGATCCTCTGCCGTCTTTGCCATTTAATCTCATAAAGCTACACATTCGTCTTCTACTGTGTTCCTTTCTTCTTTTCTAGCCAGTGGTTACCTAATCCTCCCTCTGAAGCTCTCAACAATCTCTTGTTCTTTCAATTTATGCAGGTCCCATCTCCTTAATTTCCTACCTTTTTGCAATTCCTTCAGTTTTAGTCTACAGTTCATAATCAATAAATCACATGCCTAAAGGGACCACTGTCACCAGTGCATCATACACAGATCTCCTAAAAAATCATCTGCAGCCTGCAATAAAATCAAAGCGATGTGTATTGCTGTCGGCAGGTGTCCTTTTGCAACATGACAATGCAAGGCCCCACACTGCCTGTACAACAGTTGCAACAATCACACACCTGCATTTTGAGTGTCTTCTTTGGACCACTCGAAGACGCAATGGGAGGAAAGAAGTTCCATTTGATGAAGAGGTACGCCATGCGATGCATGAGTGGTTGCGCGGACTACCAAAAGAATTTTTTTCTAATGGAATTTATGCACTTTGAAAGCGCTGGAGTGCGGGGGAGATTATGTTGAAAAGTGATACAGCTTTGTACCACTTCTGCACAATAAATAATATTTTAAAAAATATTTAAGGTTTCCATTTGACTCACCCTCGTAGAAGAATAGGATAAAATAAAAGAAAGTCATAGCAACAGAAAGAATTTCATCAATTATTCAGTTCAACAGGAACATGCAAAACAAAATTTCAGCCTCAAGAATGTGCCCCTAGACATGAGAACTGCAGCCAATAACAAGAGAACATGATGATAAGTAAAAAGTTTTTCTATTGTACATTTTACACCTCTCAAAACTTTCAAAACTTTTAGAGACAGAGAAATTTAATGGTGGTGTGTGGGAGGGTAAGATTAAAATGTCCAGCAGGCACAATTTTTTGGCAGGCAGACATATTAGCCGTACTGATGAACTGACCTGGGGGTGCACAGCTGTCATATCCCCTCCTCCTGTGGGCTGTGTAATTAGTGCTCACCTGAGGGCATCTGTCAGTGGCTGAAGAGGCAACTACATCACTGCCTGTTGGCTAGTGTTTCTTGGCAGAGTGCCCCAACTACAGCGCCCTGGCCACTAGTTCACTGTGTTTGCTGATCGTCTTCCTAATTAGAACCAATGTTGGTATTCAAGCCTTGCCGAGGCTATAGACACAGTTCCAGTTGACAAGATCGTCCCTGGTGCATATTTTGATACCTTCTCTAATGATGCTGTCCATGTATTTCTTGTGCGTCCATAAGGAGGCCAGTTTTTCAGTGCGGCTTACGATGGCGGCAAGTTTGATTGCCAAAATATTGTGACCCGTGGACTGTTCAGTCACCCCATAACTGCTTCATTTTATCATGTTACCTTTCCTCAGAAAGGAGAAAAGTTTCAACTATTTTTAACTGACGATGATTTTATATATTTCAGAAGTTTGTTGTAACTCTGTGTGCCTCTGAAAGAATGTACGAGCAAAGCGACTTAATATGTGAATGATTCTAGTTGCTTATTATCCAGTTCTACTTACTGATGCAGGCACTGTCTATTATTCAGTCCACAGAGACAGTTCATAGGAAAAGAGAACAAACCATTGGGAGAAGAAGAAGTTTTCCTGGAAACTTCCCATTAACTGTTTGTTGGTAGACGACATGCAACATCTCTCTAAGCCCTAGACCCTCCACTCGGAGATGGGAAACATCAGTTGTTGAAGAATGAAAACAGCATAGTGGAACAATTACACCAAAGGTCCACTAGAGAACAGCAGGTTCAAAGATATCTGCCCTTAACAGAAGGAATTTACCCAAGGTCAAGAAGCACGTGGCTGGCAATTATGGTAATTCTGACCACAAAGTGTTTTGTTAAGGGGCTTTGTCTGGTATATGAACAAAATCACTCCAGAGAGATTTGGTAAAAGCCACAGGTAAAGAGACATGTTATCCAACATCTAACTGACAAATGATGAACACTACAGTCAAAAATATTTTTATTTGTTAATGATTAAAGGAAAATATCATATAAAGATGTGAAACAAATACTAACAAAGAGATAGAGGGACTGGCCAGTACTTACCTCAGCTCAGTACAGCCAATAGATATACAAAACAGAACAGAAAATTTATGTATCCTAGCTTTTGAAACTTTGTCCCTTTGTCAGGGAGGAGAGAGGGGAAAAAGGGGAAGAACGTAAAGTGTATTCAGTTACTCACAACCCAGGTTATGAAGCAACAGAGCAAAGGTAAATAGGGAGGGTAGCAAAGATAGAGGCATGGGTGTCAGAGGGAAGCCAAGTCAAGTAATTTAAGATAAGGAACCGTTTGGAAGTCT
The DNA here is from genome assembly GCF_023864345.2 of Schistocerca serialis cubense. Taxonomy (NCBI): domain Eukaryota; kingdom Metazoa; phylum Arthropoda; class Insecta; order Orthoptera; family Acrididae; genus Schistocerca; species Schistocerca serialis. The sequence continues at coordinate 1,495,910 of NC_064642.1, forward strand.
TTGTTATTGTTTGTGCATGTAAACTGGTACAGATGAACGTAGTGCATCTTCAAGGTGGGGCGATTATGGCAGTTTTACTATGTGTTGTGATACTCACTGGTTTAGCAGTTATTCTGTACTGCAGCATCCTGGCTTGAAGATGTGGAGAACACTATCAAGTAAAGAGCATTAACAATGAAAATGATGTCTCATGAAAACAAGGCACAATCTGGTTGTCTGTCATATACATGCTAGCAGTCTGTTGTGATATCTCAACCTGTCAATTTGACATTTAATACTGATATTATTGTGATGTTACCTATAAAGAGATGTTAATGTGAACAGTCATTGCATTTTAGAGTACAAATACAGTCAGGTCAATTTGAGATGTGTCATATTTGTTTTTGAAATCAGGTATTTTACTGTACTCTTCACTTCTGGCAAGCATGGCAGAATTTGGAAAATGACGTCTGAGCAAATTATTATCACGAAGTTATAGGAAATGAGCAAATTAGTTATCCACAACCAATGGGAACACACTAGTGACCAGATTGGTGCCCATCTCAATGAATGAATCGGACCAGTGAAGCATAATCTAACTCCATATAAATCAATTATCTCAGAGAGCATTTTATTAAAGCAGAATATATTTGTCTTTAGGTGCAACATTACAAGCTGCAGAGAAAACGTTATTTTTAGTGCAACTGTATCACTGTTAAAGAAGAAAAAAAACTGTATATACAGACACACACCTTTCCTGCTGAAAAAAGGCCACATGCTGCTGGAACAGCTAAGACATTGAATACCGCTGAGCCAATGATTGTTCCTAGTGCTGTGTCAGCTTCTGTGTCACTGGTGAAGGTTGCCACAGAGCTCACAAACAGTTCAGGGCTCGACGTGGCTGCAGCCATGGCAGTCGCACCAGCTACATCATCAGACACACCCAGCCCTGTAATGCAAAAATAATTTTTTTCAACAAGCTATTCTTTGAAAAAATTTGTATTTTCTCTTATAATGGTAGTTCTGATAAAACATTTGATAGATAAATAATCATTTGATTGTTCCATTTTTTTTCCTTACAGAAGTAATGCTCATTATTAACTATAGAGCTTTCAGTTTACTAGTAATTTGTCTCTAATTTATGGAGATAATCCTCTTTTCGTGCATTTAATCAAGATTCATCTCTGAAGCTGGAGTTTTGAGGAAGTGTGTTACTGTGTTGGATACTTTATCAGAATATGGCCATTCTTCTCCATGTATGACGTTTTGAAATTTCATATGCCTCTTATGCTGAATTATTACTACACAAAGGGCTTTGACTCAGTCCTAACTGGTGGTGGCAGCATAGTGGCTAAGATGGTGGATTTACTTGAGGGAGGAACTCGGTTTGAATACCCATCCATGTACCCAGATTTAGGTTTAGAGTGGTTTCCTTAAATTGCTTAAGACAGTCTATGAGTCCTATTGTAAAGCACATGGCTGATTTCCCTCCATTCCAAGTTTTGTTACATCTCTGATAAACTTACTGTTGATGAGACATTACACCAACTATTTTTCTGAAATCTTCCTTCCATACTAAAACAATCCACACAGATACCAGGATGGTTTCTTGAGTAAGTTTTTCCTACCCTTTACCAGGAGAGCTAACACTCTGCGTCTAACAGTCTCGGTGTCTATGGACTGTTAAATTCTAGGCATTCTTTCTTCTTGCTCCATCCCCAAAGCAGCCATTTATTATTTCTTGAAGGTATTTCACTCTGTTCACACCTCCTGATCTACATAATTAAAGAGCTGTTCAAGGGAGTAACATCAACTGTTTCAAAGTCAATATTGGTGACCGAGATAGCACTGCGTTGACCACAATTATATTAACTCACACCTCTTCCCTATTACAATTTGTCTAGACTGCAAAACATCATCACAATGGACAAGTGAGGAAACTGCAGCAGAGTGGTGAAAAATAGTCGATGATGTGAACACTCCTTACAATTTATTAATGTGAGCTGCTGATGAAGTGAGTGACCAACTTCGATGGAAGTGGTTATGGATGAGCAGTTAATATGACAGTAGCACAGACAGAAACAGAACAACTGAGAGCTGCAGTTGGAAGCAATAACATTGCAAGTTGCGAAGATCACTGAACTGTCATCAGAACTGCCAACTCAGGTAATAGGTTCAAGAGATGGTGCAAGTCTGCTAGCTTTAGTCTATACTTCTCCAGCGCGGGTCATTGCTCTTGAAAGTGTGGACAGTAGTGTGTAGACAACTCGAGGAACTCACAAAGATTATGAGACGATGGGGAAAAGTGCAAGTTATGCAAGTAGTGGTCAGATGGTTAAAAAGACCAAGGGCGTCCTCCAGACAGGAAGCAGCCCTTGAATGGAATGTCTGAAGCAGTAGAGAACACCCTGGGTGGAGGGTGTCAGATAATTACTCTCAAGATCTTGGTGAAGAACAAGGTGCAGTGATCACTGGGAGGGGTGGGGGAAGGGGGGCTGGCAGAAACAGTTTCAACCATAACCTCAATTACAAAATGAAGATGAGATCAAGCACTTTACTCAAATTGCTCATTGTTTAATATGAAGATGGTGTCACTCTTTGAGGGATGTGACAGATGAAGGATTCCGCTGAAAGTAAAAGCTAGTCACTCAAGTAAAATGGGCAATTACAGATGGACTTCCTCACTCCACACATGGTTGCACCACATATGGTGTGGGCTGCACCTGACAGTTTCTGGCAAGAATTTACTTGTAACACTAACTTCAAGCAAAACTGAAGGCCTACAAAATAAGATAATAAGACACTTTTACATTATATTTTCAAAAATTTATTATTTTCATTCATATACTTTTTGTAGGGCATTTGCAAATGAAACCTGGGATGAAACATATATGGAAATCATTGTAAATTTTAAGTTCTCTAAATTTTGCTCATTATTTAAACTAATTTTTTGAGGTGACATTTCAAAAGGTGGCTACTTCTACTGCAGCAGCTAAGGAAAATAGATGGTTAACTGTAGGTATTAGAAATTTCTCATAGACACTTAAATTTCTCAGTTCTTTGCAAAAGCTCTGCACTAACTACAGTTCCTCAAATACTATCACAGTATGAAAAAATACACTACTGGCCATTAAAATTGCTACACCAAGAAGAAATGCAGATGATAAACAGGTATTCATTGGACAAATATATTATACTAGAACTGACATGTGATTACATTTTCACGCAATCTGGGTGCATAGATCCTGAGAAATCAGTACCCACAACAACCACCTCTGGGTGTAATAACGGCCTTGATACGCCTGAGCATTGAGTCAAACACAGCTTGGATGGCATGTACAGGTACAGCTGCCCATGCAGCTTCAACACGAACCACAGTTCATCAAGAGTAGTGACTGGCGTATTGTGACGAGCCAGTTGTTCGGCCACGATTGACCAGATGTTTTCAATTGGTGAGAGATCTGGAGAATGTGCTGGCCAGGGCAGCAGTCGAACATTTTCTGAATCCAGAAAGGCCCATACAGGACCTGCAACATGAGGTTGTGCATTATCCTGTTGAAATGTAGGGTTTTGCAGGGATCGAATGAAGGGTAGAGCCACAGGTCGTAATATATCTGAAATGTAACATCCACTGTTCAAAGTGCTGTCAACGTGAACAAGAGGTGACCGAGATGTGTAACCAATGGCACCCCATACCATCACGCCAGGTGATACGCCAGTATGGCGATGACGAATACACGCTTCCAATGTGCGTTCGCCGCGATGTCGCCAAACACGGATGCGAGCATCATGATGCTGTAAACAGAACCTGGATTCATCGGAAAAAATTATGTTTTGCCATTCGTGCACCCAGGTTCATCATTGAGTAGAGCATCACAGGCGCTCCTGTCTGTGATGCAGCGTCAATGGTAACCGCAGCCATGGTCTCCAAGCTGATAGTCAGTACTGCTGCAAACGTTGTCGAACTGTTTGTGCAGATGGTTGTTCTCTTGCAAACGTCCTCATCTGTTGACTCAGGGATCGAGACATGGCTGCACGATCCATTACAGCCATGCGGATAAGATGCCTGTCATCTCGACTGCTAGTGATACGAGGCCATTGGGATCCAGCACAGCGTTCCATATTACCCTCCTGAACCCATCAATTCCATATTCTGCTAACAGTCATTGGATCTCGACCAACGTGAGCAGCAGTGTCGCGATACAATAAACCGCAACCGCGATAGGCCACAATCCGACCTTTATCAAAGTCAGAAACATGATGGTACGCATTTCTCCTCCTTACATGAGGTATCACAACAACGTTTCACCAGGCAATGCCGGTCAACTGCTGTTTGTGAATGAGAAATTGGTTGGAAACTTTCGTCATGTCAGTAACTTGTAGGTGTCGCCACCGGCGCCAACCTTGTGTGAATGCTCTGAAAAGCTAATCATTTGCATATCACAGCATCTTCCTGTTGGTTAAATTTCGCATCTGTAGCACATCATCTTCATGGTGTAGCAATTTTAATGGCCAGTAGTGTTTTCAGGAAGGTACTGCCTGCAGAAAAAAAATCAGTCAATGAAAGATAATAAAAATGTAGAAAAGGAAAGCAAAGTGGTGTGGCATTTTATAAAAGAAGAAACTGGAAAAGGTAGCAGATATAATAACATAATACATATCAAAGATGGGAACAGGATAATAAAAAGTCCTCAGGAATTAGCAAATTTTGTAAATGATTATTTCTCTGATATTGTGGGGAAGTTGCAGCAAGATCTTCCTAAAACACATGTAGAGCCCATATGACTTATGCAGCAAGCACAATGAAGCTATTTCCCACAACAGATCTTGAAGTTAGGAAGAAAGTATAGCAATCAAAAAATAAGAAGTCTGCAGGCATAGACGAGTTTCCTGTCTCTGTTCTGAAGTCATGCATAGGTAGCACACAAGCCCCACTAAAAATCTTGATAAATGAATCCTTTAGCTCAGGTATTTTTCCAGAATACTTAAAGCACACACAAGTAATGCCCTTACTAAAGAAAGGTAAAGCAGCAATCATTGAAAACTACTTGCCAGTTTCACTGCTCCCTTCATTCCCAAAAATAATTGGAGACCAATACATTACTTGAATAAAAATAACCTCTTTAACAAAGCACTATATGGTTTCAGAAGTGGAAAAGTAGAATATCGGCACTGCAGAGTTAACAAAAGTGGTATTCGAAGCTCTTGATAGGGATGATTGTGTTGCATGCATTTTCTTATACTTGTCAAAGGCTTTAGACACCACTGACCATAAAATACTACTGAGCAAGCTAGAAGTGGTAAAGTATAAGAGGAATAGTGAATGAGTGGTTTCAGTCTTACTTGGAGAACAGGGTGCAAAAGATGGAGATTGGTCACATGTAAATTATTTAGTAAAATAAATGGGAACACCCTGTTCTTAATGTATATCAATGACATTCCAGATAGTGTAAGACATAGAGAAAAAGTTCTCTTTGCCAATGGCAGCACTATCGTATCACAGATAAAACATCAAAGCTCAAAGCTCCTATAAAGGAAAAAAAAATGGATCCCTCAAGAATGTTAGCAACTTAAAAATGTGTACACTCTGAGAAAAAAAAAAGGAAGGAGAAAAAAAGCCGCATCGAATGAATTGTGCAAACTGGTCACAAATTCACATTCATAGAGTTATCAACAGAAAATGCAAAACTGTAAACTTTTGTGGTTGATGGATGATTTTATGCCTTCGATCCCCAAAAAAGAGTTCATAGCCAAGAACTGAAAGTATGTAGGCATAGTGTGTCACCACCAGATGTTGGCTGTTACAAAGTGATCCTAACACTGTCAGAGCACAGCATGCTGATGACATTCTTTTGGCCAGTATCTCTGTATGTTCACTCGATGTTAGCTGATAGATGATGTTCATGCGCAAAAACTTTGTGTTTGCTACACAATCTATAAATTTATCATCTATGCTCAAGGTGACAAGCTGTTACTGAAAAGATGGAGTTGTCAGGTTCTGTAGATGCTGCTATGGAATACCTCAGACCAGACATTTCAAGTAACTTCTGTAATATGAATTCGATCCTCACTACCCCAACAGAAATAATGTCCATCATAAAATCTTTAAAATCAAAAACATCTACTGGGTATGATAAAATATCAACAAAGCTAATTAAAGAATGTGATTCTGAGTTAAGTAAAATATTAAGCTACCTGTGTAACCAGTCGTTTATCGGTGGAATATTTCCTGAATGGTTAAAATATGCTGAAGTTAAGCCACTGTTTAAGAAGGGAGATGAAGAAATAGCATCAAACTTCCGTCCAATTTCACTTTTGCCAGCATTCTCAAAAATTTTAGAAAAAGTAATGTACAATCGGCTTTATAACCATCTTATCTCAAATAACATATTGTCAAAGTCACAGTTCGGATTTCTAAAGGGTTCTGATATTCAGAAAGCTACCTACACTTACAGTGAAAATGTGCTTAATTCATTAGACAAAAAATTGCGGGCAACTGGTATATTTTGTGATCTGTCAAAGGCATTTGACTGTGTAAATCACAAACCCTTTTAAGTAAATCAGAATATCATAGCGTAACAGGAAATGCTGCAAAATGGTTCAAATCTTATATCTCTGGCAGGAAACAAAGGGTGTTATTAGGAAAGACACATGCATCAAGCTATGAGGCATCATCCAACTGGGAACTAATTACATGTGGGGTCCCACAAGCTTCCATTTTAGGGCCCTTACTTTTTCTTGTGTATATCAATGACCTTTCATCAGTAACATCACCAGATGCCAAATTCGTTTTGTTTGCCAAGGATACAAACATTGAAATACATAGCAAATCAAGTGTAGTCTTAGAAAGATCAGCTAATAAAATATTTGTGGACATTAATCACTGGTTCCTAGCCAATTCCTTCTCTCTAAACTTTGAAAAAACACACTACATGCAGTTCAGAACTTGTAAGGGGTGTCCCACGAACATATGCCTAACATACGATGACAAGCAGATAGAAGAAGTGAACAGTGTTAAATTCTTGGGATTACAGCTTGATAATAAATTCAACTGGGAAAAGCACAGCACAGAACTGCTGAAGCATCTTAACAAATCTCTATTTGCAATGCGAATTGTGTCAGACATAGCGGATATAAAAATGAAAAAGCTGGCATACTATGCTTCATTTCATTCCATAATGTCATATGGGATTATTTTTTGAGGTAATTCATCAAGCCAAGCTAAAGTTTTCTGGGCACAAAAATGTGCAGTAAGAGTTATATGTGGTGTGAACTCAAGAACATCCTGCAGAAGCCTGTTTAGGGAACTAGGGATACTAACTACTGCTTCCCAATATATTTATTATTTAATGAAATTTGTCATTAAAAATATATTTTCAAACCATCAGCTCAATTCATGGAATCAGTACTAGAAATAAGAATAATCTTCACAAGGATTTAAATTCACTTAGTCTTGAACAAAACGGTGTGTATTATTCAGGAACGCACATTTTCAATAACTTGCCAGCTGCCATAAAAAGCTTAACAACCAACAACATTCAGTATAAGAGAAGCCTAAAGGATGTATTCGTGGCCAACTCCTTCTACTCCATTGATGAATTTCTCAGTAGAACCAACTGGTTTGTGTGTGTATATATATATAAGTACAATATAACTTCTGCACAATTTCAGTGCAGTAATGTGTTCATTTTAAATAAGTGTGTGTGTGTGTGTGTGTGTGTGTGTGTGTGTGTGTGTAAGTACAATCTAACTTCTGCACCATTTCAGCGCAGTAATGTGTTCATTGTAAATAAGTATTACAGTAGTTGTATTACACGTTTATTACCTTATAAATAAATAAATAAACTTTTTTATTTTAAAGTCAGTGCATTAGTATTTGTAAAATGATTCTGTCATATAGTGTTCATTAAAAAATGACGATCATTCCACTTGCGAACCTGTGGAATGGTACATTAGCTTATTTGTTTGAGTTGTAAATATTTGTCATGTATTGTTGTTTTTCTGACATGCTCTACATCCTGGAGGACCTCCTCACTATGGATCAATTTGAATGAAAGTAAATCTAATCTAATCTAATCTTTATGCAGAAGTGCATACTATGCATTCTCCCTATGCTCAATGTTAATTTATTATGCTCCTAATATATATATATATATATATAAAAAAATGCACCATGAAGGAATCATCCACATGGGACCTAGATTGACAAATTAAGTGAGTCAATAATGTGTTGATCCACCTCTGGCCTTTATGCAAGCAGTGATTTGGCTTGGTAGTGATTGAAAGAATTGTTGGAAGTCCCGCTATGGGATATCGTACAAAATTTTGTCCAATTGGTGCTTTATATCATCAAAAACCAGAGCTGGTTGGAAGGCACTGTCCATAATGTTCTGAATATTTTCAACTGGGGATCCGGTGACCTTGCTGACCAATGTAAGGTTTGGCAAGCATGAAGACAAACAGTAGAAACTCTCACTGTGTCGAGCAGAAATTATCTTGCTTAACTGTAAGCCCAGGTTGGCTTGCCACGAATGGCAATAAAACGGGGTGTAGAATATTGTCGACATACTGCTGCACATGAAAGGTGCCTCGGATGACAACCAAAGGGATCCTGATATGAAAAGGAATTGCACACCAGACCATCACTCCGATCTTCGGGCCACATCGTGAGCGACAGTCTGGTTGGCAACCCACTACTGTCCAGGGTGTCTCCAGACACATCTTCCTTGGTCATCGGTGCTCAGATTGAAGTGGGTACCATCACTGAAGACAATTCTATTTCCATCAATGAGATTCAAGGCCAAATTTACCTGACACCGCTGAAAGGGGCTTACTGGTGTACAGAAGTCAATGACCGATTCCAATTTTCGTAGTTTTATATGTAGGTACTGGTGTTTTAGTATTGTCAGCTGTGGTCAAGGGAAAAGTCTGATTCCAGTTTCTGTGGTTTTTGCTGTAGGCGTTGGTTTTGATATTGTCAGCTGCGGTTGACCTATATAGGTCAAGGGAAGTGTACGATTCCTGTAGATTTTTGTAATTTTTTTTCGTCATTTTGTGTGTTTTGGGATAGTGGTGTGTTTTTTTTCTGTTATATTTAGCTTGTCCTCACCATAAAACGCCCAATTTCCCGCGGTTGTCCCGTTAGTTTGATTATATTTTAGGAGGGAGAAGTTGTATGTAGTGACATCATAGGCCCCAAATTGGAGACGCTTAGAATAGCCATTTCTGCCATACTTATGACGTCATGGATCAAATCACATGGATGGAATCGGACACTTCCGTAATCCCCTACACATTTGGGTCTTCCATGGTTTTCATGGGTCGCTAAGACAAATGCTGGGACGGTTCCTCAATCATGGTCATGGCCAGCCCATTGTCCTATCCCCCTAGGTTACATATCCTACCCTGTAATGCATGTTATCAATGCTGTATGTTATGTTTTGGGCCATTGATGGCATTGTATCACCTCGACAAATCCTATATCATTGTGAGATGACCTCTCGGATGAATAAATAAATAAGCAGCATTCAATGTTACGATGGCAGATTCAAACCCCTATGACTGGATATTTTCAGTATTCTTTCTAAGATGCCGTTTGTGGGATAATTATAGAGACAATTTCAGTAAGTAGATGAGAAACAGCAGAACAAAAGATTACAATCATAACACATACGGATTTTTCCATTAAAACATAAGAGGCTTGCAAAATAAGAGAGACAGAGATATTATACCACAACAAAAACTGAAAAATCTGGAAGTGTTTCTACATATGTAGTATGTACTATACAAAGAAAAACAGTAACTAGAAGTCAGAGAATATGAACTGAGACGAGTAGTTTTATTGTGCTAAATGGCGACCAGAGCAAATGTTCATTAAGTATCGTCACGCAGAATAGTGAATTTGGCAGTGAAAAAGCAAGTGTGTACAAATTGTATAGATGAAATTATGAAGCTGAAAGAAATTATTTCAAGTCTGTAACTCTTTATTGGTAAATTCAAAACGGGAGTCTCAAAACTTCAGAAAGAAATAATTGAGTCGTTATCGATGCAAAACTTGGCAAATCTTCCGCCAGTTAATTCAAACAACTCAGAAAAGTGGACAGAAGTGCCATATAAAAACAGTAGACACTAAGAAAAACCGCAGAAGACTGTGTAATATGTGAAAATTTAGTGCATGACAATCATCAGATACTTTCTGATATGGACTGTGCAAAAAATACGAAGCAAGGCAAGATCGAAGACGGCGCCAACAAGACGAGACAATAAGATATTTCGCTGCTGAAAAATAACCACCATAACATGATTGTGAACAATAATCATTTACCGGCTTTTAGAAATTCTCCCCAGGTATCCTCATCTCTCGTTGACAAAAATAACGATGTAGAAAATATGATTCAAAACAGCGCAGGTACCTGTAGTGTTTACAGAGTAATCAACAGAGATCTTCCCGCAATAAGTACGAGTAAAAGTTGATCTTTAGGCTGACAGTCAAGGGCGAGAAATAGCCACCCTCTTAACTGTGAAGTATGTGTAGACAGGAGCTCAACAGCATGGTAAAACTAAATGCTAATTTGTAGGCAGCAAATGCATTAAGTCACGAAAAAATCTCAGGACTAAAATAGTACCGATTTTTCTGTCTTTCTTCCGGGGACAAACGACTTAGCAAGGAACGACGAGAAAGATTTTGTGCTTTCCCTTAAACAGAGAGGGCACGCAGAAATACGAATGTGATCGTTTTTTTCTGTACCCCATCCATCGCCACGACCTACATACCGTAATTGGTCCTGTGTGAATACGGAAGCAGGAAAAAACGAATAAGACTGTGCACATTGTGTGCAGGTACTTTAAAAATTCAAATGAAACATATGTTGATTAAGCACACTAGGGAGGCGATTTCATACAGCACAAGGTTTACACATCAACAGACTGGGAAAGGCCTTTATTAGTCGTAAGCCTCACATATAGTTAATATGAAAAAAAAAAAAAAAAAAAAAAACAACGTGCAGAGAGGTATCAAGTAAATATCTATGAAATACAAAAGTGATGCAGCTCTAGAATTTAGCTAGCGACGTGATGAAACAGTACTGATAATGCTTTCTACCAAGTCCACGAGCGATGATGATAATGCTCTTTAGCAGAAGTAAACATTCCAGCGGATCCATCTTAAAAGGGGAGGCCGCCAATTGTGAAATTCAGATTCGATTCATACGGCGCATAATAAAAGCTCATGGCCAGAGGTGTAACGTGGCAAAGCACCAAGAATCACTTCTCAGCCGTTGTCAAGAAAATCGACAGTTAAAAGAAACCGTTGCGGTGAAATACTCTCTACGATTAAAAATTTTCTACAGCGTCGAGGCGCAGCGGTAAGCGCTCGTGTTCGTAATCCACAGGTCGCAGGATCGAATCTCGCGCGATGCAACTTTTTTTATTATTTGTTTTTTGTAATTCAAATGTACACACACACACACACACACACACACACACATATATATATATATATATATATATATATATATATATATATAAGTTGCAATAATTATGCATACAATAAGTTGTTGAAAGTGGTTTGTCATGGAAAAACTGGCGACTTCGAACATCATTATGTTTTCCGCAAACAAAGTTGTATTTCACAAATGTTATTAATTGTCTTCATAATGTTTACCACGTATAGTTAACGGAAGACGTAGAAACGATATTCCGAAACGAATACGTATAGTGTAAGTCAAACGTTCGAATTAGAATAGAGACCCCACGAACACGAATTTGCTGTGGCAGGTATGAAATACAAACTCCGTTACTCGCTCGTTACACTTGAAGGACAAATGTTGAATGGGCAGAAACGAGCCGCCGCATAACAGCGTAGTTGCCCGCAAACTTCGAAAGAAGGTAGATGCGGTCCCTAGTGCAACTTATAACATCGTCGAATATCAGTGTGCACGTGAGAGCTTTGGTACACCCTGTTAAACAAACGGAAAAATGGAGGCGGTACAATTGGAGAGTGATCCGAGCCCTTCGCATGAAAGTGATGTGATCGAAGAAGATTCTATACACAGTGAAGTGGCGAAACAACAACTGAAAGATTCGTTGGTGTATTTTGAAAGCCTCCTTCGTAACAGTAATCGCATCGCAGCAGAACCGTCATCATCAGTCAACGAAGAAGCCATGGTAATTGGGGAAGAAATGTTCCAGAATACGCTGCAAATGCTCGCCGAAAACACCCTCGTTCATGATGAGGAACTGATAGACATTAATGAAATCGACGATGCGCTCGATGTCGTACTGTTTTCTGCTTTCCATGTTTCTATGATAACCATCACTCTGGTTCGTGCGATACTCCAGCTACTTCTGGTCACTAATTGTTAATTATGTGCGAGTGTGTACCGAACTTTTCAATAAATTGTATCCACTTGATTATTAATTGTGATATTGTCTTCTATTTCAAGTATTATTTTTCCACGACAAATGACTTTCAACAACTTATTATATGCATAATTGTTGCAACTGATTGCCGGGAATTATATATATATATATATATATATATATATATATATATATATATATATATATATATATATATATATATATATATATATTTGAGTTACAAGAAACAAATAATAAAAAAAATGTTGCATGGCGCGAGATTCGATCCGGCGACCTTCGGACTACGAACCCGAGCGCTTACTACTGCGCCACGACGCTGTAGAAAATTATTAATCGTTGAGAGCATTTCACCGCAACGGTTTCTTTTAACTGTCGATTTTCTCGACAACGGCTGAGAAGTGCATCTTGGTGCTTTGCCACATTACACCTCTGGCCATGAGCCTTTATTATGCGCAGTATGAATCGAATCTGAATTTCACAATTGGCGGCCTCCCCTTGTTAGACAATTGCAGTTTGTGAAATTTGGATATGCCACGTGCAAACGAGTGCTCATGTGAGAAAGAAAACAATGATAAAATACTTACACTGCTGCAAATGAGTGTCTGTTGTACAAGAAATAAGTTTTTAGAATCTGAACATTTTTGTAGCATTAAGGATGTGATGTGTGTATCAGAACACTGGCTAACAGAAAATCAAATTGACTGTTTCGTTCCACAAGGATGTGTTGTGACTGACATAACGTGTAGGAAATATAAAAAAGTTTGGTGCTGGAATATACTTGAAGCATGGTCTAAAATTTACAAAATTATGGCATACTGTTCAGAACTAAATACGTAAATGCCGTGTTTACTTGTATAAGTCTAATTGTTCAAAATATAATAATTGTTAGCCTGTATAGGTCCCCAAATGGAGGTATAAATGTATTTTTTGGACAGTTTCAATTAGTAATTAAGAGACTTTTTAAATTTAAAACAAAGGTTGATTGTTATCTGTGAGGATTTTAATACTGATATGGGAGATTTAAATCAGAAAGACTCTGGAACGTTTTTTTAACTTTGAAGATTTCTAAATGTACATTGCACAAACAAATGTCCTACTCGTAATTATGCATGTCTAGACAATATTAAGGCTAATTCATACTGGCCATCATGTCATGTCAAGAATGAATGAATGAAATTTTATTGTCGTTTAGCTATTACAGCAATTGAAAAGTCAAGTTACATATATACAAGTTATACAGCATATATACATGGGTTGAAGATCAATATGTCACTATTGGTTTTCCATAAAATACAATATTTAAAATGAAATAATATGAAAAATTTGCATCATAAATTACTCAGTTAAAGAAATTATGCTGCACTCTCCGAACGGGTACCACTATGATATTTTACAGTCATAAAGTTCCTTTAGTGAGTAGCAAGGATTTGCAGCTAACCAACTGAATAATTTGTCTTTAAATAAATCAAATGGAGCTTCTACCCATTCTAGGAAACTGCTGCGAAAGCAAAGAGAGCTTCACTCCAAGTTTAAACACAGCCAAAACCTCTCAGACAAACAGAAGCTAATCGATGTCAAAGTTAGCGTAAGGAGGGCTACACGTGAAGCGTTCAGTGAATTCGAAAGTAAAATTCTATGTACCGACTTGACAGAAAATCGTAGGAAGTTCTGGTCTTACGTTAAATCAGTAAGTGGCTCGAAACAGCATATCCAGACACTCCGGGATGATGATGGCATTGAAACAGAGGATGACACGCATAAAGCTGAAATATTAAACACCTTTCTCCAAAGCTGTTTCACAGAGGAAGACCGCACTGCAGTTCCTTCACTAAATCCTCGCACAAACGAAAAAATGGCTGACATCGAAATAAGTGTCCAAGGAATAGAAAAGCAACTCGAATCACTCAACAGAGGAAAGTCCACTGGACCTGACGGGATACCAGTTCGATTCTACACAAAGTATGTGAAAGAACTTGCCCCCCTTCTAACAGCCATGTACCGCAAGTCTCTAGAGGAACGGAAGGTTCCAAATGATTGGAAAAGAGCACAGGTAGTCCCAGTCTTCAAGAAGGGTCGTCGAGCAGATGCGCAAAACTATAGACCTATATCTCTGACGTCGATCTGTTGTAGAATTTTAGAACACGTTTTTTGCTTGCGTATCATGTCATTTTTGGAAACCCAGAATCTACTCTGTAGGAGTCAACATGGATTCTGGAAACAGCGATCGTGTGAGACCCAACTCGCTTTATTTGTTCATGAGACCCATAAAATATGATATACAGGCTCCCAGGTAGATGCTATTTTCCTTGACTTCTGGAAGGCGCTCGATACAGTTCCGCACAGAAAGTAAGAGCCTACGGAACATCAGACCATCTGTGTGGCTGGATTGAAGAGTTTTTAGCAAACAGAACACAGCATGGTGTTATCAATGGAGAAATGTCTACAGACGTTAAAGTAACCTCTGGCGTGCCACAGGGGAGTGTTATGGGACCATTGCTTTCCACAATATGTATAAATGACCTAGTAGATAGTGTCGGAAATTCCATGCGGCTTTTCGCGGGTGATGCTGTAGTATACAGAGAAGTTGCAGCATTAGAAAATTGTAGCGAAATACAGGAAGATCTGCAGCGGATAGGCACTTGGTGCAGGGAGTGGCAACTGACCTTAACATAGACAAATGTAATGTTTTGCGAATATGTAGAAAGAAGGATCCTTTATTGTATGATTATATGATAGCGGAACAAACACTGGTAGCAGTTACTTCTGTAAAATATCTGGGAGTATGTGTACGGAACGATTTGAAGTGGAATGATCATATAAAATTAATTGTTGGTAAGGCGGATACCAGGTTGAGGTTCATTGGGAGCGTCCTTAGAAAATGTAGTCCATCAACAAAGGGGGTGGCTTACAAAACACTCGTTTGACCTATACTTGAGTATTGCTCATCAGTGTGGGATCCATACCAGATCGGGTTGACGGAGGAGATAGAGAAGATCCAAAGAAGAGCAGCATGTTTCGTCACAGGGTTATTTGATAAACGTGATAGCGTTACCGAGATGTTTAGCAAACTCAAGTGGCAGACTCTGCAAGAGAGGCGCTCTGCATCGCAGTGTAGCTTGCTCGCCAGGTTTCGAGAGGGTGCGTTTCTGGATGAGGTATCGAATATATTGCTTCCCCCTACTTACACCTCCCGAGGAGATAACGAATGTAAAATTAGAGAGATTCGAACGCGCATGGAGGCTTTCCGGCAATCGTTCTTCCCGCGAAACATACACGACTGGAACAGGAAAGGGAGGTAATGACAGTGGCACGTAAGGTGCCCTCCGCCACACACCGTTGGGTGGCTTGCGGAGTATAAATGTAGATGTAGATGTAGTAGCAGTTTGTTAAACATTATCATACCCACCACTTCGTAGCTGTTCAGTGACTTGGATAATCTGTAGTAAGGATGTCAAGATGGCTACTATTCCTGGTTCCATGAGAGTGTACATCTCTTCTACGCTAGTATTCTGATAATTTGCTCTTTATATGCAGTAGGGCATGGTAAATATACATGCTTATAACAGTTAATATTTTTAAGTTGATAAACAGTGGTTTGCAGTGGGCCAGTTCGAATTACTTTCATTCGAATTACTTTCTTCTGTAGTGCCAAAATGTCCTTAAGGTGTGAGCTATTTCCTCATATTAGAAGCCCATAAGACATAATGCTTTGAAAAAAAGCGAAGTAGGCCGATCTTACATAGGCCACAGGTGCATGGTTTCTTAAATTCCTTAACAAATACACCACTCTCTTGACAGCTTTGCACTAATTTATTTATATGTGGCTATCTATAACAATATCTAAGAACTTAAACTATCCATGAAGTTTTCTACTGGCAGATCTCTTAAACTAAATACAATCTTTTGAGCTTTACTCTCATTAAGCAGGAACCCATTAGCTCGAAACCAGACTGATGCCTGTGATATTGTGTCATTTGCCACAGTTTGGAGCATATCCATGCCTGAGCTGATATTGAGTCCAGTCCTGTCCAAACATTCTGCAATGCATTTCAAATGGCAGCATCCACACTTGCAGTACCATCCCATGATGTCATGTCGTGGCACAGTCATCGTCTCTTGTGAAGAAAGTTCTGATGGCTGACACCATCCAACTGTTGTAAATCACTGACCTCCAAACTCATTTCCTCCTGATACACAGCTATGGACAGATCACCATATTTTGTTTTGTCGTTGTTATGCTTCATTATTTCCAATGTTAAAATTTATAATAAATAAACAAAGAGTAATTGAAGCAATGATGCAGCACTCTGAATTGTATGACATGATTGTACTACATGACACTAATATATTCATACAGGGGACTTTTATATATACTGATACCGTATTTAATATTTCACAGTGAAATGGACTGCAGTATGACTGCAACTTGAAGTGAAAACAGTACTGTGGGTAGAATCAGGTTGATTAGTAGGTGGAATTTAATTGCATGTTGTCAGTCATTTGTAGCGTTTCATAAAGAAATTGACTGAAACCTCCATACACTTCAAATTGCTTGTTTCAATATGTATTTGTGGCAGGCTTATTTATTATTAAGTAGATTTCTGGATTGTGAGTGAAACAGTTTTGCAGCCACCAGTGATTAATATTTATGTGGCTTCACTAGCTAGCCTCAGTACAAATAAGGCACTTGAATTATTAAAAGCCAAATAGAAGATGTAAAGACAACTTATAAACCTTGAAGGGAAAAATACTGAGGGAGATATGACTATTGCACAAAAATTTTCACTGGATTATCAACTAAACTTAACCTCAAACAAACCAGTTTTTCATTGGATGTGATGGCAGCTTGTAAGAGATATGTTCTTTTTAGTATTTCTGCGCACAATTTGGCATAACATAAGAAAAAGCTGATGCTTCAACTTTCTAAAGTATAAAATGCAGATTCCCCCTCCTTGATCTTGTATAGTGTGTGGAATGCGTAATGACATTTTTCAGACCACACTCTCTTTTTTTGCATTGTTTTCCACTTCTTCTTCTTTCTCTCATACACAATCTACCTCTACAAGCTGCAAACCATTTATGTTCAATAAATGTCATTTTCGTACAAATGTGGATGCCAGAATATATATAAACTACCACATTTTGTATGTGTCTTCGTGTACAAAAACAGTAGAAAATCATCTTGCGAAGATCATAATTCCCATGAAAAAACAGTTGATGACATCCATGGGAATTGCGATCACATGACTTAAACTGACTTGACACGCGTTGACATGATGGACAGTGTGAATACACCTTGACATGAAGGTGTCATGATGTGACAGTGTTATGACGGTAAGGGTGAACTGGCTTTTATTGTTAATCTATACATAGAGGAATAGATTACATTAGATTTACTTTCATTCCAATTGATCCGTAGTGAGGAGGTCCTCCAGGATGTGGAACATGTCAGAAAAACAACAATACATGACAAATATTTACAACTCAAACAAATAAGCTAATGTACCATTCCACAGGTCCCAAGTGGAATGATCATCATTTTTTAATGAACACTATATGAAAGTCATTTTACAAATACTAAAGCACTGAATTTAAAATAAAAAAAGTTTTTTATCTATTTATAACGTAATAAACATGTAATACAACTACTATAATACTTATTTACAATGAACAGATTACTGCGCTGAAATGGTGCAGAAGTTAGATTGTACTTACACACACACACACACACACACACACACACACACACACACACACACATTTATAATGAACACATTACTGCACTGAAATTGTGCAGAAGTTATATTGTACATATATATATTGATATAATAGAGGGAAACATATATATATAAATCAGTTGGTTTTACTGAGAAATTCATCAATGTAGTAGAAGGAGTTCGCCACCAATAAATCCTTTAGGCTTCTCTTAACCTGTATTTCATTGGTTGTTAAGCTTTTTATGGCTGCTGGCAAGTTATTGAAAATGTGTGTTCCTGAATAATGCACACCTTTTTGTACAAGACCAAGTGACTTTAAATCCTTGTGCAGATTATTCTTATTTAGTATTGATTCCATGAATTGAGCTGTTGGTTTGAAAAAGTGTTATATTTTTAATGACAAATTTCATTAAGGAATAAATTTATTGGGAAGCAGTAGTTAGTTTCCCTAGTTCCCTAAACAGGCTTCTGCAGGATGTTCTTGAGTTCACACCACATATAACTCTTACTGAAGGTTTTTGTGCCCGGAAAACTTTAGCTTGACTTGATGAATTACCCCAAAAAATAATCCCATATGATATTATGGAATGAAATGGAGCATGGTATGCCAGCTTTTTCATTTTTATACCCCCTATGTCTGACAAAATTCGCATTGCAAATAGAGATTTGTTAAGACGCTTCAGCAGTTCTGTGCTGTGCTCCTCCCAGTTGAATTTATTATCAAGCTGTAATCCCAAGAATTTAACACTGTTCACTTCTTCTATCTTCTTGTCATCGTAAGTTAGACATATACTTGTGGGACACCCCTTACAAGTTCTGAACTGCATGTAGTGCGTTTTTTCAAAGTTTAGAGAGAAGGAATTGGCTAGGAACCAGTGATTAATGTCCACAAATATTTTATTACCTGATCTTTCTAAGACTACGCTTGATTTGCTATTTATTGCAATGTTTGTATCTCCGGCAAACAAAACGAAATTGGCATCTGGTAATGTTACTGATGAAAGGCCATTGATATACACAAGAAAAAGTAAGGGCCCCAAAATTGAACCTTGTGGGATCCCACATGTAATTAGTTCCCAGTTGGATGATGCCCGATAACTTGATACATGTCTCTTTCCCAATAACACCCTTTGTTTCCTGCCAGAGATATAAGATTTGAACCATTTTGCAGCATTTCTTGTTACACTATAATACTCTAATTTACTTAAAAGGATATTGTGATTTACCAGTCAAATGCCTTTGACAGATCACAAAATACACCAGTTGTCTGCAATTTTTTGTCTAATGAATTAAGCAAATTTTCACTGTAAATGTAGATAGCCTTCTCAATATCAGAACCTTTTAGAAATCCAAACTGTGACTTTGACAGTATTTTATTTGAGATAAGATGGATATAAAGCCGATTGTACATTACTTTTTCGAAAATTTTTGAGAATGCTGGCAACAGTGAAATTGGGCGGAGATTCGATGCTATTTCATTATCTCCCTTCTTAAACAGTGGCTTAACTTCAGCATATTTCAGCCATTCAGGAAATATTCCACTGATAAATGACTGATTACACAGATAGCTTAATATGTTACTTAAGTCAGAATCACATTCTTTAATTAACTTTGTTGATATTTCATCATACCCACTAGATGTTTTTGATTTTAAAGATTTTATGATGGACATTATTTCTGTTGGGGCAGTGAGGGTCAAATTCATATTACGGAAGTTGCTTGAAATTTCTGGTCTTAGGTATTCCATAGCAGCATCTACTGAACCTGACAACCCCATCTTTTCGGTAACAGTTATAAAATGTTTATTAAAAAGTTCTGCGACACTATACACAACTGTCACCAATGTATCATTTACTCTTAATGCTTTTTGTTCCTCTTCATGTCTGGTTCTACCGGTCTCCTCCTTCACTATACCCCATATTGTCTTTATTTTGTTATTCTCCGCTCAGGGACTGGGTGTTGTGTTGTCCTAATCATCATCATTTCATCCCCATCGACACGCAGGTCGCCGAAGTGGCGTCAAATCGAAAGACCTGCACCAGGCGAACGGTCTACCCGACGGGAGGCCCTAGCCACACGACATTTCCATTTTTTATCTGATATGACTATCTTTTCCTTGTAATATATTTGCTTTGACATCCGTATTACAGTCTTTAATATTTTGCAGTATTTCTTGTAATGTGCTATAGCATCAACATCGGAACTGCTTCGGATTGACAGATACAGTTTTCTTCTTGTTTTACAAGATACCCCTATTCCTTGAGTATTCCATGGCTTTTTTGTAGACTTTGCTCTAACCTTGGTAAGTTTTGGAGGAAAACAGTGTTCGAATAAGGTAAGCACTTTATCAGCAAAAGTGTTATATTTTTCATTCATGCCATGAGCACTGCAAACATCAGTCCAGTGAATGTCTCTGAGGAGTTGTGGGGTGGCGGGTGGAATAATTGTTAAATGTTCCTATTATTTATTTAATGCTGTTGTTTGCCGTTCTCAACACTGGCTCTCTAACTACAATATTGGCAACCAGAAAGTGATTAGCAAAACGTGAAGCCTGTAATTAGAATTCCTAGTGCCCACTTCATCTGAGAAATACATTTATAACTACAGCTTATAGCTCTGAGGAATTAGGAGATTGTCTGGGATTCATAATCAAAAATCATTCTCTCTAAAATGTTCACTATATTCTGAAAGTCACAGACCAAAAAGAATCTACAGAATCCAACTACCAGAGCAGTTCAGAGTCTACCACGCTGATACAACTATAACTGTTCAAATTAAATGTTTAAGTGAATGCTCGCCATAATTTGATGATAATGTTCATCAAACGCCACGCTAACAATGGTAGAATGTCTGTCCTGTCCTGCGGCGGCACGTGAAAATACAACATACGCAAACTAAAGATAAAGCATTAATGTCATCCCAAAATTAACACTTCACTCGAAAACGATTTCATGGTTACGCGTATCCCGAGTAACATATTACTGCATCCGAGGCTGTTTATATCAACGATACCGACGCGACGCGACTCCCGGCACAGGTGGTTTTCTCACACTGCGTTCTTACATATAAAGCCATGGTGCGGACGGCTAAGGGAAGCCTGATCAAATCTGCTCTCCCGGCTAGCCGCTGGGCTAGTAATGCACCACTTTAAGTAATAGAATAAATCATTGCTTCCTTTGCTGATGGCCAATGAAGCTCTCAATTCAAATGTTCAATCAGCACACAGGTAAGTAATCATAATAAAAGTCTGACGTGGCTACGTCAAATATTTTGGGCGAGATAATTAATTTAATTACACTACACGCAGTAGACGAGCTCTGAACTTGCCCTTTGGAGATACGCTATCGCTATAGTTTTATAGTTATTCTGTTGAAACTTCTCACATTTTTATTATTATTGCGGATCTCCCTTCTACTTAAATTTAAACATCCTAGCTTTATTTATTCGCCTACTTAATCTATCTTACTTCCTTAATTTTTAAGGTAAAACCAGAAAATCATGAATTTCAGCTATAATTTTAATTTGTGAGATCCAGAATACTGTTTCTACTAATTAATATGCAAAAGGAATCTAAATATAAATTTTTAAGTTTCTAGCTCTTTTCTGTTGCACCAATGATTTTTACAGAAAAACATCCAAATTTCGAAAATGGTTAAAGTTATTGAACTGATATCCAACACATATGATTTTGTATTACTCCTGAAATGCTAGAAACGTTTCAGGTTATTTACTTCATTTTAAAGTATTGCGCAACATTTATGACGTCAGAGCTAGTTACAGCGGACTGGCTGGCACACAATGGAAAGACTGATGTGAATTTTATAAGGCGTGAGTAGGCTACTTCCCTACAGACTGTCCCAAAATAATCAATTTTTGTCTTATTGATTACCCTCTTGAGCTCAGATTTAACAGATTTTATATCCTGTTCAGTATTAACATTTAACGGAAGGAACTGCATGTCGTGGTCTGAGAGGCCATTGACTATTGGTTTTGTAATATAATTTTGTTCATTGGACTTTTCTATAAAGATATTATCAATGGCAGTTTGTGAGCAATTGGCCACCCTAGTGGAGAACTTTACAGTGGGAATTAAGTTGAATGATAGTGTTACTAACTCAAATAAGTTCTTATTGGGAGAGTCTTTAAGGAAATCTACATTGAAACCACCAGCAACCACTATTTCTTTGTTTTTGGTTGTCAAATGGGCCAGTACAACTTCAGGGTGGTTTACAAACAGATTAAAGTTACCTGCAGGTGCTCGATATACACTTAATATTATGAAGGATTTTTTGTGAAATTCTAATTCTGTTGCACATGCTTCCATATGCTGTTCTAGGCAAAATTTATGAATGTCTGTGTTCTTAAATTTATGACAGTTCCTAATGAATGTGGCAACTCCTCCTTTCTCCATTTGTGATCTACAAAAGTGAGATGCTAACCTAAACTTAAAAGATCTATACCAGTGGTCGCATGATGTTCAGAGAGGCAGATTATGTCAGCTGGGTTTGAAGACTCTAATTCATCTATGCAGATAGTTATTCATTAATTTTATTTCTCAGTCCTCGAATATTTTGATGCAATAAAGATAGCTGACATTTCACATTGACTCGGTTAAAATGTGGTAGAGTTATAATATCTGCTGACTGTTGAAAATTCTTAACCAGTAGCTGTTTATGCTGATGTAATAAGCTGGAATTATGTTTTTTGATTTCTTTCTCGAACTTAAGGTTTGTCTCAGTTCTAACCTCTCTTAAAATTTGCTTTATTCCTGTCCTCCCTACCCTAAAAAAGGGTCTTTTCTGAACGCTATAACCACTGGTATTTTACCACTCATGACAGTGCCTCCCCCTTTAACTTTCCTGCTATTTCCCCAGCCAATTTACCCTTCCCCTTCCTGTTGAGGTGAAGGCCATGCCTAGTATAATCCCACCTACTGAGAGAATCAACAGAAACCACAACAATGTGTGACCCTGCACCCGACATAAGCAGCCGTTCCAACTCCAAATAACCTCTCTTGACAGAAGAGTTCAAATGAGGTCGGTCATGGCACCAAAGAACAGATACAAACTCAACACTAGTATGCTTTGATGCTGATGCAATCTTCGCCAGGTCACACTCTATACTGTATACCCAGGATCTCTGTCAAAACTGTTACCTGCCCCACCCACTATAACCAAGGTGTCTTCCTTAGTGAAATCTTTGCAAAGTGATATTAAATCCTCTGTCACCTGCTCCAGACCAGCACTAGGTTTAAAAAAATTGGTGACCTGGTATTCTGATCCTAGTTCATCCTGCAAAAGTTGGCCAACACCTCTTCCATGGGAACTACCTAACAACAACACTTTCTTTCTCTTTACTGATTTCCTTACATTCTTACTTTTCAATTTGCTGCTGAAAGTATGTTGTGCCCTGTCTACACCTGCAACTGCTTGAGGCTCACCAGCTTCTAACTGAAGCAACAGGTCAAATCTATTTTCCACATTCACCACGAAGCTGTCAGACAAAGTTCTAGGCCTGTTCCTCCTGTTGCCTGTTGCCACTTCCCACCTCTCTTTACCCTTCTCCCTTCTTAACCTGTCAAGATCTCCCCTGGCCTTGTCTAACTCAGCCTGAAGGGCGGCAATTTTCCCCTCCTGTTCTATTATCTTCCTATCTCTACTACAAATCCTACAAAACCACTGATGAGTCTCATTTACTTCCCCTATTCCCACGCCACTACAGTCATCCACATGGAAAAAACTACAGCACCCATCACACCAAAGCCCTGACCTAACAATTCTATGGCAAGTCAAGCACTTTTCACTCATGATAAACGTAATAGTTTATTAAGAATAAGTCAGTTAAATTACAGATAAACACGAAAATTCGGTTACACAAATTTGGCCTATACGCAACTGTGTGTAAACAAAAACAAAATTGCAAAGTTTCTGAAACAACAAGTTAAACTTTACGCTACTTTCCGGAAATGCTAGTTAAATAATGAAGAGGTACGCTAATTTAAATTGTTGGAGAGAGCAAGGAACAACTAAACGAAATTCTATAGATTTGCTGCAGCAGAACGTAAACAGAAAATACGACTGGACGGTCTTTTCGCGTTTTCTGCTTTATTACGTAAAGAAAAATGAAACTTTTAATGGTACACTTAAATGGCACATTAATACACCTATTTACCACGTAATCAGTACTAATCTATATGTTTCATAATCTAAAATGACTTATCTTTACGAGAACACCAAAACTCGCGCTAGTCGCCTGGCTGCAGGGCTGTGGTTAGCCTGGCTGATAGATTATTTGCAGGTTATATTTCATTGTTTTTAACACTTTATCACAAGCAACCAACTTATTCAAATGAATTTAACGTGACTTTGGTAAGAGATCAGAGAGACAAGTTAAAGAATGCAAACTGGAGCTCTGTATATGTGTGACAAACAAGAAAAACTGGAGTTGAAAATGCTTTTGATGATCTTGTAAGAAAATATAGAGACTTGTGGTTTTCATATTCCTCATTAGTATAAATTAGGTACTCAAGTAAATGAAAAAAACACAAAAATTAACTGGTGTACAAAAGAACAGGCAAAAATGAGAGGAAACATGCTTATACTGTATCAAATATACAAAAGTGAGGATAATCGAGAGACTGGACAGAGTGATTTGGATTACATTGCTTACTTTAGAAGTAAAAAGTATTATAAAGCTAAGCTCATACAAACCAAAAAAGCAGTATGTGAAAGGTATATAGAAGTTGCTCCAAATAAGTGTAAGGCAGTGTGGGAAGTTACTAGACAAGAAAATTTTTCCAGTTTGGTATGTCAAACTCTGCTTGATTCAGGAGACTTGAATGACTACTTGGTCACATCACTCAGAGAACTAAGAGACAAAATTAAACATAGACACATCTTTGAGGAATCTGTTTGGTCCCTAGCTGTCTGAAGAGCTTTTGTTTCACGGGGATAAAATCACATCCAATGACATCTGTACAACTGTTTCCAAATTACCTAATTTCAAAAGTATGTACTGCTACTGGATTTATAATTATGTTGTTAAACATACAGCTCACTTGATAAATAAGCCACTAGGTTTTATTTTTGATAAATGTTTAGAGTGTGGAGTACTTCTGGATTCAATCAAAATCTCGAAAGCTGTCTCCATATTCGAAAAGGGTGATGAGCAACTCACCCAAGCACTACTGATCAGTTTCTATTGTGCCAATATCCTCAAAAACATTTGAATCATTCTGTATGTTCAATTAAGGAATTCTTTTGATAAGAGGGATCTCCTTTGCAACAACAATCACTACAGATTTCAGCCAGGTAAAGGTGCCACTGCAGATGTTCTGCATTTATCGATCAGACTCAAAAAGCTTTCGAAAATAAGAACATAGTGTCACCTGTATTACGTGATCTAAGTAAAGCATTCAACTGCATTCGTTTTAACATATTGATAAAAAATTTGAGTATTATGGTGTACAAAAATCTATATTGGCAGTTATTTTTTTACTACCTGAACAACAGAAAACAGTTTGTCTCAGAAATAGACACTCCCCCCTTAGTAGAAATTGGAACAGGTGTTCCACAGGGCTTTGTCCTTGGCCCTTTTGTTTTCCATTGTGGCTGTCAATGACCACCCCATTGTGTATTACAGTCAGTTATCTGCTTTGCTCATGATACGACTTTATTTACTTAATATCACGACATCCCATCTCTTGATAAGATTACACAAGAAACCCCTGACTCTGCATTAAATTGGTTTTCAGTTAATAAACTTCTTTGCAATTCAGACAAAACCCAAAGGCTTATGTTAGGACTGTCTATGAATGTAGATAATAAATGTATCAAATTCTTTGGAGTACACATTGATGCCAAACTCAATTGGAAAGAGCATAGCAACAAATTCTGTAAAAGGATCTCAAGAGCGTCCTATCTCACTTGGAAACTGAGAAATGGTCAGCAATAATTATCTCTGTGTGACACATTTTGCGCTCTTTCATTCACATACCTCATATGGCTTTCTCATATGGGGACATTCTCCTCATATCAGTAACATTTTAAAAGAAAAAAATTGTGTAATAAATATGGCTGATACTAAAGGGCACAGTCGCCCTCTCGTTAACAGGCTTAGGATACTGACAGTGATAAATCTGTATACCTGCACTCTTTGTCAAGAACATTAAAGAACGTATTATCAGGGTAACAATTCACAAACATGATACTAGAAATATGGGAAGCATTGACATCCCAATGGCAGGGTAGCAATAACAGGAGGCTCCCATGAAGTGAATGCCCTTAAAATTTTTAAAACATTTTCCCTCGCTGCTTTTACAATATAAAAGAGTTTTATGATATGGAGAATGTTGATATATTTAAGATGCTATCCGTATACAGTACAGTGTGTGAATTCCTAAGGGACCAGAATGCTGAGGTCATCAGTCCCTGGACTTACACACTACTTAAACTAACTTATGCTAAGAACAACACACACACCCATGCCTGAGGGAGGACTCAAACCTCTGGTGGGAGAGGTCGCGCAATCCATGACATGGTGCCTTAGGCCACGTGGCCACTCCACTCTGCCTAGCTGTATACAAGATACTTAATTTGTCCATGTAAATCAGCATTAATTTTTATACTTTGATTGCAACTGTAACTTGTTATCATTAGAAAAACTTATTCTGCTCTATATGGTCTTAGAGACGTTACTAGTAAGACATGTAGGTAGATTAGAGTACAGGCTGGTGTTTATGACTACCATAAATAACAAATTTGATGGATGCAACTCCGTAAACTTTAATAGCTAACATAAATAAATAAAACTATCTTGGACCAAGACTCAGATCACACTAATCGTTCTCTCTCTCTATTCACAGTCCATAGATTGTTCTCTCTTCTCGTGGTGGAGGGTATCTGGAAACTGCATTGAGATTCACAATCCCAAAGAGCCCCCTGCCGGGAGTGCAGAACACTTGGGGTTGTTGAGTCAGCATGCACATCTGGTAAAGGTGCATTTGATGAGTCGCGTTGTGACTGGTACACGATCGGACATGGCCCGACAGTCCACAACTGTGCTTTGGTCACCGATACCAGTTTCAATGTGGACATCTTCAAATAGGTTAGGTCTGTTATTTGTCATTAGATCTAACATTCTTCCATCTTGAGTGGAGTTTCGAACTATCTGTTCTAGGAGGCTTTCAGAGAAGGTATTTAGTAATGTTTCACAGGATGTCTTATCATGCCCACCACTAACAAAAATGTAATTTTACCAATTTACTGTTGATTTAAGTCTCCACTGATGGTTACAATATGATTGGGGAACTTACATACATCTACATCTACGTGATTACTCTGCTATTCACAGTTAAGTGCCTGGCAGAAGGTTCAATGAATCACTTTCAAGCTGTCTTTCTACCGTTCCACTCTCGAACGGCGAGTGGGAAAAACGAGCACTTAAATTTTTCTATGTGAGCCCTGATTTCTCTTATTTTATCGCGATGATCATTTCATCCTATGTAGGTGGGTGCCAACAGAATGTTTTCGCAATCGGAGGAGAAAACTGCTGATTGAAATTCATGAGAAGATCCCATCGCAACGAAAAATGCCTTAGTTTTAATAATTGCCACTCCAAATCACATATCATGTCTGTGGCACTATCTCCCCTATTTCGAGATAATACAAAATGAGCCGCCCTTCTTTGAACTTTTTCAATATCACCTGTCAGTCCCGCCAGATGTGGATCCCACACCACACAGCAGTACTCCAGAATAGGGCGGACAAGTGTAGTGTAAGAAGTCTCTTTAGTAGATCTGTTGCACCTTCTAAAGTGTTCTGCCAATGAATCGCAGTCCCTGGTTTGCTCTATTCACAACATTATCTATGTGATCGTTCCAATTTAGGTTATTTGTAATTGTAATCCCTAAGTATTTAGTTGAATTTACAGCCTTCAGATTTGTGTGAGCTATAGTGTAATCGAAATTTAGCGGGTTTCTTTTAGTACTTATGTGAAAAACGTCACACTTTTCTTTATTCAGGGTCAATTACCACTTTTCGCACCATACAGATATCTTATCTAAATCATTTTGAAATTCATTTTGGTCATCTAATGACTTTACAAGACGGTAAATTACAGCATCATCTACAAATAATGTAAAATGGGCTACTCAGATTGTCTCCTATGTCGTTAATATAGATCAGGAACAATAGAGGGCCTATAATACTTCCTTGGAAAACGCTGGATATTACTTCTGTTTTACTCGATGACTTTACGTCTATTACTACGAACTGTGACCTTTCTGAGAAGAAATCACGAATCCTGTCGCACAACTGAGGCGATATTCCGTAGGCAGACAGTTTGGTTAGAAGATGCTTGTGACGAACGGTGTCGAAAGCCTTCTGAAAATCCAAAAATATGGAGTGAATCTAACATCCCCTGACGATAGCACTCATTACTTCATGAGTATAAAGAGCTAGCTGTCTCCCGCCAGGACGACATTTTCTGAATCCGTGCTGACCATGTGTCAGTAAATCGTTTTCTTCTTTTCTTTCGAATACAGTATATGTTCCAGAACCCTACTGCAAATCGACGTTAGTGTTGTTGTTGTTGTTGTTGTTGTTGTGGTCTTCAGTCCTGAGACTGGTTTGATGCAGTTCTCCATGCTACTCTATCCTGTGCAAGCTTCTTCATCTCCCAGTACCTACTGCAAACTACATCCTTTTGAATCTACTTAGTGTATTCATCTCTTGGTCTCCCTCTACGATTTTTACCCTCCACGCTGCCCTCCAATACTAAATTGGTGATCCCTTGATGCCTCAGAACATGTCCTACCAACCGATCCCTTCTTCTGGTCAAGTTGTGCCACAAACTTCTCATCTCCTCAATCCTATTCAATACTTCCTCATTAGTTATGTGATCTACCCATCTAATATTCAGCATTCTTCTGTAGCACCACATTTCGAAAGCTTCTATTCTCTTCTAGTCCAAACTATTTATCGTCCATGTTTCACTTCCATACATGGCTACACTCCATACAAATACTTTCAGAAATGACTTCCTGACACTTAAATCTATACTCAATGTTAACAAATTTCTCTTCTTCAGAAACGCTTTCCTTGCCATTGCCAGTCTACATTTTATATCCTCTCTACTTCGACCATAATCAGTTATTTTGCTCCCCAAATAGCAAAAGTCCTTTACTACTTTAAGTGCCTCATTTCCTAATATAATTCCCTCAGCACCACCCGACTTAATTCGACTACATTCCATTATCCTCGTTTTGCTTTTGTTGATCTTAATCTTATATCCTCCTTTCAAGACACTGTCCATTCCATTCAACTGCTCTTCCAAATCCTTTGCTGTCTCTGACAGAATTACAATGTCATCGGCGAACCTCAAAGTTTTTATTTCTTCTCCATTGATTTCAATACCTACTCCGAATTTTTCCTTTGTTTCCTTTACTGCTTGCTCAATATACAGATTGAACAACATCGGGGAGAGGCTACAAACCTGTCTTACTTCCTTCCCAACCACTGCTTCCCTTTCATGTCCCTCGACTCTTATAACTGCCATCTGGTTTCTGTACAAATTGTAAATAGCCTTTCGCTCCCTGTATTTTACCCCTGCCACCTTTCGAATTTGAAAGAGAGTATCCCAGTCAACACTGTCAAAAGCTTTCTCTAAGTCTACAAATGCTAGAAACGTAGGTTTGCCTTTCCTTAATCTTTCTTCTAAGATAAGTCGTAAGGTCAGTATTGCCTCACGTGTTCCAGTGTTTCTACGGAATCCAAACTGATCTTCCCCGAGGTTGGCTTCTACTAGTTTTTCCATTCGTCTGTAAAGAATTCGTGTTAGTATTTTGCTGCTGTGACTTATTAAACTGATAGTTCGGTAATTTTCACATCTGTCAACACCTGCTTTCTTTGGGATTGGAATTATTATATTCTTCTTGAAGTCTTTGGGTATTTCGCCTGTTTCATACATCTTGCTCACCAGATAGTAGAGTTTTGTCAGGACTGGCTCTCCCAGGGCCGTCAGTAGTTCCAATGGAATGTTGTCTACTCCAGGGGCCTTGTTTCGACTCAGCTCTTTCAGTGCTCTGTCAAACTCTTCACGCAGTATCGTATCTCCCATTTCATCTTCATCTACATCCTCTTCCATTTCCATAATATTGTCCTCAAGTACATCGCCCTTGTATAGACCCTCTATATACTCCTTCCACCTTTCTGCTTTCCCTTCTTTACTTAGAACTGGGTTTCCATCTGAGCTCTTGATATTCATAAAAGTCGTTCTCTTTAATTTTCCTGTAGGCAGTACCTATCTTACCCCTAGTGATATAAGCCTCTACGTCCTTACATTTGTCCTCTAGCCATCCCTGCTTAGCCATTTTGCACTTCCTGTCGATCTCATTTTTTAGACGTTTGTGTTCCTTTTTGCCTGCTTCATTTACTGCATTTTTATATTTTCTCCTTTCATCAATTAAATTCAATATTTCTTCTGTTACCCAAGGATTTCTACTAGCCCTCATCTTTTTACCTACTTGATCCTCTGCTGCCTTCACTACTTCATCCCTCAAAGCTACCCATCCTTCTTCTACTGTATTTCTTTCCCCCATTCCTGTCAATTGTTTCCTTATGCTCTACCTGAAACTCTGTACAACCTCTGGTTCTTTCAGTTTATCCAGGTCCCATCTCCTTAAATTGCCACCTTCTTGCAGTTTCTTCAATTTTAATCTACAGGTCATAACCAATAGATTGTGGTCAGAGTCCACATCTGCCCCTGGAAATGTCTTACAATTTAAAACCTGGTTCCTAAATCTCTGTCTTACCATTATATAGTCTATCTGATACCTTTTAGTACCTCCAGGGTTCTTCCATGTATACAACCTTAGTGTTATGGGCCTGTAATTCAGAGGATTACTCCTATTTCCCTTTTTGGGTATTGGTGTGACTTGAGCAACTTTCCAGTCTTTAGGTACGGAACTTTCTGTGTTGTATATAATTGCTAAATATGGAGCTATTGCATCTGCATAC
Source organism: Schistocerca serialis cubense (assembly GCF_023864345.2). NCBI lineage: Eukaryota > Metazoa > Arthropoda > Insecta > Orthoptera > Acrididae > Schistocerca > Schistocerca serialis. The sequence goes on from NC_064642.1 coordinate 1,527,003, forward strand.
TCTGTAAGGGACCTGACTGGTATACCATCTGGACCGGAGGCCTTACCTTTATAAAGTAATTTAAGCTGCTTTGCTACACCGAGGATATCTACCTCTATGATTCTCATCTTCGCAGTTGTTCTTGATTGGAATTCGGGAATATTTACTTCATCTTCTTTGGTGAAGGCGTTTCGTAAACCCGCGTTTAATAACTCTGCTTTTGTGGCACTGTCATCGGCCACTTCACCGCTGTTATCGCGCAGTGAGGGTATCGATTGCGTCTTGCCACTGGTGTGCTTTATATATGACCAGAAACTCTCTGGGTTTTCTGGAGATTCCGAGTTTCGTTGTGGAAATTATTAAAAGCATCTCGCATTGAAGCACGCGCTGTATTACTAACTTCTGCAAAACTTTGCCAATCTTCGGGATTTTGCGTTCTTTTAAATTTAGCATGCTTTTGTCGTTGCTTTTGCAACAGCGATCTGACCCATTTTGTGTACCATGGAGGATCAGTACCATCACTTGTTAATTTATGTGGTTTATATCTCTCCACTGCCGCCGATACCGTCTCTTTGAAATCATTCTAGATCTTTTCTACGCTACGTGATCAGATTGGAAGGAGCGGAGACTGTCCCTTAAAAATGCGTTAAGAGCATTTTTATCAGCTTTTATAAACAGATGTACTTTGCGTTTCTTTTTGATGGTGGTGGGTGTTACGCTATTCAGCCTAGCAGCAACTTCCTTGCGCTCGCTAATCCCTGTATTCGTCGTGATACTTCCATTTGTCCAGGATTATTTGTTGCTAAGATGTCAAGTATGCTTTCGCATCCATTGACGCTTCGAGTAGGCTCATGAACTAATTGTTCAAAATAATTTTCTGAGAAAGCATTCAGTACAATTTCGGATGCCGTTTTATGCCTGCCGCTGGCTTTAAACGTATAATTTTTCCAGCATATAGAGGGTAGATTGAAGTCGCCACCGACTGTAATTGTATGAGTGGGTTACCTATTTGAAATGAGACTCAAGTCCGATTGTCAAGTATAACCTCCACCCACACTGGTGAGGTTTTCTCTCAAGTTTCCTGTTGCATCAGGAGATGAGTGTGGTGGGTGACAGAAGGATCTAATTACTATTTTCTGCCCACCATGATACTGAGTCTTGACCAAACAATCTCACATGCAGCTTCAATTTCTATCTCAGTGGAAATGGTTCAAATGGCTCTGAGCACTATGTGACTTAACATCTGAGGTCATCAGTCCCCTAGAACTGAGAACTACTCAAACCTAACTAACCTAAGAACATCACACACATCCATTCCCGAGGCAGGATTCGAACCTGCGGCCGTAGCAATCGCGCGGTTCCAGACTGAAGCGCCTAGAACCGCTCGGTCACAGCGGCCGGCTATCTCAGTGGATTTAAGTTTCTTGTCTACTGCGACAAATACATCGCCTCCATTTCCCATTTGCCTATCGTTTCGATTACACTCAGGTTTGCTCCAAAAATCTCACTGTTATCTGTTTCTGGTTTCCATCGGCTTTCTGTAACTAGTATTACGTGAACTTCACTGTTTTTCAGGAGCACTTCGAACTTTGTCACTTTGTTGTGAATGATTCGACATTTAACCTGTAGGATTTTAATACTCTCAGCTGTGGGAGGTATTTCTTTCGATCTTCCACTGATACCTCTGGGTTTCCTATAGCTACCGCTATCTAGATTGGATGGAGAGGCGCCTAATCTAAAAAACCGTTTTGAGTATCCCACACACAGTCAGTTCCTGGATGCAGTATACGCATGACCTATTTAGGGGAAGAAGCCTACAGTTGTCAAACCTATGGCGCAAGTCCAGGAAGTCGAAGCGTAGCTTGTCACAGAACAGTCGAAGTCTCTGGTTCAGTCCTTCCACTCGACTCAGAACCAGGGGGCCACGATCAGTCCTGGGACCAATGATGCAAACTGTGAGCTACCAATGTCGTTCGAGCACAATTTATTTTCGTTTCGTTTATGGCTTGTAGTCTATGCATAACACCAGAAGCGTATAACATACTTTTCAGCTCTCCTTGCCTTGGGGATGTCACTGGGGCTTGTCATGCTTTTAACCTCCTTTTAGTTGGAAGGCGATGTGGGTGAACAGGGAGGACCTGCTGTCTGTTCGACTACACTATGAATTGTATAAAATATTGCTACATTGGAAATAGTTGCAGATCCTAATACGTGTTTTATAGGGGGATTACTACCATCATGTGCCCAATTAGGTTCATCTTCTATATTTTCTGCTTCAATTTCTCTGGATTCGATAACATCGTTCTGAGCATTAAAAAACTAAGAAAGGTCACGTGTTATTGATATAACAATTGTGTTTCCTTTTCAGCTTTTGCTTCACACTTTGCACTTCCAGATGTGTATCGCTGGCCCATGTCTCTAGGCCTGCTGCTAATGTTGGCTACTTCGATCTGCATAGAAGGGGAAATAAATTACAAAATTAAAATTGTATTCTTATATTTAATCGGATGACGTTACAAAAAATAGCTCTGAGCGCTATGGGACTTAACTTCTGAGGTCATCAGTCCCTTAGAACTTAGAAGTACTTAAACCTAACTAACCTAAGGACATCACACACATCCTTGCCCGAGGCAGGATTCGAACCTGCGACCGTAGCGGTCGCGCGGTTGCAGACTGTAGCGCCTAGAACCGCTCGGCCACCCCGGCCGGCGGATGGCGTTACACATCGGTATTACAATTTACATTCGTTTTGTACTAAAGCCAGCTCCAGATGGCTGCATCGGGTATAAGAGCGAATAAGTCCTCATAAGGGGACTGAAAGTGTGAAATCGACTTTCCAAAACCACCTAGTCAGAGGATGTAAGATTGGATCCAATGTTTCACAGTCTTCAGCGGTTCACGCTGGTAGGCCCACGTTTGGTAAAGATTCACGAAAAATAGTCTCTTGTAGTACACTAGGCCCTCGAAGACATCATTAGTTACACCTGAGAAAGATCTACACAACTGTTCGTCAGAGAAGTTGTTTACCTTGTACAGTTGACGCACAATCACCACTTTTCTGTTTGGTAGTTATGTGACGCATCTCGCATGTAATGAGTGTGTTGCAGCTGGTCGCGACCTTGTAATTTTCACACACGCCCTAAGAAGCTTCACCTCAAAAAGTGACCAAGGCTCTAAGGTCGTAAACTGCAGGACACAAGTTCAATTTCGGTGACATGCTAATTCTTTTAGTAATCTTAATCGAAATGACTGTGGTTTTTATTTTTATTCGTATAGCTTGGGCTTAAATATAATTATTTTTTATTTCATTTCAAATCAATCCGCATCTAATTTTAATCATCGAATGGTGTTTTTGATTTTGCTCTAATTTTTCTTCCTTTCACTCTTTTTTCATTTGAAATCTTTCCTTACGGTACGTCATATTAATTACAGTATTTTTTATTAATGTATCGTAATATTTAAATTTTTAAAACTTCTGGTCTATCTATTAAACATAGGAAATGAAACATTCTATTCACGGTCTGTAAAAACTTTACCAAGCCTTGCCGAGAAGGGTATGCAGTATGTGATCAGAGGAGAAGTAGTTTGTAAAATTTTGTGGGGTGGATGGCGCTGGTTGGGGGGGGGGGGGGGGGCTGCCTCTTAAAGACGCTCGCGTTCGTTCGTAAGCTCATATGCGGTAATTTTATAGTAATGAATAAAGGATGAAACGTTATATGGGCCCCTTGACAAAATGTTGAATTTAAAATGTGCTATCTGAATTTCAAGGAGTAAGTAATAAACAATCCATTATAAAAATTTTGGACTCGAGAAGCTCGATTTTCTTGTCTGAGTGAACACTAGGCTAATGAGAGTGAAGTCACAGTTCTTACATTTGATCACGGAATAGCGATAAGCACATACAATATACAGCTGGCAGTCGTATCCCGTACACAACGTATAAAAGGGCGGTGCATTGACGGAGCTGTCTTTGCACTCGGGTGATTCGTGAGGAAAAGTTTCTGCTGTGATTATCACCGCACGACGGCAATTAGCAGACGCGGAATGGTAGTTGGGAGCTGGACGTATTAGACATTCCATTTGGGAACTCGTTGCGGAATTCAGTATACTGAGATCCACAGTGTCAAGAGTGTGCCGAGAATACCAAATATCAGGCACTACCTCTCGTCGGGGGCAGTGCGGTGGCCGACGGGCTTCGCTTAAGGTCCGAGATAAGAGGCGTTTGCGTAGGCTTGTCACTGCTAGCAGACGACCGCCACTGTGTGAAGTAGCCGCAGAAATCAGTGTGGGACGTACAGTGAGCGTATCCGCCAGGACGGCGCGGCGTTAGCGGGCGGCGGACGAGAGTGCCTCTGCTGACAGCACGGCATCTCCAGGGCTCGTGACCACATCGGTTGGATCCTGGACGACTGAAGAACCGTGGCCTGGTCGGGTGAGCCCCTAATTGGTAAGAGCTGACGGTAGGATTCCAAGTGTAGTGCAGACTCCTCAAAGCCGTGGACCTCAAGTTGTGGACAAGGCTCTGTGCGAGCTAGTGGTGGCTCCACAATGGTGTGGGCTGTGTTCACGAGGAATGGACTGCGTTCGCTGGTCCAGCTGGTCGCTGTCCGGCTACTTGCAGGAGGCAGCACACGAGGTTAGTGGTTAACGCCGCGTCGGCGGGATGGGGGAGGAAAGCGGCCGTGCCCTGTGAGGGAAACCATCCCAGAATTTTTACCTGAAACGATTTAAGGAAATCTCGGAAAACCTAAATCGAGACGGCTGGATTTGTGTTTGATCCGTCGTCCTCCCAAATACGTTCTACTTGAGACCACTTGCAGTCATTCGTGGACTTCAAGTTCCCAAGAAACCGCGGAATTTTTATGGATGACAATGCACCATGCCACTGCGCCACAATGGTTCGTGATTGATCTGAAGAACATTCTGGATAATTCCAGTGAACGATCTGGTCACACGTCGTGCATTTGTGGGAGATCAGTTTTTGCACAGAATCCTGCACCGGCAACACTTCCGCAGTTACGGAGGACTATAGAGGCAGCCCGGCTCGATACTTCTGCAGGGGACTTGCCGAGTCCGTGCGACACTGACTTACTAAGCGAATAAAAACAAAGACCACAATCACTTTGGTAAGGATTTCTTTACAAAATTATCGTTCTGTAAGGAATGAACATGTGACCATTCTAGAGCCTTAGCCATGATGGTACAGATCTAGTGGGTAAACTTGCACATTTCTAACGGCTTAGTGTATCACGAGAAACTGATTTCGTCACATTTCTACCAACGAGGGCCACCAGGGTGGATGGCTGCACGGTGCGAAACCGGGCACCGAGTCCTACATCGCTCTGTGGGATGGTTTCGAAAAGTCAGTCCCAATCCTGGTGTCTCAGAGGTAAATAACCCTGCACTGCACTTGGAAATAAATGAGTTACAAAGATAACATTTCATTATCAGATCAAACACCGATAATTGGTACCTACGTTGTTAAATACTTTGCCCACAGAACCTACTTAATTTGTCCTTACTTGGTAGCGTGTGTAAACAAAACACGTTTACCTTATTCCTCAGTGCTTCCCATTTTCTTGTCGGCAAATTTCGCAATCACTAGATAAAATTACATTCCATTCTCTTAATATCTTCTACTGTTGGTAAGCAGTAGTACGCACTATATCCCATTAGCCCACAGGGTCCGGCAAAGAAACAACGACGCAAAAGAAACGCAGGAACCGCAAAACTACAAATACACTGTAGAAGTAATGAACGACTGTAATAGTAGACTTAAAAAAATAAAAACGGTACCTATTGACTACTTTCTTATTGATAATCAACAGAACCTTATTCTAATAACTGTATTCTTACAACTAGCGCGCACCATGTTGGGTAATTCCCTTCTAAGTTTTGATGTTTTATCAACGTGGGACACTATGTTGTGGCCAGCGCTCTCTTTTAGAAATGAGCTGAGATTGTTAATACTCATAGTAGGTTTGGACGCCACCTTCTTGCCACTGGGCGGTAGATAGACTACCTTTCATAACTTGATAAGACTTTTTTTTTACGCCCAGGAGCGGGATCCGCTAATGCGCGGGGTCCGTATCGTTTGCTAACTCTTGCTCCGTGTCTAACCCGGCTCTGGGGTAACCGGCACGTCACACACCGTCCAAAAACACTGGCTGGCCTCTGACTGAACAAAGTTGTGCACGATGGCATGCCGATGACGTCGTGACTTGAACTTTCACCACTGTTTCCAAGTCTTGAGGTTTCGTGTACTAGTCCACATGGTGTTTTCCACAACATGCACGAAACAATCTTCCAAGTTCTCGCGTGAGTCTTTCTTTTGTATTCGAAGCTGGACAGGAAGTGGAAATTAAAATTTCCTCTATGCCACGATTTTCCGTGAAACTCTTCCATAATTTTGATCGAAACTGTTAGCCCGTTATCATTGATGATGAATTCTGGTTTGATGAAGTTCGGAAAATAATCTTCCAATTTCTTGTGCATTATGCGACTGTTAGATTATACAAAGGTTAAAGACGAAGGTATCTTGAGAAAAGTTGTAGTACTGGTTTTATTTTAATTTCTCCATGCAGAGCTTCACATTTTGCTGACAGCATAGAAGAAAGCCAGCTTCTAAATGGCTCATAATTCTTAATATGTAATTTACATTTACAGCCTTTTATTAACTCTGGTTCTTAGAAAACACCGTATAGTTGTATTTTAATACCTCAATTAATACTTGCTTTTGTTCATTCACTAAATCAGATAACTGTTTCATTTTGCCACGGACTTTACATTGAATTGTAGTTGCGTTTTCATTTTCTTCAACTGGACTGGTCTGCTTATCGGGGTATTTAACCACGCTGACTTTAGCTAAAACTTCATTTTCTCATAGTTTTAAGTCAATGTACTTTTAAAGTACACATCATCTTTTAGGGTGCGCACTTTAAAATACACTATCATCTCTGCTCGCCTATCTTCAATAACTAAACTATTGCTTGCAAAATCCAGACCACCAGCCGGCCTATGTGACCCAGCGGTTCTAGGCGCTTCAGTCTGGAACTGCGCGACCGCAACGGTCGCAGGTTCGAATCCTACCTCGGGCATGGATGTCTGTGATGTCCTTAGGTTAGTTAGGTTTAAGTAGTTCTAAGTTCTAGGGGACTGATGACCACCGATGTTAAGTCCCATAGTGCTCGGAGCCATTTTGAGCCAAACCACCACATTCACATTCCGTATACCAGCCAGTGCCAAATAACATATAAAGATGGACTTTTCAACTAACGCTGTTCGAGTTCTCTGCCGTTAACGGAAAACTTCAAAAATATTTGGTCACTTATGGGTTTGCTTTTATTTTCAGCTGCATTAATAATTGTCAACTACGGTCAGCTGCTGTCATGGCCAAAAATACGTTATAAATTTAATCCACACATTTGAACTAGTGTGACAGGCTTTAAGACATCGGCCGTAATTACTTTGCACTCACGCAATAATTCTTTCCTTATGTCGTGATCACTGTCATATCATATAGCATTAATAACACATTCTCGCCCATTCTGTGCCTTCGAGTCGGGTCTTATTCAAAACTAAATTCAGTTTTCCGATAATAATAAGCTTGCATCCTTTGATCATGATTCTGTCTTACAAGTGACCTATTGCATCTTCATCAAACAGTGGTCGCCAATATTATTCACATCGTCGGTGTTGTTAATTCAGATACTAATTATGTACCTGTCCACGATTTGCGTCTTCCAGTTGGTTCCAATTAAGTTGCTCATTACAGTTATCATAGCGTTAGCGTTCCTGCTCGCTCGAAAGTGTAAGATTATGGAAATGTGAAGATGAGTGTGTGAATTTCGTGTGGACGTCAAATTTGAGTTATTCGTAACTGTAATCCCTAAGTATTTAGTTAAATTCACAACCTTTAGATTTGGCTGATTTATGGTGTATCCGAAATTTAGCAGATTCCTTTTAGTACTGATGTGGCTGATTTCTGACTTTTCTTCATTTAGAGTCAATTTCCAGTTTTCGCACCATACAGATATCTTGTCCAAATCATTTTGCAATCGGTTTTGATCATCTAATCACTTTACGAGGCGGTGAGAAACAGCAGCATCTGCAAACAATCGAAGAAGGCTGCTCAGACTAATTATTAATACTTTTTTTCTTTTTATTGGCTGCTAGCATACAAACTTTTTAGCCATCACAAATAAATGTACTGACACACATAACAAGCTATCATTTTTTTCTTCATTATACATACTCTTTAGGGCATACATTCATATGTAATCAGATTACAAAACACACTTGACTGCTAAAAATTTATTTGTTATTTAAGTTCTTTAGTTAAGTTCAATTCATTTTAGAGTTTTATGTCTTCTTTCGCTAGAAACCGGGATATGGCATCGTACGTACTTCTGGTTGTGTCTCCGAGGATTGGGATCGTGTAAAGCGGCTGGCAGTGACCAAGTCTTAAGAGCTCCTTCAAAAAGTCGACTCTTCCTTTCTCGTAGCGTCTACACTGAAATAAGATGTGATTTACGTCACCAATTGTTTCCTCTTCACATTGACAGTAGGGAGTCTCCGATACGCCGATTCTATGTAAGTGGGTAGGGAAAGATCCATGACTGAGACGCATTCTCAGAATGGACGTTATAATTTTCCTTGAATGTTTGAAGTTCCCAAACCATGTCTGCCTTGGTATGAATGTCTGTATACGTGCATAGCTTTTACCTCTTGTTTGTTGGCTTTCATTCCATTCTTCCTGCCATGAGAGAATCGCTTGTTGTTTTACTTTTAGGAGGTATTCTGTGTATGTGAGTTTAATGTCCATAGATCTTGTAAGAGGTAAGCGCTGCCTGCGATATGTAAGGCATAAGAGAATCTCAGACCAGAGAGGAGTGTTGTATGCAGTAGGAACTGTGTGGCAGTAGCAGTAAGTTGTTGCTAGCGAGCAGTCTGGTGTATCGTGTTGGCTGGGCCGGTCGTGGTGCAGCGATGGCGGAGCTTGAGCGTTATAGTATAAGGTAAAAGATGCCTCGCGCATATCTAGTAATGTTATGTGAACTCCCATGTAAATCTTTTAAAAATGTCCTAATAATAATCTTTGTCATATAAAGTAATTTCTAACAAGCATTCATTTCAATTTAAAGAATTTACTAATTTCTCCAATCCACGATCATTCCGATTGCTGCAAAAGGAAAATCAGTTCCTTCCTTTCATAAATGACAAATCTATAGGCCAGCATTGCACAGAGCTGTGCCGGAAAAAGCTATTGTAAGAGCAGATAGTTGCCAACTTTATTGAGGTAAGAATTTTTGCTTTTTATTCAGAATGATCTTACAGGGCCATGACGCAGCACTGCTGTCGTCCAAAATTTACCGGGTTACTGAATTTATTTATTTTTATTACGAAGTTTAGGAATTTTTCTGTTTCGAGCTTACATTAAATGAGAAAAGAATTTTTGTGGGTACATTAAATGGGAAACAAATTTTGTGTGGAGGTTAAATGTGAATGAATTTCTGTAGGGAGGTTACACTAAATTAGAATCACATTCATTATTAATATTATTATTTATTAATTTTTTTGTGGGGAGGTTACAATCTTCCACTGGTAATCGCATCTCTCGCTAGTTGATATGCTTTGTCATTGTGTAGAATGCCGGAATGTGATTTGATCCATACAAATTCCACACTGGACTTGCATTCGGGAGGACGACGGTTCAATCCCCTCTCCAACCATACTGATTTAGGTTTTCCGTGATTTCCCTAAATCGTTTCAGGCAAATGCCGGGATGGTTCCTTTGAAAGGGCACGGCCGATTTCCTTCCCAATCCTTCCCTAACCCGAGCTTGCGCTCCGTCTCTAATGACCTCGTTGTCGACGGGACGTTAAACACTAACCACCAACACTACCATACAAATTCTATAATATGGGCAGTCTTCTTAGCTTTGTGATAATGATCCGGTATGTCGAGGGTGTATTTACTAGTTCTTTTGTCCCAATTTCTGTAACTAATGGATTTCAAAACGCTTTGAGAGTCAGTGATTATTACTGCCTTGGGTATTTTGAGAGATCTTGCATATTTGATTGCCTCTATAATAGCGAAAGTTTCAGCGAGAAATGTGGAAGCATCACCTGGTAGTTGAAACTTCCTTTCTTCTGTAGATTCTGGCCAGAAGAAAGCATTTTTGAGCCATCTGCATGCAGTTTAAGATATCCTGCCCCCTTTTCTGCCAGGTGCGATGTAGATGAAAACTGCCCATATCCTTTTCCTTTGCTGGAATAGTCGACGTGTGTTACAGGAATATCGTGATAAGAGCTGTGATAGTCATATAGGAACATTGGAAGAACCTCACTTCGATATACTTTCTTTTGGAGATATTTCCAGTCTTCGTACCGCTCGTAGATATAAAACTGCTGTTTCCTGACATTTCTGTTATTCCCGATTTGACAGAGCGTTTCACACTTTTTTATCAGTGGATGTTTAGTATCTGCCATCCGCTGTAAGATATAACGATCACACATCATTGTTCTGCGAATATGTAGGGGCATTTTTGATGTTTCCAGCAGAAGGGCGTTGGTGGGAGAAGAATGCATAGCTCCGAGGCAGATGCGTGAGCTTGTGTAGTGCAGTTTATCCAGTAGTGCTGGGTACTAGCTAGCAGCAGTGTGACAGACCGTGCACCCGTAGTCTGTACGGGAACGTATCAAAGTACGGCAGAGCGTTGGGGTGAGCCCCCACCACCATACTCTTGTCACCGATCTGATAAGCTTCAATGCTTTTCCACACGTACTGTTTGAATATGAGGTATCCAACTCATTCTGCAATCGAAGAGAGCACCAAGAAACTTCGCCTGGGATTTTAGTGGTATTTTGTGACCAGAAAGTCTTACCCTATTCAAACAGCCTGGCATAGTTTGGTTCGTGAAAGGAACAAGTAGCGATTTTTCTGCCGAGATCTGTAACCCACAGCTACCTAATGTTTGATCCAGTGTGCCCATCGCCTTTGATAGCTCACACACAGCCTGATTATTTATTCCTTTAGTCGACACATACAAACAAATATCATCTGCATACTGGAGGCTTTTGTGTGGAAAAGGGATAATCCTCGCCAGCTCTTTAGTACATAGTGCAAAAAGTAGGGGGCTGAGGATAGCTCCTTGTAAAAGATCTGTTGTAAGACGATGTGGTCCAATTAATTTATTTTGGAACGGAACCCACGTGTGTCTTCCAGTGAGGAAAGTGCTGATTCGATAAATCAGTTGTGGCGGGATTCCAATGGTTTCCAATTTCCGTAGCAACACAGGTATAAGAGCATTATCATACGCTCCAACTATACCCAGGAATATAGCTGTTACATTCTCTTTTCTTGTTGTTGCGTCATAGATCTCTGAGGTTAAGATATTTAAATTATCTATTGTTCCCTTGCCTTGTCTAAACCCATACTGACTCAATGACAGGGTCTGATTTGATTCCAACCACCATTCCAAGCGATTTTTTACCAGGCGTTCTAAAGTTTTGCCGATACAGGAAGAAAGAGAAACAGGTCTATATGATTTGGCCTGCTCTTCGTCCTTATTGTGGCTTCAGTATGGGTGCCACTACTTGAGTTGTCCAATCTTCTATTAGCGTGTCTTTCATCCATATTTGGTTAAATATCTGTAACAGTGCTATGTCTGGGAGATTTTCTATCATCTGATAGTGTATACCGTCCTTACCATTCATCAGTTCTTCGTACGAAACGGTACCACGAGAGGATTATTGTAATCTCGTTGTTCCGTGGGGCAATATGGCTGCTCGGCTGCGGAAGCTGGTGAGATTAAATTCACAAAGTCTTCAAGCCATGCGTCACTTAATGGCTGACGCATAGTGAAATTTTTGTTTTTGAAAAATCTTAATTTCTTCGAAACATCAGCGATACTAACATTGTTATTTAAAGATTCACAGAAATTTTTCCAGCTATTCTTTTTACAGTCTTTTAACCGCCTTCGAACTTTCGCTGCTATTTTCCGGTATACAATGAAGTTTTCTAAACTTTGTTGTTTACAGAAGTTACTGTACGCAAGGTTGCGCTGTGCTATGGCTCTAGAACACTCTAGTGTTCACCAGATTGGGGTCCGTTGCTTCAGCCCGCATCTCGTGGTCGTGCGGTAGCGTTCTCGCTTCCCACGCCCGGGTTCCCGGGTTCGATTCCCGGCGGGGTCAGGGATTTTCTCTGCCTCGTGATGGCTGGGTGTTGTGTGCTGTTCTTAGGTTAGTTAGGTTTAAGTAGTTCTAAGTTCTAGGGGACTGATGACCTAAGATGTTAAGTCCCATAGTGCTCAGAGCCATTTGAACCATTTTAAACCGTTGCTTCAAAACGATGACTTCCTTTTCTCTTGGAATGGAAATTGTTGCAGTGTCTTCAATAATTGAAATTAGCTGTTGGTAGGCCTCTTTCGGAGCTAACAAATTGTTAAAAGATTGAAACTTCACCTGGACTGTTGCAGTATACTTTGGCCAGGCAGCATCCTTTATTTTGCACCTGCTGTTTGAGTAGATGATTTCCGCTGTATTTGTAGATAAGTCTATTGTGATTTCCAGAGGGAAATGATCTCAGCCAAGAGGGTCTCGTTTAACCGCCCACTCCGTTACACGGTTGAAATCAACAGAGCACAATGTCAAATCGACGGCCGACGGTCGTCTGTTTGGTTTATGTATCATAGTAGGAGAACCATCATTTAGAAGAATCAAATCGAACTTTTCAAAAAGTGTAACTAACTCTCTGCCATCCGCGTCATCTACTTCGCAACCCCATAGTGAGTGGTGTGCGTTGAAGTCTGCATAAAGGAGAAATGGCGTTTGAAGGTGGGCTGCAATCTGATGCAGTGAAAGATTTTGTATTTTACACTGAGGTGGTTTGTAAATGGTGTCGATGGTGAGTGCGCCGTTAGGAGCGTAAATTACAGCAACAACTACCTGGCATTCTGTTGTCCTAATAGTGGTGTCCAATTTCTTAAACTTAACCGTCTAATTAAAATGGCTACTCCTCCTCCTTTTCCACCGGCTCTGTCGTTTCTGAGAACAGCGTATCCTTTGAATTGTATTCGTTTCGTTGGCTGAAACCAAGCTTCGCAAGTACAAGCTACCGCCATGTGGTTGCTGCTAAGATCCCCATAAAGACTTTCTCTGTTCGAGATTGCTGACCGTGCATTCCACTGGAGTATTTTAAAAGCCATTGTCAGATTTGCAGAAGTCTTCAACAGCATTACGTATAAGATTCTGTGTCATTACCATGTCTGTTTAATTTTTAAGAGAAACAAATATCTGCGTTATCACAGCACAAAGGGTGTTAATAGTAGTTTCTCGACCAGTATAAGACGTTGCCAGAGGAGTGGGAGGGTGTGGTTTGTTTTGTATTGAGCTCTGTGGACACTGAAATTCGTATAACATATCAGAATAACCCTGCTTGTGCGGACTGCGAGTAAATGGTTTATTTGTGTAAGACCTGGGAGCTGGAACCGACATAACTGCATGCTTAGGTCCCTGTTGTAGCCTTTTGTCCGTCATGTTCAGACCTTTTTGTTTCTCGCATGTTTTAGGCCAGTCACTAGGAGAGAGCTCTCGTGTTGTAGAAACACCGGCAGTAGTCTGCGCATATGATGGTCGCGGTGACGAGACGGCAGTTGCGTAAGAAGCGCAATAGGCTTCGCTGCGCTTTGCTTCCATGTGCTGCTGATAAATTGGGCAACAGCCATCAGTAGCGAGGTGGTTTCCGTTGCAATGCAAATACCTGGGCTCTCCGGCATGCGAGCACTGTGAGGTCTCGTGGGCTCCCGTGCATTTGGCGCAGCGGGCACTACTGTGACATTGCAAACTTAAATGGAAATATCGAAGGCAATTCTGACACCGTAAACTGACTGGACATACGGTGCAACGGGGCATCGCATACCGCACAAATACAGGTACTGGGGAAGTTGTTGAGATTTAAATGTTACAACACATTTCCGTGTGGGAAGTACTTTCAACTCTCCATTTTCAATCACTTTCTTTGTGAACCTTCGTACATCGGTTACTCAAAATTCCGACTTTATTTCTGCAAGGATGTCTTGGTGGGATAATGCAATATCAACATTACAGATAACTCTCTTTCTCTTTGTTAGGAAATTTGGAATATAAGCCTCGATATTCTTCAGCCGAAAAGCATCGAGCAACCGCAACCTGTTTGCAGACTGCCCTGTTTTGGTTTCAATTTTATACCTGTTGCTATCAATAGCTGAGATATTAACTATTTCATGTCTTACGTTATTACTTTCTGTAAACAACATTCTTCCAAGAGCCATCAGATGTAACTTTCCTACATTACCATTTTCTCCCTCTACAAAGACGACGTAGGGTCCCATGTCTGTTGACTGATATGTATTATGTTTACTAGCATATTTGTTCTTACTAGGAAATGTGTTATTTCCTGTAGGAGGTACCGTTTTGGTCGCTGAATTGCTCAAGTTCTTACGACTAACAGACTTTTGGGAAGCAGGCTGCTCATTGGAATTCCTGTCTCCTATATTTACTCTCAAGTTACTATCCTCTCCTAGAACTTCCACAGTGTATGCAACATTATCAATATCTACCATATTTACGTCCTCTTCAACATTACTACTGTGCTTTCCACTTGCCTTTGCCTTCTTCGGAACGTGTGCGTCAGGAGCTGCTGGCTGTTGGGATGATGGTGGTCGGTGTCTTGCCTTTTGTCGCTGGGTGTCGTTTGTCAGATACTGCGACAAGACAGCTGAACTTGATGAATGCTGATCCATCTCCATCTGGTCACTGCGAGGACAGTGATCTTGAGAGCACATTTCCATGGTACCCAGTTGATGCATATTTGTAATCAACACTGTTGAAGGAGGGTGCATCATGCCAGTCTCGATGTTGTGACTCGCATGCAAAGCGATAGCCGACCCTTGGCCGGTATCGACTGGGATTTCGTCATTAGTTTCCATTTTAAAAATAGCCGCTGAGAGGAATCTCCCGTCGACGATGCTTTGACACTTATTGCTAAATGCTTGTAGGTAAAATATCCAGTACATTACACTGAAAAAAACTTGACAACAGTTCCGCGAAACACGTGACGGAATCGGTGCCGGCCGCCGCACGAAGCACAAACGACCGCTCAGCGCGGCTGCCGCGCCTGCGAGCTACAATTTGCCGTCACCCGCTGGTCGAAAAGTTTTTCACTGCAGACAACACAGTTTAGAGTCGAACTGTTAATAATTAATCGCCCTTTCTCAATATTCTTGAGAGCGATCGGAAAAACAGCGTTATTTATTCGTTGCTAACCAAAGAACCGATACTCAAGTTCATTATTTTTATAGATCAGGAGTAGCTGAGGGCCTATAACACTTTCTTGTGGAACGCCAGATATTATCGCTGGTTTGTTTGATGACTTTCCGTCAGTCATCACCAACAGTGACTCGCATTTACAGCTGCGCATGCATGCCCACACCACGCGTCGCCTGACCTGCTGCATGACGTTTATAACGTCGTAACTCCTGAGCTGTGTGTCGTACAGTGACATAGTACTGTCTGTGCATTCAACGGCATATTTGGATGCTTTTTGCTAAATTTATTGCGAATAAAGTTATTACCAAAGAAGTAATAAATTAAACGTTATGTGACAGTTTTCCATGCATCTCATTGTTTGTGATGTGATGTCTCCTGAAATGTGTGTCGTACAGCGATATAATTGTGCTCTTACATTCCGTGGTGACCGAGCGGTCAAGGCCGCTTCAGTCTGGAACCACGCGATCGCTAGGATCGCAGGTTCGAATCCTGCCTCGGGCATGGATATGTGTGGTGCCCTTAGGTCAGTTAGGTCTAAGTAGTTCTAAGTTCAAGGGGACTGATGACCTCAGATGTTAACTCCCATAGTGCTCAGAGACAATTGAACATTCCGTGGTATATCTGCATACTGCCTGTAAGCTGTACTGCGAATGCAGTTTGTAGTAAAGACGTTATAAATTACAACGCTACACGTCATCAGTACTAACTGAATCCACAGCAGAAAAGTAGTAAGCGGCAAACATTTTTCCTTTCATCGTTTTGAAGGGGTTGTCAGCGAGAAAAAATTTGGTAATGGTGAAATTACGCGTAAACTTTGTTGTTGAGTCCCTAAATGTTCTTGTTGTCACATATTGGATGAGTAAATCTGGGAATTCACGCGTCGCGGCTTACGCTTCTTTCCCGCCGCCACTCCTTTGATAGGTAGGTTGTTCTTACCCACACAGCGGGTGTCGCCTGACACTGGGGTACATGTGCACCAGTTCTCGCTGAAATCGGTCCAGTATTTTAGGAGGAGACATGGGACATACACACACACACGCACACACACACAGACACACACGCACGCACAAATAAAACTATTCGCAATACATTTCTCACACAGTATCCACATAAGCCGCTGAATGTACCTACAACGTTACATCATTGTACGACACTTAGTTAAAGAGATGTGAGGTCATATATGGATTTAAAAAAAAAAAAAACAGGTTTTCGGCTGTTTCGCCATCGTTGTAGAATATTATACCATTGTCATTTGTTTTTACATTCATAATATACAAAATATTCTACGAGGGGCATTTGAAAAGTCCGTGCAAAAATTTAAACTACTTACGTGTTTGGGGTAAACTTTTTTATTTTTCGACACTTCATCCAACGCTGTTCTAATTTGTTGATCCTTCCGAATAATTGTCCAAGTCTACAAAATAGCTGTTAGTTGCTGCAATCACCTCCTCGTTTGAATGAAATCTTCGTCCCGCCAGCCATTTCTTCAAATTGGGGAAGAAATAGTAGTGTGGGGGAGCCAAGTCTGGAGAACAGTAGGGATGTGAAACGAGTTGGAATCATATTTCCATTAATTTTGTGACCACAACTGCTGAGGTGTGTGCTGGTGCATTGTCATGATGCAAAAGGACGTTCTTGTGCTCCAATCGCGGGGGTTTTTCTTGCAGCTCGGTTTTCAAACGGTCCAATATCGATGAATAATATTCACCTGTAATAGTTTTACCCTTTTCCAGATAGTTGATCAGGATTATCCCTAGTGAATCCCAAAAGACAGTCGCCATAACCTTTCCGGCCGAAGGAATGGTCTTCGCCTTTTTTGGTGCAGATTCTCCCTTGGTAACTCAATGTTTGGATTGTTATTTGGTCTCAGGAGTGTAGTCATGTATCCCTGTTTCATCCACAGTGACGAGACGACGCTTAAAGCCCTACACATCCTTCCTGAACAGCTGCAAACCATCCTTGCAACACTTTACACGATTCCGTTTTTAGTCAAGCGTGAGCAATCGCGGAACCCATCTTTTGGATAGCTTTCTCATGTCCAAATGTTTATGCAAAATATTATGTATCCATTCATTCGAGATGCCCACAGCACTAGCAATGTCACACACCTTAATTCTTCTGTCATCCATCACCATATCATGGATTTTATCGATGATTTCTGGAGTCGTAGCCTCCGCAGGGCGTCCAGAACGTTCAGCATCACTTGTGCTCATACGGCCACTCCGAAAAATTTTAAACCACTTATAAACTGTTCTGATCGTAGGTGCAGAGTCACCGTAATGTTTATCAAGGTTCCCTTTAGTCTCCCGAGGCGTTTTGCCTTTCATAAAGGAATGTTTAACCAACACACGAAATTCTTTTTCGTCAATTTTTGACAATCACTGGACTACCTTGATTCACACGAATGCCAAAGACATAGACCAATACTGCTGAAACTTGGTGTGCGTTCTTTCAAAAGATGCTACTAACTAAACATGACCTCGATACGCGCCGGTGGTGCCATCTCTCGGACTTTGCACGGACTTCTCAAACGCCCCTCGTACTAACAAGGGAACCTCCCCATCGCACCCCCCTCAGATTTAGTTATAAGTTGGCACATTGGATAGGCCTTGAAAAACTGAACACAGATCAATTGAGAAAACAGGAAGAAGTTGTGTAGAACTGTGAAAAACTAAGCAAAATATACAAACGGAGTAGTTCAAGGGAAGATAAGCAACAATAAGGACGATAGGAACGCAGGAGCGCCGTGGTCTCGTGGTAACGTGAGCAGCTGCGGAACGAAAGGTCCTAGGTTCAAATTCTTCCATCAAGCGTAAATTTTAATTTTTTATTTTCAGTTTATGTGACAAACTCTTATGTTTTCCTCACTTTTTTGGGAGTGATTATCACATCCACAAGAAAACCTAAATCGGGCAAGGTAGAAGAATCTTTTTACCCATTCGCCAAGTGTTCAAGTTAGGTGGGTCGACAACATATTCCTGTCATGTGACGCACATGCCGTCACCAGTGTCGTATAGAATATATCAGATGTGTTTTCCTGTGGAGGAATCGGTTGACCTATGACCTTACGATCAAATGTTTTCTGTTCCCATTGGAGAGGCACGTCCTTTCGTCGACTAATCGCACGGTTTTGCAGTGCGGTCGCAAAACACAGACACTAAACTTATTACAGTGAACAGAGATGTCAATGAACCAACGGACAGATAATAACTATGCAAAAATAAAGAAAGTAAAATTTTCAGTCGAGGGAAGACTTGAACCAAGGATCTCTCGGTCAGCAGCTGCTCACGCTATCACGGGACCACGGCGCTTCAAAGAACACTTCCTCCATGATGTTGCTTATGTGGCCCATCAGTTTGTATATTTTGCTTATTTTTTCACAGTTCCACACAACTTCTTCCTGTTTTCTCAATTGATCTGTGTTCAGTTTATCAAGGCCTATCCACTGTGCCAACTTATAACTAAATCTGAGGGGGGTGCGATGGGGAGGTTCCCTTGTAAGAACTAACGGAACAGTCAGTTAACACAAGACCATTTTTTTATTTAATGTCTGTAGTTGAGAAACTTATCTGATCAGACTTCTGATCTTATTCCACTCAGTTTTCGTGGTTTAATTGTTTGAACTGCCTGTTAACTCTTTCATTTCCTCGCTGCCTAATGATTTAAAACTCTTTGGTGTAATTAGCGTGAACTGAGATGTGACAAGAAGATGGAGACATTATTAAATCGCCCATGTTACCTCAAAGTTCCTGAAAAAAGCACAGAAAAAACTGTCTTGGTATCCAATCACGGCTGCGACAGTTCTACTGCACACAGTATTGTTTAACCGCAGTTTGGCAGTGGATAGACACCAAACATTAAACGTTCTAAATCTGCCCAATGTGGTCAATTCAGAGCAAGACCACACAACACTCAAGAAGAAGATTATCAATAACAAAGTTACTACTTGAGTCTGAAGAGCTGTCTCAGTCAAAATGCGATCTGAAAAGGAATATTTACGTTGTAACTACACAGCGATCTGAAGGTACCCAGTTAAGAGACCTAGGCGCGATTTGAAAACGCTTCTTGTAGGTGGCCTCGGTTCTGGCGAAATAAAGAGCAAAACAACGTATTATTTCCACACCCACGTAGGCAACTGATTTCCAAGCCGTGACACAGGACTGTCAAGATCACGCATAGTCTAACAAAATTGGGACTTTAAATGAGAAATGGTTTGCCAACTTACGTTTTGCAATCAGGTGTACACTTGGCACGAAATATTTGTGGCAGATGATGGCCATCGTGCCGAACAGGTAGGCGGCTGCCACGGCGTGCAGCGCGACGTACCCCTGCTGGCGCTCTGCACGCGTCAGACCGTCCCACGGGAAGTCGTCGACGGCCGGCGGGCTGCAGTTGGCGAGCGCCGCGTCTGGAAAGGGAATTCAGGTGATGGGAGAGAGAGAAAGGTGGTGTCTGCAGACCCACAACGTCACCAGTGGCTCCACACTGGTGGCGGGCGAACCGAGGGCCGAGAACTGCCACGTCGAGTTCTCGCTGGTCCCGAGAAACAATACAGATAGTGCGGCATCCAGCTACATTCTGTACCAGGACTTTAAAGTCGAGGGCTTTCGTTCACGGTGGTCGTGGAGTGCAGGGGTTTACACACACTCCTAACACGGTGAAGGTTGGGGCTTTGAATCCCTTAACGAGGTTAACAATTTTTATTTAAATGTCTTTGATCGTTATTTTTGTTTAATTAATTCGTTTGAACGTATTTTTCGTTTTTAATCCTTTGTCGTTTTAATCAGCGTATTAAATTTTTATTTGCCCTCATTTTTTTCTTCGTGTCGTTCCTGTTTTCATTTGGTATCTTTTCCCATGTGATTTTAATTGTTTTTATGTGTTAACTTCCAACTAATTTCTTCTCTTTTCTGTTTTTATAATTTCTTCCATTTTATAGCATTCATTATATCTATTCATCATTTTGCTTGAATTTCGTTCTTTTTTTTTTATAATTCCTTCTTTGCTTTACACCTTCGTATGCATTAGTTGTCCTATACTGCAACAAGAGTTTACGTTTCAAATGTTTATATGACGATTACCATCTAAAATATCTCGGTTTTCGGTTGTCGCTTCTCAGTTGTCGCCTCTTAGGTCTCACTTTCTAGTTCTCAGTTCGACTCTACTTCTACATCCAGAGCTACACTCTGCAAACCACTGTGAAGTGCACGGCAGTGGGTACGTCTCACTGTACCTGTTATTATGGCTTTTTCCCGACTCATTCACATAAGGAGCGAGGGAAAAATGACTGTTTACATGCCTCTGTGCGTGCTGTAATTAATCTAATCTTACCCTCACGACCCCTGTGGGAGCGATACGTAGAGGGGTTGTAGTATATTCCCAGAGTAACCGCTTAAAGCCGGTTCTTGAAACTTTGTTAGTGGACTCTCGGGTCACATCTTTCAACATTTCAGTGATAATCTCCTTTGGCGCAAACAAACCTGTGATCATTTGTGCTGCTCTTCTCTCTATACGTTCGACATCCATTGATGGTCCTAATTCATAGGCTATTCCACCACTCCACTAAACCGAAGTCTGCCGCCTGCTGTAGCCACGACTGACTGGGCCTATGCGATCGTTCCACTTCACGCCCCTACAAACTGTTACACCCAAGTATTTACGTGAGTTCACAGAGTCCAGCTGTAACTCACTAATATTGTATTCACAGGAAACTATGTTTCTTCGTTTTGTGAAGTGTACAATTTTAAATTTTTGAATATTTGAAGGAAGCTGCCAATCATTGCACCACTATGTATCTTATCAATGTCTGATTAAATATTTTTACAGCTTCGTTCAGGCTGTATTTCGTTGTAGATAACTGCATCACCCGCGAAAAGTCTTTTTTTTTGGGTCTTCTGACTGGTTTGATGCGGCCCGCCACGCATTCCTCTTCTGTACAGATCTCCTCATCTCAGAGTAGCACGTGCGACTTACGTCCTCAATTATTTGCTGGATGTTTTCCAATCCCTATCTGCCTCCACAGTTTTCGTCCTCTACATCTCTCTCCAGTATCCTGGAAGTCATTTCCTGATGTCATGACAGATGTCCCATCATTCTGTTCCTTCATATTTTCCGCATAATCCTTTATTCTCCGATTCTACGCAGAACCTGCTCATTCCTTACGTTATCAGTCCACCTAATTTTCAATATTGATGTGTAGCGCCGCAGCTGAAATGGTTCGATTCTCTTCTGTTCTGGTTTTCCCAAAGTTCATGTTTCACTACCATACAGTGCCGTGTTCTAAACGTTCATTCTGAGAAATTTCTTCCTCAAATTAAGGCCTAAGTTTGATACTAGGAGACTTCTTTTGGCCAAGAATGCCCTTTTATGAAAATGCCAGTCTGCTTTTGATGTCCTCCTTGCTCCGTCCGTCATTTGCTGCCTAGGTAGTAGAATTCCTTATCTTCATCTACTCTGTGGCCATCAATCCTGATGTTAAATTTCTCGCTGTTCTCAATTATGCTACGCTATTTCTCATTACTTTCGTCCTTCTTTGATTTAGTCTCAGTCCATATTCTATACTCATTAGACTGTTCATTCCGTTCAGCAGATCATCCTTTCACTCAGGATAGCAATGTCATCAGCGAATCGTATCATTGATATCCTTTCACCTTGAATTTTAATTCCACTGCTGAATCTTTCTTTTACTTCCATCATTGCTTCTTCTATGTACAAATTGAACAGTAGGAGCGAAATACTATATCCCCGTCTTCCCCTTTTTTAGTCCGAGCACTTTGTTCTTGGTCGTCCACTCTTATTATTCCGTATTGACTCTTATACATATTGTATATTACCCGTTTCTCCCTGTAGCTTACTCCTATTTTTCGCAGAATTTCGTATATCTTGCACCACTTTGCATTGTCAAACGCTTTTTCCAGGTCGACAAATCCTACGAACTTGTCTTGATTTTTCTTTAGCCTTGCTTCCGTTATCAACCACAGTCTCAGAATTGCCTCTCTCGTACCTTTACCTTTCCTAGAGCCAAGCTGATTGTCATCTAACACATCCTCAATTTTCTTTTCCCTTTTTCTGTATATTTTTCTCGTAAGCAACTTGGATGTATGAGCTGTTAAACTGATTACCCGATAAATCTCGCACTTGTCAGCTCTTGCAGTCTTCGGAAATGTGTGGAAGATATTTTTCCGACAGTCCATGAACCAAGGCTCTTGCCAATGGTGGAGAGACTTGCATGCCTCAGCGATACAGTTAGCTGTACCTAGGTGCAAACCACAACGGAGGGGTATCTGTTGAGAGGCCAGACAAACATGTGGTTCCTGAAGAGGGGCAGCAGCCTTTTCAGTAGTTGCAGGGGCAACAGTCTGGATGATGGACTGATCTGGCCTTGTAACATTAACCAAAACGGCCTTGCAGTGCTGGTACTGCGAACGGCTGAAAGCAAGGGGAAACTACAGCCGTAATTTTTCCCCGAAGGAGTGCAGCTCTACTGTACCTTTAAATGATGATGGCGTCCTCTTGGGTAAAATATTCCGGGGGTAATTTGGCCCTTATTCTGATCTCCGGGCGGCGACTACTCAGGAGGACGTCGTTATCAGGACAAACAAAACTGGCCTTCTGTGGATCGGAGCATGGAATGTCAACTCCCTTAGTCGGGCAGGTAGGTTAGAAAATTTAAAAAGCGAAATGGATAGGTTGAAGTTAGATATTGTGAGAATTAGTGAAGTTCGGTGGCAGGAGGAACAAGACTTCTGGTCAGGTGAATACAGGGTTATAAACACAAAATCAAATAGGGGTAATGCAGGATTAATAGTGAATAAAAAAATAGCAGCGCTGGTCAGCTTAGTGAACGCACTATTGTGACCAAGATAGACACGAAGCCCGCGCCTACCGCAATAGTACAAGTTTATATGCCAACTAGCTCCGCAGAAGACGAAGAGATTGATGAAATGTATGATGAGATAAAACAAATTATTCAGACAGTGAAGGGAGACGAAAATTTAATAGTCATGGCTGGAATTCGATAATAGGAAAAGGAAGGGAAGGAAGAGTAGTAGGTGAATATGGACTGGGGGTAAGGAATGAAAGAGGAATCCACCTGGTAGAATTTTGCTCAGAGCATAACTTAATCATAGCTAACACTTGGTTTAAGAATCACGAAAGAAGGTTGTACACGTGGAAGAGGCCTGGAGACCCTCTAAGGTTTCAGATAGATTATATAATGGTAAGACAGAGATTTAGGAACCAGGTTTTAAATTGTAAGACATTTCCAGGGGCAGATGTGGACTCTGACCACAATCTATTGGTTATGAACTGTAGATTAAAACTGAAGAAACTGCAAAAACGTGGGAATTTAAGGAAATGGGACATGGATAAACTGAAAGAACCAGAGGTCGTAGAGAGTTTCAGAGAGAGCATTAGAGAACGATTGACAAGAACAGGAAAAAGAATTACAGACGAAGACGAAGAAGAATGGGTAACTTTCAGAGATGAAACAGTGAAGGCAGCAGAGGATCAAGTAGGTAAAAAGACGGGGGCTAGTAGAAATACTTGGGTAACAGAGGAGATATTGAATTTAATAGATGAAAGGAGCAAATACAAAAATGCAGTTAATGAAGCAGGCAAAAAGGAATACAAACGTCTCAAAAATGAGATCGACAGGAAGTGCAAAATGGCTAAGCAGGAATGGCTAGAGGACAAGTGTAAGGATGTAGAGGCATATCTCACTAGGGGTAAGATAGATACTGCCTACAGGAAAATTAAAGAGACTTCTGGAGAAAAGAGAACCACTTGTGTGAATATCAAGAGCTAAGACAGAAACCCAGTTCTAATCAAAGAAGAGAAAGCAGAAAGGTGGAAGGAGTATATAGAACGTCTGTACAAGGGCACTGTACTTGAAGACAATATTATGGAAATGGAAGAGGATGTAGATGAAGTTGAAATGAGAGATACGATACTGCGTGAAGAGTTTGACAGAGCACTGAAAGACCTGAGTCGAAACAAGGCCCCGGGAGTAGACAACATCCCATTAGACCTACTATAGCCTTGGGAGAGCCAGCCCTGACAAAACTCTACCATCTGGTGAGCAAGATGTACCCTCAGACATCAAGAAGAACATAATAATTCCAATCCCAAAGAAAACAGGTGTTGACAGATGTGAAAATTACCAAACTATCAGTTTAATAAGCCACAGCTGCAAAATACTAACACGAATTCTTTACAGAAGAATGGAAAAACTAGTAGAAGCCAAACTCGGGGAAGATCAGTTTGGATTCTGTAGAATTGCTGGAACACGTGAGGCAATACTGACCTTACGACTTATCTTAGAAGACAGGTTAAGGGAAGGCAAACCTACGTTCCTAGCATTGTAGACTTAGAGAAAGCTTTTGTCAATGTTGACTGGAATACTGTCTTTCAAATTCTGAAGGTGGCAGGTGTCAAATACAGCGAGCGAAAGGCTATTTACAATTTGTACGGAAACCAGATGGCAGTTATAAGGGTCGAGGGGCATGAAAGGGAAGCAGTGGTTGAGTAGGGAGTGAGACAGGGTTGTAGCCTATCCCCGATGTTATTCAATCTGTATATTGAGCAAGCAGTAAAGGAAACAAAAGACAAATTTGGAGTAGGAATTAAAATCCATGGAGAAGAAATAAAAACTTTGAGGTTTGTTGATGACATTGTAATTCTGTCAGAGACAGCAAAGTGGCTCTGAGCACTATGCGACTTAACTTCTAAGGTCATCAGTCGCCTAGAACTTAGATCTAATTAAACCTAACTAACTTAAGGACTTCACACACATCCATGCCCGAGGCAGGATTCGAACCTGCGACCGTAGCGGTCACGCGGTTCCAGACTGAAGCACCTAGAACCGCACGGCCACACCGGCCGGCTAGACAGCAAAGGACCTGGAAGAGCAGCTGAACGGAATGTACAGTGTCTTGAAAGGAGGATATAAGATGAACATCAGCAAAAGCAAAACGAGGATAATGGAATGTAGTCGAATTAAGCCGGGTGATGCTGGCGGAATTAGATTTGGAAATGAGACAAAGTAGTAGATGAATTTTGCTATTTGGGGAGCAAAGTAACTGATGATGCACGAAGTAGAGACGATATAAAATGTAAACTGGCAAAGGCCAGAAAAGCGTTGCTGAAGAACAGAAGTTTGTTAACATCTAGTAAAGATTTGAGTGTCAGTAAGTCTTTTCTAAATGTAGTTGTATGGAGTGTAGCCATGTTCGGATGTGAAACATGGACAATAATTGGCTTAGACAAGAAGAGAATAGAAGCTTTCAAAATGTGGTGCAACAACAGAAGAATGCTGATGATTAGATGGGTAGATTACATAACTAATAAGGAGGTACTGAGTAGAACTGGGGAGAAGAGGAATTTGTGGCACAACTTGACTAGAAGAAGGGATCGGTTGATAGGATAGGTTCTGAGGCATCAAGGGATCACCAATTTAGTATTGGAGGGCAGTGTGGAGGATAAAAATCGTAGAGGGAGACCAAGAGATGAATAAACTAAGCAGATTCAGGTTGTAGGTTGCAGTAGGTACTTAGAGATGAAGAAGTTTGCACAGGATACAGTAGCATGGAGTGCTGCGTCAAACCAGTCTCTGGACTGAAGACCACAACTCAGCCCTGCAGACAGGCGACTAGCGCGAGTTTTGGTGTTCTCGTAAAGATAAGTTATTTTAGATTATAAAACATATAGATTAGTACTGATTACGTGGTAAATAAGTGTATTAGTGTGCCGTTTAAGTGTACCATTAAAGGTTTCACTTTTCTTTACGTAATATAGCAGAAAACGCGAAAAGACCGTACAGTCGTATTTTTTGTTTACGTTCTGCTGCAGCAAATCTATAGAATTTCGCTTAGTTGTTCCTTGCTCTCTCCAGCAATTTAACTTAGCTTACCTCTTCATTATTTAACTAGCATTTCCGGAAAGTAGCGTAAAGTTTAACTTGTTGTTTCAGAAACTTTGCACTTTTGTTTTTGTTTACACACAGTTGCGTATAGGCCAAATTTGTGTAACCATATTTTCGTGTTTATCTGTAATTTAACTGACTTATTCTTAATCAACTATTACGTTTATCATGAGTGAAAAGTGCTTGACTTGCCGTAGAATTGTTAGGTCGGGGCTTTGGTGTGATGGGTGCTGTAGTTTTTTCCATGTGGGTGACTGTAGTGGCGTGGGAATAGGGGAAGTAAATGAGACTCATCAGTGGTTTTGTAGGATTTGTAGTAGAGATAGGAAGATACTGGAACAGGAGGGGAAAATTGCTGCCCTTCAGGCTGAATTAGACAAGGCCAGGGGAGATCTTGACAGGTTAAGGAGGGAGAAGGGTAAAGAGAGGTGGGAAGTGGCAACAGGCAACAGGAGGAACAGGCCTAGAACTTTGTCTGACAGCTTTATGGTGAATGTGGAAAATAGATTTGACCTGTTGCTTCAGTTAGAAGCTGGTGAGCCTCAAGCAGTTGCAGGTGTAGACAGGGCACAACAAACTTTCAGCAGCAGATTGAAAAGTAAGAATGTAGGGAAATCAGAAAAGAGAAAGAAAGTGTTGTTGTTAGGTAGTTCCCATGGAAGAGGTGTTGGCCAACTCTTGCAGGATGAACTAGGATCAGAATACCAGGTCACCAATTTTTTTAAACCTAGTGCTGGTCTGGAGCAGGTGACAGAGGATTTAGGATCACTTTGCAAAGATTTCACTAAGGAAGACACCGTGGTTATAGTGGGTGGGGCAGGTAACAGTATTGACAGAAATCCTGGGTACAGTATAGAGTGTGACCTGGCGAAGATTGCATCAGCATCGAAGCATACTAGTGTTGAGTTTGTATCTGTTCTTTGGTGCCATGACCGACCTCATTTGAACTCTTCTGTCAAGAGAGTTAATTTGGAGCTGGAACGGCTGCTCATGTTGGGTGCGGGGTCACACATTGGTGTGGTTCATGTTGATTCTCTCAGTAGGTGGGATTATACTAGGCATGGCCTTCACCTCAACAGGAAGGGGAAGGGTAAATTGGCTGGGGAACTAGCAGGAAAGTTAAAGGGGGGAGGCACTGTCATGAGTGGTAAAATACCAGTGGTTATAGGATTCAGAAAAGACCCTTTTTTAGGGTAGGGAGGACAGAAAGAAAGCAAATTTTAAGAGAGGTTAGAACTGAGACAAACCTTCAGTTTGAAAAAGAAATCAAAAAACATAATTCCAGCTTATTACATCAGCATAAACAGCCATTGGTTAAGAATTTTCAACTGTCAGCAGATATTTTAACTCCACCCAATTTTAACTCAGACAATGTGAAATGTCAGCTATCTTTATTGCATCAAAATATTCGAGGACTGAGAAATAAAATTAATGAATTAACTATATGCATAGATGAATTAGAGTCTTCAAACCCAGCTGGCATAATCTGCCTCTCTGAACATCATGTGACCACTGGTATAGAACTTTTAAGTGTTACAGGGTTTAGGTTAGCATCTCACTTTTGTAGATCAGAAATGGAGAAAGGAGGAGTTGCCACATTCATCAGGAACTGTCATAAATTTAAGAACATAGACATTCATAAATTTTGCCTAGAACAGCATATGGAAGCATGTGCAACAGAATTAGATTTTCACAAAAAATCTTTCATAATATTAAGTGTATATCGAGCACCTGCAGGTAACTTTAATCTGTTTGTAAACCACCTTGAAGCTGTACTGGCCCATTTAATAACCAAAAACAAAGAAATAGTGGTTGCTGGTGATTTCAATGTAGATTTCCTTAAAGACTCTCCGAATAAGAACTTATTTGAGTTAGTAACACTATCATTCAACTTAATTCCCACAGTAAAGTTCCCCACTAGGATAGCCACTTGCTCACAAACGGCCATTGATAATATCTTTATAGAAAAGTCCAATGAACAAAATTATATTACAAAACCAATAGCCAATGGCCTCTCAGACCATGACATGCAGTTCCTTCTGTTAAATGTTAATACTGAACAGGATATAAAATCTGTTAAATCTGAGCTCAAGAGGGTAATCAGTAAGCCAAAAATTGATTATTTTAGGACACTCCTCAGAGACATTCACTGGACTGATGTTTACAGTGCTCATGGCATGAATGAAAAATATAACATTTTTGCTAATAAAGTGCTTACCTTATTTGAACACTGCTTTCCCCCAAAACTTACCAAGGTTAGAGGAAAATCTACAAAGAAGCCATGGATTACTCGAGGAATAAGGGTATCTTGTAAAACAAAAAGAAAACTGTATCTGTCAATCCGAAACATTTCCAATGTTGATGCTATAGCACATTATAAGAAATACTGCAAAATATTAAAGACTGTAATATGGATGTCAAAGCAAATATATTACAAGGAAAAGATAGTCATATCAGATAACAAAATAAAGACAATATGGGATATAGTGAAGGAGGAGACCGGTAGGACCAGACATGAAGAGGAACAAATAGCATTAAGAGTAAATGATACATTGGTGACAGATGTGTATAGTGTTGCAGAACTTTTTAACAAACATTTTATAACTGTTACTGAAAAGATGGGGTTGTCAGGTTCGGTAGATGCTGCTATGGATTACCTTAGACCAGACATTTCAAGTAATTTCCATAATATGAATTTGACCCTCACTACCCCAACAGAAATAATGTCCATCATAAAATCTTTAAAATCAAAAACATCTAGTGGGTATGATGAAATATCAACAAAGTTAATTAAAGAATGTGATTCTGAGCTAAGTAACATATTAAGCTATCTGTGTAACCAGTCGTTTATCAGTGGAATATTTCCTGAATGGCTGAAATATGCTGAAGTTAAGCCACTGTTTAAGAAGGGAGATAAAGAAATAGCATCAAATTTCCGTCCAATTTCACTGTTACCAGCATTCTCAAAAATTTTCGAAAAAGTAATGTACTGTCGTCTTTATAACCATCTTATCTCAAATAACATACTGTCAAAGTCACAGTTTGGATTTCTAAAAGGTTCTGATATTGAGAAGGCTATCTTCACTTACAGTGAAAATGTGCTTAATTCATTAGACAAAAAATTGCAGGCAACTGGTATATTTTGTGATCTATCAAAGGCATTTGACTGTGTAAATCACAATATCCTTTTAAGTAAACTAGAATATTATAGTGTAACAGGAAATGCTGCAAAATGGTTCAAATCTTATATCTCTGGCAGGAAACAAAGGGTGTTATTAGGAAAGAGCTTGATACATGTCTATCAGGCATCATCCAACTGGGAACTAATTACATGTGGGGTCCCACAAGGTTCCATTTTGGGGCCCTTACTTTTTCTTGTGTATATCAATGACCTTTCATCAGTAACATTACCAGATGCCAAGTTTGTTTTGTTTGCCGATGATACAAACATTGCAATAAATAGCAAATCAAGTGTAGTCTTAGAAAGATCAGCCAATAAAATATTTGTGGACATTAATCACTGGTTCCTAGCCAATTCTTTGTCACTAAACTTTGAAAAAACACACTACATGCAGTTCAGAACTTGTAAGGGGTGTCCCAAGAGTATATGTCTAACATATGATGACAAGAAGATAGAAGAAGTGGACAGTGTTAAATTCTTGGGATTACAGCTTGATAATAAATTCAATTGGGAGGAGCACACCACAGAACTGCTGAAGCGTCTTAACAAATCTCTGTTTGCAATGCGAATTTTGTCATACGTAGGGGATATAAAAATGAAAAAGCTGGCATACTATGCTTACTTTCATTCCATAATGTCATATGGGATTATTTTTTGGGGTAATTCATCAAGCCAAGCTAAAGTTTTCCGGGCACAAAAACGTGCAGTAAGAATTATATGTGGTGTGAACTCGAGAACATCCTGCAGAAGCCTGTTTAGGGAACTAGGGATACTAACTACAGCTTCCCAGTATATTTATTCCTTAATGAAATTTGTCATTAAAAATATATCACTTTTTCAAACCAACAGCTCAATTCATGGAATCAATACTAGAAATAAGAATAATCTTCACAAGAATTTAAAGTCACTTAGTCTTGTACAAAAAGGTGTGCATTATTCAGGAACACACATTTTCAATAACTTGCCAGCAGCCATAAAAAGCTTAGCAACCAATGAAATTCAGTTTAAGAGAAGCCTAAAGGATTTATTGGTGGCCAACTCCTTCTACTCCATTGATGAATTTCTTAGTAAAACCAACTGATTTGTATATAAGTACAACATAACTTCTGCACAATTTCAGTGCAGTAATGTGTTCACTGAAAATTTGTGTGTGTGTGTGTGTGTGTGTGTGTGTGTGTGTAAGTAAAATCTAACTTCTGCACCATTTCAGTGCAGTAATGTGTTCATTGTAAATAAGTATTACAGTAGTTGTATTACATGTTTATTACCTTATAAATAAATAAAAAAACGTTTTTTATTTTAAATTCAGTGCATTAGTATTTGTAAAATGACTCTTAGTGTTCATTAAAAATGACGATCATTCCACTTGGGACCTGTGGAATGGTACATTACTTTATTTGTTTTAGTTGTAAATATTTGTCATGTATTGTTGTTTTTCTGACATGTTCCACATCCAGGAGGACCTCCTCACTACGGATCAATTGGAATGAAAGTGAATCTAATCTAATCTAATCTAATCAACAACAACAGATGGTATGTCATCAGACTCATACATTCTGCACACCATCGTGAATAGCCCTTTTGTTGCCACTTTCCCCAATGATTTTAGAAATTCTGATGGAATGTTATCCATCCCTTCTGCCTTATTTGATCTTAAGTCCTCCAAAGCTCTCTTAAATTCTTATATTAATACTGGATCCCCAATCTCTTCTGGCCGGCCGGTGTGGCCGTGCGGTTCTGGGCGCTTCAGTCTGGAACCGCGTGACCGCTACGGTCGCAGGTTCGAATCCTGCCTCGGGAATGGATGTGTGTGATGTCCTTAGGTTAGTTAGGTTTAAGTAGTTCTAAGTTCTAGGGGACTGATGACCTCAGATGTTAAGTCTCATAGTGCTCAGAGCCATTTTGAACCCAATCTCTTCTCAATCGACTCTTGTTTCTTCTTCTATCCGATCAGACAAATCTTCCCCCTCACCGCGGCCTTCAATGTACTGTCTCCACCTATTCGCTCTCTTGTCTGCGTTTGACATTGGAATTCCTATTGCACTCTTGATGTTACCGCCGTTACTTTTAATTTCACTGAAGTTTGTTTTGACCTTCTTATACGCTGAGTCAGTTCTTCGGACAATCCTCTCTTTTTCGATTTCTTCCAATTTTTCATGCAGCCATTTCGTCGTAGCTTCCCTGTTGACTTCATGCCTCAATGACTTGTATTTCTGTATTCTTGAATTTTCCTGAACGTTTTTCTGCTTTCTTCTTTCAGCGATTAACTGAAGTATTTCTTTTGTTACCCATGGTCTTATTTTACTATTAATGTTGTGTGCAAGGTCATTAATATACAAAATGAGCAGCATAGGTCCCAACACACTTTCCTGGGGCGCACCCGAAGTTCGTTCTACATTTGGCGATGACTCTTCACCCAAGATAACACGCTGCGCCCTCTCTATCAAATTGCCCTTCATCCAGCAACGAATACCACTTGATTCTCCATAAGATCGTACTTTTGATAAGAAGCGCAGGTCTGGCACTGAGTCAAATGATTTTCGCAAATCGAGAATACTGCATCTGTCTGACTGTCTTGATCCATGGGTTTCAGGATGCCACGTGAGAATAGCAAGAGACGTCTAGACAAAGTTTCAATTAGTTAGGAAATAATGAATTAAGAAATGAAGTCACGACACTCAGCAGTGAGTTAACCGACTAATGATGTGACATACCACAAGGACAGAAGTACTGCTAGATTACGCTAGGATAGTCATTTGGTGCGAGGTACACCGGTGGCTGAAGGGAATGCTTACGTGTATCGGAAACGACTGAAATTAGCGTCAAATCTACAATTTACGGGGTTTCTAGGCCGACTGACGAAATGAGCTTAGTCGAGCAGAAGAACTGAACGTCTGAAAATTTTAAGAAAAGAAAAACTCTCTTTAGAATCTTCTATAGGGACCTGAACTGAAAGACATTCTTTTTTATTCAATTATATTCTCGTACATTTCACAGTTTTGATGGTGAAATTGCAATGCAAACACATAATTTTGGGTATCAAATATGCATTGACTTGGACAGAAATTTATGCATCCTTCTTTTAACTTTGACTGCATATAAGGGCGCAAGTATGAGAGAGCATCCCTAAAGAAGAAGCTATCGGTTCCTTGAAGTTGCCGTTTCTGCCCATCTGCACTCCACACGCTGGCGAGCGTGGCGGTGCAACGGCGCCCGCCACAAAGGCGGCTGCTTAAGCCGCGGGGGAAACCCGGGCAGTGCCGGCCACCTGCTGTAGCTGCAGGCCGCGGAGAACCTTGCGGTGTAACAGGCGCGATCTCTTCAGTTAACCACCTCGCAGCCCACTGCCCACCAATGGCTTCGCAAGGAACTGCCTCAATTTCGGGCTTGCCGGGTTTTTTTCTGCTTCTTTCCAGTGGAACTCAGTTCCGTCTTCTTTTTAGTTTCCTACTTGCTACTGTGCATAAGTAAATGTATTTTGGCACCAATTTACGCGTGACAACTGTATGGCAAGTTACGTACACCAACCAGCCGAGTCGCTACCAGTGAGTCCTTTTCTACCGTGGAAAAAATGGCAGATAACAATTAATAGATTTATTTTTTTCTCCCCACGCTATTTAATTGCAATGCGATAACTGGCTGCATATGAAAGTGTAAGCATTATGTTACACGTGACTGTGAATATGGAGTCCCGTACGGACGATAAAGTAATAAGCATCCACGCCGTAGAGAAAATTCTGAAAGAATCGAAAACAAATAAGTCACCATGTCCCGATGGAATCCCACTTCGATTTTTCAAAGAGTACTCTACGGCGTTGGCCCCTTACTTAGGTAGCATTTATCGCGAATCTCTCGGCCAGCCCGAAGTCCCAGGCGATTGGAAAAAAGTGCAGGTGACTCTTATGTATCAGAAGGGCAAAAGAACGGACCGGCAAAATTACATACCAACATCCCCAAATTCGGTTTACTGCAGAAACTTTGAACATATTCTCATTTCGAAAATATCAAATTTTCTTGAGTCCGAAGCTTATTTACACATATCAGCATGGGTTTAGAGAGCATCGCTCGTGCGAAACTCAGCTGGTCCTTTCCTCACATGATATACTGCGAACTATGGATGAAACGCGACAGGCAGATTCCGTATTTCTAGACTTCCAGAAAGCATTCGACGCGGTGCTCCATTGCACGCTGTTAACGAAGCTACGAGCATGCGGGATAACCTCACAGATATGTGAGCGGCTCGAAGGCTTTTTAAGTCACAGAACCCAGTATGTTGACCTTGACGGCGAGTGTTCATCAGAGACAATGATATCGCCAGGAGTGCCCCAGGGAAGTGTGACAGGAGCGATAACTGATTTGGCGAACGGTTAGGGGAGCAATCTGCGGTTGATGATGCCGTGGCGTACAGTAAGGTGTGGAAATTGAGTGACTATAGGAGGATACAGAATTATTCAGACAGAATTTCTAGTTGGGGTCATGAACCGCAGCTAGCTCTAAGTGTAGAAAAATGTAAATTAATGCGGATGAGTAGGAAAACCAGACCCGTTATTTTCGGATACAGCATTAATTGCGTCCTGGTTGACACAATCAAATTGTTTTAATATCTGGGTGTGACGTCGTTAAAAATAGAATGAGCATGTGAGGATTGTGATAGGGAAGGTGAATGGTCGACTTCGGTTGACTGGGAAAATTCTAGGGAAGTGTGGTTCTCACCTGTAAAGGAGAATGCATACAGGGCGCTAGTGGCACCGAGTGTCTGGGATCCGTACCAGGTCGGATTAAAGAAGGACATCGGATAAGTTCAGAGGCGGGCCGCTAGGTTTGTTATTGGTAGGTTCGAACAACACGCAAGTGTTGCAGAGATTCTTCGGGAACTCAAATGGTAATCGCCGGAGGGAAGGCAATATTCTTTTCGAGGAACAGTATTCAGAAAACTAAGATAACCGGTATTTGAACCCAACTGCTGTACGGTTCTACAGCCTGCAACATACGTTACGCGTAAGGACCACGAAGGTAAGATACGAGTAATCAGGGCTCATACGGTGGCATACAGATAGTAGTTTCTCCCTCGCTCTGTCTGCGAGTAGAACAGGGAAGGAAATGACTAGTAATGGTACAGGGTACCCTCCGCTACGTGCCGTACGGTGGACTGCGGAGTATCAATGTAAATGTAGATTCCCTTTCACTGTATCAGTGCAATCTGACTTAGCGCATTAATGTTATTCAAGTTTGTAAGCGGTATCGGAAGGCTCTTAGAGTCTCTCACACAAATCGGAGAGCTTGTCTTATTACAACGGCTTCTGCGGTACACGTGGAAGCTTCGCCTACCATCGTACCTGTATGTAAGGCAACAGAGACTTTATCTTATTCAGATGTACTGGATCCATCTGTGTATTACTGCAAGGAGTTGCAACACTTTGGTTTAAAAACGATAAAACCTCTGAAGTTTAGTTTTGTCCGTGGGTGGCTTCGTGCGGTATCTGCTTACCTGAGGGTCTGCTAATGGTATCCGTATGGACACTGGTACTCGTTTCATAAAAAGCGGTGACTGTAAAAGCTCGCTCCCCATTCGGCAGAATTCTGCGGACATGCGTGACGGGCCCTGATCGACTCCATCTTGTCGCAGAAACGAGATACGTGGCCGGTTACTGTGTTATCCTTACAAACCCATCTACAAGTGTTGATTCAGTTGCTGTACTACTTCATTTTAGTCTGTGTGTGCGTGTGTGTGTTCCTAGGATTTAGCTCAAAGCTTGTAAGTGTAATATGCTGTTTTTGTTATTCACGTATTAGAAACTGTGTAAATGGGTGATGTCCACAGGCTAGTCGCCGTACTTAGAGTAAAAGCCTTTCGCTAACTGCACTGGAGAAAATAAGAGGATATTCAGGTTAGTAGTGATCATGTACATAGCTATTACTATACTGTGGATTCAAGTAACACATAGCAATTAATTTGAAGAATATAAGGTGAATTTTGTTGTGGATTTCCATTTGGTGCACTTTGGGTCTGCATTGCTGCTAACACACCAGAATAGTTTTTATGACGGACGGCGTACTATATCTTTCTCCAATGCTGAAAAAGAATAATTGTATCAGTGGTGGAATGCTGGGTCTGAAGTTGCCACTCCATGCTGAAGGTAGTGTAGTAAGTAACAGGAGCCTTTCCACAACTGTTCAAGACGCGGAAACTGTATTTTCGGCGATTGACAGAACACAGATTGGCTGACTACAATGAAGGACAGGTTCATGGGGGGCCCCGTGAGGTATGACGGAGCAGTCCATCTGGTAAGAGAGGGAGGCGTGGGTGTAGAGACTGCAGACGGCCACGGAGGCTCCAGTACAATGAGCAGGTCCAAGCGGAAGCAGGCTGTAGGAGCTGTCCAGGGCTGGCGAGGTCTGCTGTGGGGACCTTTCAGAACCATCGGCCATGCAGTGTACGAAAAATACATCAAAAAAAGTTTCGCATCACCTCGGTTCCGAGAGTTCCGGAACCTGTACAGAAACCTGGAATAGAGATCAACATAAACATCATTTCCGCTCTTTTATTACTCATGAAAACCACGCTTTGCATGTAGTACCACCATACAGCGAGACCATCAGAGGTGGTGGTCCAGACTGCTGTACACACCGGTACCTCGAATACCCAGTAGCATGTCCTCTTGCATTGATGCGTGCGTGTATTCGTCGTGGCATACTATCCACAAGTTCATCAAGGCACTGTTGGTCCATATTGTCCCACCCCTCAACGACGATTCGGCGTAGATCCCTCAGAGTGGTTGGTGGGTCACGTCGTCTATAAACAGCCCTTCTCAATCTATCACAGGCATGTTCGATCGGGTTCGTGTCCAGAGAACATGCTGGCCACTCTAGTCGAGCGATGTCTTTATCCTGAAGGAAATTCACAAGATGGGAACGATGGGGGTGCGAACTGTCGTCTACGAAAACGAATGCCTCGCCAATATGCTGCCAATATGGTAGCACTATCGGTCAGAAGAAGGCATTCGTGTATTGTACAGCCGTTAAGGCGCCTTCTATGACCACCAGCGGCATACGTCGACCCCACATAATGCCACCCCAAAACAACAGGGAATCTTCACCTTGCTTCACTCGCTTGACAGTGTGTCTAAGGCGTTCAGCCTAACTGGGTTGCCTCCAAACACGTCTCTGACGATTGTCTGGCTGAAGTCATAAGAGACACTCATCGGTGAAGAGAACGTGATGCCAATCCTGAGCAGTTCATTTGGCATGTTGTTGGGCCCATCTGTACCGCACTGCATGGTGTCGTCGTTTGCAAAGATGGAACTCGCCGCGGACGTCGGGAGTGAAGCTGCGCATCATGCAGCCTGTTGCGCACAGTTTGAATCGTAACACGACGTCCTGTGGCTGCACGAAAAGCATTATTCAACATGGTGGCGTTGATGTCAGGGTACCTCCATGCAATAATCTGCAGGTAGCGGTCATCCACTGTAGTAGTAGCCCTTGGGCGGCTTGAGCGACGTATGTCATCAACAGTTCCTGTCTCTCTGTATCTCCTCCATGTCCGAACAACATCACTTTGTCTTTACAGGAGAGCTTCTGTAAAGTTTGGAAGGTAGGAGACGAGATACTGACAGAAGTAAAGCTGTGAGGACCGGGCGTGAGTCGTGCTTCGGTAGCTCAGATGGTAGAGCACTCGCCCACGAAAGGCAAAGGTCTCGAGTTCGAGTCTCGGTCGGGCACACAGTTTTAATCTGCCAGGAAGTTTCATATCAGCGCACACTCCGCAGCAGAGTGAAAATCTCAACACCACTTTGGTTCACTCCGAGACGCCTGCACACTCCCCTTGTTGAGAGCCCTTCGTGGCACAAAGTAAAAATACCGACGCTATCGAACCGCGCTATTGACTGTCTAGGTACGGTTGAACTTCAGACAACATGAGCCGTGTACCTCCATCCTGGTGCAATGACTGGAACTGATCGGCACTCGGACCCCATCCGTCTAAATAGATGCTGCAAATATATGGTAGTTCCCATCTTTGGGTGGGCTTAGTGACATCTCTGAACAGCCAAAGCGACTGTGTCTGTGAAACAATATCCACAGTCAACGTCTATCTTCAGGAGTTCTTGGAACCGGGATGACGCATAACTTTTTTTGCTGTGTGTAGATTTAATTACATTCAAATGCTGTTCTGTGATCACTGAACTGTCTTAAGTAGGCTATATTGTTATGTAAGGCAGAAAAGGACCGCTGAGTACGTAACCTTCACA
Source organism: Schistocerca serialis cubense (assembly GCF_023864345.2). Lineage (NCBI taxonomy): Eukaryota > Metazoa > Arthropoda > Insecta > Orthoptera > Acrididae > Schistocerca > Schistocerca serialis. The sequence goes on from NC_064642.1 coordinate 1,564,641, forward strand.
AAAATTTTGATAAAGTAGAGAGGCTGTCAATAGTTGTAAAGAATCATCCCCATTGCGCAGAGTGAAACAGTGCCACATTTAAGTCTATGTGGGATTTACCCTGAATTTACCATGTGCTGCATGTGCCAAGCACATCTGATATTATACTGCCGCAGCTTCCTCGTCCGTTACGTAAATATTGTCAGTTTAATCCCACAACACCTAGCGTCAACTGCAGTGGACGATTGTTCGCTGTCACTTGTTTGGCGTTCTCAGTCAACCACGAGGCTCTAGATGCACACAAGGGGGTGCTAGTAGGGAGACAAAGCAGGAATGAGTGCATTTTGTTAGGGCGGGTTGTCTACATCAGGGGCAGGTATGCACTCAGGGTCAACTTAGTGTTCTACTTTGATTGACAGGTACTTAATCTATTGTTCTCCTTTGATTGACAGGTACTCAACCTATTGTTCTGTTAAGTGCTTTCCCATGTCACCCCGATTTCCTTTTGATTGACAGGCACTTGACCTATTGTCCTCCCCACCCCCTCCCTCTTCCCCAACCCCAACCCCCCCTCACTGCATCAGGTACACTTTCAGGTCTGAGCTATTGGAATAGGCACCCCCTCTCACTCTTATCAATTTGATTGACTGCTTAATTAAATTGATCAGTTAATTAACTTCTCTGGTGGGGAAGTGCCACACTCGCTGCCATGCCTACCTGGTGTGAAGTTCAAATTCCATCACGAGAATGCAACCTGTACTAACCTAAGAAAATGGTGGGAAGTTAGGTCCGTTGGGCTACCTCCACTAACCCAACTCATACGACTGCCACCTCTTCCTAAACACTGGCGGGAAGTTTCAATTTTGGAGGGAAGATAGGTCAATTCTACTATCTCTACTAACATAACAAAATGTCAGGAAAGAAAGGGCAAATGGGCTACCTCCACTAACTTAAGTCATGTAACTGCCACCTCATCCTAGGAAATGGTGGGAAGAGGACTCGACCTGTGCTGGACATGAGTCTTTATTTTGGATACAGTATTTATTTATACAATTAGAGGCAGTACTTCAATCCAGTGTGTTAACCACAAGGTGTGGAGTCCAACTGACATAGTACACAGTACTGCCACCAGACGATGCTGTCGTCCGTTCCAAGATAGCATGTAAAATGGCAGGAAACAGTGTGGTCGTCAAGGGCTCCGGAATCCAACTACCCTAGTACATAGCACTGCCACCAGAGGGCGTTGTCATCCATTCTCTGATGTAATCCAAGTTGGCAGTGTGTTGGAGGAAGAGTCTCATAACAGGAAATTCAAGGGTATATTGTTTATTTATAATAAAAAATCAGTTTGTGGGGGCTGGATTTCTCTTGCTCATCATTCTCTGCTGTTTGGAAACATGTAGGTCTTGTAAGAAGTGATTACGTGGAGCAAACATGTTGCATAAACTAACGTTCGGCACTGTGCTCTGGGTGTCTTAACTTAATATTTGGCCCTTTGCCGGCACTTACCTATTCTTCTGTTCAGTGGTTTTCCATGTCACCACGATTTCCTTAAACTATTCTACCGCCTTTGATACCAAATTAAGTAATTAGTTATGTCCTCCCACCATATTCTGGGACACTTTTCGCATTTCTCATGCTTTTGAACGCCATTTCTGGCGCATTCTTCTTTGTCACCAACCCCCTTAAATTATTGTACTGCATTTTACATAAAAATTATGCAAATTAACCTAGTGTTCTGCACTTAGCCTGCTGTTCTCACGCACACCCTCCCCTTAACTATTGTACTGCTATCACCACATTCTTATAAAATATTTGTGCAAATTAATTAAAACGAAATTTTTCACATGTATGGGGTAGTTCCTTTTAATTTGCAGCATCGTATTGGTTGGTGAAATCGATGGAATACAGAATAACGAATGATCACTAATAAAAAACACATGCCGCCACCTGACGCCCGACGCTGCCGCTGCATCTATACTGTAGGAGGATGACCGTATCCCACAGACTATTCTGTAAGTCGCAAGAGACGCTCCCTGTGACCCTGTGTCGTCCATTCAAACATTGTTTTTTCTGCTGTAACACGCTTTGTATACTGCCATACATTTTTTTTCCGCCACGACCTCGAGGTCTGTTTCAGGTTCTAAACTGACATTAACACCTTCTGATCCATTGCCTTTCGCAGAAAACTTGACGTGACATAGTGCAAATCATGTTGTTGCTGCGCCTACCATAACATGCTGCACACACTGGGTGATTTTAAATAAAAGACAGTTTCAACATAAGGAAACTGGAAGAGTTTGGCGGCGTTGTGGAGAGTTTCCAAATTGCTGTCCGAAAGTGAGTGACGATCTTTACATTTAAACTCATCTGTCACAGTGACGGAATAGCTGATGGCTCCGTGTTCCATTTCGACTGATTCCTCATATTGTGGTCATGTACGCGATCACTGTTTCGGTGCTATCCGTCCCCAGAAGGTGTTGTCCCTCCACCAAAACTCTTTCTTCAACTCAAACAAGCGATGCCAGTCAGTGATTGTGTGGTAACCAACGACGTACCAGTGGACAGATCGGATGGAAAAGACCCCCCCAGTGTACTAAAATAATGAGCATTATAGTTGATTGTGTGAGCAATTTTACCAATTTTACAGTAATTTCAACACCAACCAATGATGTGACAGCATGTTTCCCAATTTCAGTATCATAGTTAAAACACCCCCTCCCCCACTTTGCATCATTGCAAATGTGGATAGATGACTGTGCAGTACGTACATGCATTGTTAATTCTCGAACACATCCATCATCAAAGTATATCAGACAGCGATCTACAAATTTCTAAGACATTGAGCATAGTGCATAATTTACGATCTATCTCTATGCTGATGGTGGTCATAGAGCATTCTCGCAGTATTAGAGTAAAATTAGAGACTGAAAGACCCTCCTCATACTGTCATTAACCAACCCATCCTGCAGCACCGTTACCGATTTAATCTGCAATCGACCAGAATTAGACAAGCCACATCTCATGAATGAATGGAGCTTGCCGAGTCCTCGCCCAACCAAGTGCGAAAGTTTTCTCGAGATGCGCCCATGTCGATGAGATTAGTATTCCTTATCGATGTAAAGAAACAGATCTGAAGGTGTGATGTAATAGCAGACAGTCCAGAAGAACAAGAAAGGGTGACTTTTATGTGCAATGGAGCTCCAGACGGATGGAGTTCGAAGCATTTTTACATAAGTCAACCAAGCTATCAATTTTAAAGTATTATTCCAGAGTCTAGGATCAGTACGTGGGAGGTACTGGTAAGAGAGAACATAAACACATGCACTCCTAAGGTTCAATGTTCCGCACTTAAAACGGGCTATAATGTTAGATCGCTTGTGTTTCCAACCTATCAGTTGTACGGTATGTGGCACTGTCAATATTCCAAGGTAAGAAATATATTTCAAGCGCATGGCATACATCCTTCTTCCCGGTTTTTCTACGATAAACTATGTTATCGAATCTTAAAACGAAAAAACTACTTCCTTAAAACATTGGCTCTGTGTGATACAAACACAATATGTCTTTCTAGAGATGTATCCACTGTTCACATCCGATCACGCTTCAGAAATTATATTATGCCTGCATCAGCCCTATATAAAATTATGGTTAGTAACAGGGAATACCTCTTACAAGGAAACAGATAAACGCGTAACAGCAGCGTCTGACGTGTGAAAATTACAAGTTACTCTGCCACTAACTCTGTAAACAGCACATCTGTCAAGCAGATGCGTACACAAGGGATTGCAGTGTCTCACAAACACCTATCGCTAACTTAGTTATGAAACTGAAATATCGATTTTACACTTAACATGTGACAGAGGGATTGCATAAATCATAGTTTGTTTAGAGGAATGTGCCACGTTTCATTACACATGAGATGGAAGTCCTCTGATGACCGACAGGTTTACCGTTAACGATCGCAAGTAGACAGTGCTTTAAATCACGTTCAGAACACGTGACCGTGTAAGAGTCGAACGCAGGCTATGTCATGTGACTGATGTATCCTGACAGAACAGTAGAAAAATTGACCTACAGCAACTTTTCCCTCTCTAAAATGCATCATCAGTCTACCATTACATCGTACCTCGTTACAGCTCCATCTCAATCGATCACCCCGTCCATTCTCTGTCATCCTTTAATGCAGATGCATGTAAGTTTAGAGGCGGATGGTTCTCTGTCTTCCTGAAAAGCGTCAAATACAGTAGTCAACTCGCGTGTATCACTGGTACCTCAATAGACATACAGTATAATGCTGCCTCAATGGAAAAAAAAAATTGACTGCTTCCCTGATTCTCTTTGGTTCCATGTCTACGTTTTCTCGGATTCCTCTTGCTGCCACATACTTTTTCCCATGTACAAATTATTCTGCGCGAACCAGAAGATACGCAAGTACCTCCTCAATTTCCGGGCATTTTGATGTATATTTGGTCAATTCATACTTATTCCCACATCATTTTTCGCAATTATATCGATTTTATGTCAGATCTATCCATCCGATCATGACATAACCTCTCGCTCTGTGTTCTAAAATTGCTTGTAAATGTAGCGCATCTGCCAACACCTGGCCCAAATGCCTGATTTGGAGGTGTAGTATAGGACTGTACTCGATTGTGTCCAGTCACCTCCACATTTGGAGTTTGCTCTGTTTTCTGTATGTGTATATACATGTGTCCTGGAAGGCTCCCAGGACTCAGTCCCCCCTCTGCGGGACCAAACTTCGACCATAGAACAAGTGTTCATGCATAGCGTGTGATTGGTCCACTTGCGAACCTTATCCTGGATGCCCCATGTGGTGGATCCACCTTTCAACATCAGTCTATATATATATATATACATATATATATATATATGTATATATATAGTGCACGGAAGATCCACACTCGAACATTAACTCGGATGTGGTATATTGTAGATCTGCATCCCAACACCACTTCGTACCTTGTGCATGGTAGATCCACCTTCAATCCCTAACCTGTGAACAGCATATTGTGGATCCCAAAATTGCTCCGGATGTAATGTGAGATGGATCCACACTCAAACGCTAACTCAGGTCTACTACAGCATATGTGATGAAACTTTAAACTGGTCTGTGCAGTGGATCAATACCTCTATATCTAACAGGATCATCACATGTGCTCAAAGCCGGCATGCATGCGGTATTTGTTTTCGATGTATGGGAGGAGAACGATGCAGTAAAAATCTTATCGAGTTCTCTATTGCATGAAGTTAGTGGAGCTTTTATAGTTCCCAATTCTTCTCTGGTGGATTGAACAGAATAACGATGATAGAATGTTGAAGTGATAGATGTGAATGGACCCTGAGAGACGTGGATCTGTAGTACCTGCTTGTAGTTTGGAGAAGCACCCCATTGCAGTAGCAAAATCCACGTCCTTCCCCCAGTTCCCGTAGCGTCTTTTATACTACCTCGTGTTGCAGAAGCAGCTTCATTTCCGTCGAATGGTCCAAACACAGTTCTGTCACAGTAACTCAGTTTCGCCTGTTTTTACACGGGTTGCCAAAGGTGGTGCCGACTTACATTGGAACAATCACATGTGCAAAGATGTAGGGGCGGTAGCGCAGAATCAGAGGGGTAGTTGCAAGATACATAGGGGCTACCTAAAACCATGTTGGAATTTTACTGTAGCAGATAGGTTCGAGAAACGTGGCTTGTTTCGAGATATGAGAGTGCCAGAAATATGATGCGGCGTCGAGACAGAATGTGCTACAAATACTGGAGAAATATCTAGCAGCGGCAGCGTGAGGACGTTGCAAATACCGGTTTCATACCACGCTTCTTAGCCGAATCCCTTTCAAAATGCGGTAATTTTATTACGAGGTTGCACTGTTGGCGACCTATTTGTCTGATACTATACACTATAGCGATTACCATCTCGGTATTTTTCTGGAAAACCACGTTATTCGTAGGTAATGCCATACATGGATTTATAAAGCCGGTATAGCTATTAATATGGGTACCTGTGTGCACAAGTAAAACCAAGACCGCTTGTGACAGTAACATACAGTAGTTGTTGGTTTCGGGTCTTTTAACATCTGGCGGTTTGTAAGACGATTAAAACTCTCTTTATAAGACACGGAGGCAGCACTCGCAAAAAAAAATTGAGACATGTCCAGCCATCGTTGATTTTCGGTCAGTAGTATTTTGTATAGCCAGCGATCAGCTATTGACGAAGTATTATACTTAGTAGTAGGGGGTGCATGATAGGTTTGCCTTGATCATCAGGCTTATAAAGTAAAAGTTTGTGTTCAGGCATGTGCAAAGGACAGTATGGATTTGACATGAAATACTGTGAGAGCAAAGGGAAGAGTATGTCGAGTCATAAGAATAGTACTGATATTTCTATTTCCAGAATGATTCACGTTTCCCATTACCGGTAGAAGCTATCCAAATGGAGAGGCCTGTTTGAGTGCAGCGATATTGATATGTGTCTGATATCGAAAAGTACCACGAAAATAGTATGATATTCTAGCAAACCATGCGAAATTAGATATGTTCTTGTGATCATAGAGTCTGGAGATGTGTGTAGAAAAGCGAGCAAGCAAGCAGGTCCAGACCAGAAACAGTAACGCATTTGTGCTGAGGGGGAAACGAGTCAGTCTTTGCACAACAGTTCTGAGAGTGACTATGGTGCACTGAGGGTGCTCAGGTCACGCTTTGGGGTTGGATGACCACCCTACCTCACGGGAAATATCTAGTGCCACGAGTATACTAACAGTGCATGTTCTTATGCTGTCTGTCTTCACAGTATATGTACAAATGATGTAAAAGGGGTGATTTTGTATGGCACATGGTACAAATTGTATGTTTACTACATCTATATGGTACGTGGTGATTTTTTGCCAGGTTGGAGATTGGTTTCATGTTCTAATATTCAATCTCCTGTCCTCAGTCAGATAGCAGTGTAATTGAGTAAGAGTCTTTCCGTATTTGACGATATGTAGGGTACTTTGCAAGGTTTAATTGTGGGTACAATATGGCTACCTGTTTAAAATAGTTTTTTGTGGCTGAAAGTCTCGTCTGCAGAAAGAAAAAAGGTGGATGGTGCTTCCACACCAGCAGCATCAGCAACTCGGCAGGTAAATTCGATAAGAACCAAACATAATCCCCATTCATTCACAAGACATCCTTTGTGCTGGGATATAGGAGTCTCTACACAGCGGTGAGAACATTCGTGTATACGGAAAGCAGGAAGGGTAAGACATGATGGACGGAGTGCCATGTTAGGACCAATAGGAGGAATGCATTCGGCATTATTCCGCTCTATTTTCGTAAACAAGTTCTGTCAGGACAAGAATTCGAATGCAGACAAGCTGAGACGTCATAAAAGCTCCTACAAAAGCAACTGTTAACTATTTCTGGGATACTATACCATTTACGAGACGTTGACTCGGCTCTATTTTACATAGCCATGTGATGTCAGTATAACACTGAGAACCTGTTAGATGGTGAGTCGCCACGCGGACGTTTCTCGGCGAGGCGTCAGGCATGCTGGGGCAGGTAAGTATTGCTGGACTCAGCTTGTATGTCCTGTTAGGATAGCAGGGAGAGAGCAGCCTGTGCTATTCTGGAACAACTTTTTTATAGTGTGATCTGTGACATCAGTATCCACAGGTAAGGATGCAGCTCGTATTCCCCTTAAGGATAGCTAGGGAGAAAGCAGCCTGTGCTATTCTGGAACAGCTTTCTATAGTGCGATCTGTGACATCAGTATCCACAGGTATAGCGCCAGCAACGGTAAACACACGTGCTGGCTGTAGGTGTTTCGTGTATGGGATTGGTATGAGCGCACCTTGGAGTTCTGTGCCAAGGTGGATAGAGGTGTGTGATGGACCTCACATGATAAGCGAGGACTTGATAGCAGAGGAGTAAATACTGCGGAATCAGGTGGCTGAACCATCTGGTTGCTGCAGCCCTAACCCGCTAGCCTGAGGGAGGGTGGTGCATGGACGCCAGAACAATGCTGTGGCTGCTGTGGCTGGGGTAGGGTCGGGCGGCATGTGTTTTTTATTAGTGATCATTCGTTATTCTGTATTCCATCGATTTCACCAACCAATACGATGCTGCAAATTAAAAGGAACTACCCCATACACATGAAAAATTTCGTTTTAATTAATTTGCACAAATATTTTATAAGAATGTGGTGATAGCAGTACAATAGTTAAGGGGAGGGTGTGCGTGAGAACAGCAGGCTAAGTGCAGAACACTAGGTTAATTTGCATAATTTTTATGTAAAATGCAGTACAATAATTTAAGGGGGTTGGTGACAAAGAAGAATGCGCCAGAAATGGCGTTCAAAAGCATGAGAAATGCGAAAAGTGTCCCAGAATATGGTGGGAGGACATAACTAATTACTTAATTTGACATCAAAGGCGGTAGAATAGTTTAAGGAAATCGTGGTGACATGGAAAACCACTGAACAGGAGAATAGGTTAAGTGCCGGCAAAGGGCCAAATATTAGGTTAAGACACCCAGAGCACAGTGCCGAACGTTAGTTTATGCAACATGTTTGCTCCACGTAATTACTTCTTACAAGACCTACATGTTTCCAAACAGCAGAGAATGATGAGCAAGAGAAATCCAGCCCCCACAAACTGATTTTTTATTATAAATAAACAATATACCCTTGAATTTCCTGTTATGAGACTCTTCCTCCACCAGACTGCCAACTTGGATTACATCACAGAACAGACGACAGCATCCTCTGGTGGCAGTACTGTGTACTAGGTCAGTTGGACTCCAGATATTGTGTTTAACACACTGCCTCTAATTGTTTAAATAAATATTGCATGCAAAATAAAGACTCATGTCCAGCACAGGTTGTCCTCTTCCCACCATTTCCTAGAAGGAGGTGGCGGTCGAATGAGTTAGGTTAGTGGAGGTAGCCCAACTGACCTATCTGCCGCCATTTTCTTAGGTTAGTAGAGGTTGCATTCTTCTGATGGAATTTAAACTTCCTGCCAGGGGGCGTGGCACTTTCCCACCAGAGAAGTTATTTAACTGATCAGTTTAATTTAGAGGTCAACCAAATAGATAAGAGTGAGACGGGGGGCCTATTCCAATAGCTCAGACCTGAAAGTGTACCTGTAGCAGTGTGGGGGAAGGGGGGAGGAGTTTGGTGGAGTGGGCAGAGAGGACAATAGGTTAAGTGCCTGTCAATCAAAAAGCAATGTGGGCGACGTGGAAAAGCACTTAACTGAACGACAGGTTAAGTACCTGTCATCAAAGGAGAACAATAGGTTTGCCCCTGAGTGCATACCTGCTCCTGATGTAGGCTACCTGCACTAACAGAATGCACCTGCTTCTGCTTTGTCCCCCTACTGGCGCTCCCTGCAGATGATGCTGTGCCCTGCACGCATTTGCTGCCTCATGACTGACTGAAGTGACCATTAAAAGCTCTCCACTGTGGTGAAAGGTTACTGCAAATGCCGACTTTGAAAACTTCGACTTTTTTATTTATTTTTATAGGAAGTGTTGAAAACATCTTGGTTTTATCAAATTTTACCCATAATGCTTTCAGTTATACTGGTTTACTTTCTGCTGTTAATTAATTAATTGGATTTTTATTATTCTTCATTATTTACTAATTTTTCTTAGCAAAAATACCGTATAGTTGTACAGTTACTTTCTGTGTCTACTGACTAACAATACTTCTTATTGATATGTGTTCATTGCACCAGCTGTCACTTTTCCAAAAAAGATGTATTGCTCCTCGGTTCTTATTGATATTTTATAATACTGAACGTAACGAAACATTTCAGCTGCACGGTTGCTTGATTGTTATATTTCATAGGGATGCATTTTCCCATCTGAAGACATGCAGATGCTTTAAGATGTTAGAATGTATTTTACTATTTTCCAATACCACATTTAGTTATTTTTTTATGAAAATGGTTCTCAAAAATGCAAACAAATTTATCGAGAAGAATATCGCATTAATTCTAGCATTAGGTTTGTTGGCAACTTCATTGAATATTCCATGGGGTAGAGAGTGTTTGCTGCACATGAGCGATGGCAGTCTTCTTGAGCAGTTTACACACATTTCCAGTTAATCCTCTACTTATAGTCATTTTACAACATGTCAAGCAGCATCTGTAGATTCAAACGGACTCGATCCTTGCCCATTGACAGACTACTATCTAAACACAGAACAACAGGAGTTAAGCCCCTAATCAACGAGTACCTTCTCATGCTGCACAGATTTTACTCAACAGTTGCAACAATTTTCATTTATTTAATAACCGTATATCTAATTGTTTCACATGTTCTTGTGTTTCTGTGTAATGGGATGAAAATGTATAATTATGTGCTGGGTAACATTTCAAATGAATTTATGGTATAGATTTAAATAAATACTCAATACTTCATAAAACGTATCATGTTTTTAAGAGTATGTACTGATAATTTGTAAAACAGTTATTAGAAAATTCTTATGAGGTGTGTCCGGACAAAGAAACAGTCACGAGCGTCGGCAATGACAGTGAGTAATAAATAAATGATATCTGCTTAGTAAAACACATATTTATATTAACATGGGAATACCTGTGAATGAGATGTTAGGAGAGATGACGTCACTGGCAAGCGACATTGTCAGGCGATATCCTCCTTGCCTGGTAGCACCGGCAGCTCTGTAACACAACACACAGGAAATACAGTGAGGCAGTTAATTTACAACGTGCTTAAGCTTGTTAACATACCCTGACGTCTTATGTTTTGATGGGAGAGGCTTCCACACGACGGAGTCAAATCGCCATTTCACTGCTTCAGCTCTTAATGTAGTCTCTGACCAGAGAAACTGCATACAGAACAGAATTCTAACAAGGACTGCAAACTACACTGACGGAAAAAAATCGCAACACCAAGAAGCTGCGCAACATACACCACAGTTGATGGGTGTGTTTCTTCACCTGAAAGACGGCGACGGCGCCTGCTCAGATTCCGCTAGCGTCGCATAGCAGTGGCGCTAGTAGTGCCAGCAAATCAAGTTTGCTTTAAATAAAAAGCGTAAGTGTCGCGAGCCTTAGTTACCTTTGAGATTGGACGTGATGACTCGATGGCAGTCAAGAGTGCCTTTAGGGCTACAAAGATGCCTGTATGAGCACCGTATTGAGTTTGAAAGAGATTGTGTAATAGAGCTACGCGAAGCTGGATGTTCGTTACGCGATGTTGCAGAAATACTTGGCAGGAATGTGGCCACTGCACACGACTGACTGCCATCGTGTCCCGCGTCTGGCTGTGGTGCATTGCACTGCATAACATACAGCAGCAATGTCAGGAGCAACTGGCACAACAGTGGAACAACCAACTGTTGAAGATGGGCTGCTTCAAGGACAGCTCCGAGCCAGACGCCTGCCCTGTGGCGTGCACTCCACTGACCCCAGACCACCGCCGTGTGCGACTTCAATTGGAGGTCAGTGTGGAGGTCTGTCGTGTTTTGTCATGACAGCTGGTTCTGCCTCGGTGCCAGTGATGGCCGTGTGTTGGTTATAGGTAGGCGCACTGGACCAGGCCTGGAGTTATGGTCTGGGGTGCGATTCGGTATGACAGCAGCAGCACTCTAGTGGTTATCCCGAGCACCCAGATTGTAAATTTGTACGTCAGTCTGGTAATTCGGCCTGTTGTGCTGCCATTCGTGAACTGCACTCCAGAGGAGTTTACCAACAGGGTAACGCTCGCCCACGTAACGCTGGTGTAACCCAACATGCTCTACAGCGTGTCAATGTTTTGCCTTACCTTGATCGATCACCAGATATGTCTCCAATAGAGCACATTTGGGATCATCGGACGGCAAATCCAGCGTCATCCACGAACAGCATTAACCGTCCCTGTATTGACCGATCGAGCGCAACATGCACGGAATTCCATCCCGCAAGCTGACATGCGGCGCCTCTACAACACGAGGCACGCACGCCTGCGTGCTCGCATTCAGCGTTCCAGCAGCTACTCCAGTTATTAACGTACCAGCGTTTCACATTTGCGATTCCCTATGTCGCGCTTACATGTACCTCTGATTAAGCAGTGATAATCACAGATATGTCACCTAGACAAATGTATTCTCGAAATTTCATTACTCTACATTAATTATATTTTGGTGTTACGTTTCTTTTTTTTATGTCTGCCACAAACGTTACCAAATAAAAACTAGTCCTTTAGGCTCACCATCAACTCACAAAAGGACACATGAACCGTCAGAAGCAGTTTAAAATTTTCTTATTGAACTCGTACATTCTTAAAACAGTATATGAAATTGAAAACTTAGTCTTTCATTGTTCCTTATTGCTTTGGTAACGTATTTAACCAAAACTGAGGCATAAATTGGTAGAGGAAAGCCTAAGCAATCGGCTATGTAATTGCTTCAGAAAAAGGACTGCTTAACGTTGTAGCTAACGTGTGGGAATTAAATCGTTGTGGAACTGATGAAACAGCCATTGTACGGAATACGTATGTCATTTGTTAGTCATGTACAACTGTGGGACACGGTGTGATGCTACGTGTGGTGTGTCCAGTGTGCGAGGTATTGTGAAACAGTGGGTGTGGCTGAGTGCTGTGTGGCTGGCTGGTTGCCGTGTAGTGGCCGGGCCAGGCAGGCGAGCCGCTCCTCCGCGAGTGTTTGGAAGCAGGTGCGGTGCGCTCGCTGCTCGCAGATCCCGCGGCGGCTGAGCTAAACTACGCCGCCACACGTTTATGGGTGTTGCGCAAAAGGCCACGTTCTGAAATTATTGAATACCTCAGAAAAACTGCCAAAACAAAGAGCCCTCCACATATAAATTAAGTATTAGTATCGGCATGAATGGTTCGTTCTATTATCTCAATTTGTATATGTTTGTAGTAAGTTAATTTTTCTGAAATGGGTATTTCAGTAAGATAGTTCAGCAGCGGCATGCTAAGTGAACTTATGAACTTGACAAGTTTTTTTTTCTTCCATTCTGCATATGATGTATGAACTTTAAATAAAAGTTGAGCATTCAGATTCGGCGATGTTTAGCTTTTAATAATGTCATATCAGACTGCAAAAGTTTGAAAGTATAGTAATGTATGTCCGAAGTATGTAAAGGTTGTAACAGATAAAACTGTAAGAATGGTGGTATAGTTTTAAGTTGGTATGGTTTTCAGTTGGTGTAGTTGTAAGTTGCTAGTGGTCGATCGCATGACCAGCTTCTTAAATAGGCAGACAGGATGAGATTTCCATGGTCTTTTGATGATCGTGTCTTGGTTGGTAAAGTTGTATGATAACGTTTGCAGGGGCAATGAGCCTCTTGGGCTTAACTGTTCGTTGCGACTTATAATTATCTCACTGTGCACCAATTCGTGACTTAGGACTACTTCTGTGTAACAACTTGTGCCTTAGAGACATTGTGAACTGTCAGTACTTGTACAACTATCAGCGACTGAACTTTTGTCGTGGTGGGCTTATTATTGTGTACGGTCTCCCATAAGCCTAATGAACTTCACGCGTTTAATTCAGCTTGAGTGATTTGTTGCGTGGTTCAGTGCCTTTGGTTTACTTTCGTCGCAGCCTGTGAACACTCTGCTTGCCCTGCTAAGTCAGTCATTTGATTTCCCATTTCTTTACGGTGTTCAAATAAAAAACTGTGCAAGGCCACCATTCGAAGTAAGATTGAGACTGATTTGAATAAAATGATAGTGAACTTTAATCTTTAGGGATCAATCCCTTATTCCTCCATAATTTTATTAATTAATTCATTAACTTGCTCTGTTATATAAAATATTCACTGATTTGTCTCTGCTACATTATTTTGCCTCGGCACAGATCAGTGCTCCTGTAAGGGCTTAAAGCAACAGAGTACGAGCCACCTACAAATGTAAGACGGAGCAATGCGAGGTGGCGGAGTGGTTGGCACACTGGACTCTCGTTCGGGAGGACGGCGGTTCAAATCCGCATCCGACCATCCACATTCACTATTTCCGCGTTTTCCCAAGGTCGTTTAAGGATAATAACGCGATGGTTCCTTTGAAAAGAGTACGGCCGTTTTGTTTCCCGACCTTAACCGACCCAGACTTGTTCTCAGTCCCTAATAGCCTCTCGATGCGACATGGAAGGATAAGAGTCCTCCCTTCTTTCCATTTCAAGGTCGCGCGCTCGCCCTCGGATGGTTGGACAGCAACAAATTGTCCACAACTGGAGACAATTTCACATTATTTTTCTGGTTTCAATACCTAGTGAGACTGCAGCGGTTCCAAAGGAACGTTTTCTTCTAATGTAGGATGCATAATATAGCATGGACGGCATAAGTACTGAAACTAAGTATTGAAACTAGTGGTTGACGGTAGACCAAGGATTTCTGGCTGTTTCTTTTGGTTACTTTTCCACAATAATTATTCACTCGTTCGGTTTATAATGTATGTGTAAGTCTGCTCGATATATTTTTGAGAGCATAAACAGTGCATCGTCTGCAGTAGTTCTATTACACCCGTGAGATTTACAATGTCTGCTAGTTTCGTCGTCTTCTGGATTTACACAAAAGCCAGGTACAACCACGTGTCTGTTAATTTACACGACGTGCCAACTCCGACGGCTCACTCGTCTGCTTCTCTCGTCCTTTTTGACAGGAGCACGCACCGAGCGATAGTGTCGCAGCATTACGTCACTGACTCTGTTTCAGCAAAAGGTACTTGATACTACTTGCATCCTTCATGAACGACGGACGAAAGTAAACAACTATGATGTTCGGTAAAACTAACGTTAGATCAGGACCAGCACATAACAGACTAAAGTAATAGCACCTTATTAGCGTATCGTCTTTTATTTCCTTCTGCATGTAATAAATAAACTCTAAAATTAAATATCTGAAACTGAATACACAAATAAACAAAACATTGCAGTGGGACGCTCAAAACTAGTGCGAGGAACTCATGCAAAGAATACAAAGAATGCTCCACGAGGAAGCCTCAAGAGGATGTCGTCATGAGGAGAAACAACACTGGCATTCTTGGGATCGGAGTGTGAAATGTTAGATTCCTTAATTGTCAGATAGGTTAGAAAATTTATAAAGCGAAATGGATCAGTTAAAGTTGGATATAGTGGTCAGGTGAATAAAGGGTTATAAATACAAAGCCAAACAGGGATAATGCAGAAGTAGATGATGAGGGAATTAGATTAGGAAATGAGACACTTAAAGTACTAAAGGAGTTTTGCTATTTGGGGAACAAAATAACTGATGATGGTCGAAGTAGAGAAGATATAAAATGTAGACTGGCAATGGCAAGGACAGCGTTTCTGAAGAAGAGAAATTTGTTAACATTGAGTATATATTTAAGTGTCAGGAAGTCGTTTCTGAAAGTATTTGTATGGAGTGTAGCCATGTATGGAAGTGAAACATGGACGATAACTAGTTTGGACAAGAAGAGAATAGAAGCTTTCGAAATGTGGTGCTACAGAAGAATGCTGAAGATTAGATGGGTAGATCACATAACTAATGAGGAGGTATTGAATAGAATTGGAGAGAAGAGAAATTTGTCGTACAACTTGACTAGAAGAAGGGACCGGTTGGTAGGACATGTTCTGAGGCATCGAGGGATCACAAATTTAGCATTGGAGGGCAGCATGGAGGGTAAAAATCGTAGAGGGAGACCAAGAGACGAATACACTACGAAGATTCAGAAGGATGTAGGTTGCAGTAAGTACTGAGAGTTGAAGAAGCTTGCACAGGATAGAGTAGCATGGAGAGCTGCATCAAACCTGTCTCAGAACTGAAGACAACAACAAACAACAGGTTCAAAAATGGTTCAAATGGCTCTGAGCACTATGGAACTTAACTTCGGAGGTCATCAGTCCCCTAGAACTTAGAACTGCTTAAACCTAACTAACCTAAGGACACCACACACATCCATGCCCGAGGCAGAATCTTTTGGCTAGGGCCCCCCGTCGGGCAGACCGTTCGCCGGGTGCCGGTCTTCCAATTTGCCGCCACTTCGGCGACTGCAGTCGATGAGGATGAGAGGATGATGATGATGACAGCACAACACCCAGTCCCTGGGCGGAGAAAATTTCCCGACCCATCCGGGAATCGAACCCGGCCCCAGAGGATTGACAATCCGCCACGCTGACCATTCAGCTACCGGGGACGGACAGTTATTGGTTAAGAACTGTAAATTAAAAGTGAAGAAATTGGAAAAAGGTAAGATATAAAGGAGATGAGACCTGGACAAATTGAAAGAACCAGAGGTTGTTGAGAGATTGAGAGAGAGCATCAGACAACAATTGACAAGAACAGGGGAAAGCAATAGAGTAGAAGACCAATGAGTAGCTTTGAGAAATGAAATAGTGAAGGTAGCGGAGGATCAAACAGGTTGAAAGATAAGTCCTAGTAGAAATCGTTGGATAACACAGGATATGTTGAATTTAATTGATGAATGGGGAAAATATAAAAACTTAGTAAATGGAGCGGACGAAAAGGTGTAAAAACGTCTCAAAAAAGAGACTGGCAGGAAGTGCAAAATGGCCAAGCACGAACGGCTAGAGGACAAATGTAAAGATTTATAAGCATATATCACAAGGAGAAAGATAGATACCAGCTACAGGAAAATTAAAGAGACGTTTGGAGGAATGAGAAGCAGCTGTATGAATCTCAAGAGCTCAGATAGAAAATCAGTCCTAAGCAAAGAAGGGAAAGCTGAGAGGTGGAAGGACTATATAGAGAGCAGATGTACCGGAGGGCAGTGTTACAGAAATGGAAGAGAATGTAGATAAAGATGAGACGGGAGATGCGATACCGCGAGAAGAATTTAACAGAGCACTGAAAAACGTAAGTCGAAGCAAGAAGCAAGGCCCCTGGTGTAGAAGACATTTTGGCGGAACTACCGATAGTCTTGGGAGACCCAGCCGTGACAAAACTATTCCACCTGATGTGCACGACGTGTGATACAGGTGAAATACCCTCAGACTTCAAAAAGAACGTAATAATTCGAATTCTAAAGAAAGCAGGTGCTGACAGGTGTGAATATTACCAAACAATCAGTTTAATAAGTCACGCTTGCAAAATACTACCACGAATTCTTTACAGAAGTGTGGAGCCGGCCGTAGTGGCCGAGCGGTTCTAGGCGCTTCAGTCCGGAACCGCGCTGTTACTACGGTCGCAGGTTCGAATCCTGCCTCGGGCATGGATGTGAGTGATGTCCTTAGGTTAGTTAGGTTTAATTAGTTCTAAGTTCTAGGCGACTGATGACCTCAGAAGTTAAGTCGCATAGTGCTCAGAGCCATTTGAACAGAAGTGTGGAAAAACTGGAAGAAGCCGCCCTCGGGGAAGATCAGTTGGGATTCCGGAAAATGTAGGAACATTCGAGGGAATACTGACCCCACGACTTCTTTTAGAAAATACGTTAAGGAAGGCAAACCTAGGTTTATAGGGAAAGCTTTTCATAAAGTTGGCTAGAATACTTTGGAATTATGAAGGTAGCAGGTGTAAAATACAGGGAGCGAAAGGCTACTTACAACTTGTGCAGAAACGAGACGGCAGTTATAAGAGTCCAGGAGCACGGAAGGGAAACAGTGATTGAGGAGGGAGCGAGACAGAGTTGTAGCCTATCGTTGATGTTACTCAATCTGTACATTAAATCAAGCAGTGAAGAAAACCAAAGAAGAATTTGGAGTAGAAATTAAAGTCCAGGGAGAAGAAATAAAATCTTTGAGGTTTTCTGATGATATTGTAATTATGTCAGAGACAGCAAAGGACCTGGAAGAGCAGTTGAAGAGAATGGGCAGCGTCATGAAAGGAGGATATAAGATGGACATCAACAAAAGCAAAACGAGGATAATGGAATGTAGTGGAATTAAATTAGGTGACGCTAAGGGAATCAGATTAGGAAACGAAACATTGAAAGTAATAGATGAGTTTTGCTATTTGGGCAGCAAAATAACTGAAATTGGTCGAAGTAGAGACGATATAAAATGTAGACTGGCAATGAACAGGAAATCATTTCTGAAGAACAGAAATTTGTTAACATCGAATGTAGATTTAAGCGTCAAGAAGTATTTTCTGAAAGTATTTGTATGGAGTGTAGCCATGTATGGAAGTGAAACATGGACGATAAACAGTTTGGAGAAGAAGAGAATAGAGGCTTATGAAATACGGTGCTATAGAAGAATGCTGAAGATTAGATACGTAATGAGGAGGTATTGAATAGAATTGGGGAAAAGAGGAATTTGTGGCACAACTTGACTAGAGGAAGGGATCGGTTGGTGGGACATGTTCTGAGGCATCAAGGGATCACAAATTTAGTGCCGGAGGGAGACCAAGAAAATAAGACAGTACGCAGATTTAGAGGGATACAGGTTGCAGCAGCTTAAGAGGCTGGCACAGGACAGAGTAGCATGGAGAGCTGCATCAAACCAGGCTTCAAATAGCCAGCACAGACTCAGCAGATATTGTTCGTGTGAAACACAACTAGCTGTTTATTCGCAAGAAGGAAATGAGTGCTATCGACAGGAGATGTCAATTGATTCCATATTTTTAGATTTCAGAATGCTTTTGACACTGTTACTTAGAAGCGACTTCTTATCAAATCGCGCACCTACGGCATACCGCCTCTGTCGTGCGACTGGATTCGTGATCTCCTGCCAGAACGGTCAGAGTTCGTAGTAACTGACATAAAGGCATCGAGTTAAACAGAAGCAATATCTAGCGCTCCCAAAGGAGGTGTTAAAGGCCCTCTGCTGTTCCTGATCTGTGCGATTATTTAGGACGCCATGTGAGCAGTCACCTTAGATTGTTTGCAGATGATGGTGTGATTTACCGACTTGTAAGGTCATCAGATGTAGGTAATGAGATGTGTGGGATCATCCACTTGAATAAGAAAAAGAATCCGCTTAATTTGGGTTACACGATAAAACCACAAATATACAGGCTGTGAATTCAACTAAATACTTAGGGATTACAGTTCACGTGGAACGATCAGATAGATAAAATTGTCGGGAAAGGGAAAGAAAGACTCCGATTTACTGGCAGAACACTTAGAAAATGCAACAGGTTTAGTAAAGAGACTGTCTACACTACGCTTGCCGGCCGATGTGGCCGAGTGGTTCTAGGCGCTTCAGTCTGGAACCGCGTGACCGCTACGGTCGCAGGTTCGAATCCTGCCTCGGGCATGGATGTCTGTGTTGTCCTTGGGTTAGTTAAGTTTAAGTAGTTCTAAGTCTCGGGGACTGATGACCTCAGATGTTAAGTCCCATAGTGCTCAGAGCCACTGAACCATTTTACACTACGCTTGTAAGACCGGGACCAACGACGCCTGAAGAGTGTCGTCAACATGACAGAAGTGCAACCCTTCCGCAAATTGCTGTAGATTTCAATGTTGGGCCATCAACAAGTGTCAGCGTGGGAACCGTTCAGCGAAACGTCATCGATATGGGCTTTCGAAGTCGAAAGCCCACTCGTGTACCCTTGATGACTGCGCGACACGAAGCTTTACGCCTCGCCTGGACCCGTCAACACCGACACTGGACTGTTCATGATTGGAAACACGTTGCCTGATCGGACGAGGCTGCTTCAAATTGTATCGAGCGGATGGATGTGTAAGGGTATGGTGACAACCTCACGAATCCATGGACCCTGCATGTCAGCAGGGGACTCTTCAAGCTGGTGGAGCCTCTGTAATAGTGTGGGTCGTGTGCAGTTGGAGTGATATGGGACCGCTGATACGTCTAGATACGATTCTGACAGGTGGCACGTACATAAGCATCCGGTCTGATCACCTGCATCCATTCATGTCAATTGTGCATTCCGACGAACTTGGGCAGTTTCAGCAGGACAATGCAACACTCCACATGTGAATTGCTACAGGTTGGCTCCAGGAACACTCTTCTAAGTTTAAACGCTTCCGCTTGCCACCAGACTCCCTACACATGAACATTATTGAGTATATCTGGGATGGCTTGCAACGCGCTGCTCAGAAGAGATCTCCACCCCCTCGTACTCTTACGGATTTATGGACAGCCCTGCAGGATTGCTGGTGTCAGTTCCCTACAGCACTACTTCAGACATTAGTCGAGTCCGTGACACGTTGTGTTGCCGCGCTTCTACGTGCTCGCGGGGGCCCTACGCTATATTAGTCAGGTGTACCCATTTTTTTGGCTCTTTAGTGTATAAGGTTTATAATTCAGACAGCAGCCAGGCACAAGTATGGTTTAACAAGGTTTATTTGAATCAAACCATGACCGGTTTTCTATCTTTTACTAGTCCATCTTCAGGTGTTGTTACATGTTTCGTTTTGTTTTCTTGCAGGGGCTCGTTTTGTAACCGTTGCTGGTTTGCTGTAGGATAGATTTGTTTCTTATAACCTCTATCGAGGTATTTATGAAAAGGTTTTAAAGTTATTAAAACGTGAAATGTGATGAAAACTTACGTGCCGTATGCCACAGAAGCATGCAAGGAGCTACTTGTCCAGCTGCCGAAGGGGCTGTGGCCAGGATGTTTAAACGTTAACTCATGCTGGTAACACATTTGGGGGGCGCCCGGGTCATGCTGTCCAAGGAAGCGAGGAGAATTACAAAGCGGTGACATCAGTGTTGGCTGAAAGCCGCTGCCTGGGACAACTCGGACAGCTGGCGGCTGGAGCAGAGCCCGCAGCCAGCACGTGTCTCTCTCTCTCTCTCTCTCTCTCTCTCTCTCTCTCTCTCTCTCTCTCCCTATTGGCCGGCGAGAACGGCTGCCCACCGAGCACGTGGTCAGCACAAAGCGCGCTCCACAGGAACGAGCAGCGACTTTCCTACTCGCTACGTAGGCCACAACGAATTGTGCTCAAAAACTGCAGCGGAATATTTAAGTGAAAAATGTAAAATAGCAATCTGACTGGCCAGGCGACCAGCACATCCTTTTA
Source organism: Schistocerca serialis cubense (assembly GCF_023864345.2). NCBI lineage: Eukaryota > Metazoa > Arthropoda > Insecta > Orthoptera > Acrididae > Schistocerca > Schistocerca serialis. Next base: position 1,585,516 of record NC_064642.1, read on the forward strand.
CGTCGATGATTTCTCTCCATTAAAATGAAATCGCTTTCTGTTTGCTAGGAACTCTTCAGTGCACTTACGTTCGTAGTTTATCCTTTAGCCTAAGTGCGGAACCGGTGTCGAAAGCCTTCCGGAAGTCGAGGGGCGCGACAGCAGCCTGTGTCTTATGGCCCGTCCACAAGACGAGAAGTGCGAGCCGTTGTTCAGGAGGTCTTGGCTTCCCGAATCCGTATCGATCCCTACACTGCAGATTTCCGATCTCCAGAAGGGCCATAATAGGCGGGCATAAAATGTGTTACACATTTCTGCAAGAGATGGACGCCATCGACATTGACCTACAGTCGTATGCATCTGTCGACAATCTGTCTCGCAATGACCGGTGCATTTTTCCATACTTTGCTCTCCCAGTGACCTACAATAGACTGCCACTAGAACAGCAACGAGTTATTTCGCGTACTAGAGTCGAATCGTAGAGGCGTCCCACCAACTCGAAATGCCTTTCCTCTGTTAAGAGATTTCAGTTGATTTTCTATCCTCGGTCACTTAAAATGGCATCTCATATTTTGATGTTCGTGTGACGAAAGGAAGCACAAACAGTACGGTCTGCCTCGGTGAAACAAGTACGTATTACAAGATTCAGTATTCCTGCCACGTGTCATTCTTCGTTTCCGTTTCAGTTTGAACACAGAGTGACTGGATGGGTGGCCTCGATTCGTTTAGTGACTCAGCGCGAAACCAAACATTCAGAGCATTGTTTATCTGGTCGACAGAGATAACTTTATTTTTGAATTCTTCTCTTCGTCATTTTGGCTTACTTCATTACATATTTCCCAACAAGGCTATTGCTACATTAAAACCTACAGCTACACTCTACAAGCCACCTTTTGTGTTCCAAAAGTATTGTACAATACTTTTGAATTTTGTCCATTCGTACTCAAAATTTTCAGTCTCAGAGATGAATATATGGTGTTGACTGTACAGGCTATTTGATTTATTTTTTTTTTTGGTGAGTAGAAATCATTTTCTTTCTTAATCTACTAACACCTGTAGTCGCTGGTTCTATAACCATCTTATATTAACGGAATCTGTGTCCTACGTTGACTGTGAAAGTTCAGGCCTGTTTGTAACCCGGAGACCTAAAATGTCACATTCACAAGGCGATTCTCAGATAAGGCATTCAGAGCAACATCACTCGAATCGGTTTCAACTACCAGCCCTAATCACTTCATTCTGCCCCTCTATAGCTGGTAAGCTCTATAATCTTTCCTAATACCAGAACACGGCCATTACATTTACGAGCGACCTTCTCCAACTTCTTCCTGAAATGTTCTGCCTCTAGCACTGTCGAGGCCCAGCGAGTCTAAAAAAGGAGCCGATAACCGTTTTATCCAAACACGTATCTTCATCCAAATCCTTTTCCATTCGGGATCTGTGCCAGGCTCACTAAATGTCACCGTGCTATAAACATGGCTCCACCACCAAAATAATCATATCTTTATGATATACGTCCTAATCTGAATTTGACATTCCGTTAGTATTCACTTTTGGTTTCAACTAGCCCGCTGTTCTTTGTTCTATATGGGAATAGACTAGTTCTGGAATCGCTGCACGGACAGACCCGCTGTTAAGTAATTGCGTATTTTCTTCATCCGCTCCGCAATGACAAATGCTGCTCTCTGTAATTAATGGAGATTTTATTCTTCTAGTCTCCTCAAAGCTTGTGCACTGAGGTGACAAAAGCCGTGGGATATCGCTCAATATCGTGTCGGACCTTCTTTTTTATCAAGCATTTAGAGGCGTTTCTCCGTCCTAAAAGGCCTACATATGAACGTGATATGTATTCCATTATACGCCGCCCACGATCTCTTCTTTACTCTGCTACTAGTGACAGGGGAAATTCATTGACAATGCCAACCACCCGTTCTGTCAGAACGTCAGATTATCACGGGAGGTATCTGCCATCCCCACCATTTAGGTATGCAAGGAAAACGGAATAGCGCTAGATATTTCGCACACCTTCGCAGGTGGCGCTGAGGAAGCCAGATCTACGAGGTGTGTTCAAAAAGTATGGGGAATTTTCGTTTTTTCGAAATAATTATTTATTCGTCTACTTTAATGTTATCACCTTCGAAGTAGTTTCCATTAGATACTACACACTTACGCCAGTGCTCCTTCCTATCCCAGAAAAGCTTCTGGAACTCAGTCGCTCTTTCAGCGAAGCGCTTCTGGTCTCCTCAAAGCTTGTGCACTGAGGTGACAAAAGCCGTGGGATATCGCTCAATATCGTGTCAGACCTTCTTTTGTCCGGCGTCGTACAGAAACTGGACGTGGCATGGACTCAGGAAGTCGTTGGAAGTCGGCTGCAAAAGTGTCGTGCCGTGCTGCCTCCATAGCCGTCCGTAGCTGCGAAAGTGTTGCCGGATTTTTTGCATAAACTGACCCCTCGATTACGTCTCATAAATGTTCGATGAGTGGCCAAATCGTTTATTCGAATTATCCAGAATCTTCTTCAAACCAATCGCGAACAATTGTGGCCCATTGACATGGCACATTTTCTTCCACTAAAATTTCGTCGTTGTTTGGGAACACGGCCTCGAGGTAGCCGAACATAATCATTTCGAGTCAATAATCGGCTCAGCTGGACCAGAAAACCCAGTCCATTCCATGTAAACACGGCCCACATCTCTATGGAGGCACCAGCAGCTTGCACAGTGCCTTCTTGACAACATCAGTCCATGGATTCGTGGAGTCTACACCGCAATAGAGCCGAACCGTCAGCTCATACGAACGGAAATCGGGACTCGTCTGATGAGGGCACCATCCCCCAGTGTTTAGGGTCCAACCGATATGGTCAGGAGCCCAGGAGAGGCGCTGCAGGCGATGTCGTGCTGTTAGCAAAGGCGCTCGCGTCCGTCGTCTACCACCACAGCCCGTAAACGCGACATTTCGTCGCACTGTTGCAACGGATGCGTTCGTCGTACGTCCCTCATTAACTTCTGCGATTGTTCCACTCGGTGTTACTTGTCTGTTAGCACTGCGATTGTTCCACTCGGTGTTGCTTGTCTGTTAGCACTGACAGCTCTACATGTAAACACCGCTGCCCTCGGTCGTTAAGTGAAGACCGCCGGCGACTGCGCTGTGTCCGTGGTGAGAGACAACGTCTGAATTCTGGTGTTCTCGGCACCCTCTTGACACTGTGGTTCTCGGAACATCGAACTTCCTCACGAACGATTTCCGAAACTTAATGTCACACGTGTCTAGCTGCAACTAATATTCTGCGTTCAACTGTGTTAACTGCCGTGGTGCGGCCACAGTCACGTCGGACAGCCCTTCACGTGAACTACACGAGTGCAAACGACAGCACCACCAGGCCACTGCCCTTTTACACCTTCTGCACATGATTTGCCGGTATCTGTTTTTGTGCCTGTCGCTATCCAAATGTTCAAATGCGTGTGACTTCCTAAGGCACTAAATTGCTGAGGTCATCGGTCCATAGACTTACACACTGCTTAAACTAACTTACGCTAAGAACATCACACACACCCATGCCCAAAGGAGGACTCGAACCTCCGACAGGAGGGGCCGCGCAATCGGTGTCGTGGGGTTTCCTACCGTGGGGTTTCCTGCCATGTGGTTTCCTACGAGCAGTGGCACACTAAACCTGTCAGAGACCCGGGCCGGCAAAACAAATCGAGGCTCCCCTTGCTGCCCCCTCCCACCCTCCTCCCCAGACAGGAGTTCTCCGAGAGTTTCAAACGCAAACGGAAGGAAGTCCCACATTGCTTATCATCTTCATTTTGATAATTTAAAAGGTATAACGTTATTTTACGTAACACTGAAAGTGACTGCTCTCGTAATCTCGTTACTATTATTTAATAGCTATGTTGCCCCTTATACAACAGAAATCATTACACGATTTCTGTTGTTCGAATCTATTATTTATGTTTCGCAACTAAGTCGGCATAGAGCGAGCGGGGTGTATAAAAATGAATTCTTATTTCCCAAACCGAGAGGAAGGTCACTGTCTACATAAAACTTCGTTCAGTGCATGGTGGAGGGTACTTTACTTACCGATTTCAACAAAAGCCACAGTGTTGCTCTGATCTTGATGAAATTTTTTACATTTGATCTTCAAAACAAGGGGAACCGCACCGTCTATGTGAAATTTCATTCGGTGTGTGGCGGAGGGTGCCTTACAACAGAATTACACACCATTTGACTGATCAGCTTGGAAGTTGGCTCATGTATGTATGTTTTCGTGGTGAAGGCATTTACACAAACCAACGTATGCTGGATGGCGGATGGTTGGCCTGCCTTTAAATAAATTCAACATCGTCTCGTCAGTCAGCATGGAAGTTGGCAGATATACATATTTTTTCATAGACGGGGAAAGAGGAGATGGCATGATGGAGGCGGAGGAGGAGATACATGGAGAGAGGAGAACGTGTAGGGGCAGGGAAGGTGGAGGAGGTGCATCCAGAGAAGTGAGAGAAGCAGAGTAAAAGAGAGAGGGAGCAGGAGGTAAACAGAGAAAGGGGGAAGGTGGTGAATGACTAATGGAACACTGTAATAAATACATAAATTAGGGGTGTTATTGTGAATTTGATTTACTGTTAGAAAAAGGTGAATTTGATGTACTGTTAGAAAAAGCGGAGGAGGAGGTGGACAGAGACAGGAAGATGGATGGAGAAGGGGATGGAGAGGAGGAGGAAGTGTTGTGAGAGAGGGGGGTGGGGGCAGATGGAGGAGATGGAAAGAGAGATGGATGGGCGGAAGGAGGAGGTGGATAGAGAGAGACGAGATAGGACTAAATGGACAAGAGAGACGAGGGAAGAGGGGACGAACTGACATAAAACTGGGATGAATAAATATCAGGGCAACGCCGGGTTTACAGTTGGTAATTAGATAAAGATTTACGCGACAATGGACGTGTTCATCTGAAAGAAATTACAGAATATTTCCCTACGGTTAGAGGCGTAAATAGTCTCTATAACTAGAGTGTTGTTCTTGATGTCTACAAATGATAAAATTCGTTGCTTAATCCAAAGTTGATCTAGTTGTAATTTCATCTCTAGAAAATGAACTACGTAATAATCAGCCGAAAAATGCTCCTGTTGGAGCACAATAAAGGCAGATATGATCGTGTTTAAAAGTCTCTGACAGAAAAGTGGGCAACCAGCTGTCTGAGTCCTCATTCCGCCTTCCACACCAAAAATTCTGGAAGCTTCACAGGACGAGTGACCATGTTATGTAAGAAATTTACCAAGCAAAATTTCAGTTATGTTGAGATAAAAATTCAATAAATAGCAGGTTGTGTATTAGAACTTTAGAAATACCGTTAAAAGCGTACTTTTGTGAATGAGATCCGCCAAATACAAATAATTAGTTTCGTATCACATATATGACGAAATTCCAGAATCGGAAAGTTTACTTTGCGAAATTATTGATGCTGATCGACGACGACACCGTCTGAGAAGCGGTGGCAACACCTGCACTGTGGGTGAGCGACTGGGGTAGGCAAGCAGTGGGGGCAAGACTCAAATCCCAAACACCTCGTTAGGGAACCGGTTCCTCGGGACAGCTCCGCTACCTGCTGCACCCTCGTAGGAAACCCCACGGTAGGAAAACCCACGTACCCGTGCAATCCGCGACACGGCACCTCAGACCACGCGGCTGTCGCTATCCAGTGTCTTTTGTAACCTCGGTGTAAAACGTCGGAACAGTGCGCGGAGGCACGTCTGGCGGATACGTAGGCGGGCCGGTCGCTGCGGCGTCGGTTTTGGTCAAAAATTCACGAACAAGCAATGAAGTATGATCGGATGCATTATCGTGCTGCAAAAGCCACCAACTGTTTGCTCGCAAATCCGGACGTTTTTTCGGATTGCTTCCCGCATCGGCGTTAAACTTGTAGGTTGTACTCGTTACCTTTTGACCTTTCGCCAAGAAATCGTGATGGACTATTCAGTTAACGTCGAAGAATACAGAGATCAGAATATTCATAGTCGACCGCACTTGCCGAGCTCCTTTCTGATTTGGCAATTGAGAATGTCTCCAGTGGGACGAATGAGCTTTAGTTCCGACGTCATTCCCGTACACCCAGGTTTCGTCACCAGTTATGACGCGTTTCAGTAGTTCCACGTCGTCGTTGACTTTATTTAGCGACTCCTGAGCAACTTCCATTCGCTGCTGTTTTTGCTAGAAATTCAACACCTTTGGCACAAATTTTGCTGTCACACGTTTCATACTCATAACATCCGAAAAGATTTCATAGCATGAACCAGCTGATATGCCAACATCATCAGAAACTTGTCTGATTCTGATTCGGCGGCCGTTCGTAATCATTTCTATCATTTTTTCCAAGTTTTCGTCGATTGTTTATATGCTGAGGCGTTCAGAACTTTCGTGCTCTTCAACTCCTTCACAATCACCTCGGAAACGCTGATACTACTCGTAAACCCTTGTGTTACTCAGAGCAGACTCATCAAAAGCAATACTCAACATTTCTAGAACTTTGTTACATTTTATTCCATTTTTGTAGCAAAATTTAAGGCAAATACTCTAATCCATTTATAAAACAAATTAATAATCGTCATTCATAAGTAAACACATCTGTGCCAGGTTTCACTGGTCTCCGTCTAAACATGGCAGATAAACATCGAATACGACAGCCCATTTATTCCTTACGTTTCGTCAAAAGCGTTTCATCATCACGAGTCAGAATGGACTGAGTATGTGTTTATTTCATTGTTGTTTTCTGTTTTTCAGTTGAAACGAAGTAGCGCAAATACAGTAAAGGTATTCGATCTCATCTAGTTGTAATTTACATTAACTGTTACAAGGGCATCATAATAACGCAAATAAAATGGCAAATACTGCTGAAACAAAGAAGAGAGGATCCAAATTTTGCGTCCCATTCCCAAAATGAAAGAAGTAATCGAAAACTGACGGCGCAACATTGCGTGCAAAGGACAAAGCACAGGAAGAGCTTGCGGACTGTTTTAATTCAAATGAATTTGTAAAGAAAAGAACGGCGAAGCAACTGAAAACGTTTTATGAGAATTTCAAATGAAGGGCAAAACGAAATAGCGGTCGAGGCAAGGTGAACATGTTTAAGACCCCATCACTAGACGGAACATCTTCGCAGTTACTGCAGATAATCATCGCTCAGGCAGGTCCACTTACCAACAGCGCTGATTGTGGTGCTGCTTATGCAACATCTGCATCTGATAGTTGCCCAGTGCGGTTTTCAACACCCAGGACAGCGCCACCTTGATTTTGGAAGAACTTGTCCTAGATTGCAGACAGAAACAGAGATTCCAGTAGCAGATCCAGAACAAGAAGTACTACCCACCGCCGGTAACAATATTTCCTCGACGTCTATAAACGAGAGGTCGTGGACAGCAAGAAACAGACCTTTCTTGAAGAAAGTAAAAACTACAGAAGGTGCAAGTGCCAGAGAGAAAAATCGTAACTGCCGGAAGCGAGAAGAAATCTATGTAACCAAGAACTGCATTTGCTTCATGAAAATCACAAAGAAAAATGTGAGTTGTTACAGACGAAAAATGAAACAGAAAGAGTGAAGCAAGAAAATAAAAGGCAAAAGACATCTGTCCTGTAAGCAAAGCTTTTGTATTATACACATAAAAAGTGAATTTCTGTATTCCGAGATTAATGTCAGGGATAAAAATAAGTGAAAAGTGAGATACTGTCGTTATCATTATGTTTATGTTCATTTTGTTACTGATTGAAAGTGTTGTGACTTGGCAAGACAGCCAAGCCACTATGAGATAGCCGAAAGGCACGCGTTTAAGCTCACGCAGGATGGCGTGAGGTCTGGAACAGGTCAAGGTCTTATAGTAGCAAAAATAGTACGTAGCTTCTGGAATACTTTAATCCATAATTGGTGAACATCGGTCTGACGGTACATGCATCACAAGATAAATAGCAATTGATAATGGCGCCTTGCTAGGTCGTAGCAAATGACGTAGCTGAAGGCTATGCTAACTATCGTCTCGGCAAATGAGAGCGTAATTTGTCAGTGAACCATCGCTAGCAAAGTCGGCTGTACAACTGGGGCGAGTGCTAGGAAGTCTCTCTAGACCTGCCGTGTGGCGGCGCTCGGTCTGCAATCACTGACAGTGGCGACACGCGGGTCCGACGTATACTAACGGACCGCGGCCGATTTAAAGGCTACCACCTAGCAAGTGTGGTGTCTGGCGGTGATACCACAGAAAGTTGTTTTCTCAAAGCAAAAAAAAAATTTATTTTCGCTATCATTCTACAGATCATTAATATTGTTTGCTATATTTTTTGCCAGTAAGGGACACACTAATATTTACGACTTTCTTCTTAATCATACCTAAACAAATAAAATAAATTATTACAATACAAGCCATCGCAGTCTATGATTTTACTAGCACAAAATTTATTGGTTTATGATTTTTGTAGTCTGCTGCCAGAACATAAGAAAATATGTTTTTTTACATAGTCCTAAAACTTCATTAAGCGTTCATGTATTCACCAGATTTTAACACACATTTCGCCTAGAGGAAATGGTTTTCAACAGCTCTATTTCGATCAGCAACTGCGGGTCCATCCTGTGGAACTGTGACATCAGGTACGTATATTTCCTCAAACAGTAAATAATTTCTATTAATTCGCCTTTCCTGCTGAAGGTAGTGACAGAGTTTCTGATCGTCTGGGGGCTCTTCGTCCTCTGTCTGTGTAACAGTGTTGTATAATACAGATGTAGTCACTATGGTAACAAGCGACGTTGTCACTGATGTATTTAATTCCAGTGTTACAGCCGGAAACTTCCCTTCCCAAACTCCTTACTGTCGTTTGACAGAGTTTCTGGTATTAATGCGCGCTTTGTTGTAATTTTCTTCTCGCGTATGTCTTGGATTTAAGAATATGTAAGGCACCCGGATTTTACGGACCTTACATGAGCCCGGTCCATAATGACAGTACGATGCAGTATGAGAACCTCAGAAAACTATATTATCAACAAAAAGCCATTGCAGTAATCACATGTACCGAAAACTAACAAAACAATATCTACCAATATGAGGACAGAGGCGTGCATAAATAAGGTAAAGTAAACCCATTTTGGAGAAGAACCGAGCAGGTGATTAATGGCACTGGAAAACCCCACTTAACAAGAGAACGTCGAGCTCCAGTGCAGAAAGGTATAAGGCCAGAACAATACATTATTCCTTTTAACGTAAATACAGCTGGGACTGAGGGTAAGTGGCTGCACGGATTTAACAGGGCTAGCAGCGACCCGGCAAGAAAAATAAAAATTCACCTCTAAGGAGATGGCGGTTGGCTGAAGCCATACTGGGCGATGCAAACGTGACATGGTGGAGAGATCTCCATTGTATAAAAGCATTTTGAGAACTAAAAATCTCTAGATCTCTCTTGTCGTCTTGCAGCAGACCAGACAAGTGTGTGGGAAATAGTGAGGGCGTTGAGAGCTTTGCATCTGTGACGTGTGGACGATATGCTTCACACATCGTGGTGACAGATAGCAAAGAGGTAGTGAAATATTCCTGCGGGAATTTTTGTGGGCAATGAAATTATACATGTTGCGCCAACCCTTACCGAGTGTGCAATAGCGATTATTTCGACTAGGGAAACATTAACGTTCTATGGAATGCAGGAAAATTGAGACAGTGAATTCAGTCAAGGCTAGAGTAGGGAATTAGAGTTTCAGATCCAGCATGGAGATAATGCCATTGCAGATCCCGACTGGTAAAGTACCATTGCGCATTAGGCCACGGTAAATGTTGAGTCGAGATTTTGCTCACTCCAACCTGTGTACGCTTTGACCATTGAATATCAAAAGCTAGGATACTAAGCTACCCTCATATTGAGTACATGAGAGTTTTTTTGTTGGTTTAAAAGGTAAATTTATTCTCCACCAACTTAGTGCATTGACCAGCTACAATATCATAGAAGTAAATTTAATAGATGAAGATTTTTGATCATTCTCGCCTGTGATAACATTTTCATTTGTGGAGATAATGAGTTAATAATTGCCAATTCAACATGTCCAAGAGTTAAACATTTTGTTATTGAGTGTTGAAAGTAATTGAACATGATTGTTGTGTATCACTTGACCCCTGAAAGCACAGTTGATAAATTGTATGTAGAATGAAATAGGGAACAGCTGTTTTTTTTCTTTCTAGAATAGATCGCAAACTTTCACTTTTGTTAATTCGTGCATTCTAGTTGCGTGACAGTAGCGTTTAAAATTAATTTGTTACAATCTGCACCTAATATTAGCTGCCTTATAGGGCCAGATTCATATTTATACAGAATACCTGTTTAACACACAGGGCTTGAGAAGACAGTTCAGATGCCATTTGCGCGCATATCTTACAAATGGCGACTTCTGCCAGGATGCGAAATTACAGTATTCTGATAGATTGAGGGTTTGCTTTTGATAGGTACAAAATACATAATCCACCCAAATAATAAGCTGACGCAAATTGGAAAAAAATGTAAATGTGACTCAACTGTGTAGGAAGTGTGGATACAACTGCGTTCATGTATTTCTTATTTGCTGGCGCAACACATCGTTGAATTGGGTTGTGTTGAGTTCTGTCTCAGCTCCAGTACCCAAAAGGCTATAAAAGAAGAGGAAACGGATTGAATATAGGACCGAGGATGATATTTTGGGGTAGAATCAAGTCTTATGATCAGATGTTAACACGTATTCAGGTTCGAAAAATTCGCGAACAGCAACGCTTGGAGGAACGCTCAAAAATGGCAGAAAATAATAGATCAAGACAAAGAGAAGTAATGGAAGATCTTGATAGGATCGAGCTGGACACGCAACAGGTAGATCAGCGTGAACAACTCGAGACAGAATACTTAGAAATACCGAATGAGAACGAAAATGCAACTTATGATGTCCAATATGGTTCAAAGCATGGACATGAGAACGAGGTTGCCAGTCATTCAGACGCTGAGTCTGTAGGTAGTGACTTCTCATCATATTCTGAACCAAACGTAACCACACTGAATCAGTCAGGCCTCCAGTTGCGTGGAACAAAAGAGTGTTAGTGCTCCTACGCTACGTTCGGAAGTGAAGGAAACGGTTCACGAGAAACGAGATAGGGAACGGTTACATCAGATGGCAACAGGTGAAAATGGGGTTGATGAAAACGCTAACATATTTGGAATGTTGCAGCGTTTATTACAACAGACTCAGGAATGAGAAAGACGTATAGAAGGGCGCATAACACAAGGGCAAAAAGAATTAGAAGGGCGCATAACATTGGGGCTGAAAGAAACTAACAAGGAAATACAAAAAAAAAGTGTGATAATATTCAAGGCCAATTAGATCAGATACGAACTGAAGCTAAGGAAGCACAAATCGCGCTTGAAACGCTCGTTACGGGGCACAAACAATTGAGAAAAGACATTGACACTGTCTAAACAGACATGATTACGTTACGTGAAGTTACGCAACAAAGTGTTAAAAAGGTTAAACAACAGGTTGAAGCTTTTGCCATCAAAGCGACGACGAAAGCGAAACGTGTCATTGCTGAGACGATGTCTCACAAATGAACGACAAAAGAAGCATTAAGGAAATTCGATGCTCGTATTTTAAAAATACAGGGGAAAAAAAAGTTCAGATGTGTGTGAAATCTTATGGGACTTAACTGCTAAGGTAATCAGTCCCTAAGCTTACACACTATTAACCTAAATTATCCTAAGGACAAACACACACACACCCATGCCCGAGGGAGGACTCGAACCTCCGCTGGGACCCGCCGCACAGTCCCATGACTGCAGCGCTTCAGACCGCTCGGCTAATCCCGCGCGGCTACAGGAGAAAAACGAACATCAATTTCCACGGCTGAGATCGGAAATTTTACGATCGATCGAAAGTCGAGGTGACGCAGAAAGCTTTAGTGAGGGGTTGCAGACGACGGCAAAATCCACTTCAGTGTTGGTAGGTACTACTGTGAATACTGGAAAATCAACAGTTGTCGGTGATACGACAGAAAGGTTACGCGAAATTACATGTGACGTAAGACGGAAAGGCACGTGTTGATGTCAGTCCGAAACCGCAAACCGAGAACGGGAAATTAGTCCAAAACAGCGTATGACAGAACATCACGGTAACCGTAGGGACCACTTGTTCAAGAAAGCGTAACAGGTCAATCGGGAATACAAGAGTGTGGTTTGCAGCAAGGTTCAATATGTCAAGCACAAAGCGTGACACACGTTGATCAAACCATAGAGACGCGTTCCGCAGCGCCACAACCTGTACGACGAATACCGACGGGTGACAGTACGGTGTCTAAGGAGCCAGAATTGCTTACACGTCAACATACGGGGCCGGCAGCAGGCGTTATGCGCGCATATTGCACAATGAGATTTGCAAGTGATTCTATGGCACGAATGACACAGAAAGAACCAAGTTACACACGTCTGCGTACATTTGATGCAAACCTAGGACAGAATTCCAGTCTTCAAAACCCAGAAGGTACATCACAGAGAGAAGCGAGAGGTTTTGATGATAACCACTTTCTTACAGTGCGGAAATACCAGCACTATAAGGAAGATGCAAATATTCTCCATTCCCGCACATTTATTGAACAATTTAAAGTAGGAATACGGAGACATTGGGCATTGAAACATAAGTTAGATTTCATTTGTGCACATATGGAGGGAAGTGTTGCTGAAACTACACTCCTGGAAATTGAAATAAGAACACCGTGAATTCATTGTCCCAGGAAGGGGAAACTTTATTGACACATTCCTGGGGTCAGATACATCACATGATCACACTGACAGAACCACAGGCACATAGACACAGGCAACAGAGCATGCACAATGTCGGCACTAGTACAGTGTATATCCACCTTTCGCAGCAATGCAGGCTGCTATTCTCCCATGGAGACGATCGTAGAGATGCTGGATGTAGTCCTGTGGAACGGCTTGCCATGCCATTTCCACCTGGCGCCTCAGTTGGACCAGCGTTCGTGCTGGACGTGCAGACCGCGTGAGACGACGCTTCATCCAGTCCTAAACATGCTCAATGGGGGACATATCCGGAGATCTTGCTGGCCAGGGTAATTGACTTACACCTTCTAGAGCACGTTGGGTGGCACGGGATACATGCGGACGTGCATTGTCCTGTTGGAACAGCAAGTTCCCTTGCCGGTCTAGGAATGGTAGAACGATGGGTTCGATGACGGTTTGGATGTACCGTGCACTATTCAGTGTCCCCTCGACGATCACCAGTGGTGTACGGCCAGTGTAGGAGATCGCTCCCCACACCATGATGCCGGGTGTTGGCCCTGTGTGCCTCGGTCGTATGCAGTCCTGATCGTGGTGCTCACCTGCACGGCGCCAAACACGCATACGACCATCATTGGCACCAAGGCAGAAGCGACTCTCATCGCTGAAGACGACACGTCTCCATTCGTCCCTCCATTCACGCCTGTCGCGACACCACTGGAGGCGGGCTGCACGATGTTGGGGCGTGAGCGGAAGACGGCCTAACGGTGTGCGGGACCGTAGCCCAGCTTCATGGAGACGGTTGCGAATGGTCCTCGCCGATACCCCAGGAGCAACAGTGTCCCTAATTTGCTGGGAAGTGGCGGTGCAGTCCCCTACGGCACTGCGTAGGATCCTACGGTCTTGGCGTGCATCCGTGCGTCGCTGCGGTCCGGTCCCAGGTCGACGGGCACGTGCACCTTCCGCCGACCACTGGCGACAACATCGATGTACTGTGGAGACCTCACGCCCCACGTGTTGAGCAATTCGGCGGTACGTCCACCCGGCCTCCCGCATGCCCACTATACGCCCTCGCTCAAAGTCCGTCAACTGCACATACGGTTCACGTCCACGCTGTCGCGGCATGCTACCATGCCACGGCAAACTGGCTGACACTGACGGCGGCGGTGCACAAATGCTGCGCAGCTAGCGCCATTCGACGGCCAACACCGCGGTTCCTGGTGTGTCCGCTGTGCCGTGCGTGTGATCATTGCTTGTACAGCCCTCTCGCAGTGTCTGGAGCAAGTATGGTGGGTCTGACACACCGGTGTCAATGTGTTCTTTTTTCCATTTCCAGGAGTGTATGTAGAAGACAGCGGAAACTTGCGAGTCGTATGATTCGTTTAGAGCTGCCTTTATAGCAAGATATTGGTCACCTGAGACTCAGATGAGAATAAAATACGGATTATTACAAAATGTCTCATTCGAGGAGTGAGAAAACAGCAGTCAAATTCTTTGAGAATATGGCTAAAAGGAATCAATATCTAGATAACCCATATAGCGATGGAGAATTGATTCAACTATGCAAAACGAAACTGCCAATGAAGTATCAACAAGCCTTGATAGGACGTGGGGGCGATAATGTAGAAACTTTCAAAGGTGTTTTGAGAGAAGTAGAATTCGTGTGTGAAAACGACGCTCAACGGCGTCGCGGTTCAGGACAGAATAATTTTGAAAAAACACGTAATAGTAAAAAGAATTATAATAATGGTAGCAATGGTAGGCCGGTATTGGGATTGAATTCTGGACGAAATGTGAATAATTACGGAAATGGGAGTAGTGGAAACACTAGACCACAGCGGAGTGGATGTGGTTTTGATAATGGTTGGAACAGGCGGAGTGTAGATGAAAATAGGAACGGAAACTGGAGAACTCGGAATAACCGACAAACTGATTTTAATCAGCGATCGCCAGTTCCATGGTGAGAAAGCAGATGGGAAAGTGGTGCGAGAACGCAGCCACAAGCAAATACTTCGGGTGATTACCGGAGAAACGAACCACAGACGGAGATTGAATTACGACCACCAAATCCTGGGAAGCCTGAGGATTGGCCGACGTTAGGCATTGCAGGAGTTCAGGCACATGTGCAGAACTATAGACCTATGTCTCTAACGTCGATCAGTTTTACAATTTTGGAACACATATTAGCTTCGAGTATAATGACTTTTCTGGAGACTAGAAATCTACTCTGTAGGAATCAGCATGAGTTTCGAAAAAGACGATCGTGTGAAACCCAGCTCGCGCTATTCGTCCACGAGACTCAAAGGGCCATAGACACGGGTTCCCAGGTAGATACCGTGTTTCTTGACTTCCTCAAGGCGTTCGATACAGTTCCCCACAGTCGTTTAATGAACAAAGTAAGAGCATATGGACTATCAGACCAATTGTGTGATTGGATTGAAGTGTTCCTAGATAACAGAACGCAGCATGTCACTCTCAATGGAGAGAAGTCTTCCGAAGTAAGATTGATTTCAGGTGTGCCGCAGGGGAGTGTCGTAGGACCATTGCTTTTCACAATATATATAAATGACCTTGCGGATAACATCGGAAGTTCACTGAGGCTTTTTGGGTATGATGCTGTAGTATATCGAGAAGCTGTAACAATAGAAAATTGTACTGAAATGCAGGAGGATCTACAATGAATTGGTGCATGGTGCAGGGAATGGCAATTGAATCTCAATCTAGACAAGTGTAATGTGCTGCGAATACATAGAAAGAAAGATCCTTTCTCTTTTAGCTACAATATAGCAGGTCAGCAACTGGAAGCAGTTAATTCCATAAATTATCTGGGAGTAAGCATCAGGAGTGATTTAAAATGGAACGAGCATATAAAATTAATCGTCAGTAAAGCGGGTGCCAGACTGAGAGTCACTGGAAGAATCCTAAGGAAATGCATTCCGAAAACAAAGGAAGTAGTACACTTGTTCGCCCACTGCTTGAATACTGCTCACCGGTGTGGGATCCGTACCAGATAGGGTTGATAGGAGAGATAGAGAAGATCCAACGGAGAGCAGCGCGCTTCGTTACAGGATCATTTAGTAATCGCGAAAGCGTTACGGAGTTGATAGATAAGCTCCAGTGGAAGACTCTAAAAGAGAGACGCTCAGTAGCTCAGTACGGGCTTTTGTTGAAGTGTCGAGAACATACCTTCACCGAGGACTCAAGCAGTATGTTGCTCCCTCCTACGTATATCTCGCGAAGAGACCATGAGGATAAAATCAGAGAAATTAGAGCCCACACAGAAGCATACCGACAATCCTTCTTTCCACGAACAATACGAGACTGGAATAGAAGGCAGAACCGATAGAGGTACTCAAGGTACCCTCTGCCACACACCGTCAGGTGGCTTGCGGAGTATGGATGTAGATGTAGGTGTAGATAATACACTTTCTGCAGAAACGAATGACAAGGCGACTACAGCAATAAATAGGTTAATGTGTGATGTACAAGAATCGGAACTGGGACGCGGAACGACAGAAAGATCATCAAAGTTATCCGTACAGATACTACGAATAGGGAGGAAGTCACAGTTGAAGTGTTGGGACGAGATAGAGTGGATTGAAACTGACGATGAGCATGCACTCCCAGCATTACCTAGTAATAAACCATTTGATTATGACGAAGCATTAATTTATATGGTCCAGATGTTTGGTTCTGCACAGACGAAAAATGATTTTCATCAGGATAATACAAATCCTACTGTAACCACTAACGCTACGATTGATCAGGACGATAGGATTAACCGACAAAATACGGCTAATATAGGTCATAGAAAAATGACGGAAGTACGGATAAGTACACCTGACCAGAATTCGACACGCTACAAGATCTACTAAAAGCCTTCCACAAAACTTTGCAAGAGAAGCAGAAAGAGTCTGAGGCGTTGTGGATAGAGGGAGTCGAACAAAATCTGGAAGAACAAGTCGATAATGGAGAGGAAAATAACAGGGCAAATATTTCGTCTGGATCGGAAAACGAACCAGATAATAAAGTATGAGAACAGTCTGATAAATAAGATTCAGAGGTACACAATTTTGGCACATATGAGGACATAGTACGGCAGTATTGCCGAGACTATGCAAACATCACGCCAGACACAGAAAACAGCGTCGTAATAAATGACGACACAGCTGAAAATTTGAATCTGAAACTCTCAGTGGCAGAGAACAAATGTGATAACGAGTTGAATCAGGGTGCGAGTACAGACACAGGTAATGTTGAATCTGACATTTCCCCAGATTGTAAGTGTGAAGTACTGTCACACTTAAAGAATACTTGCCTGGCTCTAAAATCCAAATTAAACACGATCACGCGGATGTGTGACGAGGAGGCAAACTTAAAGGCAGTAGCAAGGTGTGAAAATGAATATCGGAGCTGACTTCCTCAATCAATATAAAGCTGTGTTGGATATGAGCAGAGGAAGTGTCACTTTAGGAGAAATCACCTCAAAATTCGAGGGAAACATGAGGCATGAAGAAATGTGTGGCAATTATACACAGTTACAAATGCAAGCAGATGGAGATATTGCTTGTCAGGATAATCCGCGATATCTAAGGACGAACGAATCAGGGCCTATGGATTTGGAAATACTCGAAGATATTTACACAGAGATCGAGGAAAAAATACGAAGTCTAGAGGGGTTAACACATCAGCATTAGATGGAATATTACGCAAGCGTGCCATTGTATTTGAACTGAAACCTCGAGCAATTAAAGATCTACGATACAGATTCGAGGTTAAGGACCATAAGCCTTTTAGAGTAGCTGCATATAACATACCATTGAGTGGTGTATTCTTGGAGTTAAATAAGATGGAACAAGATGGTGTTATTGAACAGGTACCGTCAACTTATAACAGCCCGTTACGTGTTGTGGAAAAGAAGGATGGAACGATACGTTTGGTGTTAGATTCAAGACAAATTAACACAATCGTAGTTCCATAAGCAGATCGTCCCGAGAGACTACAAGATTTGCTCCAAAAATTTCATAATGCAAAAGTATTCTCATCCCTCGATTTACGAAGTAGCTTTTGGCAAATTGAATTAGCTCCACAAAATTTACTGCAATTACTTCTTTTGTAAGGTTTTATAGGTTTAAAAGACACCCCTTCGGATTGAACATTTCATCCGCAGCTTTTATTCGAGGTCTAGGAAGTATTTTACCTAAAGAGTTACAGGAGCAATTGACATGTTATGTGGATGACATCCTCATAACAGAGTCATCGTGGGAGAAACATAACGAAATTGTGGATACTTTACTGAAAACACTTAAAGAACATGGAGTAACGGCAAAGTTGGAAAAATCCAAATTTGGAACACAACACATAAACTTCCTAGGACGTGTCATATTTGCACAGGGAATAAAACCGAACCCAGAAAAATTAGAGGCAATAAGAAATTTTGTAACAATATAATAAGAAGACACTCAGAGGCTTCCTGGGATTAGTAACGTTTTTTAAAAGGTTGATCTATATAGACACTCTAGCTACACCCCGACTATGCAGTTTAACTGGTGAAAACCCTCCATGGATATGGGATGATACTGCAGAACAAGAGTTTCAGAAGTTGAAAAAGGCGTTAGCGGAAGCGCCGGTTCTGTCACACCCAGATCTTGTGCAAGATTTTTGTATGGCAACAGACAGCGCCAACAATGGGTTAGGCGTAGTATTATTTCAACACTACGAACAAGATGGACAGATAACGCATAAAACCATTGCATTTGCGAGTCGGGTCTTATCAAAAATCGAGAGAAATTATCCCATTACAGAGCTGGAAGCTTTAGCTGTACTCTGGGGTTTCCGAAAGTTTAGATATTTTCTATTCGGGAGGAAAACTATTGATATAAGATCATAAAGCTCTTGAGTTTTTACTCACAGCAAAGTTGACACATGGTAGGCTAGCAAGGTGGATTTTAATCTTACAGGAGTGTGATTTCTGTGTAAAACATATCCCAGGACCGGCAAACACCTTAGTAGATTTTCTTTCCCGGTGTCCACATGGTACAACCCCAAGTAACACGAAGTTCGATGCAGATGAAGACCAAATTGGTATACATTATATAAGAGGAGTTCCTTTTGAAAATTACATAACAACAGCTTTCTCAAACATTTCAAACGAACAGAACAAAGATCCAGAAGTGTTAATGGTCAAACGTAAGTGGAAAGACAAGAATTCGGTTGACATTCGTCAGCGTTCTTTGCTGAAGAATGATATGCTGTTCTACAGACGAGACCTAAGTACACGTTTATGGACAGTATGTGTTCCTGATGAACTCGTAAACAAGTGTATCTAGTACACTCACTTGAGCAATGGGAACTTTGGGGCGAACAAATGTTTTGTGAAACTTAAAGAGGTCGCACATTTCCCAACATGGGAAGACGTATTCGGCAAGTACTCAAAAAAATGTAAGGATTGCCAACGAGCCAAACACGCTAAATTTCAGACTAGACTACCATTATCACCCAAAACACCGAGAAAACTAAAACATCTAGCAGCAACGGATTTGATGGGACCGTTACCAAGGACAAGGAATGGGAACACGTTTATCTTTGCAGTTTTAGAGTTAACATCAAAGTGTGACACTTTGACCCCTTTGAAAGTGCAACTGGTGTTACGATCAGTAAGGCACTACGACGTGATTTCCTCAAGCAGGTACGGCATGTAGAAAGGCTGATTTCAGATAATGGGTCCCAATATAGATCTAAACCTTGTTTGGTAACTTTAAAAAGACTACAAAAAGATTACATCTTCATATCCAGGTACAAACCAAGCCCCAACTGTGCAGAATGAACGATGAAGGATATTGGGTCATGGTGTCATCTGTACTGTAGTTCACGACATTCCACACGGGATGCCAATTTACATCATTTACAGACTATTACTAACGAAATGCCGCACAGTGCTCAAAAATAAAAGACCAATGGATAGGGTAAGAGAAGTTGTACAGTTCCCCTCGTCCAGAAGACAATTACATTATCAGATAATAAAAATTAGCACTCGAAAACATCGAACGATCAGCTGCAAAAAGAAAGCTCAGAGCAGACAGATACGTCCACACAGGTATTCACTGAGAGACAACTGGTTCTTGTTAGAACTCACTTATTATCTAATAGAGGAAAAGAGGTTTGTCATAAAGTTTATCCCGTTTATAAGAGACCCATGTTAATTAGTAAAGTGATTCATGCAAATGCAATAGAATTGGTGAACCCAAGAATGGGAAAAAATATAGGGCTACATCTCGTCAGCCACCTTAAGGCTTATAATGAATGATAATGCTTGCTCCCCCCCATGAACCATGGACCTTGCCGTTGGTGGGGAGGCTTGCGTGCCTCAGCGATACAGATAGCCGTACCGTAGGTGCAACCACAACGGAGGGGTATCTGTTGAGAGGCCAGACAAACGTGTGGTTCCTGAAGAGGGGCAGCAGCCTTTTCAGTAGTTGCAAGGGCAACAGTCTGGATGATTGACTGATCTGGCCTTGTAACAATAACCAAAACGGTCTTGCTGTGCTGGTACTGCGAACGGCTGAAAGCAAGGGGAAACTACAGCCGTAATTTTTCCCGAGGGCATCAGGTGTTGACAGATGTGAAAATTACCGAACTATCAGCTTAATAAGTCACAGCTGCAAAATACTAACACGAATTCTTTACAGACGAATGGAAAAACTAGTAGAAGCCAACCTCGGGGAAGATCAGTTTGGATTCCGTAGAAACACTGGAACACGTGAGGCAATACTGACCTTACGACTTATCTTAGAAGAAAGATTAAGGAAAGGCAAACCTACTTTTCTAGCATTTGTAGACTTAGAGAAAGCTTTTGACAATGTTGACTGGAATACTCTCTTTCAAATTCTGAAGGTGGCAGGGGTAAAATACAGGGAGCGAAGGGCTGTTTACAATTTGTACAGAAACCAGATGGCAGTTATAAGAGTCGAGGGACATGAAAGGGAAGCAGTGGTTGGGAAGGGAGTAAGACAGGGTTGTAGCCTCTCCCCGATGTTGTTCAATCTGTATATTGAGCAAGCAGTAAAGGAAACAAAAGAAAAATTCGGAGTAGGTATTAAAATTCATGGAGAAGAAATAGAGACTTTGAGGTTCGCCGATGACATTGTAATTCTGTCAGAGACAGCAAAGGACTTGGAAGAGCAGTTGAATGGAATGGACGGTGTCTTGAAGGGAGGATATAAGATGAACATCAACAAAAGCAAAACAAGGATAATGGAATGTAGTCGAATTAAGTCGGGTGATGCTGAGGGAATTAGATTAGGAAATGAGGCACTTAAAGTAGTAAAGGAGTTTTGCTATTTGGGGAGCAAAATAACTGATGATGGTCGAAGTAGAGAGGATATAAAATGTAGACTGGCAATGGCAAGGAAAGCGTTTCTGAAGAAGAGAAATTTGTTAACATCCAGTATTGATTTAAGTGTCAGGAAGTCATTTCTGAAAGTATTCGTATGGAGTGTAGCCATGTATGGAAGTGAAACATGGACGATAAATAGTTTAGACAAGAAGAGAATAGAAGCTTTCGAAGTGTGGTGCTACAGAAGAATGCTGAAGATTAGATGGGTAGATCATGTAACTAATGAGGAGGTATTGAATAGGATTGGGGAGAAGAGAAGTTTGTGGCACAACTTGACCAGAAGAAGGGATCGGTTGGTAGGGCATGTTCTGAGGCATCAAGGGATCACCAATTTAGTATTGGAGGGCAGCGTGGAGGGTAAAAATCGTAGAGGGAGACCACGAGATGAATACACTAAGCAGATTCAGAAGGATGTAGGTTGCAGTAGGTACTGGGAGATGAAAAAGCTTGCACAGGATAGAGTAGCATGGAGAGCTGCATCAAACCAGTCTCAGGACTGAAGACCACAACAACAACAACAATGCTTGCAATCGTCATAAACCAGTTAGCCACGAAAACAAAAATATAAGAGGGTCACAAAGAATACAAAAAAAATGTAGATATGTTTCAGGTAACGGCAAATCTCAAGAGGCAGACAGGACAAGCGTCGAAAACGTAATTATAAAAAATAAGTACAATAATACTAATCATTTAAATCATTAATGTAGGTTAAAAAAAAAAGAAAACTAATGGCATGATGTACTAACTAACTAATCTATGTATCATCAATCCATGCTCATTCACGAAGTAAAGGAACCATTATAAAATAAAATAACTTAAGGTGTAAATGATAAATTTTGTGTAAATACGGAGACACACATATATAAATATTAATTGTATTATTCATGCAATTATTCGATGTAAAATTTATTGTAAATTTAGACAAAGAAACTTGTGAGTAGTGGTAGGTGAAACAGAGAACACACGCAGAGCCACATCACTAAAATCATGTGGGGATGGAAGACGAGCTGATGACAGAAGCACAAAGTCGACGGGAAGCTACGGGTCCGAGTGTGAGAGGTTATAGGATTGCACAACATAGCACTGGCAAAAAACCGGAGTCCTGACTCATGCTTCACATTAGTGCGGAGACCGAGCCAGGTGTATTTTGAAGAATATTGCCCTACGCCTCACCTCAACAACGAGAGGAGGGGGAAAACCAGCAACAGCTAAGGACACAAGACGCACCCCTGCGAGGAAAGCGGAACGGCCCCATTAGCGGCGGCGATACACAATAGAAGCGACTAACAATAGCAAACCGACGCAAACAGCTCCGTAGTACAACCGCCTGGAAAAATAAACTCGGAATATTTCTCTCAAATACCAAATGGAGAAGTTGATCACTGAAAACAGACATATCACTTCTACATCGACATCTATGTAGTTACTCTGATATTCACAATGAAGTGCCTGGCAGAGGGTTCAATGAACCACCTTCAAGCTGTCTCTCTACCGTTCCACTCTCGAACGATTATCATTTCTCCCTATGTAGGTGGGTGCCAACAGAATGTTTTCGCAATCGGAAGAGAAAACTGGTGATTGAAATTTCATGAGAGGATCCCGTCGCAACGAAAAACGCCTTTGTTTTAATGGCTGCCACTCCAATTCCCGTACCGTGTCTGTGACACTATCTCCCTATTTCGCGATAATACAAAAGTGCCCCTCTTTGCACTTTTTCGACGTCATCCGTCAGTCCCACCTGGTGCGGATCCCACACCGCACAGCAATACTCCAGAATAGGGCAGACAAGCGTGGTGTAAGCAGTCTCTTTAGTAGACCTGTTGCACCTTCTAAGTGTTCTGCCAATGAATCGCAGTCTTTGGTTTGCTCTACCCACAATATTATCTATGTGATCGTTCCAATTTAGATTATTAGTAATTGCAATCCCTAAGTATTTAGTTGAATTTACAGCCTTCAGATTTGTGTGACTTATCGCCTAATCGAAATTTAGCTGATTTCTTTTAGTACTCATGCGAATAACTTCACACTTTTCCTTATTCAGGGTCAATTGCCACTTTTCGCACCATACAGATATCTTATCTAAATCATTTTGCGAATCGTTTTGATCATCTGATGACTTTACAAGACGGTAAATGACAGTATCATCTGCAAACAATCCAAGACGGCTACTCAGATTGTCTCCTATGTCGTTAATATAGAACAATAGAGGGCCTATAACAGTTCCTTGGGGAACGCCGGATATCACTTTTGTTTTACTCGATGACTTTCTGTCTATTACTACGAACTGTGACCTTTCTGACAGGAAATCACGAATCCAGTCGCACAACTGAGGCGATACTCCGCAGGCACGCAGTTTGGTTAGAAGACGCTTCTGAGGAATGGTGCCGAAAGCCTTCTGAAAAATCCAAAGTTATATATTCAAACTTGGCCATATCTCATAACAACATAATTGGTAATCCTATGAATAACTTTCACTGAATAACGTATCATATCCCTATGCCTGAGAAGTTGCAAGTTCCAATAAAGAATGCATGAAGATACAGCAAGAAACGAAGAGAAGAAAGGGTCCCAAGATGAGGACAGAAGACAGCAAGATTCCTTTCTAAATCCTATACCTTAAACCAGTATGAGATTTGGCAGAATCCTCAGAAAGTAATATTCAACAAAATCATCGCAGTTATTTAATTCTAACCATCAAACCAACCAAAGGCAGTCAAACCATCAAACAGAGTATGCATAATGGGGACATCAAACATCGAACTGCAGCAATCGTCAAGGGGCTACACTCATCAACCATGATAGCAAAGGCGCCAATAAATTACAAAGCCATATATGTTATCACATCATGGCATTAAGGCCTTGGACGAGCAGTTTGTCGTCAAAACAATGCAACATGGAATTGACCATGTAACGTCAATCATGATCGAACACTCAGAACTGTAAATGTCGACAATCTTCAGCAACATTGAGTGGAGTCTATAATTGCCCCCCTTCTTGCAGCGTAGGTCTCTAGAAGAGCGTAGCGTTCCAAAAGATTGGAAAAGGGCACAGGTCATCCCCGTTCTCAAGAAGGGACATTGAACAGATGTGCAGAACTATAGACCTATATCTCTAACGTCGATCAGTTGTAGAATTTTGGAACACGTATTGTGTTCGAGTATAATGACTTTTCTGGAGACTAGAAATCTACTCTGTAGGAATCAGCATGGGTTTCGAAAAAGACAATCGTGTGAAACCCAGCTCGCGCTATTCATCCACAAGACTCAGAGGGCCATAGACAAGGGTTTCCAGTTACATGCCATGTTCCTTTACTTCTGCAAGGCGTTTGATATAGTTCCCCACAGACGTTTAATGAACAAAGTAAGAGCATATTGACTATTAGACCAATTGTGTGATTGGATTCAAGAGTTCGTAGATAGCAAAATGCAGCATGTCATTCTCAGTGGAGAGAAGTCTTCCGAAGTAAGATTGATTTCAGGTGTGCCGCAGGGGAGTGTCGTAGGACCATTGCTATTCACAATATATATAAAGGCCCCAGGAGTAGACAACATTCCATTAGAACTGCTGACAGCCTTGGGAGA
This sequence comes from Schistocerca serialis cubense, assembly GCF_023864345.2. Taxonomy (NCBI): domain Eukaryota; kingdom Metazoa; phylum Arthropoda; class Insecta; order Orthoptera; family Acrididae; genus Schistocerca; species Schistocerca serialis. Next base: position 1,610,239 of record NC_064642.1, read on the forward strand.
GCCAGTCCTGACAAAACTCTACCATCTGGTGAGCAAAATGTATGAGACAGGCGAAATACCCTCAGACTTCAAGAAGAATATAATAATTCCAATCCCACAGAAAGCAGGCGTTGACAGATGTGAAAATTACCGAACTATCAGTTTAATAAGTCACGGCTGCAAAATACTAACCCGAATTCTTTACAGAAGCCGACCTAGGAGAAGATCAATTTTAATTCCGTAGAAATATGGGAACACGTGAGGCAATACTGACCCTACGACTTATCTTAGAAGGTAGATTAAGAAAAGGAAAACCTACGTTTCTAGCATTTGTAGACTTGGAGATAGCTTTTGACAATTTTGACTGGAATACTCTCTTTCAAATTCTGAAGGTGGCAGGGGTAAACTGCAGGGAGCGAAAGGCTATTTACAATTTGTATAGAAACCAAATGGCAGTTATAAGAGTTGAGGGGCATGAAAGGGAAGCAGTGGTTGGGAAGGGTGTGCGACAGGGTTGTGGCCTCTCCCCAACGTTATTCAATCTGTATATTGAGAAGGCAGTAAAGGAAACAAAAGAAAAATTCGGCGTAGGTATTAAAATCCATGGAGAAGAAATAAAAACTTTGAGGTTTGCCGATGACATTGTAATTCTGTCAGAGATGGCAAAGGGCCTGGAAGAGCAGCTGAACGGAATGGACAGTGGCTTCAAAGGAGGATATAAGATTAACATCAACAAAAGCAAAACGAGGATAATGGAATGTAGTCAAATTAAATCGGGTGATGCTGAGGGAATTAGATTAGGAAATGACTCTTAAAGTAGTAAAGGAGTTTTGCTATTTGGGGAGCAAAATAACTGATGATGGTCGAAGTAGAGAGGATATAAAATGTAGACTGGCAATGGCAAGGAAAGCGTTTCTGAAGAAGAGAAATTTGTTAACATCGAGTATAGATTTAAGTGTCAGGAAGTCGTTTCTGAAAGTATTTGTATGGAGTGTAGCCATGTATGGAAGTGGAACGTGGACGATAAATAGTTTGGACAAGAAGAGAATAGAAGCTTTCGAAATGTGGTACTACAGAATAATGCTGAAGATTAAATGAGTAGATCACAAAACTAATGAGGAGGTATTGAATAGGATTGGGGAGAAGAGGAGTTTGTGGCACAACTTGACAAGAAGGAGGGATCGGTTGGTAGGACATGTTCTAAGACATCGAGGGATCACCAATTTAGTATTGGAGGGGTGGGTGAAGGGTACAACTCGTAGAGGGAGACCAAGAGATGAATACACTAAGGAGATTCAGAAGGGTGTAGGTTGCAGTGGGTACTGGGAGATGAAGAAGCTTGCACAGGATAGAGTAGCATGGAGAGCTGCATCAGATCAGTCTCAGGACTGAAGAGCACAACAACAACAACATAAATGACCTTGTGGATAACATCGGAAGTTCACTGAGGCTTTTTGCGGATGATGCTGTAGTATATCGAGAGGTTGTAACAATGAAAAATTGTACTGAGGATCTGCAACGAATTGACGCATGGTGCAGGGAATGGCAATTGAATCTCCATGTAGACAAGTGTAATGTGCTGCGAATACATAGAAAGAAAGGTACTTTATCATTTAGCTACAGTATAGCAGGTCAGCAACTGGAAGCAGTTAATTCCATAAATTATCTGGGAGTAAGCATTAGGACTGATTTAAAATGGAACGAGCATATAAAATTAATCGTCAGTAAAGCAGATGCCAGACTGAGAGTCACTGGAAGAATCCTAAGGAAATGCATTCCGAAAACAAAGGAAGTAGTACACTTGTTCGCCCACTGCTTGAATACTGCTCACTGGTGTGGGATCCGTACCAGATAGGGTTGATAGGAGAGATAGAGAAGATCCAATAGAGAGCAGCATTCTTCATAACAGGTTCATTTAGTAACCGCGAAAGCGTTACGGAGATGATAGATAAACTCCAGTGGAAGACTCTACAAGAGACGCTCAGTAGTTCGGTACGGGCTTTTGTTGAAGTTTCAAGAACATACCTTCACCGAGAAGTCAAGTAGTATATTGCTCCCTCTTATGTATATCTCGCGAAGAGAGCATGAGGATAAAATCAGAGAGATTAGAGCCCACACAGAAGCATACCAACAATCTTTCTTTCCACAAACAGTACAAGACTATAATAGAAGGGAGAACCGATAGAGGTACTTAAGATACCCTCCGCCACACACCGTCAGGTGGCTTGCGGAGTACGGATGTAGATGTAGATGACTAGTAGCATCAACCACCACTGATCGACAGCAGCATTTGGAAGCAAACCCAGTCCAAATTTTAAAGTGTAAAGTGCATGAAGAAAGAAAGTGAAGTGTGTGACAAAGTCATTGCAATGTTATAAAGAGTGGAAAAGATAATCACTTCAGCAAAGAGTTAAGACGCCTGTAAAAATTCAATCACACCTGTACCACTGCAAATTTGTACTTTATGTGTTTCATTTGTATTTTGTAATTCAATTTGTAAATTGTTAAGGTATATTCATAAATGTACCATGTTTTGTGTTTTGTATTTCATGTGTAACTTGTAAACGTCCATACAAACTAAACAAGAATTTTTGTACATTATGGAAACGTGTTTTTAATGATTAATAATGTCACTGAATATAAAGTTTCTCTTTTGCAAAAATATTAATTATTTTACATATATAAATACATGTCTGTTTATGAGGATAAAGTGTAATATTTGTGTACTGTTTACATGTTGAGAATAGAGATAAGAGAAACAAATGCTTCCTTAACTTAATTGATCTTTCATAATCATCAATATCATGAATGTCTGAGAAATTGTGGAATGCCTGACGTTATTGTAAAATGACAATCTAAAGGGTGGATGAACCATTTTAATAAAAATTAACCATAAGTACTAGAGAGAAAAATGTTGTAAGATTAGTCAGAGAACTGCTGTAAAGGACTGTAAAGCCATATAATGATAATCTAAACAGAAAATGTCATGTAAAGCAATACATTTCGAATAAAAAACTTAGAATATTCAAAAGACATCATCTAGCATAAGACAGACCAGTAGCTGGACAATGAAAAATTAATTGAGCTTATAATTTTGCATTGCAATGAGCAATGCCTCAACCATTGATCACAGCAACACAAAATTAATTCAGAAGGGACGGCTTGTGTAAGGCAGCCAGATTTTACGGGCATTACATGAGCGCAGTCCATAACGACAGTACGACACAGTATGAGATCCTCAGAAAACTATATTACCAACAAAAAGCAATTGCAGTAATCTCATGTACCAGGAGACAGAATAGGCATATTTGTACAGTCGATCTCTCCTATTACTCTAGGCAAGTTACTAATTATGTAGAAGTCATCAATAACTGAACAAGCTTCATCATCTTGTGGGAATTTCACATATTGGGGTCTAGCGAAGCAATTGCTCCTGGGACCTTCATTTTATCGACAGATAGTTGATTTAGAAACCACATTTAGATCTCTACTACCATACAAAAACATCCATTAGCATAGAAACGCAGAGTTAAAAGCAGCTATCGTATTGGGGATTGAGGTCAATGGTCTTTTTCTAATAGTAGAATACTATAGTCTATTTCCAGGTTGCTGTAGAAGATTCAGTACTACGTGCGTCGACAACCTGCGTCTTATAATGAATTTTATGCCATTCATTGTGTACAAGTGGCTACTGCTCTCAGAAACTATTCGTTCAGGTCTAGATTTTCTAACAAATATATATACAACAATTTCGCATCAAAATTACCTCCCATCTTCACAGTTAGATGACACAACAACAGTCAATTAACTTCATACTAACTCCTGAATATTCCAACTGCAGTGAACCTATCTTGTTTAAACGAATCGTCAAATTGTTTGAAGATTCAAAATCGGCACGTCAATTTTGACGCAGGATTTGATGATCGTAACAGTAAATGGAGGTTGATACACACATACATACATACATACATTAATCCTTGTCCTGCAGATCATGAATACGACATTTCATAATGATGAGGAATGTGTCATTTTAACGTAAGTTTTCTTTACACAAAATAATTAATTTTTTTACAGCTACTATTTCATATCTAAAAATTCATATATTGAGTATAAGGAGTTATCATTCAGAAATTCTTTTAATTTGCTTTTAAATGTTGGTTGGCTATCTGCCAGACTTTTAATGCTATTTGGCAAATGACCAAAGACTTTTGCGGCGGCATAATTCGCCCCTTTCTGTGCCAAAGTGAGATTTAATCCAGAATAGTGAAGATCAGCCTTTCTTCTACTGTTGTAGCTATGCAATTCACTGTTATTTTTTAAATTTGGATGGGTTATTAATAACAAAATTCATAAGTGAATATATGTATTGCGAAGGTACTGTGAATATCCCGAGTTCCTTAAATAAATGTATGCAAGGTGACTTTGGGTGGGCTCTAGCTATTATTCAGATTACACGCTTTTGTGCAATGAATACTTCCTCTCTTAATGACGAATTGCCCCAAAATATAATGCCATATGAAGGCAGTGAATGAAAATAGGTATAGTAGGATAATTTACTGGTGTGTTTGTCACCAAAATTTGCAATAACCCTAACAGCGGAAGTAGCTGAACCTAACCGTTTCAGCAGATCATCAATGTGTTTCTTCCAATTCAATCCAGTCCAATTTCTCATCAATGTGCGCACCCAGAAATTTTGAATATTCTGCCTTAGCAACAGACTTCTGTCCATGGTCTATGTTTACCAATGGTGTTCTGCCATTTGCTGTACAGAACTGTATAAACTGTGTTTTCTCAAAATGCAGCGAGAGTCCATTTGCAGAGACCCACTTCATAATTTTCTGAAAGACATTGTTTGCAATTTCGTCAGCTGATTCTTGGTTGTTGGGTGTGATTACTATACTTGTAGCATCAGCAAAAAGAACTAGCTTTGCATTATCATGAATATAGAGTGTCAAGTCATTAATATATGTTAAGAACAATAAGGGAAAGGCAAAAATGGAACCTGACGATCGTCAACGTTTAGACAGTCGTCAAACTCGTAAACGAAGCTGGTGATCCCGGCCAGTAACCTTCTTGACAACTTACGACAGACTAAACGTCGAATAAGGTTACCAGTGTACGGATATGTTTCAGACATGTTTACCAACACAACAACAATAAATCGCGCCAGTCTCGCTAATACAAACAGCGAAATTACAAAACTCCCAGTTCTTTTTGAACACACCTATTTTTGAGCACGGTTCCATCGTACGTTGATTTTGACAGATTTTGCTGTCGTTCGTGTATTAAGAGAGAAAGAACCCACCGTGGTGTTTGTTTGTGGGTCACAGTTCTGCCAAAGACTACATCACCCCTGAATTTCATTGTGTATCAACGTGGGTTTCTGAAAATTTTCGGAAGTTGCTATTGTCCTTTGCGTAATCTACGAGCAAACTGTAGTGAGCCAGCGTATGTGATTTAGTTACGGTACTGTAGCAGATATTCTAACATATTGTGTTAGACTTAGTTTTCCCTTAAACGGGAGTAGCCCTGTGTACTATCTGCATTTATTGTAATTTCAATGAATTTACCTCAATACGTTTTAGGAAGCTGGTAATTATTACCACAGGTTTTTCTGCTGTCTTGCTAAAAGTTTTGTGTTGTGTATATGCTTCAGTTGTTATAGGGAATTAGCAACTTTCTGGCTCAGCAAATTAAAAAATAATCAGCGGTCTTAGTTTAAAGTTATTTATTCGCTGCGTTGTAACACACTGGACCAGCGAAAATGCAGCCCACTGTAGGCTAAGCTGACTGGTAAAACACGACAGGTGGCGAAGTGTTGCGTCACTAACGTCAGACTTTAATGCAGGGCAGAGTACAGGTGTTCCTGAACACACGGCGCTCCGAACACTCCCAGCGAGGGGCCTCCGCCGCCGACGGCCCGTGCGTGTGCCAGTGTTGACACCACACGACATCGGCAACTGCGACTGAAGTGGGCACGTGACCACCGGCACTCGATGTTGGCGCAGTGGCGGAGCCCTGCGTGGTCTGATGGATTCTGACAGCTTCTGCATGACGCCGATGGGAGGGCGCGAATCTGTCGTCACAGCTGAAAATCGCCCTGACTGCTGTCAAACAATTGTCAGCCGCTCAAATCAGTGTTTTGGAAGAGCTCCCGAGAGTCGTGTGCCTGTGATAACGGTACCAGAGATAACTCAAGTACTATCCTCTCCTGCGGATCCTGTCTCCTCTGCAGAAAGTACAGGATCTGTCATTGCTCATCCACCCGACTGCAAGTGGCGTGTGGGTAGAACTAGGCGTCCTGTACGACGTGGATGGGGACCAGGTAGGACTCATGTACCGATCACCACAAACAACAGCCTTGACGTGCTGTCTTTCACTGAAACTGAAACTGAGTCAGTTGAAGCTGCATGTGGACAAGACTCAATGAAAGTGATGGGCGTACAGTGATAATTGGATCCTTCTGTTGCTCTCCAGACTCATCTCATGATGTAACCGAAAACTTTAGAGGAGACCTTATTTCACTTCTATGTAAGTTCCCACAATCATACTGTAATTATCGATGAAGACTTTAATCATCCAACAATTAATTGGGATAATTATTATTTTCTTAGTCATGGCATGTCAAGACATACTGTGAAAAGTTACTGCGTGCCTGCTTTGAAGGTACCTAGAACAGATAGTACAGAACCCCACTCATGATGGAAATATGTCACATCTAATGGCAACAAATGTATCTGACCTCTTTGCGGATGTCCGTATTGAAACCGTTATCAGTGACCATAAGGCAGTATAGCAACAATGAATGCCAAAACACAAAGGACAACTAAAACAAGCAGGAAGATACATGTTCAGTAAATTAGAGAGAGAAAAATGTGTCACCTCAATGAGGAACTTGAAACCTTTATCTCAGGACAGGAGCATATAGAGGTACTATGGCTCACGTTTGGAAGAACAGTGACCATGCACTGGATATATACGTATGCTGTAGGGCAGTTCATAACGGGAGAGGTCGTCCATGGTATACACTCTCTGTAAAGAAGCTTACAAGGAACAGACACAACTGCACAATGATATAAAATAAAGCTTAGGACTATAGACAGAGAGATGCTGAATGAAACTTGCTTGTCAGTCAAGACAGCAATGCGTCAAGCTTTCAATGACTACCGCTGCAGAATATTGTCAAATGAGCTTTCACAAAACCCAAAGAAATTCTGGTGGTATGACACGGCTGTTAGTGGCGCCATAGTTAGTGTCCAGTTACTCATGGACGAGACTGGACTGAAGCTGAGAGAAAACGTTTAACTTTGTTTTCCAATTTCTCATTACAAAGGAAAACCCAGGAGTGTTGTTCAGAAAATGTTCAAATGTGTGTGAAATCTTATGGGACTTAACTGCTAACGTTATCAGCCTCTAAGCTTACACACTACTTAACCTAAATTATCCTAAGGGCAAACACACACGCCCATGCCCGAGGGAGGACTCGAACCTCTGCCGGGACAGCCGCACTGTCCATGACTGCAGCGCTTCAGACCTCTCGGCTAATCCCGCGCGGCCAGGAGTGTTGCCGCAACTTAATTCCGTGCCCCTGGAGAGATGAGTAAAATAGACATTAATGTCTGAGGCGCTGAGAAACAGCTCGAATTTTTAAAACTGATCAGTGCTCAGGGGCCAGTGGAATCCCTGTCAAATTCTATACCCAGTTCGCAAGTGATACGTAGCGGACTGCAGTATGTTCCCAGAGTTATCTCGGGACAGTTTACATCTGTCTTCAAGAGCCTGCCAGTTCAGTTTCTTCAGTATCTCTGAGACACTCAAGGTACAAGCAAACCTGTGACCATTCAAGCTCCCTTTCTCCGTATACATTCAGTATCCCCTGTTAGTCCTTTCTGGTATGTGTTCCACACACTTGAACAATATTCTAGAATCGGTCGCACTAGTGATTTGTAAGCAATCTCCTTTGTAGACTGACTGCACTTCCTCAATATTCTATCAATAATCCGAAGTCTACCGCCTGCTTTGCTCACGACTGAGCCAATGTGGTCATTCGTTTCACATCCATACAAACTGTTACACTCAGGTATTTGTATGAGCTGGCAGATTCAAACAGTGACTCATTGGTATTATAATAATAGAATACTACATTTCCTTTGTTTTGTCAAGTGCACAGTTTTACATTTCTGAATGATAGCTTATCAAAATCTGACGAAATATCTGTGATGCTTCTTTCAGACAGTACTTCATCATAGACAACTGCATCATCTGCAAATTCTACAACAAATCTATGTCAAGGATATTGGATTGCTGTTTTGTGGATCACTTCTGCTACCCTTCTAATTGCCAGGTGTGACCCGTGCTTTATTCTATCTACTGGGCACTGTTTTTTGTTCGAGTGGCCTACGATAGATTTTAGTAAACAGAGGATTATTGATAGAATATTGAGGAAGTGCAGTCAATCTACAAAAGAGATTGCTTACAAATCACTAGTGCGACCGATTCTAGAATATTGTTCAAGTGTGTGGAACACATACCAGAAAGGACTGACAGGGGATACTGAATGTATACGGAGAAGGGGAGCTTGAATGGTCACAGGTTTGGTTGTACCTTGGGTGTCTCAGAGATACTGAAGAAACTGAACTGGCAGGCTCTTGGAGACAGATGTAAACTGTCCCGAGAAAGTCTGGTAACAAAGTGTCAAGAAACGGCTTTAAATGATGACTCTGGGAACATACTGCAGTCCGCTACATATCGCTCACATAGGGATCATGAGGATAAGATTACCACAGTTACTGCACGCACACATGCATTCTGACAAAATTCTTCCCACGTTCCATATGTGAGGAGGAGGAGGATATTGGTAGTTAACGTCCCGTCGACAATGAGGTCATTGGAGCACAAGGTCAGATTAGGGAAGGATGGGAAAGGAAATCGGCCGTGCCCTTTCAAAGGAACCATCCCGGCATTTGCCTGGAGTGATCTAGGGAAATCACGGAAAACCTAAATCAGGATGGCCGGACGAGGGATTGAACCGTCGTCCTCCCGAATGCGAGTCCAGTGTGCTAACCACTGCGCCACCTCGCTCGGTTCCATACGTCAATGGAACGGAAAGAAACCCTAATAATTGGTACAATAGGACGTACCCTCTTGCATGCACCTCACGCTGGTTTCCAGAGAATAGACGTAGATGTAAGTGGGTCTTCAGCATGCTGAAAATAAATCATGTATAATATTATGTAATAAAATCCAGGTTGCTGCTATAGTAGTTTAATGATGTATTAATAGTGATGGATGGATTTCGGCTAGATTACGCTCTTCAGACCATCTGCAAAAGCTACATAATATTTTTTTAATTTTATTATAATGATGGTTAATCGTATTTTTGGATATACAAATTCGGTACTTACGTCCGTATATCACCAGTGGTCGCTGTGTCTCTGTACTGTATTACAACAAGGTGTAGGTTGCGGACTCTTACACTGTGACCTGTTTTCTGCTTTTCTCCTGTTGCTCGTCGTCCTTCCTTGTATTGTTTACAATGTGACATTTTATCATCAGATTTGAAAGACTGTGAGTCGTGTGGCAGTTGCCCAAATATGCTACACTGATCAGCCAGAACATTACGACCATCGAATTGCTGTCCATATAAACCCATCCAGGCGACAGCAGCGCCACCTGGCGAGGAGTGAGTGCTAGCCAGACACACGCACCGCACGGTGCACGTGGGTAGTGTAGGTGAACCTGCTGTCAGTGTTTGAAATGGAGGAGGCGTACGATCTTTCTGAGTCCGACCGAGGGCAGACTGTGGTGCACCAGAGCCTCGGCACGAGCATGTCGGAAACTGCGCGGTGTGTCGGGTGTCGATGTGTGCTGTGATGAGTGTCTTCAACACGTGGCGAAACCGAGGCGAAAGCACGAGTCCAGGCGTCGTGGAGTTACACGGACACCCTTCACTACAGGTGTCCGACATCGCAGGCTAAGCTGACTGGTAAAACACGACAGGTGGTGAAGTGTTGCGTCACTAACGTCAGACTTTAATGCAGGGCAGAGTACAGGTGTTGCTGAACACACGGCGCTCCGAACACTCCCAGCGAGGGGCCTCCGCCGCCGACGGCCCGTGCGTGTGCCAGTGTTGACACCACACGACATCGGCAACTGCGACTGAGGTGGGCACGTGACCACCGGCACTCGATGTTGGCGCAGTGGCGGAGCCTTGCGTGGTCTGACGCATTCTGACAGCTTCTGCATGACGCCGATGGGAGGGCGCGAATCCGTCGCCTTGCAGAGGAACAGCTCCACAGCTCCTCGATGCCTGTACTCCGGGGCAGGGACGAGATGGCTGTGGGGAACATTCAGGTGGTAACCGTGGGTCCAGTGGAGCTAACGAAAGGCACCGTGATGGCCAAGGAGTATCGTACACGTTGCAGGCGACGGACACACCTTCGTGACGATCATATTTTCCAAGGGCAGTGTCATTTTTCAACAAGGTAATGCGCCATGTCACAAGGCCAGGAGTGAGATGGAGTGGATCGAGGAACACAGCGCCGAGTTCCAACTGATGTGCTGACCCCCCCCCCCCCCCCAGACCGATCGAACACGTCTGGGATGTGACTGAACGTGGCCTCAGAGTTCATCGCCTCCCTTCGCAGAATTTACTGGAATTTTGTGACTTGCGTGTGCAGGAGTTGTGCCAAGTCCCTCCAGCGACCTACCGGATCCTCTTTGCTTCCGTGCTGTGACGCGTCGCCGCTGTTATCCGTGCCAAAGGTGGACTTACCAGCTAATAGTCAGGTGGTCATAATGTTCTGGCTGATCACTGCATGTGGTTACAGTTGCTGTGCTGTGTTACTGTTATCATTTCGGGCTGTACCCATGATCTTTGTAACCAATGTGTCTGTGGGTAGCTGTTACTCTCTACCCATTATCATTGGTCGGGAATCCAATAAACTTTTATATGAAATGTTTATAGTTTAAATCCGTTTGTTTATTTAAAATATCATCAGGGCATTGTTTTTGTTCAAATGTGTATGAAATCTTACGGGACTTAACTGCTAAGGTCATCAGTCCCTAAGCTTACACACTACTTAACCGAAATTATCCTAAGGACAAACACACACACCCATTCCCGAGGGAGGACTCGAACCTCCCCGGGGACCAGCCGCACAGTCCATGGTTGTTTTTGTGTTCAGGTACATTCCTATCTCTTCAAGTAGGTTCACTGTTAACCCTTAGGTAGTGTGTGTAAAATTTTCATTGCTAACTCCATTCGTTTTCTGTTGTGGTTATCGTTCTTCAAGTGGTTCAAGAAGGTAGATGGATTATTTCCGCTGATTCTCGTGTGCTCTAGATATTTTATTCCGAAGTTGCACCCTGTTCTTCTAATGTATTTAAGAAAACATCGGATAAGCTGCCGACAGTACTGCATACCACGGTTTCTCCAACGAAATTGGGTAGGCCTATTTTTTCTTGTAGCCTGCGCTTGAAATTTTTCTATATTTCAACGTCTACGTCTACATCTATACTCTGCAAACCACTGTCAAGTCCATGGCATATGGCACGATGATTGTTTGAATGTCTATGTGTGTGTTGCAATTAATATAATCTTATCCTCACCATCCTTATTGGAGCGATATTCCTTGGGTCATCACTTAAAGCCTGTTCTTGAAACTTTGTTAGCAGACTTTCTCGAAATAATTTCCATCTACCTTCAAGAGTCTACCAGCTCAGTAGTTTCAGCATCTCTGTGACACAGTCCCGCGGCCGAGACAAACCTGGGACCATTCACGCTGCCCCTCTATGTATACGTTCGACGTCCATTGCTAGTCTTATTTGATACGGGTCCCGCACAGTCGGGGAATAATCCAGGACGGGTAGCACGGGTGACTTGTAAGCAATCTCCTTTGTAGACTGATTGAGTTTCCCCAATATCCTACCAATAAAGTCTGCCGCCTGCTTTACCCACGACTGAACCTATGCGATCGTTCCGCTTCATGTCCCTGCTGAGTGTCACACTCACGTATTTGTATGAATTTACAGAGTCCAGCTGTGACTCACTAATATTATATTCATAGGACACCTTGTAAATGTTTGAACATTTGAAGGGAGCTATCAATCATTGCACCACTTTATAATCTTATCAAGGTCTGACTAAATATTTTTACAGCTTCGTTCAGTCTGTATTTCGTTGTAGATAACTGCATCATCCGCAAAACGTCTGAGATTACTATCAACACTTTGCCGTCCGCACATCTCGTACAAATTTATTCGCTTGGCTCCGGCAGCGCTAATTTGTATTACTTGGCTTGTCGCCGGCCGCTTGTCACCTTTCCTTTGATGACAAGTTTCAAACACATCGACTTCTGCACGCTTTAATTCTTCCGGAAATCCTCTATTTAGCAGTATTGCTCTACAAACTCGAATTTTCTTTTCAAGTAACCTTTCTGTAAGTTCTACACTGTTATAATAATTATCCATATAGAGGTGATGTCACATTCTGTAAGACGGTGTCAATAGTTTCATCATTGCTTTTGCCAAAGGCTGTCCAGCGCCGGAATATATCTTGAATGAGGAAATGCATTCCGTACTCGAATCACACAGCATCCGAATGAGTGAGTGTGTCATATTTCGTAATTTTCGACGGATTGTGAACTTTAAAATTTAACGGTCCACGTCGTGGTATCATTCCTTCATCAATCGAGATGTTTTGTCTTGCATTAAACGTTTCTTTAAACTTTTTGGAAAAATAATCAATTACATATTCCACTTTGAAAAGCCGGTCGGCATTATCCGGTTTATTGTTGTTGCCGGAAAAATGTAAAAATGATAATATTTGTCTGAATTGGTTGCGAAATATCGGTGTGTCTATCAACGGATTCGTTGACCAATAATCATCGATCCTTGCTTTTTTTTTTTTTTTTTTTTTACAATTCCCACAAGGATAGCAAGCCCAACCATTTTCTAAGTACGGGTCCCGTAACGTCGACAAATTTCGAATTTTTTTCCAGTTTCCTTCTATTCCAATTTTGACTGTAGTACTTGTTCGTTTCGTTGCTAATATATTCAAATAGATCGTTCCCAATATATAATTCTACGATATCCTTGACGCTCTGTGTATCTTTTGGAAATATGTTTGGACCCGGAAATCCTTCAAATTTATTATTGGTCCTTGGTAAATCAAAGTCTGACCACTGTGAACTGTCTTCTTCGTCCGATTCATCCGAACCGTAGCGTTCGCCGAATTCTTCTTGGACGTATTTCAATGCCTTCCTACGAGTCTGCTTCACTTTCATTTCTTTGATATCCAGTGTCTTCTTCCCAATCGACAGAGTTGTCCGGAACGTCAGATAAGACGTCCGCTCATACATCGTAAATAATCGTATCGTCTCTTTCGTCTGCCATGATGAAAGAGCACCAGTACTTATACAAACAAAAAACTTGTTGACGTTTGTAACTTATTGTTACCTAAACAAAACACCAACAGAATGCAAAAGATACTAAAGTGTTGTCGCCAGCCACTGAGCGATACTATGCACACGACACCACTGTGGTGTCGCCGGCCACTGAGCGATACTATGCACACGTCACCACTGTGGTGTCACTGGCCGTTGACCGCTATTTCGCGCACGACACTACAGTGGTGTCGCTGGACGACTGAGTGTTAATATTGTGTGTAAGGTCATTAATGTACATAATGAACAGCAATGGTCCCAGTACACTTCCCTGTGGCACACCCTAAGTATCTTCTACATCTGACAATGTGCCTCCATCCAAGACAACATGCTGCGACCCCTACCAAAAAGTCCTTCATCCAGCAACAGATACCACTTGGTACTCCATAAGATCGTACTTTTGTCAACAAGCGTAGATGTGATACTGAGTCAAATCCTTTTCGGAAATCAAGAAATTCTACATCTGCCTCATTGCCTTGATCCAGACCTTTCAGTATATTATGTGAGAAAAATGCGAGTTTGGTTTCTCTTGCACAGTGTTTTCGGAATCCATGCTAGTTGGAATTGAGGAGGTCATTCTGTTTGAGATACCTCATTACGTCTGAGCTCAGAATATGTTCTAAGATTTTACAAGAAATCGATGTCAAGGATATTGGACTGCTGTTTTGAGGATCACTTCTACTATTATTCTTGTTGGCAGGTGTGACCCATGCTTTCTTGCAACTACTGGGCACAGTTTTTTGTTCGAGTGGCTTACGATAGATTATAGTTAACAGAGGGGCTAACTCAGCTGCGAATTGGATATAGAATCTGACAGGGATTCCTCTGGGCGCTGAGGCATTCATCAATTTTAAAGATCCCAGCTTTTCTCAACGTCACAGACACTAATATCTATTTTACTCATCTTTTCAGGAGTACGAAATTAAGCTGCGGCAACACTCCTCGGTTTTCCTTTGTAATAGAAATTTGGAAAACAGTTAAGCGCGTCCTCTCAGCTTCAGTCCAGTTTCGTCCATGAGTAACTGGACACTAACTATGGCGCCACTAACAGCCGTGACATACCACCAGAATTTCTTTGGGTTTTGTGAAAGCTCGTTTGACAATATTATGCGGCGGTAGTCATTGAAAGCTTCGCGCATTGTTGTCTTGACTGACAAGCAAGTTTGGTTCAGCATCTCTCTATAGTCCTAAGCTTTATTTTATACCTATTATGCAGTCAAGTCTGTTCCTTTGAGAGTTTCTTTACGGAGAGTGTATACCATGGACGATCTCTCCCGTTATGAACTGCCCTACAGCATACGTATATATCCAGTGCATGGTCACTGTTCTTCCAAACGTGAGCCATAGTACCTTTATATGCTCCTGTCCTGAGATAAAGGTTTCAAGTTCCTCATTGAGGTATGACACATTTTTCTCTCTCTAATTTACTGAACATGTATCTTCCTGCTTGTTTTAGTTGTCCTTTGTGTTTTGGCATTCATTGTTGCTATACTGCCTTATGGTCACTGATACCGGTTTCAGTGTGGACATCCTCGAAAAGGTCAGATATATTTGTTGCTATTAGACGTAATATATTTCCATCATGAGTGGAGTTCTGTACTATCTGTTCTAGGTAGCTTTCAGAGCAGGCACGCAGTAACTTTTCACAGTATGTCTTGACATGCCATCACTAACAAAACTAAATTCACACAGCACAGTGGAGCGACGCAGGATGCGACACGAGAGGTGCCGACGCCTGCACTACCCTAAAAACCAGCTTTGGCAAAACACGCTTTAGAAAATCGATACTTAATTCAGATCGACGAAACATTTGTCATTATGAGGACGGAGAGATTTTGGGATAATGGCATAAAAGAAGCGGTAGAAATTAAAACGTCTGAACACCATCAACAAGGACGGCGGTTCGCGGCTCAGCACGCCCTGGTAACCACTCGGCCGTCGCGAGGTTGGAGCGGGCGCGGGAGAGTTCACCGGTGACGTCACGGCCAGTGGCGCGCGCGGCGGTCACTCACGTAACCACCTGTGATACTGGTCGAGGGGGGCGCGGCCGAGAGGCTGCGGGGTTGCAGCCGCCTGACGCCGCTGGAAGCCCGACAAGATTTTACTCTCGTAATACTTTCCTGCTGAACTGTAAATATTGTTCTATTCATAGTGTCTGATTAAATCAAAATGTGATTAGCAATTTGTGCCGTATTTTCGTTGTCATAATTCACGCAGTTTTGGTTTCTGTTGTGTGAAATCCTAAATTTGAATTTGGTAAAATGGAGAATAAGGCAAAGAAGATACACACATCAAAAAAAGTTTTTGCATCGCCCCGGGTCCCAGAACTCCTGAAGATAGACGTTGACTGTGTATATTGTATTACAGACCCAGTCCCGTTGACTGTTCAGAGATGTCACTAAACCTAACCAAAGATGTAAACGACCATGCATGAGCAGCGCCTATTAGACGGAGGGGGTCCGACCGTCTAGGCATGGTTGAACTACAGACAGGCGGTTCGATCGCTTCCGCATTGTCACTTTGTGCCAGAAAGGGCTCTCAAAAGCGAAGTGTCCAGGCATCTCAGAGTGTACCAAAGCGATATTGTTCGGACATGGAGGAGATACAGAGAGACAGGAACTGTTGATAACGTGCCTAGCTCAGGCCACCCAAGGGCTACTACTGCAGTGGATGACCCCTACCTACGGATTATGGCTCGGAGAAACCCTGACAGCAACGCCACCATGTTGAATAATGCTTTTCGTGCAGCCACAGGACGTCGTGTTACGACTCAAACTGTGCGCAACAGGCTGCATGATGCGCAACTTCACTCCCGACGTCCGTGGCGAGGTCCATCTCTGCAACCACGAGACCACGCAGCGCGGTACAGATGGGCACAAGAACATGTGTTTTTAGGCAACCCGGTAATGCTGAACGCCTTAGACACACTGTCCAGCGAGTGCAGCAAGGTGAAGATTCCCTGCTGTTTTGGGGTGGCATTATGTGGGGCCGACGTACGCCGCTGGCGGTCATGGAAGGCGCCGTAACGGCTGTACGACTCGTAAATGCCATCCTTCTTCATGGACGACAATTCGCGCCCCCATCGTGCACAACTTGTGATTGACTTCCTTCAGGATAACGACATCGCTCAACCAGAGTGGCCAGGATGTTCTCCAGACATGAACCCCATCCAACATGCATGGGATAGATTGAAAATGGCTGTTTACGGACGACGTGACCCAGCAACCACTCTGAGGGATCTACGCCGAATCGGCGTTGAGGAGTGGGGCAATATGGACCAAGAGTGCCTTTTTGAACTGGTGGATAGTATGCCACGAAGAATACAGGCATGCATCAGTGCAAGAGGACGTGCTACTGGGTATTAGAGGTACCGGTGTGTACAGCAATCTGGACCACCACCTCTGAAGGTCTCGCTGTATGGTGGTGCAACATGCAATGTACGTGACGCAAAACTTTTTTTGATGTGTGTAGTATTGGCCAAGAAATCACAATCACAGTTCAATTGCTCAAGCACGACTGCATAACTTGAATTTCAAATGCAAAATTGCAATCGATAAATAACTACGTAGCAACTCAAGTACCATCTACATCTACATCTACATTGATACTCCGCAAGCCACCTAACGGTGTGTGGCGGAGGGCACTTTACGTGCCACTGTCATTACCTCCCTTTCCTGTTCCAGTCGCGTATGGTTCGCGGGAAGAACGACTGTCTGAAAGCCTCCGTGCGCGCTCTAATCTCTCTAATTTTACATTCGTGATCCCCTCGGGAGGTATAAGTAGGGGGAAGCAATATATTCGATACCTCATCCAGAAACGCACCCTCTCGAAACCTGGCGAGCAAGCTACACCGCGATGCAGAGCGCCTCTCTTGCAGAGTCTGCCACTTGAGTTTATGAAACATCTCCGTAACGCTATCACGGTTACCAAATAACGCTGTGACGAAACGCGCCGCTCTTCTTTGGATCTTCTCTATCTCCTCCGTCAAACCGATCTGGTACGGATCCCACACTGATGAGCAATACTGAAGTATAGGTCGAACGAGTGTTTTGTAAGCCACCTCCTTTGTTGATGGACTACATTTTCTAAGCACTCTCCCAATGAATCTCAACCATCACGCGAAATGAAAACTTACGTCTTTAATAAGTTGTATGTCTATAATTAATAACAACTGGACATACGTTATATGAATTTTTTTTTTTCAGATTAATCTACACTACCTCCTGAAACACCATGTGTACGTGGTAGAAAATATTATGTAACCGTCCTCATAACCACTCGGGTTGTTTGAAAGGCTATTTGCCAATACGAAAATGACGTACTGACTTTTACAAGTGTTAAGTATAATCAAGGAAATTCATTGTTATCCGACGGTTTCTCTATCTGCTCGTAGGCGAAAGCCCTAAGCTAATAATGAACTGCCGGCCAGGGTGACCGAGCGGTTCTAGGCGCTACAGTCTGGAACCGCGCGACCGCTGCGGTCGCAGGTTCGAATCCTGCCTCGGGCATGGATGTGTGTGATGTCTATAGATTAGTTAGGTTTAAGTAGTTCTAAGTTCTAGGGGACTGATGACCGCAGAAGTTAAGTCCCATAGTGCTCAGAGCCATTAATGATGAACTGTAGCGACAAAGTGGCAGGCTTTGTGACAGACGCAATCTTCGCTTCAGGCGCGAATAAAAAGAAAAGAAAAGAAAAGTAAATTAAAGGAAGTGTATTCAGGTCATTTTCTGCGGCATGTGTGGCCGAAGCTAGTGTAAAATTCAACGAATGGATAGGGTAGCGCCAATTTTTTACTTTAGGGTGTAGCTTGTTTGCAAGAATGTATAAGTCAGACAGCACTGTTAGCTAGGGACACGCCGAATGGTTTTGCGCTGTAGGCAAGTGTCGTCCTTATCTCCGGAAAGGTGAATGCTCTATTCCCAATGTGGCCGCCCTGATTTAGGTATTCCACCATTTTCTCAAAGCATTTCAGGCAAATGCCGAGATGGTTCGAGCTGTTAAGGCCACATTACCCGTCCCGTACCTGTGGAACTAGACCAGTAAGTATGCAAATGCAAGCACGGACGCGTTACGTTTTTTGTTCTTAAGCTGTGACACCGTGACTTGCCCAGCATCGTTATAAAACCGATCAACGGACGAATTAAAGTACACTGCTAACGACAGAGGTAAGGCATACTGCCGTAAACAGTCGGAATGTCGGTTGTGACTTACCCCGATAAAGGACAGTCAGAGCAGCATCCAAAACATCGGGAACTATTTACATCGCGAAGCTGTAATGTAAACAGCAGAATTCTTCTACTCTGATGTATAAGACAGCTGTATAAGACAACTGCGGTTTAGGAGCATTTTGTTTTCTGGCAACCTCCCCAAAGTCACTTCCACTGTCAGTGGAAACAAATGCGGCAGTCGTCACCTACTGGTAGGTTTGTGGGAATACTGTGACGCAGTTCTGGGCGTGGTGCGCGCAGCCGACAGCACAGAACCGACGCCTTACACTGGGATCCGAATCGATGACGTCACTTGGCTCGTATACACAGGTGGCTCACAGAGAAAGAGCTAAGAAATCGAAAGCTGGACCTTATACGGAACTTCAACGCGCAGCTGCCAGGCGTCAGCTGTAAAAGTAGCGACGGAAAAGCTGAACTAAAAGGAGCACACGGAAAGTATCTCCAAAGTAGATGGGACGAAGCACCTGTACAATCTATTTTAGGAATTTTTCAGAGGAGATGGTGTTTACTCACGGTGTGAGCGCGGTGTGTGCAGAACGTGTGCCGAGACGGAGCTGTGGCCGACTGGCGAGCTCGCACCGCGCACGCAGCCGTCGTCCTTGCCCGCTGCGGCAGGTACAGTCGGTCGCGCGTCACAACACGCCGCCAGTCTGCACACGTCGCGCCGTGCGGACGGCGGGCTGGCGGGAAATCCACGGCGGCGCGGCGTGGCGGATGTGTGGGCCTAATCCGCACCACCTGCGTTTCTGCGTGTATCCGTGTCAGCTCTGGTCTGCCACCGTGATACGGCGGCTAAACAGGCCGACCGACACACTTTCAGAAACACTGCAATGGACTTAGCAGAGTGCTCCAAACCAAGGAACGGCTTACATGTGACAACTGCTTAGACATTAACATGATTCTGATGGAGTGTTCGTTGGCCAGTGACGCTTCAGTTGTTACGAATGCTCCGTAACTGTTGTGGTCTTCAGTCCGAAGGCTGGTTTAACGCGGCCATCCGTTCTGGTCTGCCCTGTGCAACTCTCTTCATCTCTGCCTACCTGCAGTAACCTACAGCTGTCGGAATCCTCTTGCTGTATCAGAGCCTTCGTTTCTTCCTGTACTTTTTGTCTCACATACTTCCCTCCATCACGACATTGGCAGTATCTTAACGATTCAGGATGTATCCTTTCAACCGATGCTTTAGTCAGGATCCGCTATAAATTTCTTTTTCTGCCAGTTTGTTTCAGAGCACCCTCTTTACTCACTCGATATGCCCATTACATCTTCCAGCTTTCTTCTCTAGCACCACGCTTCAAAAGCTGTTATATTTTTCTCTGAACTGTTTATGGCCCACGTTTCAGTTACTTATACTTCTCCTCAGTTTCCTTCACAGCTTGCTCAGTGTTCAGATTCAGCAACGCCGGGGCCAGGCCACAGACCTGTCTCTCTCCCTTCTCAACCACTGCTTCCCTTCCGTGTCTTGCTCTTATAACTGCCGCACGGGGTAGCCGCGCGGTCTCGGGTACCTTGCCACGGTTCGCGCGACTCACCCCGCCGTAGGTTCGACTCCTCCCTTGGGCATGGGTGTATGTGTTGTCCTTAGCGTAAGTTAGTTTAAGTAGTGTGTAAGCCTAGGGACCGAGCAGTTTGGTCCCATAGGAACTTACCACAAATTTCCAAAAAAAAAAAAAAACAAAAAAAAAAACTTATAACTACCATCTGGTTTCTGTACAAGTTGTATGTGACCTTTCGGATCCTGTATTTTATGCCTGCTGTAGTAAGAATGTCAAAGGCTTTAGTGGAGTCAAACATTGTCAAAAACTTTCTGAGCTACAATTTCTACAAACATAGGTACCCCTTTCTTTAATCTCTGCCTAAGATAAGTCGAAGGGTCGGTATTGTCCCACATGTCTTACATTTCTCCAGAATCCTAACTGATCTTCCCCGAGGTCGGTTTCTACCGTGATTTATATACTTACGTAAACTATTTGTGTTAGTATTTTGGAACCATAACTTGTTAAACTGATAGTTGGGTAACACTGGCACCTCTCAGCACCTGCCTTCTTTGCGACTGAAAGTACTGCATTCTTCTCGCAGCCTGAGAGTGTTTCGCCTATCTCATAATCTCGCACACCAGGCGGTCCTCCGAATGTCATCAGCAGTTCTGACGGAATGTCGTCTATTCTAGGGACTTTGTTTCGAATTAGGTCTGTAAGTCTTGCGACAAATTCTTTTCGCAGTAACATATCTCCAGTTCATCTTCAACTACTTCGTCTTCCATTTCCAAAATCTGGTCCTCCAATTTAAATGGAAAAATAACACACCCACTAGCTTACAAACAATTAATACATTTACCTAGGTTTCGACACCTCTGAGGATGTCTTCGTCAGAATGAAAATTTAGTCCTATAAAATAATATACAGATAAACAAGTCTCACAGAAACATTAACCAAAATGAAAAATGCCGTAAGCTAGAAAGGTTACTTACGTAAAGCTACATGACGAGAAGGCAATAGTCAAAGCTTAGAGCAGACTTGCTCAAGTCAAAAATTAAAAACGTTCCAGCCCTTGGTACGCACATCGTGCAAGGGACAACATCAGACTGAGCAGGCCAGTGGCTTACATTGCTGCTACGAAAACAAGCCTATCGGGCGCGGAAAGTGGCATACGTCTATTTGAGATGTTGTAATAGAAATAATTGTGTCAAGCAACAGTTAACTATAAAAAACAAAAACACGAAGTAGCCAAGTAAATGGAGTACAACTAAGAGCCATCTATTAGTCTCCACCGAAATGCCCACTACGTAAAGTACAGACTACAAGGTCCGTTCAAAAAATTCCGGATCTTTGGAC
This sequence comes from Schistocerca serialis cubense, assembly GCF_023864345.2. NCBI lineage: Eukaryota > Metazoa > Arthropoda > Insecta > Orthoptera > Acrididae > Schistocerca > Schistocerca serialis. The sequence continues at coordinate 1,631,726 of NC_064642.1, forward strand.
ACAAAATTTTTCTACACTTACCTTTTACTTATTGCGCATTCGAAATAACCTGTTCCACAATTGATACATCGCCCCCAACGCTGTTTCCACTTCCGGAAACATTCTTGGTACGCCTTTTGCTGGATCGGACGAAGCGTCGTCTGCCAATTTTCTTTTATCTGGTCTGTAGTTGCAAATCTTTGTTTTTCCAAAGGGGTTTTCAACTTTGGCAATAAAGAAAAGTCAGCAGGGCCAAGTCTGGAAAGTACCGCGGATGAGGCAGCACACTGAATTCGTTTTCTGTGCAACAGTCGCCCATCAGCAGGGATGAATGTGGGTGGGCGTGCGTTATCGTGATGCAAGAGCCACGAATTGTCTTGCAACATTTCAGGACATTTCCTTCTCACATTTCTTTGCAGGCGTCACACTACGTCCCGATTGTATCATCGATTTATACCTGTGACACGAATTCATTATGAACTAATCCTTCAAAGTCAAAGAAAACTATCAGCATGGCTTTGACATTTGAACTGACCTGAAGAGCTTCTTTTGGTCTCGGAGAACATTTCCTGACCTATTGTGAAGATTGGACCTCAACATCATAACCATAAACCCACATCCCATCACCAGTTATGGTTTTCTTAAGGAACGACTCCTCCTCATTTGCGAGTTTTAGTTTTACGTAAAATTTAATGCAGACGCGCTGCTCCTCTAATTCTGCTACCTCGAAATATACAAACAGCGCGACACAACGCTCTACTCAATACAGTACTGAACGAGAACTAACAGACACACAACAATGAAACTTCCGGCAGTTACACATTACACACAAGCGTCTGCAGGGGTGCCACCCGTATTTCGGCCCAACACACCATTGGCGCGATAATTACGAATATTCCGGAATTTTTTGACCAGCCTGGTATTGTAGAATATTTACACAAACAGCTCTACAGTCTAAAAACATCTACATGGAGGAAACTTTAGTAGTACACATCTCTATGAAATTTGAAGAAAAAGATGTTTCGCAACTAGAGGTGCCGGCCTCTGTGACCGTGCGGTTCTAGGCGCTTCAATCCGGAACCACGCGGCTACTACCGTCGCAGGTTCGAATCCTGCCTCGGGCGTGGTTGTGTGTCATGTCCATAGGTTTAAGTAGTTCTAAGTCTAGGTGACTGATGACCCCTGATGTTAAGTCCCATCGTGCTTAGAGCCATTTGAACCTGCCTCCGGTATGGTTGTGTGTGATTTCCTTAGGTTAGTTAGGAATAACAAGTTCTAAGTCTAGGGAACTGATGACCTCAGATGTTAAGTCCCATAGTGCTTAGAGCCACTTGAAGCATTTTGAACTAGAGGCAGGAAAAACATAGTAGAAAATAAAGGAATCAAAATTCGCGAGTACTGGATTAAAGCCATTAAGAAAATTTTTGTTACTTAATTGTAACTGTTCTTTAAGGATGAGGCCATCGTTCTTAGAAATATACTTGAAAATCTCGAGCTCTTCGAGTACGTCGAGACCGTGACCTCTCTTTTCCCTATGTAAAATGGAAATTTCTTCAACACCTTTCGGTTTGTAACCGGAAATTAACAGATGATCAGCAGATGTGGAATTATGTACATTATTGCATAGTCGATAATCTTTTTATGGAGGACTTTGAGGATGTGGCAATGAAAACATCTTTTTCTTAGTTATGTTGCCGGTATGTTTCTTCTTTGGCCACATGGAATAGATTCTTGGCACTGGTTATCGGACCATTTTAATTTTCTTCATCCTAACATCGAACTCACAATGATTACTGAAAAGGAGGGGAACTTACCATATTTGGATGTATTGGTTTATAAAAAAGATGACGGAACTCTTGGACACACAGTTTATAAGAAACCGACTCATACATGCTACCATGTCATCCACCGTCTCGAAGTACAGGAGTCCTACGGACCTTGGTCAAAAGAGCATATTATGCTATCTCGGATGCCAAGAGTTTACCACAAGAGCTGCAACATCTTAAGGACGTGTTTAATAATAACGACTATGTGAACAGATAGATTTGATGTGCTTTTGAGTTTCGAGCACTTCATAAACCAGCTCAAGACACTGAGTTCTATGGCTATCCTTTGATATGCTGGGGATGTGTCTGCGAAGATAGGTAGGCTTTTGAAGACACATGAAATCAGATATGTATTCCGTCCGCCGGCTAAGATTGGACCGCTTTTTTTCTGTGTTAAGAACGAAGTAGGTTTCAGGAAACCTTGCATTTGCAAAATACCATGTTAGTGCGGTAAAATATAAATTAGCCATACAATTCGTACCTTATATTACAGATGTGTTGAAAGTCATCACCATAAGCAATTGTTACGACCTGAAGAACCTGTGGTGGCTGAGCACTGTACTACAGAGAGACACAGGATGCTAACACAATGAGACACAAATGGTTGCAAATGCCTCGCATTACTGGGATTGTGTTTTAAAAGGATCGACCGAAATTAGTCCAACAGATAATATCATTAACGATGATAATGGATACCCGCTAAGTATAACTTGGAATAGTGTTTTATCACGAGACCAACGAGATACACGGGCCCTGCAACGAACGTGTGACGTCACACTGGTCGGCTTCGTGCGCCACACTTCGCGAACGCTCGGCTCCGAGCAGGACCACGACAAATCAATATTTAACTGGAAAAAGTACCAACTAAAGGTTGCATGCAGTTAAACATGGAGCCAAGAATTATTAAATTCGCCTGAAATAGCTACTCGCTCCCCGCGGGAGACGGCTGCTGGCGTTCGTTAAGTCTTGCAGTGTGACGCGCTGGCGCACGCGCCACGGCCTGCCTCTGTCGTGGGCTTCGGTTCTGAAGAAACAGCGGCAGCTGAATCGGCTGGCTGTGAGTAACGATTTTTAACGACGTGTCGTTTTTCGGCGGTACTCACCACTGGAGGCGTTGCAACTCTTCTTGCGCCACAGGGCAGCAGCAAGGATTTATCGCTTGCGCATTACCTTAGCGCATCCGCTTTCGTATTTTCGCTGCTTATAAAGGTTCCGTCGTCCACAGTTTGAATCAGTTACAGCACGAGCGGTTTAGCTTTGCTCACCCGATGATGGCGGCCAGGTGGACAGCGGAAATATCATGTGCAGGTGACAGTTTGATCGGCTACAGACCCGACGGTTACCTGATACATTAGTGTCCCTCTCTCCCAATAAATGTTCCTTATACCTGACATTGAAAGATCTGATCTGTATTAGTGGATTTTCGAAAAATATCGAACGAAAGTCTGTCGTTGCCTATGGCAATACTAAAGTCCAAGTCATTTAGCTGCCTAACTTGTCAGACAAAAATGTTGTAGAAAATATGATAGTATATCTTAAAATAGGTTTTGATAGCTTGATGCTTCTCGACAAACGAGGGTAGCGCAAGATGTATGTAATATTTTTGAGAAACGTGCAGTTAAAAACCTCTTTCATCATGATTTTGATAAAAAATTGATTTAAAGTACCAGTATCGAGCTACAAGAAAACAATACCCTTGCAATAAAACCTGACAAAAGTAATGCCATAATTGTTGCTGCTCAGAAGGAGACTGTGTCTAAAACATTACAATTTTTTGAAGAGAACCATGTTTCGGAGCTAGATGAAGATCAGATCCCCACGATACAAAAACAAATTAGACTTGCCAGTAAGAGCGCTATGCATCTGCTAAAACTCTGTGATACGAGACAACTTATTAATATGAATCTACAGGCCCTAAAATTGCGTTCCCAGTTAAAGGTACTTAAAATATGGCATCCTGTACGTCCGATTGTTAACAGTATGAACAGTGCATATCGTGAGTTACGAAGGTTCCTTCACGATAAAATAAGAAAAAAAATCTTTTGTTTTTCGAAATAATTATTTCGTCGTCAATTCTCAAAATATAGTTAGTAAAATCAAAGATTTTTAGTGTGATTAGGATACTCAATTGTTTTCTCTAGATATTACGAACCTATTTGCTAATGCATCCGTTCAAACAACTACAGATATCGTTGAAAAAAACCTACTTACTTTTAAAAAAGGTATTTCTGATGAGCAAATCACTTACATTATTCGTTTGCTAAGAATAGTAGTAAAATACAACTATTTTGTTTTCATTGACAAACTGTACCATCAGCCTGACGGCCAGGGATCTTGGCCAATAATTTCATTAATTTGCTGGGAGAAAAATTCTTCAATAATTTTTCAGCTACTGTTCTGGGTATTTTGTCATGTTCTCGGTACGTAGACGACATTTTGACCATACACGGTGCTTCCCAGGAAGGTATTGAGCATCTGTTTGGAACTTTTTTAGTCTTCATGAAAAAATCAGCTTCAGTTGTGAATTAGAAAATTACGATCGTCATCTTCATTACAAGGACCTCAGTATTGCCGTAGACAACGACATACTTTCCTTCGATATTTTTCCAAAAGCCACTAATACAAATCAGATTGTGCCCACTAGTTCAGTGCATCCTCATTCCCATAAAAAGTATTTTTCCATTCAGGCATTCATCGTGTAGTTTCTATACCTTTGTCACCACACAAGTTTAATGGTGAGATGAATTTAATAAAAGCTATTGCAGTTAATAACGTTTGTGATCTTTCGTTAGTTAAGAACATAATCAGAGTTAAAATTAACGCTGCAGTGACTGCTTCAGGCATCAGTGCTGTTTCTCATATTAAGGAGTATAAAAAAATTTTCGATTCAATTTTTATGCCCTGTTTCTTACAGAATTCGTCTTGGATGCATATGGATGCAAAATTAGCCCTTTCTAGTAATACCAATTTGCTGAAAAAAACCTTATTCACAATCTCATATCCACAAATGCTCATATACACACTTCAGGAAATTATATAACCACGTGTGATTGATGTCCTGTTTATTATATAGGACAAACTGGAAGATCTTTCAGTGCCAGGTATAAGGAAAATTCATTGGGAAATGGTACTGATCATCTGTTAATTTTTGTGTACAAACCGAAAAGTGATGAAAAAATTCCATTTTACATAGATAAAAGAAAGGTCACAGGCTCGACGTGGAGATTTTCCAAGCATATTTCTAGGCACTGTATCTATCTTGGCCACAATAGTGCGTTCACTATGCTGTTTGTAGTAGCTTACCCGCATTCCTATTTTCCTATTCATTATTAAACCTACTCCTGCATTACCCCTATTTGATTTTGTGTTTATAACCCTGTAGTCACCTGACCAGAAGTCTTGTTCCTCCTGCCACCGAACTTCACTAATTCCCACTGTATCTAACTTTAACCTGTCCATTTCCCTTTTTAAATTTTCGAACCTACCTGCCCGATTAAGGGATCTGACATTCCACGCTCCGATCCGTAGAACGCCAGTTTTCTTTCTCCTGATAATGACATCCTCTTGAGTAGTCCCCGCCCGGAGATCCGAATGGGGGACTATTTTACCTCCGAAATATTTTACCCAAGAGGACGCCATCATCATTTAACCATACAGTAAAGCTGCATGAAATAAAACAAATTATTCAGATTGTGAAGGGTGACGAAAATTTAATAGTCATGGGTGACTGGAATTCGGTAGTAGGAAAAGGGAGAGAAGGAAACGTAGTAGGTGAATATGGATTGGGGCTAAGAAATGAAAGAGGAAGCCGCCTGGTAGAATTTTGCACATAGCACAACTTAATCATAGCTAACACTTGGTTCAAGAATCATAAAAGAAGGCTGTATACATGGAAGAAGCCTAGAGATACCGACAGGTTTGAGATAGATTATATAATGGTAAGACAGAGATTTAGGAACCAGGTTTTAAATTGTAAGACACTTCCAGGGGCAGATGTGGACTCTGACCACAATCTATTGGTTATGAACTGTAGATTAAAACTGAAGAAACTGCAAAAAGGTAGGAACTTAAGGAGATGGGACCTGGATAAACTGACTAAACCAGAGGTTGTACAGATTTTCAGGGAGAGCATAAGGGAACAATTGACAGGAATGGGGGAGAGAAATACAGTAGAAGAAGAATGGGTAGCTTTGAGGGATGAAGTAGTGAAGGCAGCAGAGGATCAAGTAGGTAAAAAGACGAGGGCTAGTAAAAACCCTTGGGTAACAGAAGAAATATTGAATTTAATCGATGAAAGGAGAAAATATAAAAATGCAGTAAATGAAGCAGGCAAAAACGAATACAAACGTCTCAAAAATGAGATTGACAGGAAGTGCAAAATGGCTAAGCAGGGATGGCTAGAGCACAAATGTAAGGACGTAGAGGCTTATCTCACTAGGGGTAACATAGATGCTGCCCACAGGAAGATTAAAGAGACCTTTGGAGATAAGAGAACCACTTGCATGAACATCAAGAGCTCAGATGGAAACCCAGGGAAAGCAGAAAGGTGGAAGGAGTATATAGAAGGTCTATACAAGGGCAATGTACTTGAGGACAATATTATGGAAATGGAAGAGGATGTAGATGGAGATGAAATTGGATGTACGATACTGCGTGAAGAGTTTGATGGAGCACTGAAAGACCTGAGTCGAAACAAGGCCCCCGGAGTAGACAACATTCCATTAGGACTACTGACAGCCTTGGGAGAGCCAGTCCTGACAAAACTACACCATCTGGTGAGCAAGATGTATGAGACAGGCGAAATTCCCTCAGACTTCAAGAAATATATAATAATTCCAATCCCAAAGAAAGCAGGTGTTGACAGATGTGAAAATTGCCCAACTCTCAGTTTAATAAGTCACAGCTGCGAAATACTAACGCGAATTCTTTAAAGACGAATGGAAAAATTAGTAGAAGCCGACCCCGTGGAAGATAAGTTTGGATTCCGTAGAAATGTTGGAACACGTGAGGCAATACTGACCCTACGACTTATCTTAGAAGCTAGATTAAGGAAGGGTAAACCTACGTTTCTAGCATTTGCAGACTTAGAGAAAGCTTTTGACAATGTTGAATGGAATACTCTCTTTCAAATTCTGAAGGTAGCAGGGGTAAAATACTGGGAGCGAAAGGCTATTTACAATTTGTACAGAAACTAGACGGCAGTTATAAGAGTGGAGAGACATGAAAGGGAAGCAGTGGTTGGGAAGGGAGTGAGACAAGGTTGTAGCCTGTCCCCGATGTTATTCAATCTGTATATTGAGCAAGCAGTAAAGGAAACAAAAGAAAAATTCGGAGTAGGTATTAAAATCCACGGAGAAGAAATAAAAACTTTGAGGTTCGCCGATGACATTGTAATTCTGTCAGAGACAGCAAAGGACTTGGAAAAGCGTGTCTTGAAAGGAGGATATAAGATGAACATCAACAAAAGAAAAACGAGGACAATGGAATGTAGTCGAATTAAGTCGGGTGATGCTGAGGGAATTAGATTAGGAAATGAGACACTTAAAGTAGTAAAGGAGTTTTGCTATTTGGGGAGCAAAATAACTGATGATGGTCGAAGTAGAGAGGATATAAAATGTAGACTGGCAATGGCATGGAAAGCGTTTCTGAAGAAGAGAAATTTGTTAACATAGAGTATAGATTTAAGTGTCAGGAAGTCATTTCTGAAAGTATTTGTATGGAGTGTAGCCATGTATGGAAGTGAAACATGGACGATAAATAGTTTGGACAAGAAGAGAATAGAAGCTTTCGAAATGTGGGTCTACAGAAGAATGCTAAAGATTAGATGGGTAGATCACATAACTAATGAGGAAGTACTGAATAGGATTGCGGAGAAGAGAAGTTTGTGGCAAAACTTGACTTGAAGGGATCGGTTGGTAGGATATGTTCTGAGGCATCAAGGGATCACCAATTTAGTATTGGAGGGCATCGTGGAGGGTAAAAATCATAGAGGGAGACCAAGAGATGAATACAGTAAGCAGATTCAGAAGGATGTAGGTTGCAGTAGGTACTGGGAGATGAAATAGCTTGCACAGGATAGAGTAGCATGGAGAGCTGCATCAAACCAGTCTCAGGACTGAAGACCACAACAACAACAACAATAACATTTCTTAGCACAATGGCCTCATCCTTAGCGAACAGTTACAATTACGCAAAAAAAAATTTCAATGGCTTTTATCGACTTCTCGCGGATTTTCATTCCTTTATTTTCTATTAAGTTTTTCCTGCCTCTTGTTCTGAAACATCTTTTTCCTCAGATCCCACATTGATGTGTACTACCAATGTTTCCTTCGTGCAAATGCTTCAGACTGCGCAGCTATTTGTGTAAATGGCTGGCACTGAGCACTATGGGACTTAACATCTTAAGTCATCAGTCCCCTAGAACTTAGAGCTACTTAAACCTAACTAACCTAAGGACATCACACACATCCATGCCCGCGGCAGGATTCGAACTTGCGATCGTAGCAGTCTCGCGGTTCCGGACTGCAGCGCCTAGAACCGCACGGCCACCGCTGCCGGCCATTTGTGTAAATATTCTACAACATTCTGTACTTTACGTAATGTACATTTCAGTGAAGACTAATAGATGGCTCTTAATTGTACTTCATTTACTTTGCCACTCTGTATTTTCAAGAATACGTTAAGCTCTCATCCTTTCAATTTTGTTTTTTATAGTTAACTGTTGCTTAACACAATTATTTCTATTACAACATCTCAAATGCACATACGCCACTTTCCGCGCCCGATACGCTTGTTTTCGTAGCAGCAATGTAAGCCACTGGCCTGCTCAGTCTGATGTTGTCCCTTGCACGATGTGCGTACCAAGGGCTGGAACGTTTTTAATTTTTGACTTGAGCAAGTCTGCTCTAAGCTTTGACTATTGCCTTCTCGTCATGTAGCTTTACGTAAGTAACCTTTCTAGCTTACGGCATTTTTCATCTTGGTTAATGTTTCTGTGAGACTTGTTTATCTATATATTATTTTATAGGACTAAATTTTCATTCTGACGAAGACATCCTCAAAGGTGTCAAAACTTCCAGTTCAGCTATTCTATAATATATTTCTCCCACCTTTTAGTTTGTCCTTTGCTTAGTAGGTTTGAGGTCTTGGTATTCATACAGGTGCTTCTCTTCTCCTCCGAAGGTCTCTTTAATTTTCCTGTAGTTGGCATCTGTTTCTCCCCTAGCCATAAGACAGCTTGCTGAAAAGTAATGGCTCCGAATGATTTCTTTTAAAACTCTTACAATTTTTAAACTAACGTTATTAACAGTCTACATCTTCACTCCTCACATCTACATATTTCTTTCTCAAGGGCCGGCCGGGGTGGCCGAGCGGTTCTAGGCGCTACAGTCTGGAACCGCGCGACCGCTACGGTCGCAGGTTCGAATCCTGCCTCGGTCATGGATGTGTGTGATGTCCTTATGTTAGTTAGGTTTAAGTAGTTCCAAGTTCTAGGGGACTGGTGAGCAGAAAGGTTAAGTCCCATAGTGGTCAGAGCCATTTGAACCATTATTACTTTCTCAAGGCAATCACCCTGGCGACAAAGACATTTCTCCCAGTGTGGGATCGCTTTGTTCATACAGTCACTGTAGAATGTTTGTTGACAGAGCCACTACCTCGCCACTGTTTGCACCGCTTCATCGCCATCAAAGACTAGTAGTCGAAGGTGTTCTTTAAGTAAGTTCATAAGATTACATGGCCAGTGTCATTCTGAATAAAATAACTTCCAGTGTTAGGTTGCGTCGTTGTAAAATAGTGAAGCAACTATATTGTCGACACAATTAACCGCCCTGAGAAGGAACGCAGCAAGTCGATCGAAACTTGAGCAGTTTAGTTGCTTTAGTGTTTTACAGTTACACTTCGTAACATGCAAAATTACTTTATTCAAAGTGTTCTTTAAGTTTTGCAGGCAGATGAAATCAGAGGCCGAGTCGGGGCTGTGCGGAGGACGGTCGATGACAGCCAACACAGAGGCATCGGCCTTGACACCCTAAGATTTCCGTGAAAGGACCCAAGGGGAAGGACCGGACCCAAGGGGCTTTCTGTTCAACAATATTCACTGCCTGATAAAAATAGAAAGATGTCTTTATCACATAAATGGCAAGTATGAGCAATTGAGAAGAGCAAGTGATTAATAACCAAATTGAAAGGACCCACTAAAATATTTAACTGACCCACATCTGAAACAAGCAAAAAAATATTGTTAAATAAAAGTTACAAGAAACAAGACAAATAATCCTCCAATTACGGCACAACATGTCTCCAAAGAGGTAAAAATAAATAAATGGCATAATACCCATGAAATTATTGCCTTTATCAAGACAACTGAATGAAAAATATTTACTTGCACAATTTCTTAAGCATTCAATATTACTTCAAGAAATAAGTGTCCCTCCTAAAAACAAACAGGTAATTATTTAGAGAAAATATAATTAACTGGCACCAAATTGTCAACAAGAAATTATATTAAAATTTTACTTTCAAAGAAATTGACGATTCAAACAACTTCTGTAGCTGATACGCTGTGCTGTAACTCAGGGGCTGGTAGGATTTCGGCTCGCGGGCTGTGCACGGGCCCGGGTGCCACAGCACTCAGCCGCCTTCTCTCTCCCTCTCTCCACATCACATTCCCAGCCCCCCCCCCCCCCCCCTCCCGCACTGCCCCGCGGTGCCACAAAGCGCGGCGGGGGAAGAAGAGCGGAAAACGGGGAACGCGCCGCACCTCAGTGACAGCAGAGTCGCACTGCATTCTACTTGGTTTTATATCTCACATTTCTGAACAATGCTGCTCAAAGATAAAGCAGATTTTCACTACTACTCAATTATTCTTTGTACACCGAAGACAAAAGCTATTTTTATCTGATAAAAACTATCTACATATGGAAGACAAACGATTTCAAGTTGCCACTAAATCGTATCTTACTGAGTTTCGTAATCGAAAAAATTCTTTCACACAAATACGTCAATTGAAATATTGTAACACTTTTGCAACCTCATTTTGGAGATTTGGAAACTCTGCCCTACCTGAGAAATGCGACGTAGATGGCCTGGACAGTTTTAACACAAAAAGATTTGTCACTAAAAGTGGAATTACCTTGCAGGTCAATCACTTACACTGGCAAATGCACAGGGACGCTTTCGACTGAAACGGCAAACGGTCTCGTAAACAGGACGGAAACAGACGTAAGATTGACAGTGTCCTCAAAATCTTTGTAAAACTATCCTTGTAATTCTTTCAAGGCCACAATGAATTCTTGAAACGTCGCACTCTCTTTAATGCCAGTGAAGGTAGGAAAGTAGACTCTCTGTGTCGGAATATGTCCCTTCTATAACGCGATTTTCTTTTTTAATGCATCCTCATCAAATCAGAAAAAAGTTACCTTGAGTTGTCTTACTGTGGACAGTATCCAATCGAGTTCATTTAAAATTCCAAGTCTGCAGTACATTCCGGATGTTCTAATTATGATTTCTGCCCTCCTTTTTCCTCCATCAGTTGAACAACAGCGAGTTCTAAATCGAAAAGTCGTTCCAGCCGTGCCCCTTGACTTTGCAGTAATATATGAAGTCTCCATACTCTTCCTTCAGTTCTATTGAAAACGGTTGGGTTTTCCTGCAGCGTGTTGGGAAATAAGGAAGATTGAGTTTAAAGTGCCTGGAGCGATGTAGGGAAATCACGGAAAACCTGAGCCGGCCAGTGTGGCCGAGCGTTTGTAGGCGGTTCAGTCTGGAACCGCGCGACCGCTACGGTCGGAGGTTCGAATCCTGCCTCGGTCATGGATGTGTGTGATGTCCTTAGGTTAGTTAGGTTTAAGTAGTTCTAAGTTCTAGGGGACTGATGACCTCAGAAGTCCCATAATGCTTAGAGCCATCTGAACGGAAAACCTGAAGCGGGGTGCTCGGGCCTGCACCACCTCGCTCGGTGCGCCGCAGAAGACTCGCAGATAGAGGAATAAGAGCGACATGCAGCGGGTCGACGAAAACACGGAAATACCAACAACGCGGGAGATTACCACACCTAAGGCGGCCGCCGACCCCCAGCCGCTGCACGTCGTGTAGCGCAGCCTTCCGGCCCGCTGCCGACTGTCCGGCGCTCTGTGAGCGCGCGGCACGCCCTCAGGAGGCGCTGCAGGGCCACGTGCACCGGGCCGGACCCTTCAGTGTAGCAGTAAATGCACAGGACTTGCATTCGCGAGAGCCGGGCGTTGAAATACGCGTCAGACCGTTCTGGATTAGTTTTGTGCGTCTTCCTTAAAGCGACTGAAGCGGATTCTGCGACGGTTCCTTGTGGTACGCCGTGTTTCCTTCTCCATGCGAATTCTTAGTGGGCGGGTCCTCCGTCTCTTACGAGACCGTCGACGGCGAGACTCTTAGCTCCAGTCATTCGTCTTTCGGCGAATGACTTGAGAAGGTTCAAATGGTTCAAATGGCTCTGAGCACTATGGGACTCAACTGCTGTGGTCATAAGTCCCCTAGAACTTAGAACTACTTAAACCTAACTAACCTAAGGACGGCACACAACACCCAGCCATCACGAGGTAGAGAAAATCCCTGACCCCGCCGGGAATCGAACCCGGGAACCCGGGCGTGGGAAGCGAGAACGCTACCACACGACCACGAGATGCGGGCTACTTGAGAAGGCAAACTCCATAGATGCTGCACCTGGTAGTGGAGACGACCTCGGCATAGGAGCACTTCACTTTTAAGAGAGCCGCGGGGCACCCCTCTAACACAGCCACCGAGCACCGGCCACTGAACCTGTTGTAGCGAAGCCTCCTCGACCTGAGCAAATCCCCGCCTACCTAGAATCGACCTTACCGAAAGAAACGCATTAGACGGATAAAGTCCGGAAAGCGTGTTCGTTACAGAAATTGTCGACGACGCCTCATTTACTGGAAGTTGTAAGAAGGAATCCGAGATGTCGGTTTTAGAAAATATTGTATACGTGTTACTTTATCTAAAAGCTATTACTGGTGTGCATTATTGTCCACGAGTTAATCTTACGAGGTACTTCAGAAATCAGTACAAACTACAACTCTCAAAACAGTTAGAGTAGTAGGCGATTAATATATATATATTGTTGCTATTAGTCTTTCGCCGTGTTTTAGTAATGACAACAATCCTCCACAATACGATCGAAAACCATGGCTTAGTGGCAGTACTCAACTGTAGCCTGCACGCGTAACAGTGAACCGACAAGCAGTGTCTCAGTCTGCCACCTAGCGAGTGCCAGTAACGGTTGCGTCTCTGTACTCTGTGTGCGGTTCAGCAGGCAGCATGAGGCATCTGACTGAGGCAGAACGCGTTCGGGAAGTGACATTACTGCAGGAATGTTAGACCATCCCTGCGGTGTCTACAGAACTTGATGTGGCTTCATCTGTTGTCGGGTGGGTCTGGAAACGATTCATTGAAACTGGTACATAAACGAGGAAGCCAGGGCAAGGGAGAAAATGGAAAACATAGGCCAGAGGCGGCCGATATATTTGTTTAACTGTTCTCTCCGCCGACGCACTGCGCCTGCCGAAACCTACGAAGTGTCAGCGGCCGCACAGTAAAGGGACAGGCCGCGGGAGGCCGGCTCCAGACCAAGAAGACGCCACCACGTCCACCGTTCAGCTGCGCGGCACGTCAGAGAGCGACTTCGATTTTCTGAGGAATATCAGCACTGGCAGTTGGGTCACTGGCGCAGTGTTTCGTTTACAGGCTACTCCCGCTTTAGTCTAACACGGTACGACGGAAGTATACGTGTCGATCGAAAGAAGCAGGAGTTCAGGAAATTGACACATTCGGCTGCACTCAGCCGGCCGGCGTGGCCCAGCGGTTCTGGGCGCTTCAGTCTGGAACCGCGCGACCGTTACGGCTGCAGGTTCGAATCCTGCCTCCGGCATGGATGTGTGTGATGGCCTTAGGTTAGTTAGGTTTAAGTAGTTCTAAGTTCTAGGGGACTGATGACCTAAGATGTTAAGTCCCATAGTGCTCAGAGCCATTTGAACCATGTTCAGCTGCACTCAGTAATCGTGTGAGATGGCATCACAATCTATGGCCGATCGGACCTTCACATACACAGGCCCCTACTGGGTCCTGCCACTGTCATGTCCACTTGCACTCGGAAGCGCTACAGGACCTCGCGATTCAAACATTAGACTCGTGCACTCTGAGTGCTGACCTCAGTCCCACAGAGCTTATATGGGACACGCTGGACAGACAACTTGGGGCCCGTCCCGTAGCACCTCAGACTCTTGAACAACTCGCAGAGGTCCACACTGAGGAGTGGGGAAAAATTCCACAAGAAAATGTTTGCAGAATTCTTAGGAGCAGGCGTCGAAGATGTGAGACAGTAATACGGACACACGGATGGTCTATCAGACGTTGACATGTTCCTTGCTGTGACTTCAGTGAACGAATTTCCACTTTGGTTTACGACTATGTGTCGATTTTCTGGTCGTAGCACCAACAAGTGTGATGACAACAGGTTATGTACCATCATCCTGGAAAGCATTCGAATGACCTGAATTTCCTCGCCTGATCTGCATGCAGCCCACATAACGTAACTGTCTTGCAGGTCCTCCAACTTCTTTTCGGTACAGTCGCTTGACTACACAAAATGGTTACCAGAAATGACAACTAGAAAACTCTACTCTGTATTTCAGTAAGTCCATTTATAAATTAATGCTACGATACTAAAAATTTCAATGAACATCTGACATAGTCCTTAACGCTTGTAAACTCAAATTTATTACAGGAAGTAACATTTCTAAACTACTCTCATTAGTATCTAACACAAATAACGCCATCAACGCTTAACACCTCAATTATTACGTAATTCTTACTCAAAACCACACTGTTTTGTGAATAAGAGATTTCCAAGAACATATGGACTTCCACATCTCTATGGTTACCCGAAGTATTCTTGCTCTCTAAAAAATTTTCCAACCATCTAATATCCATCGTGCACTAAGCAAGTGCTTCTGCATAAGCTGAATAATGAAGCAACCAGTTACAGAAACCTTGATATGACGAAATATTTTGTTCTTTACATGGATTGAGATCCAATAAAATGGTTCAAATGGCTCTGAGCACTATGGGACTCAACTTCTGAGGACATTAGTCCCCTAGAACTTAGAACTACTTAAACCTAACTAACCCAAGGACATCACACACATCCATGCCGGAGGCAGGATTCGAACCTGCGACCGTAGCAGTCGCGCGGTTCCGGACTGAGCGCCTAGAACCGCGAGACCACCGCGGCCGGCTGAGATCCAATATTAACAAAGCAAAGTATTCGATCCTGACCGAGATTCGACCACACCACTGATCGTCACTGCCGACTAGCTTCAAAGGGACGTCATATAATACGGTTTTAGCCAGTATCAGTTAGCAAATCGGAACTCCAAATTGCATGACGAAAATTTTTGCACTGAGTGGAGACCACTATCCACAAGCTTTGTTCCTGTTACCTAACGAGGAGAGTTGTTAAATATGGTTTTACTCGCAAGTACGAAACTTGAAATGAGGTGCTGTACGTGTTGGATGGCGATTCCAACACAGCACTTAATACGATTGTTATCTAAACAATCTAAACACAGTCAGATCCCGAATATCGAATTTTCTCAGCAGTACCGAGATGTTTGAAACTGCAGTGACAAAAAAAAAAAGAATAATTTCTGCCTTCGCAGTATTCGAACCCGACACCTTTTGCCGTTGTTTTCTACCCACGAATGAACACTAAATATATGTTTCTGTCACAAGAAACGAGATGTGCGCATGTTTGAACTATAAGTCACGTGGCGAAGAGTACAATGCGGTGATGACTGAGAATTTAAACCCGCACATATCGTTGTTTACTACACACGAAGACACGTTAACTGTCGAATTCTTTTTCACCAGTAACTGGGAGTGGCATGTTTGAATTCGAAAAAATGTGACGAAGAAGTCTGCAACTGTCTGAAAGCCTAAACCGTCACATATCGTTATTGACAGTGAATGAAGAGACGTCAAAAATCAAACTAAATTTCCATTAACAGTGCCTAATGAAAGTCTTCGGCTGAAACGGGACTCAAAATCTGATCCTACGTGTACTAACCGAGAATCAAGAACCCAGACCACTGAACTCCAGAGATGCCTGGGTCACGATTTTGTCGTAACACTGGAGCGCCAGACTGGATGAGAATTCTGACCTCCTGACTCCGTGGAGCGGATTGCAGCCACTTCGGTACACTCATTTCTTGCTCGATCGAAGCACCATTAACCAGCTGCCTCGACTACCCAGTGCGTGTATTTAGTTTTATTTTGTAATCACTAGTCCGCCTGCTTAGCTGAATGGTACCGGGTTTGCATACCGTGCAGCGGGCACGGGTAAGACATCCGGCCGGCTTGGACATTTTATTCTCTCGTGGACTGCGTGCGGTGTTGTTCTCATCGTCATCTCATCACCGAAACGCAAGTCGCACAATTTGGCGTCGAAGCAAATAAGACTTACGACCCGGCGGCCGAACTTCCTCGGTTGGGGCCTTCCGTCCAACAATGCCACACGATCATTTAATTTCATTTTCTTCCATTTTTTTTTTTTTTTTTGTTTAATCACTGAAATAAAATCACATGGCGGCCATTTACGCAGGCCGGCCGCTGTGGCCGTGCGGATCTAGGCGCTTCAGTCCGGAACCGCGCTGCTGCTACGGTCGCAGGTTCGAATCCTGCCTCGGGCATGGATGTGTGTGATATCGTTAGGTTAGTTAGGTTTAAGTTGTTCTAAGTTCTAGGGGACTGATGACCTTAGATGTTAAGTCCCATAGTGCTCAGAGCCATTTGAACCATTTAAACCATTTACGCAAACTGCCAACACTGTAGGCTGCGGCAGTTTCGACAGGAAGTGTTGCTTCCACTTAAACTACTCTTTATGGCAACATAGCGCAGTACAAAAGAAAGCTGAGTTCTGAACCCGATTCTTCCGTAATTTAGTGAACTACAGCTCATCGGTCTGCTATCAGTATCAGTCTGCTGGAAGTTCTGAAGAACTTTACTGCATTTCACAACCCGCCAGTAACAGCTGAACCCTGCGAAAACGTTTCCGTAAACAGCTCGTGGCTGCCTGTCCTGATCGGAATAATTTCTCCTCCACCGGCCTACGGCCGCCTCACGCCAGCTGGTGTCAGTCCGGGTGATCACAAACGGATCACGCCTTGAGCCTATGATATGCAGCCGACGTTTGTACACTCAAATTCGCAAGCACAAGATTATTTAATATTGTAGTTTGGTCTTCAGCGTGAAATATTTTCTGTACGCAGTGTGTACAGCATGCAGTAATAACAGCGTTGTAACCAGTATTCTCGCAGCATATGACGTGAGCGGTATTGAATATGTAATCTACCACCCCGGGCAAAATTTTCCAGGAAAAAAGGAGTTTGGTGCATAGGTTTGTGGCGATTTAAGATTTAATTCAAGGGGAATAGCAGGAAGCTCGAACGTCTGTGCCCTGTACGGAGTGTGTGTGTTATCAAAGAAATGAAGTCAGATAATAGCTTTCTCACGTCATGCAGGATGGTTTTAACGCGAATTATTTGCCACATTCACCAAGCCGAGCCGCTGTAGCTCTGTCACATAAAGAGCTAAAATGTTAGTGTGCTGACAGAGCGCAACCTAGAAGCTGAGCAACCTCGGCGACCTACTGAGGCAGAGAGTGTTAGGGATAGTGGTGGCTAAGAGAGACGAAATTAGTTGCAGTTTCTGCGTGGAATGACCTTCCTGTACTAAAAACACCCTTTTGATAGTTAGAAGACAAGCCGCAAGTGAAAATAGTTCACAATATTTAATTGAAATGCGAAGACAATACCAAGTGATTTTAACAGGATAATTCTGTGTCACTCCAGGAAGTATTTTGACTGTCACAGAGTTGGCGACTTAATCTACAACATTGCCAAGTCCCAGTCATCCTCGCAGCAGGAAGGAGTACGTTTACATAGCCGATAAATTTCTTGAGCAGGCTAACAATCCAGGTGTACAGCTTAGGCTTCAAAGACGCAACGGAAGCATCTCGCAAAGCGACAGGTACCTGAAATACCTAAGGCGTAATCTAATGTGTGTAACTCAGCAGGAACAACATATATTAAGAACAGGGGAAGTGAAACGGATGGCTTTCTTCTTCATAGCTGTCATTATTTTATTTCTGCTATAGTCTGTGAGTTATCAGACTATTCCTGTGAGAATAACCGAGTAGTAATTATTAGAATCGACTGCTAAGTCAAGTTTAAATAGGAAAATAATAACCGCTCTTTTTAATGAAGGGCTCAATAAGAGCAAGTCTTAGAACAAAGAGAAATTAAATACGTAGCCAGGAGTGGCTTTTACACTCACAGCCGCACAGCAACATGTGGGGATTCGATACGACGGCACAGTTGACCAGACGGTTCTGGAATGTGTGCAGTCTGTCTAGCTGCTGCTGATTCATTAAGTCAGACTACCAAGAGACTTTAACAGTGCTCGTTGTCAGCTAGATTCTTCTTCTTCTTGCGTTACGGCCTCTGTAGGACCGCGGGTAGCCCCTTCTTGGACTGCAGTTTCCTCTTCTTCTCCCAGAACCTCTTCATTCTTTCTCTTCTTCTCTCCCGCTCTTCTTCCAAGATCCTCAGTGTCCGTTTCTCCTGTCGGCTCCACTGGTGACACTCTAATCTTTTCCTGTATTCTTCTCTGTCATTGATCTCCGGCATATTGGTCGGTGTATAGTTGTTCCTCCAATTTTCCTTTCCTTCGACCTTGATCCCCAATTCCAACCAGTCCTTCCGAAGTTCAACAGCCCACTTGGTTCCTGTCTTTCCGCTTGTCCTCCCTGTTGTTTTCCACACTCTCTTCGTCATTCTGTCCATACTCATCCTAACCACATGTCCAGCAAACCTTGCCCTTTTGAGTCTGATTTCCCCGGATATTGTTCTCATGTACCGACACAATTCTTTCCTAGGTCTTCGCATCCACATCTCTCCACCTCTTTCGGGACCTAGTATTTTTCTCAGTATTTTTCTCTCTTCTTTCTCTAGTTGTTCTGCCCCATTTCTTCCTAGTTTCATCGTCTCAGCAGCGTATAATAATGCATTCCTCACCGTTGCCTTGTAGTGGCTTATCTTTGCCTTTGTGGATATATTCTTTTTATTGTATATCTCTCTCGTCATGCAGAAGGCTGACCTCATCTTCTTTATCCTCTCTGTTATTCCCTTCTTGATCCTGTTCCTTCCTGTTATAAATTCTCCCAGGTATTTAAATTTGTCCACCATTTGCACAGTGCATTCCGGTGTTTCCCAGTCTGCAGTGGTATTTAATGTCTTTGTCTTGTCATAGGCGATCCTCAGTCCCACCTTTCTGGCCGCCTTACTTAAGTTGTTGAGTTGTCTCTTTGAGTCTTCTTCCGTCTCACTTACTATTGCTATCTCATCTGCAAAGGCTAGGCAGTACACTTGAGCCCTGTTTGTCCTTTTTGTCCCCCACATGGGTCTTTGGTATTCCCATTTCCTCGTTTATTGCTCTCCACTGCCTCATCACTTCGTCCAGTGCTATACTGAAGAACAATGGTGACAATCCATCTCCCTGTTTAACGCCAGTCTTGATCTCAAATTCTTCTGACAGTGCTCCTCTAAATCTCACCCTTGCTTTTGTGTCTGTCAGAATTTCTTTTATGAGTTCTTGTGTAGTTCCATCAAGTCCTCTGTTCTTCAGGATCCTAACAAGAGTCTGTCTGTCAGTGGAGTCATATGCCTTTGTGAAGTCCACGAAGCTTATTATTGTCTTTTTGTTTTTTTAAGGCCCAATGTTCTATCAGTTGCTTCAGGATAAATATCTGTTCTATACAACCTCTTCCCTTCCTGCATCCCTCTTGGTAGTCGCCAACTGTACTTTCAACCTGTTCTTCTACTCTCTTGAGTAATAGTTTTGACAGCGTCTTGTATCCGACCTCTAGTACCGATATTCCTTTGTAGTTGTTTGCAACTCTCTGGTCCCCCTTCTTATGTATTGGTACTGCAATTGTAAACTAGATTGTAAACTGATCTTAATTTTTGCTGTTGAAGGAGTTGCACAACAGTGTGTGAACGGCACCAACACCTTTGCATCCCCCATACAACAGAAGCCTCTCACATACCAGTTAGTTGCAGCAGTACGCCCTATCCTTACACCTTTCAGTATACGATTTAATTTCTTCGTAGGGACAGATACCTTATTTTAGAGCCGGTAAACAAGTGTAACAGGTTCTCACAATATCGTGCGCCTCATAGACCCCACAAATTCGCGCACTCCCACCTCCATAGTGGATTTCTCATAAATTATGATCCCAAACACAGAAACATAACAATGTTTTGTTGTCTTTCGGCAGTCGAAATAAATTTGGCGATTCCCTACAGATCTCATATTTCTGTCTAATGAAACTTCTATATTGCCGAAAACAATTGCTATGTCCTGTGTCCTTATGGGCGCTAGGTCCTACAATCTAACCTTGACGAGGTAAACCACCTACTCCTTGAGTGTACGAGTTCAAAACGGCCACTGGATTAGTTTATGATCTATTCATTTTCACCAATCAGAGCTGCAGGTACAGTATTAAAATATTGCCCCGTTTCAGGGGCAAAGGCTAATGTCTGATATAGAAGACGATAATACTGTATCTGCTTTATAGAGTAACTCCCTCACCGTGATTATTGCAATAGCTCACAGAAAACCCTCCCACCAACTAGAGAACAGATGACCAACGTCGCGTTTTATCATCAATGGCAGTACACAAATGGACGCCTCCAGCTTGCGTAGTCTAAGCCCCCAGCTCGCTCGTCTCGTTGTTTAGTGACATCACGTTCATCTGTGAATAATAGACAAACTGTGGGGAGTTGTTTCTCCACCAACTTGTTCGTGTAGGCTTGTAGATGAAATTTTACAAATTAGCTTGGTATCCTGAAAGCAGTCGGTTGTTGCTGCTCGCACAACAACGTGAAACATGGTCGCCAAGGGAGCTATGATTTGTTTCTGGTTTCATGTGTCGTACGAGCAACCATTAGCCAATAACTCTGTAATTTTGATCCAAAAGCCAGAAGAACACATTATTTCAGCCTTTTCAAACTTAGTTGCAAATGCATCAGGATCCTAGTGGCATGAAAGATTTTCTGCCATTTTCAGTTAACGCAAGGCAGCCAACAGATGAGACAACAGAAAATCGTTCTAGGGTAATCAGTACCGCGCAATCGTGGTTTTCTGGTGGTTTCGGCGCATTTGTTCGTCATGTAGCGGGGAAACGTGCTCCGACATCAACTACTTTGCCGTTAAAGTGACAAATCACTATAAATGGTTGTGGATTTATACGTAGAGTGCCGGCTCAGCTTTTATGACTGAGTGTTCTCCTTTCACTCTGAAAATTAAGTGAACAGCAAAGGTAAAGGAGAATATCGCATGAAGTGAAGATCAAATCTTCCGTCTTTCCAATTCAACATTCAAAACATAGCGCAAATAAGCGACACAGGACTTTCCAAAAACTAACAAATAACAACAGCAATAATAACATTATAGTAATAAGTAACTAAGTTTGGCACATTCCAATATTTTGATGATTATAGAAAGTTGCCTGTTCAGTATACACAAAAACTGCAGTGCGAACTGAAGGATTTTCGTAAGACGGCGTTAGTGAATTTCATTGTGGTCGTTTTCAGCTGCATTAGAGAAGGAACAATACAAATGACTTCACGTATGTTACTTTTCCAGCGTTATTCCACCCTGTGGTAAAAGCTCAATCTGCATCAACAAACAAAAGCGATATCACAAAGCTAGGGAAGCGCCGATGCGTAGAATATTCTCTCACTGCTACAGTAGCGGTTAAGGCAGAAAGAATGGCATAACGTTCACAAAGCGAAAGATAGGAGAAGTTATAGCAATTTACGTTCAGAACATATCATCAAAATTACAAGAAAATATTCAATGAATTTGGAAGAATAATTCAAGTCTAGTTCCGAAAGTAAGTCGACGATAACAGAGCTTGCCAAACAAATCTTGGAAATATCACAAACCTCAGCTTTTTCAATAGCAGGCAGCAGGAACCTATTCTTGTATGATACCCAAAATATCACCGTTGTGCTGCTACCCAAACCTTCTAGACGTCTGGGCTACCAGACATCAACTTGGAGGGCAGGTGTCATTCAACGCGCCTACAACATATGTCATTGAGTTTACATCGGTTCTGCCGGATAATTGCAATTAACTGATTATGTACAACACCATAGAAACAATGTAAATCTAATTAAAGTATCCTGTGATTTATGTAATTGTTTTGCTGTATGTTTATATGTCTGTGTAATGAATATATAATTGCGTCATGATAATTGTCAAAGATCAAACCCCTTAGGTAACATTTTTAGAATGAACCATTCCTACGATGAGGATAGTTTAGCTATATTGCTAGTGCTGTAAAACATTGAAATCGGCCATCATCTAAATTTTTGGCGGTTTTGCTAAGAAACACATCAGTGCTCCGCAAGTGCGCCGCAGACAGAAAGGAATCTGAAGATCTGCATTATGATGTTGGAAAAGTTCATAGAGTATGAACTAATAGTAAAAAGTAAACACTAACATATCAGTTACTGTTGGCACGTGGGTACATGTCCGCTGTCATCTTATTGCAGCCGACAAAATTTCCTTATTTTAGCAGCAGACTTGTAATCCGCCAAATGTCACGTTTTTTTTCACTTTTTGAGATGATACAGTCATCATATGTAAGTTGCATAGTATTGTAAATGACAGATAGAACTGTAATTCACCAGGAGGCTTAATTTATTAACCCTTCAACACAATACAAATTATGAGCGAACGTTAGTGTTAAGGACATTGACGTCATAGCATGCTGAGTCATTGTTTCGTGACGGCGCTATCCCATGTGAAACTGAATGTGAATCAAAATCCAACACGTATTAATTCATACTACTGGCCATGAGAATTCAGAATAGTGGAAAAATATTGCAATGAACGGGCTGTTCATTCAAATAACTATTGGTCAGTAAACTTCAGAATAGTGAGAAACGAATTGCAATAAACTGATTTTTAAACTTATCGTAACACATAGAACTGGAACAGTGACGTATTTCAGTTGACAGCAGAAAATACTCTGAGAATATCTACAGATTTAACATCTCAAAATTACCTGACGTTCTCAGCGTTGTAGGAGGTGATCTTTAAATACAGTGTTGCAGTCTTGTTATGAGAACTTTTTATTTGCGAGATCGGAAGGAAGGACATACCGTTTACTTGTTTCGGCCGGTTAATTGGCCATCTTCAGATCACGTAACAGAAAATGGTGTCTACATCGACTGTTTAAGCAAGACGCTTTCACACAGTCGTGTATATAGTTTCAAAGTCAAAAATTGTAGTTTTGAATCTTCGAGTTTGGAATTAGAAATGTGACTGTGACAAAGCGTCATGCTTCGGTAGTCTATGTAGCAACTTCCTTCTGTTATGTGATATGAAGGTGGCCATTTTACTTGTTGAAACTAGAAATCGATGTATCCTTCCCTGCGATCTTGGCAAACAAATATTACTGTTGAGAAGACAACAACATTACATATAATACACTTACCACAAAAATGAATTCCGTTGTAATTTTAATCGCATTTACAGCACAACAGCTAAAATTTACGTTCATTGAATCAGATTATTCAGTTTTATGCTGTCTTCAAGAGACGTCCTTTGAAATTTACCTGCTTTAGTACTTTCCAAACAGCAATAAAATACTTACTTCCAGCGTGAGAAATACTTGATCGTGTCATTCATTATGCAAAATTATTATTTACGACATAAAGTGCGTAAATAGTTCATCATTTATATGAAAGATCATACTCGTCACGTAAAGGTCGTGCCTACACAGGCTGTGTTGAACCGTACAATTTACGTTGCGATACCTAACGTAATTCAAACTGAACACGCAACCAAGATCTACCAGTATGCACTACGGTTAAAAAATTTTAGAAGTCTGGCAGCACCTGGCGTGTCTGCTGACGTGTCAGCAGTGGGGCCGCATATCGCACACACCGCGACTCCGCCAACACTCGTAACCGTGACAATGTGATTGCTTCCAAAATAAGTCTCTAAAAGAGACCAAGGGGCTGTGAGGACATTATTTGGCAAGTCTATTTATCGTTCTGGTTTTGCTCTATTTATGAACCCATTTTTTTAATTAAAATCGAGCTGATCAGTAATATCTGCAGACTTTTTTGCTAGTTTTGAACATGTCTAACACTTCAGGGGTTGAGATCAAGCAGTTTTGTTTATTTGTTAGTAACAAGGCTTCTTCACAACACCTCTACACCGAAGATAAAACGGGGAATTTATTCACACAACAGAATATTAATTTGCATTCAGTATCACAACTTATGAGAAACGCTTAGTCGAACTGCGGAGGACAGCTGTGGGGGTGCAGAAAAATGTGATAACCTGTCACTCTTATCACCTCCACAACGGGGTGTCAGTCGCTTGTGGAATATACACACATCAAAAAAAGTTTTTCATCACCTAGCTTCCGAGAGTTCCGGAACCTGTACAGAAAACTGGAATAGAGAACAACATAAACATCATTTCCGCCCTTTTTATTGCTGTTGAAAACATCACGTTGTATGTTGTACTATCATACGGCGAGACGCTCACAGGTGGTGGTCCAGATTGCTGTACACACCGATACCTGTAATACCTAGTAGCTCGTCCTCTTGCATTGATGCGTGCCTGTATTCGTGGTGGCACACTATCCACAAGTTCATCAAGGCACTCTTGGTCCAGATTGTCCCACTCCTCAACGGCGATTCGGCGTAGATCCCTCAGAGTGGTTGGTGGTCGCGTCGTCCATAAACAGCCCTTCTCAATCTATCCCATGAATGTTCGATACGGTTCATGCCTGGAGAACATGTTGGCCACTCTAGCCGAGCGATGTCGTTATCATGAAGGAAGTCATTCACGGGCTGTGCAGAATGGGGGCGCAAATTGTCTTCCATGAAGACGAATGCCTCGCCAATATGCTGCCGATATGGCTGCACATCGGTGGGAGGATGGCATGCATGTGTCGTACTGCCGTTACGGCGCCTTCCATGACCACCAGAGGCGTACGTCGGCCCCACATAATGCCACCCCAAAACAGCACGGAACCTCCACTTTGCTGCAATCGTTGTACAGAGTGTCTAAGGCGTTCAGCCTGTCCAGGTTGCTTCAAAACACGTCTCTGACGATTGTCTGGTTGAAAGCATAAGCGACACTCATCGGTGAAGAGAACGTGATGCCAATCCTGAGCGGTCCATTTGGCATGTTGTTGGGCCCATCTGTACTGCACTGTATGGTGTCGTGGGTGCAAAGATGGAACTCGCCATGGACGTCGTGAGTGAAGTTGCACATTGAGTCGTAACACGTCCTGTGGCTGCATGAAAAGCATTATTCAACATGGTGGCGTTGCTGTCAGGGTTCCTTTGAGCTATAATCCGTACGTAGCGGTGATCCATGGCAATAGTAGCCCTTACGCGGCCTGATCGAGGCACGTCATCGACAGTTCCTGTCTCTCTGTATCTCCTCCATGTTCGAAAAACATCGCTTCGGTTCACTCCGGGGCGCTGGACCCTTCCCTTGTTGAGGGCCCTTCCTGGCACAAAGTGAAACGTCCCCTTAGAAAAATTGTACATGACTGTCCTTAAACTGACACACAATATTTTTTTTTTTTTTAGCGCAACGCAATCTGACTTTCAGAAATCCCTACAAAAGAATGGCCCTTACTAACATTAACCTGTACCTTTCACAAATCACTTACCTCACAAAAATCTTCGTTACTCAAGCTACAGCAATACAGCGAGCCCCACTACTGCCAGCTAAATAAAAGATTCAAACTACCGAAGGCACTAACTACTGATATGCATAGTTAGCAAATGAACGATTTAGATAGAGAACAAACAATGCATTTACCTTAATAGTCATAATATATATGTCAGTTCATAATTTTCCAGTCTTACAAATTTCAAAACTCCGCCATCTCTCTCCCCACATCCACCACTGCTGGCGGCTCACCTCCAACTGCGCAACGCTACTCGCTGTTCACATCCAGCTGCCCAACACTACAATGGCAGACAACAATGCAAACTACCCACAGACTGCACACAACACAGCCCGTGATTTTTCATATAGAGCGCTAAGTGGCGTTACCAATAAGAAAACATAAACAGCCTACTTACATAGCCCCCATGCAACCCACAAAAAATTTTACAAATTGTTTTGGTCAGTGGCCAATAATGATTTGATAAATTTTTTCATAATTACAATAACAAAGATATCAAATGCACACACTTATTGATACAATGTTGGTCAAAAGCTAAAATTTTCTCACAGTCCATAAAGACAGTCCTCATCATTCGTCACAGTAAAATTGCAGTGTTTTTCTCAAAGTCTGAGCAGTAAAAGAAAATGCACACAGAAGTAGTGGATTTCCATGCTGTCTTGAAGAAGTAGTGTTGACCTTCCAACGGAAAGACAGTACTGACTCTTGACATGCAGACAGGTAATGGGCCACAACAGAGCAAACCCACAGCAGAGTCATTCGAAGTTTTGAAGAATACTGGTAAGTAGGTCATCACAGAGCACACCCACTGTAGTCCTTGTAGAGATTATGGTATTGTTGGGCTACCA
The DNA here is from genome assembly GCF_023864345.2 of Schistocerca serialis cubense. NCBI lineage: Eukaryota > Metazoa > Arthropoda > Insecta > Orthoptera > Acrididae > Schistocerca > Schistocerca serialis. The sequence goes on from NC_064642.1 coordinate 1,658,224, forward strand.
GAGGTGCAGACCCACTGTAGTCCTTGTAGAAATAATGGTATTGATGAATCATCAAAGGTGTAGACCCACTGTAGTCCTTGTAGAGATGGCCAGCCATCTGCTGCGACTGTGGAGGTGCACAATCACCATCGAAGTGTCTTGCGGGCAATATAGCAAGCCCATAAACCACCACTTGTGCACTCACAAAGTTTTTTGGAATTGTCCTTAAAACCAGCAGTGCTGTTAACCAGTCCCTTGCTGAATTATTAACACACGTGCAAACACTATCAGTCCCTACTTCTCACATATTGTCCATATACTATGACCAACAGGATTGCGTGCAGTGAAATGTAACTTACAAGTTACTTAATTTGATGAACTGGTGTCAAGTACAATTTTATAACATAAGAACACAATAACAAGGTACAAAACACATCATTAAAAACATAATAATACAGATAACATTTGTGGTAATAGGGGCTTTACAAAAGAATAGAAATAAACATATACATCAGTGTTACAGGAATTATGACATAAGTACATACATAAAAGATCAGAATAACTTTTGAAACATCAACTTCACACATGAGCATTAAAACAAAACAGAATAAATAATGTCTAAACATCTTTACAAAGAAAATAACATATTATTAGAAAAATTCCACAACATAACTCATATCAGCTAAACACATAAAGACAGGAAAAACACAAATACACAAGGGAACACAAACACATAGTGGGATAACACAAGGAAAGGACAGGGTTTCTTTTACTGCAGTATTTTGCAAACAAATCTTTCTTTACTTCTCGGAGATCTCCCTTCATTCGTCATTATTCCCAAAAAGTCCAATCTATACCTGCTTTCTGTATTCTATTCATATTTCTTTCAAAGTAGTTATTTCTCAGTGTACAATACTCATTTTGGCCCAAATCTTTTTCATACAACTTCTCAATGCATTTTTTCCCTATTGTCCATAGTCAGTTTCTTATATAGTCTACCCCCTCTTAAGCTAACTTAAATCTACTGAGCTCAGATGCTAAACTAAGGGACGAGGCAATGCAGCAGCACAAAACAATTAACACAAACAGAAATGAAAAAAATGCAGATTTGCGAAGCAAGCAGCATTATAGAGATTAGCAAAGCAATTGCAATATTACAACTAATATAAGGCAATGTGCAGCAAACAATAAAAATAAATCATTAGTAAAACTGGCTTAGAAGAGTAACACAAAGTCAAATTCAGTAACACTATGCCTGGCAACCAGCAGCAGAAAATGAAGTAACTTATACCTAAACATGACAAAGCTCAAGCAGAAAAAATAGTACACTAAAGATAACAATGCAGATAAGGGAAATGTATAATCACATCTTAATGTCTAAGTAATTAAAGTGGTGCACCACAAGAAGTTATCCTACCAAAAAAGTTACCAAGTACTTGAAAAGTAAATTATGTATGCAGTTCCTGTGAAGGGAAATGTCTTTGTGCACCTTCATTTTTTGAAAAAAATTATTATTTACTCCATCTGTAGACAGAAAATATTTATATTAGTACATCTATAAAATTTTATTTTAACCAATGCTGCAGTGCAGCTAGAAACTAGATATTAAACAAAATGAGTAAATGAATACATAAAGCAAGCCATATGGTATTTCTCTCAACAAGCAAGACAATAGCCGTGAAATGTTTCTCATCGTTTCATTAGGCATTTTAGTAAATATCATAAATTAAGAGCTCCACAGTATAATCATATGTCTTCAAGTTTGAGAGTGTTGTATTTGCGATGCTTTCTACAAAGGAATGTCAATAGCGAGGATAATGGCCTCTTCCCTTTTTTTGCACCTAATGGCATTCTTTTGTCAGACGACTATCTCACAGCTGGGCGCTCAAAACGCATTACGTCAAGGTCACTTACCTTTCTTTCTGAAATATTTACGACAGCAGTTTGCTACAGTGACAGTCTCATATAAAAATTTCACAGGTCGAGAATTTGCGTTACAAATGTGTAGAAACAAAATCTTATGAATATAAAAGTGTCCAAAAAATTTTCGCCGGCATTGTGATACATTCACACATTTACACACATTTCATAACTCTTAAAGTACGATTCTTAGTTTCCAACATCCTTTCTCACAAATCAGAGTCCCTAACCACTACCCATTATTCCTTACTTTATTACACATATACATATTCGTCGACACTTCTTCAATATTTCATCATAATAAATACGTAGCAGAATCAAAGTCCTCATAGAGCATCAGCTTATTGATCATAAACATACCTCAGCAGCATAAGACACATTGTCATCGTAATAACAACATCATAAAAATTCAGCCACATCTCAAAAACGTCGTAGCTTTCTGCAATAATTTCAAATCCTAAAAAAATTCTCTGCTCATTTCAATAGTGTCATCTGCCTCAAACGTACTTTAAAAATCATGATCTCATACCAAATACATCATTCAAAGCTCTCATAATATCACAATGGTTCCGAAAAAATATGAACAGTTCACAAAGTACAGGCAAAATACAATTTCATAAGTGTGAAGTTATCGAACTGTGTAATTACTTAAACATCTGTCACTGATGTAGTAAAAAAAGTTTGTCTCTCTCAGTTAAATGATCAGATAGCTGTGTAATTCTGTGTTACAGAAATATGGTACCGATGTGTAAAGTTGTATAAGCAAATACCATATTACCTAGGGCTCCTTGTGCTTGCCAAACACATGGTACACAAAGTAGGTGTGTACCCCCCGGAGGATTAATGTAATTATACCCTCAGGTGTTACAGATTATTGCAATGGAATGAAATGTATCACGGAAAAACTTTGTATGATTGTACTTCAAATATCTTTAAAAATAAATGTTTTAAGTACAAAATTAATCACTCAAACGCGTGTCCTGTAGCGCTAAATGTGCGTCTTGCTGTAAGATAATTCTGTGGAAGTGTCGTAACTATCGTCCTCCGAAAGCTAAGTTCTGCAGAAGTCGATGTACTTACCTCATGATAAACAAACGTGAAATGCTTTGAGTATAGATATTTTAGTTATTACGCTTATTGCTGTGATGAAGAAAGTGCTGTGCTGTAACGTATTGTTGTGCTACAGAAAAGGCAGTCTCATTGTAGCTATACCACAAAAGTTACTAATAAAACATGTTTTAATTTCCAGAATAATACAGAAAAACTGTGCAGATATAAAACAGATACTCCACAAAAGCAACAATGTAAATTGTCACACATTAGTAACGTCGTGATATAAATCGTGTAGCTGTCCCATAAACTAAGCACTGTGTCATCTGGTATCTCACAGAAAGTACTTTAAATACAGAATGTATTTTCAGGTAACCAAAATGTTGCATTAAAATCTCATTAGCAGTACTGGTAAATGTTCTAAGTATGTAAGCCTGATAGTCGTTACGTAATCATGCAACTAACAAGCAAGAATGTACAAATAACAACACTGTGTCGTCTGTTCACTATAACAATGCATTCGTAATTTCTGTTTAAATAAGTTCTCTTGGTTCTTGACTGGATATTTAACTTCAAACATTGTTGCATGTTAACAGATTCTAAGTCTGACAAAGCATACTAGAAATGTGAAGTGAAAAATTTTGTGGCAAAGGCAAAGTTAAAAAGCAGATTATCTTTCAATAAACGGTTTTATCCTGGCAGGGTCGCCATATGAAACGTCCCCTTAGAAAAATTGTACGTGACTGTCCTTAAACTGACACACAATATTTTTTTTTTTTTTAGTTCAACGCAATCTGACTTTCAGAAATCCCTACAAAAGAATGGCCCTTACTAACATTAACCTGTACCTTTCACAAATCACTTACCTCACAAAAATCTTCGTTACTCGAACTACTGCAATACAGTGAGTGCCACTACTGCCAGCTAAATAAAAGATTCAAACTATGGAAGCCACTAACTACTGATAGGCATAGTTAGCAAATGAATGATTTAGATAGAGAACAAACAATGTATTTACCTTAATAGTCATAATATATATGTCAGTTCATAATTTTCCAGTCTTACAAATTTCAAAACTCCGCCATCTCTCTCCTCACATCCACCACTGCTGGCGGCTCACCTCCAACTGCGCAACGCTACGCGCTGTTCACGTCCAGCTGCCACTGCCCAACACTACAATGGCAGACAACAATGCAAACTACCCACAGACTGCACACAGCACAGCCAGTGATTTTTCATATAGAGCGCTACGTGGCGTTACCAATAAGAAAACATAAACAGCCTACTTACAAAAGTAACGATGCGGATGCGATCGAACCGCGATATTAACCGTCTAGGCATGGTTGAACTATAGACAACACGAGCTGTGTACCTCCTCCCCGATGGAATGACTGGAACTGATTGACTGTCGGACCCCTCCGTCTAATAGGTGAGTAATTCATGCATGGCTATTTACGTCTTTGGTTAGGTTTAGTGACATCACTGTACAGTGAAAGAGACTGTATCTGTGATACAATATCCACAGTCAACGTCTATCTTCAGGAGTTCTGGGAAACGGGATGATGCAAAACTTCTTTCGATGTATGTATTCAATCGTCTACAGAAAGGTGTGAGCATACGGCATACTGCTGTGATTAACAAGCACGAGTCATAAGTCACACAGGAACCGTGCCACCAGCACGTACTAACTGAAAATTAGCGTCTCAACGACAGTCCTCTTGTCAAAAATTTGTTCACGCGTTTTGGACACAGTCTACCATCAGAAAGCGACGTAAAAGGACTTAACGCACAGCGTCATGACACATGGTTTCAGATTTGACATTGCTGCTTAATTAAGATTGAAATGACGTAACACGAACATGCAGTTTGTGATTAAAACTATAGTAAGATGGCGGCCACTGAGTGACGCGCGTTTCTTCGGCTCGCGAGTTTTTCCGCTCATTGAAGGTGTTACAGAGAAGTGCGGCAGTCCACAACGTGTACATCCGACTAAACAAGTGTTACTTGCCGTGGTGTGTCGTTCTCCGTTGATTACCACAAGTGATTTTTTTTTTTTTTTTGGTCATCAGTCTACTGACTGGTTTGATGCGGCCCGCCACGAATTCCATTCCTGTGCTAACCTCTTCACCTCAGAGTAGCACTTGCAAACTACGTCCTCAATTATTTGCTTGACGTATTCCAATCTCTGTCTTCCTCTACAGTTTTTGCCCTCTACAGCTCCCTCTAGTACCATGGAAGTGATTCCCTCATGTCTTAGCAGATGTCCTATCATCCTGTCCCTTCTCCTTATCAGTGTTTTCCACATATTCCTTTCCTCTCCGATTATGCGTAGAACCTCCTCATTGCTTACCTCATGAGTCCACCTAATTTTCAACATTCGTCTATAGCACCACATCTCAAATGCTTCGATTCTCTTCTCTTCCGGTTTTCCCACAGTCCATGTTTCACTACCGTACAATGCTGTACTCCAGACGTACATCCTCAGAAATTTCTTCCTCAAATTAAGGTCGGTATTTTATATTAGTAGACTTCTCTTGGCCAGAAATGCCTTTTTTGCCATAGCGAGTCTGCTTTTGGTGTCCTCCTTGCTCCGTCCGTCATTGGTTATTTTACTGCATAGGTAGCAGTATTCCTTAACTTCATTGACTTCGTGACCATCAATCCTGATGTTAAGTTTCTCGCTGTTCTCATTTCTACTACTTCTCATTACCTTTGTCTTTCTCCGATTCACTCTCAAACCATACTGTGTACTCATTAGACTGTTCATTCCGTTCAGCAGATCATTTAATTCTTCTTCACTTTCACTTAGGATAGCAATGTCATCAGCGAATCGTATCATTGATATCCTTTCACCTTGTATTTTAATTCCACTTCTGAACCTTTCTTTTATTTCCATCATTGCTTCCTCGATGTACAGATTGAAGAGTAGGGTCGAAAGGCTACAGCCTTGTCTTAAACCCTTCTTAATATGAGCACTTCGTTCTGGATCGTCCACTCTTATTATTCCCTCTTGGTTGTTGTACATATTGTATATGACCCATCTCTCCCTATAGCTTACCCCTACTTTTTTCAGAATCTCGAACAGCTTGCACCATTTTATATTGTCGAACGCTTTTTCCAGGTTGACAAATCCTATGAAAGTGTCTTGATTTTTCTTTAGCCTTGCTTCCATTATTAGCCGTAACGTCAGAATTGCCTCTGTCGTCCCTTTACTTTTCCTAAAGCCAAACTGATCGTCACCTAGCGCATTCTCAATTTTCTTTTCCATTCTTCTGTATATTATTCTTGTAAGCAGCTTCGATGCATGAGCTGTTAAGCTGATTGTGCGATAATTCTCGCACTTGTCAGCTCTTGCCGTCTTCGGAATTGTGTGGATGATGCTTTTCCGAAAGTCAGATGGTATGTCGCCAGACTCATATATTCTACACACCAACGTGAATAGTCGTTTTGTTGCCACTTCCCCCAATGATTTTAGAAATTCTGATGGAATGTTATCTATCCCATCTGCCTTATTTGACAGTAAGTCTTCCAAAGCTCTTTTAAATTCTGATTCTAATACTGGATCCCCTATCTCTTCTAAATCGACTCCTGTTTCTTCTTCTATCACGTCAGACAAATCTTCACCCTCATAGAGGCTTTCAATGTATTCTTTCCACCTATCTGCTCTCTCCTCTGCATTTATCAGTGGAATTCCCGTTGCACTCTTAATGTTACCACCGTTGCTTTTAATGTCACCAAAGGTTGTTTTGATTTTCCTGTATGCTGAGTCTGTCCTTCCGACAATCATATCTTTTTCGATGTCTTCACATTTTTCCTGCAGCCATTTCGTCTTAGCTTCCCTGCACTTCCTATTTATTTCATTCCTCAGCGACTTGTATTTCTGTATTCCTGATTTTCCCGGAACATGTTTGTACTTCCTCCTTTCATCAATCAACAGTATTTCTTCTGTTACCCATGGTTTCTTCGCAGCTACCTTCTTTGTACCTATGTTTTCCTTCCCAACTTTTGTGATGGCCCTTTTTAGAGATGTCCATTCCTCTTCAACTGTACTGCCTACTGCGCTATTCCTTATTGCTGTATCTATAGCGTTAGAGAACTTCAAACGTATGTCGTCATTCCTTAGTACTTCCGTATCCCACTTCTTTGCGTATTGATTCTTCCTGACTAATGTCTTGAACTTCAGCCTACTCTTCATCACTACTATATTGTGATCTGAGTCTATATCTGCTCCTGGGTACGCCTTACAATCCAGTATCTGATTTCGGAATCTCTGTCTGGCGATGATGTAATCTAATTGAAATCTTCCCGTATCTCCCGGCCATTTCCAAGTATACCTCCTCCTCTTGTGATTCTTGAACAGAGTATTCGCTATTACTAGCTGAACCGTGTTACAGAACTCAATTAGTCTTTCTCCTCTTTCATTCCTTGTCCCAAGCCCATATTCTCCTGTAACGTTTTCTTCTACTCCTTCCCCTACAACTGCATTCCAGTCGCCCATGGCTATTAGATTTTCGTCCCCCTTTGTATACTGCATTACCCTTTCAATATCCTCATACACTTTCTCTATCTGTTCATCTTCATCTTGCGACGTCGGCATGTATACCTGAACTATCGTTGTCGGTGTTGGTCTGCTGTCGATTCTGATTAGAACAACCCGGTCACTGAACTGTTAACAGTAACACACCCTCTGCCCTACCTTCCTATTCATAACGAATCCTACCCCTGTTATACCATTTTCTGCTGCTGTTGATATTACCCGATACTCATCTGACTAGAAATCCTTGTCTTGTGAGTGAGAAATGGGAAGAGCACGAGTAAGCGGCAGCAGGCGAGGCTACAGGGGCGCAGGCAGCGCGGGCGCCCGGTCTCCGGCGGCAGGTGAGGCCTCGCTTCCCGACATCGGAGAGCTCGTCCGGTCCCAGGTGAGTGCGGCGCTGCACACTAAAGACACGCTAGGCGTAATAGTGCAATCCATCACGGACTCTGTGACGGCCGCGGTCGTGGACAAACTGCAAGAGTCTGTCGGGCGCAACAGCACCGAAATCCAGTCTCTTAGAAAGTCCTTGGCCGCACAAGAGAAAAAAGCCGCCGACCTAGAAGCTAAACTGTCTGCGGCCACTGATGAAATTGATCAGTATCAGCGAAGGAACAGCTTGCGCTTGTTCGGGGTAGCTGAAAACGATCGTGAAAACACGGACGACCTGGCCATTAGCCTCGTGCGTGAGAAACTTGGCGTGCAGATCGACGTGGCCGATATTGACAGAAGCCACCGTGTTGGGCGCAGGATACCAGGTGCCATGAAACCCAGGCCCATAATAATTAAATTTGTGTCATACCGGAAAAGAGCTGAAGTGTTTGCTCAGAAAAGAAAACTCGCCAAGAGTGGGGTTACCCTGAGGGAAGATCTGACGCGTGAAAGACTAAAAGTTTTGAACGCTGCGATCACACAGTTCGGCCTTCAAAATGTATGGACCCAGGATGGCAGGATCGTAGTCAAGACGGAAGGAGGGAGGAAAACGGTGACGAACATGTCCGAACTGAGAGACTGAGCGAAATCTCGCGAGACACAAAGTCTCATATTGTACTCTGTCTAATATAAGTTAATTTTTATTCTTTCTTTTCATTTTTTTTACGTAAATATTGCCCCATTATTTCTATAAGTACCATAAGTACTCTATTTAAAATCAGTCAATTGTTTCACATAAATATTGCTTCTTTATTTGTCTATCATAAATGCTCATGTATATTCATATTGTCAGTCAAACGGGAATTAACATTCTCCATTAACAGGAATCTCCTTAAAACCGCCTTTCTATATCTGTTATTTTCATCCTCGTCACTACCTCTTCTATTACTATTATCTTTTTCGTAACCACTACTGCAACTTTCCATCTTTCTTTTTGCTCCCTTCTCTGATACCTCCAGCCTGTCTTTCACCTTTAGCCCACAGACGCTCAGTCAGTCACGACCTTGGACACACCTGTAAATATGTCTTCCCCCGCGAAATCCGGCTCTTGTCCCTCTCCCGGCCAGCAGGTAGACGGAGCGCGCTCGGTCCTACAGGCGGCCACAATGGGACGGACCGGTTCCGGCGGCGGGCTCTTTGTGGCCCACGCGAACGCGCAGTCGCTAACGGCTCACTTCGACGAGTTCCGTGACCTGTTCTGCCAGTCGCTGTTCCGTATTACCCTCGTCTCTGAAACTTGGTTGAAACCAAACACTTCTTCCGACGCTATCCGAATCACTGGTTACTCTCTCCTAAGGGCAGATCCTGAAACACGACGCGGGGGTGGAGTGGGTGTCTATGTTCGCTGTGATCTGAAACCTACTATACTATGCACATCGGATGCAAAGGGCGAAGGAGAAGCAGAGTTCTTGTTTTTCGAAATAAATACATCAAATCAGAAACTGCTAATCGGAGTAATCTATAAACCTCCAAATGTCGGTGCCATGTCCTCCTTTCAGTCTGCCTTGTCCTCGCTCGTGACACTGTATGAACACATAATCATTATGGGCGACACAAACATCGACTTACAGTTAAAATCTCCCTCTGCAGAAAAACTAAGGAGATTGTTCCACTCCAACGATATGAGTTTAACACCGCTGGACCCAACTCATCACACGCCACACAGCCATACACTCATAGATGTAATAGCAACAAAGCGACCAGATAAAATAATTCGCGCCAATCAGACATCCGCTCCGGGACTCTCTGCTCATGACGTGATATTCTTAAATTACTCAGTGCATACCACCAAAGAAAAATCTCACCTGGTAACCTACAGAAGCCTAAAAAATGTTAACCATGACGCTCTTCAAAAGGATTGCTCAGACATCCCTTGGCATGATATAAGCAATGAACCGACTTTAGGCGGAAAAATTCGGGAATTATGTCGCAAAATTATTGCACTGTATGATAAACATGCTCCTCAACGCACTGTCAAGGTAAAGAGAGCTCCCGCTCCGTGGCTCACCACTGCATTACGCCAGTTAATGAATGAACGTGATGCTGCACATAGGGCCTTCAAGCGTAACCCAACTCCCGAGGCGTACGAAGCTTAAAGGAAACTTCGAAATAGAACCAAGCAAAGCGTGACGAATGCCAAAATCAGACATGCCCGCTCTGTCGTATGCGGCATATCAAAACCTGCTGCACTGTGGAAAAAGCTGCGCAGTTTCGGTATAGGGAAGCGAAGATCTGACGCTGTTTATCAAGCGTCTGCAGAAGAATTAAACGATTTCTTCTCAACAGCTGTAAACTGCCACGCAGCGACAAATTACCAGCCCCAAGATATCAATCTCTCGAGAGACAAGTTTTTCCTAAAACATGTCACTACCGGCACAGTACACAAGGCAATTATGAGAATATCTTCCGAGGCAGTAGGAAATGATGGAGTGAGCATTGGCAGGATTAAGAACGTCGTAGACACTATTACTCCAGTTATCACAGACATCTTCAACCTGTCTCTTGTCAGTAGTACATATCCTACTGAGTGGAAGCAAAGTTTAATTCAACCTATACCCAAGACTGACAACCCTAAGTCGCCAGGTGACTACAGGCCGATCAGCATACTTCCTGCAATATCTAAGCCCTAGAATACATCGTCCATGAACAGCTGACGGATTACCTCAAAACTCATAACATCCACGACAAATATCAGTCAGGCTTTCGAAAGCACCATAGTACAGCAACTGCATTAATCAAAGTAGCTGATGACATTAAACATGCTATGGACAGACGTGAAGCTACCATCCTAACACTGCTTGACGTTAGCAACGCTTTTGATACAGTTGACTTCGATATATTACTAATTAAAATGAAGCAGCTGAATTTGTCAAACAGCGCAATACACTTGTTCGACAGCTACCTCAAAAACAGAAGTCAACAAGTCATTTGTGGGTCGGAAAAGTCATCATGGAAAAACGTGCGTTCTGGAGTTCCCCAAGGCTCCGTCCTTGATCCATTACTCTTCTCACTGTACATTAATGATATTTCTTCAGTGATCCACTCCTGCAACCATCTATATGCCGACGACATCCAACTGTACATAAGTGCGAGCCCCAAGAGCATTGCTGACGCAGTAGCGAGTATGAACGCAGATCTTTGCTCTGTTTCTCGATGGGCACAGAACCTAGGTCTGAAACTAAACCCCAAGAAATCCCAGGTCATACTTATATCTCATCTAAAGTTAATCAGTCGGTACTTTCGCGAAACAGTCCCTCAAATACTCCTCAATGGCACCCAACTACCATACCAAAAAACAGTAAAAGACCTTGGAATAATCTTGGATGAACACCTAAACTGGGAAGAACAAACAGTCACAGCTTGCCGGAAATCGCTCTCCTCCCTACATGCAATTCAAAAATTTAGAAAAATATTTCCAACCCATGTTAAACAAAAATTAGTCCAAACACTAGTCTTGCCTAATCTTTACTACTGTGATGTAGTTCAACACGGCACAAATAGTGAAAATTCGAGATGCCTCGAGGTAGTGATGAATGCTTGCGTTAGATACGTGTGCAATATACGGTTGTATGATCATATCAGTCCTTCATACTCCCAGCTAGGTTGGATACGCCCACATAAGGCACGCGATCTCCACACGATGTGCTTATTTCATCTATTTCTTAGCCACTGGTGCCCCCAATACTTATCTTCTCACATTAAACACCTATCATCATTCCACAACCGCAATACCAGATCGGATACGTCTAGCATCCTGGCTGTACCTTTACATAACACAAAATCTTTCTCCGTGTCATTCTCCATCTCAGCCATACGACTATGGATCGCGCTCCCCTGTGATCTGCGTCTTATCCAGAACCACTCAACATTCATGAGGGAACTCAAAACTTACATATTAGGGACGGTATAGCCACCATTGTTGTGTCCCTCTCATCTCTTTCTTTCTCCTCTCCATCATAGCTTCGAATTTTACCATTCTATTTCTCTTCCTCTAACCTATCTACCTCTTCCATATTTCTTTCACCCCATTCTATCGTCTTATGTCTCTGCTCGATGAGAATAACTCACAAGCTGCAAGAACATAACGAGAAAATTCCCAACTAGCAATAGGACTGACATTCATAAAAGAAAAATATGTTTACTTTCATACACATAGTCATTACTATTATTATTATTATTCTTGATTGTTATAATTATTTTTTGATTGTTATAATTATCATTGTACTACTGTTATAATCTCTCTTTTTTCTTTAACATTAATACTGTATAACACGTTATATGTCCTTAATGTTCTGTACAAACTGAAATTGGTTCAATCTGAGTATGCCTGGTTAGGTGTAAGAGAGGGCCTGAAGGCCCTAATCTTGCCAGGTAAAATAAATGCATAAATAAATAAATAAATAAATAAAACAGTCTAGATTGTTTAATACGATGCACAGCGATTAAAGAGACATATTGATGTAGAAAAATAATTGTGCATTTTCAAAACAAGACTTTTACTGCGTCTCAACATTATCCCCACTAATATAATACACTTCTCCCAACAAAGAACTATTTTTTTTTATACCTTGAGCCACTTTCCAACAAATCTTTGTTACATGCTTTGTCTTTTGGTCTCTGTTTCAGAATAGTGAGCCGAAGTTTCATTACACGCAAAAATCTTATCTAGAAAAGGGCCAAATTCTCTTTCATAGCATTCTTTTAATTCTGTACACTGTGAGCCTTCATTCCTTGTGTTGTTACATTAATTCCTTTTATTCGTCAACTGTTCTCAGCACACAACGAAAGTCAACAAAGTAAAGCATTCTTGCTACAGACTTTTTCATTTCTACATCAATGTTTCTCTTTAATTATTGATGTCCCTTGTATACGCCATTATCCACCATCTCTTTTCGGTTACTGCCGTCATCAAAGCAAAAAATTTTGCTTGCAGTCCTTTTAAATGATGTTGTGAAGATAGGCTACGGTCGAAACACGTTAACAGATAAATTTTTAACAATAAGTAGACCGTTATCATTAGCTACTGACTAAAGTGGTGAAGACAGACGTACTGAGTATTAACTGCTGTAACATAGAACTGATGTATCGATGCCATTCACACATTTTTGAGGAAATGTAATAATCTGGTAGACAACGAACGCTCTTTATGAATCCTGGTATTTTAACATAACACATGTACAGCCTCTGGATAGTCTGTACAAATTCTGGCACCGTCTGGCCATCCATACCGTCCCAATCGTATCCTCAGAGATTGCAGGGGATCACTCATATGAATATTCTAATAACGAACAGGTTAAAGCAGAAATAAAATAATGACAGCCACGAAGAGGAAGTCTATCCATTTCATTTTCTCCTGCCCTTAATGTATGTTGTATGTGTCACACGCAACCCGAAAAATAACAAGTCCACCAGATGCAGAAAAATTTCTATGTCCGAAAGCAGGAACTCTAAATAATTCACACATGTGAACTAGCGGCTATTTCACCATTCATCCGATAAAACTTTCTCCTAACACAGCCTCATCGATTCCAACGTCGTCCGAACCTAGACTCCCCACCAATATGATGCTGTTTACCCGGGAAACCTCTGTCAAGCGTCTCTGAAGTCAGTTAAAATACTGAACGTGAAAATTGCTGAAATTCTTAATTTTAACCTTTTATACGCATTGTTACATCAGAGCACACGGAAATTTTCGACAAATATTGTGCTAATCAGTTTTCCTTTTTCTGTCATAGTTTATTTATATACAATAATTTCTATGGTTTTCCTCAGTTTTAGGAATTTTCGGCCTCTCATTTAAATATTTGAATACTTTTAGTAAATTTACTATCACAGTCAGATACAGTTCTACGAGGTATATTCGTAGACCCCTCGTTTGTTGCAATCGCATAATGCGTTGCCGAGATATTCACTTTTACGGTTCAGGGATTGTTTATAACATTCAACTTACAATAATTTATAAACTAATGCGGATATCGAAGGCGCGTCTTCACAAGCGTAGTCTTCCATCTTGTCCGCTTCAAATGAGCCTACTGGCTCTTCAGTGACACATATGGCTCAATCTTCATAAATTTTGTGTTGAGCTTTAATTTTGCACTGGACGCGAAAAGCGGCCATGAGAAACGAGCAACCATTTTGCTGCCAGACGGACGGGTTTTCCCCGTCACGCGGTCGGCGGAAGTCCAGAGACAACTCCATCTGTCCAGCATAGTCTGAAACTGGTCCTCCACGTGCTCCTGTCAAGCCGAGTTCAGCTGTCAACACGAATACGACTCGAACTTAGCCGCCGGCTGGGCGACAGCGGTCACGTCTTCGTGACTGAATACTACAGTTTACGATAGGCTGTCGTGTTACAATTCGCCCACTTGCTACACGATATACATAGTAAGTTGTGTCGCAAGTAACACCAAACACTGTACTGGATTATTAGAAATAATTTACCTCAAAAACTCTCACACGAAAACCGAAAGAGATTAACTAAATGAATCTATAAACGAACTTCTGCAGCAGCACTTTCTACTTTAATATAAACATAATTATCCTAAACAGATGTGAATAACATTACAGTCTCTGCAAACAATAAATGAACAGATTTAATGTCTGTGGGCAAGTCCCATCACCAATTTAACATCGCACTTTTACTTATTTCCCCCATTGTAAACAATTTGCACAAACACTATACAATACATTTCGTTATCTTCATATTTGCCTCATCGTAGCTGTGATGCAGCAAAATTTTGTGGCAGTTTTTCGAACTCTCCTGCCAGCCAGTTGAATTTTCTATCAGCAAAGGCGTCTGGGTAGCAAGGATCGGCCGGATTAAAAACCCACCCCCTTTGCCTTCCAGACTTGACACAATCAAACTAAATTTCTGGCCGAAAACTAACGCAGACAAAGAGATGATCATGTGTGCAAGGAATGCGTGCAAGGTACGGATTCTCCTTTTCGGTAGCGGCAACTTGTTCTACCAGAGGACAAAAAAGACCAAATTATTGCAACTGTGCAACACAGAGACTAAGTTTCTCCAACCAAAGTGAAATGAAAATGTGAGAAGGATAGAACTCAGAATATTCGTTTCATGGTAGGTGTCAGATACAATCTTGCCTACTCCTTTCGTGGTCATTATGTTAACTGCTGTTCATTGCTATTTGACCTAAAATTTGCGCAAGTTAATAAAAACTGATAAATATCCCATTACACAAGGCAGTACAGAATCTCATTCTAACCTCACTGAATAAATCAACTACGAACATACAGACAGAAAACTGAGTACCATAAAAAATATTTTGCTCTTCTTGTTGTGACCTTCAGTCCAGAGACTGGTTTCATGCAGCTCTCCAAGTTGCTCTATCCTGTGCAAGCTTCGTCATCTTCGAATAACTACTAAAACCTATATCGTCCTGAATCCCCTTAGTGTATTCATCTCTTGCTCTCCCTCTACGATTTTTACCCTTCACGCTTCCCTCTAGTACTAAATTGGTAATCCTTTGATGCCTCAGAATGCGTCCTACCAATCAATGCCTTCTTCTAGTCCAGTTGTGCCACAAATTCCTCTTCTCCCCAATTCCATTCAATACCTCCTCATTAGTTACGTGATCTATCCATCTGATCTTCAGCATTCTTCTGTAGCACCACATTTCGAAAGCTCCAATTCTCTTCTTGTCTACACTGTTTATCGTTCATGTTTCACTTCCATACATGGCTACACTCCGCACAGATACCTTCAGAAAATACTTCCTGACACTTAAATCTATACTCGATGTTAACATATTTCTCTTCTTCAAAAACGATTTCCTTGCCATAGCCAGTCTACATTTTATGTCCTCTCCGTTTCGACCATGATCAGTTATTTTGCTCCCGAAACAGCAAAACTCATGTCCTACTTAAAGTGTCTCATTTCGTAATCTAATTCCCTCAGTATCACCTGATTTAATTCGAGTACATTCCATTATCCTCGTTTTGCTTTTGTTGATGTTAATCTTATATCCTCCTTTGAAGACACTGTCCATTCCGTTCAGCTGCTCTTCCAGGTCCTTTGCTCTCTCTAACAGAATTACAATGTCATCGGCAAACCTCAAAGATTTTATTTTTTTCTCCGTGCATTTTAATTCCTACTCCGAATTTTTCTTTAGTTTCCTTTGCTGCTTGCTCAATATACAGACTGAATAACATCGGGAATAGTCTACAACCCTGTCTCACTCCCTTCCCAACCACTGCTTCCCTTTCATGTCCCTCGACTCTAATAACCTCGTTTCTGTACAAATTGTAAATAGCCTTTCACTCCCTGTATTTTACCCCTGTCACCTTCAGAATTTGAAAGAGAGTATTCCAGTCAACATTGTCAAAAGCTTTCTCTAAGTCTACGAATGCTAGAAACTTAGGTTTGCCTTTTCTTAAACTGCCTTCTAAGATAAGCCGTAGGATCAGTATTGATTGCCTCACGTGTTCCAACATTTCTACGGAATCCAAACTGATCATCCCTGAGGTCGGCTTCTACAAGTTTTACCATTCGTCTGTAGAAAATTCATGTCAGTATTTTGCAGCCGTGACTTATTAAACTGATAGTTCGGTAATTTTCACACCTGTCAACACTTGCTTTCTTTGGGATTATAATTATTATATTCTTCTTGAAGTCTGAGCGTATTTTGCATGTCTCATACATCTTGCTGACCAGGTGGAAGAGTTTTGTCATGGCTGGCTCTCCCAAGGCTATCAGTAGTTCTAATGGAATGTCGTCTACTCCCAGGGCCTTGTTTTGACTTAGGTCTTCCAGTGCTCTGTCAAATTCTTCACACAGTATCATATCTCCAATTTCATCTCTGTCTACGTCCTCTTCCATTTCCATAACATTGCCCTTGTATAGACCCTCTATATGCTCCTTCCACCTTTCTGCTTTCCCTTCTTTGCTTAGGACTGATTTTCAATTTGAGCTCTTGATATTCATACAGGTGGTTCTCTATTCTCCAAAGATCTCTTTAATTGTTCTGTAGGTGGCGTCTATTTTACCACTAGTGACATATGCCTCTACATCCTTACATTTGTCCTCTAGCCCTGCCTGCTGGGCAATTTTGCACTTCTTGCCAATCTCATTTTTGAGACGTTTGTATTCCTTTTTGCCTGCTTCATTTACCGCGTTTTTGTATTTTCTCCTTTCATCAATTAAATTCAATGTCTCTTCTGTTACCCAAGGATTTCTACTAGCCCCCGTCTTTTTACCTACTTGATTCTCTGCTGCCTTCACTATTTCGTCTCTCAAAGCTACTCATTCTTCTTCTTCTGTATTTCTTTTTCCTGTTCCTTTCAATCGTTCTCTAATGCTCTCTCTGAAACTCTCTGCAACCTCTGGTTCTTTCAGTTTATCCAGGTCCCATCTCCTTAAATTCCCACCTTTTTGCAGTTTCTTCAATTTTAATCTGCAGTTCATAACCAATAGATTGTGGTCAGAGTCCACATCAGCCCCCCTGGAAGTGTCTTACAATTTAAAACCTGGTTCTTAAATCTCTGTCTTACCATTATATAATCTATCTGAAACCTTCTAGTGTCGCCAGGCCTCTTCCACATATACAACCTTCTTTCATGATTCTTAAACCAAGTGTTATCTATGATTAAGTTATGCTCTGTGCAAAATTCCACCAGGCGGCTTCCTCTTTCATTTCTGACCCCCATTCCAGGTTCACCTACTACTTTTCCTTCTCTTCCTTTTCCTACTATCGAATTGCACTCCCCCATGACTATTAAATTTTCGTCTCCCTTTTCTTTTATCTCATAATACGTTTCTTCAATCTCTTCGTCACCTGCGGCGGTGCTAGTTGCAATATAAACTTGTGCTACTGTGGTAGGCATGGGCTTCGTGTCTATCTTGGCCACAATAATGCGTTCACTATGCTGTTCATAGCAGCTTACCCGCACTCTTATCCTTTTATTCATTATTAAACCTACTCCTGCATTACCCTTATTTGATTTTGTATTTACAACCCTGTCTTCATCTGACCAGAAGTCTTGTTCCTCCTGCTACCGAACTTCACTAATTCCCGCTATATCTAACTTTAACCAATCCATTCCCCTTTTTAAATTTTGTAACCTACCTGCCCGATTAAGGGATCTGGCATTCCATGCTCCTATCCATAGAAGGCCAGTTTTGTTTGTCCTGATAACGTTTTCCTCCTGAATAGTCATCGCCCGGAGATCAGAATAAGGGACAATTTTACCTCCGGAATATTTTACCCAAGAGGACGCTATCATCATTTAAACGTACAGTAGAGTTGCATGCCTTCGGGGAAAAATTACGGCTGTAGTTTCCCCTTGCTTTCAGCTGTTCTCAGTACCAGCACAGTAAGGCCGTTTTGGTTAATGTTTGTTACAAGGCCAGATCAGTCAGTCATGCTGACCGTCGCCCCTGCTACTACTGAAATGGCCGCTGCCCCTCTTCAGGAGCCACATGTTTGTCTGGCCTCTCAACAGATACCCTCTGTTGTGGTTGTACCTATGGTACGGCTGTCTGTATTGCTGAGGAATGCAAGCCTCCCCACCAACAGCAAGGTCCATAGTTCATGGGAGGAGCAAAATATTTTAGTCAATTCATATAACTTATTGTATGCAATTTCATTCCCATTCTCTTATCATTCAATCCAACCTGAACTACAAACTTCACTCCCATGCACCAAAAAGAACCCTGGTGTGAGACCAGAATAACTATCTATACAAGTATGCATCCACATTTGTCACTTTCCAAAGCTACCTGTAATAATTAACACATAAGTGGTCCAGAAAATTCATGCTCACCAAATGTAAAGGTATTTACAAAAAGAAACGATCGGTTTGTTTGAACTAAAAATGCACATAATTTTATAACCATGTAACAAAAATGTTCACATTGCAGAATAAATAAAAACGAAAACCCACTGATGATGGGACAGTGGTGCCGAAACATGTTTGAGTACTGAGAAAAATAGTGTTTTCCATAACTGGTGGACCTCAAATCCCAAAAATTGTAACTACAAACATGGCCATACAAGGAGCTGAAAATAGAAAGATGG
Source organism: Schistocerca serialis cubense (assembly GCF_023864345.2). NCBI lineage: Eukaryota > Metazoa > Arthropoda > Insecta > Orthoptera > Acrididae > Schistocerca > Schistocerca serialis. Next base: position 1,677,175 of record NC_064642.1, read on the forward strand.
ATATTTAGCTGCCCAGTCAGGCATTCCTCAGCAAGCTCTACAACAAATACAGGAACACCTTAATGAAGCTTCAGAAGACAACTCTCAATATACAGTTTAATAAAATTTGCCTAGCTAATAATGTAATTCCAGATTATATCAAAAACTCTGTGAATAGCATGTCATCTGCACCAAAGGAAGTGAAAAAGAAAGTGGATATTTTGTGGCTAAAGCAACAAATTAGGGAATTACATACTAAAAAGCAGTCGCTCAACACTGAACTTTACCAAACACATTTAGATTTGGCCAACAAATTTACAGTACCAGCTCACTTTTATGAAATACAAGAGAAATAAAAAGCATATATTCAGACAGTAATGCAATAAAAACGAGAGAAACAAAACAGAAAACTAAACAATATAATCAACAGCACAAACACACCCATTAAAAACAATCTCAACCAACAATAGCAAACCTCATAACAAAATCAGAACACATTATACAGGAACAAGAAAAACTGAGCACACCAAATTTTAATGGAAACTTGACAAGAGAATTAGCATCTGCAGAAATATCACAGATAATCAGAACACACAAATCCACAATTATCTCTAATCATAAAACATCAGAGGAAATCACAGCCAGCAAACTTAAACAAAAATTAAAAGAGAACAATGCCATAGTAACAAGAGCAGACAAAGGGAATATCACTGTAATTATGGATGAAAAGGAATACATAGAGAAAACACTAGATTTTCTCAAAGGCAACAACATCACAAAACTGATCAGTGACCCAACAGCAAGATACCAGAAAAACGTTCAACAGACACTGAAAAACATCAATAATACATTCTCAAAAGGTCAGATAAAGAGGATGACAGAAAAATCCAAAAGCACCCACCCTAAATGCCCTACCAAAGCTTCACAAGGATAACATCCAATTAAGATCAGTCATTAACTTCCAACATACTCCATCCTACCACCTAGCCTAACAAACACACACACTACTGAAAAAACTGTACATGTTTGATAACAACAGGAATCTGGAAAAAGCAAAGGAGTTAATAGATGGAATCAAGAACATACACATACCGGACACACCAACCCTCATGTCATTCGACGTCACATCAATATACACTTGCATTCCAATAAATGAAACAATCAACATCATTACACAAAGATTAAAACAACAACGAAACATAACAGACACAAAAATCAATGAAATAACAAACATACTCAAGACCATAACATCACAAAATTATTTTGTATTCAACAAAGAATTTTATTCTCAACATGAAGGACTGACAATGGGATTACAAATCAGTGGCCTCCTAGCTAACATATACATGAACAACCTGGAGAACATGATCTTCAGAAACATAATAAAACCAAAGAACTACAAAGTTATATCCTGGTACCATTATGTTGATGACATAATATTCCTGATTGATGAACCACATACACACATAGAACAGCTACACAATGAAATAAGCAACTTACACCAAAAAATTAACGTCACATTAGAAACAGAAACTAACAACACACTATACTTCCTAGATCTCTCCATACAAAAAACGAACAACACACACAAATTCACAATATTCAGGAAACCATTAACCACAAGTACCACCATTCACTACCTATCAAACCACCCATTGACACATAAGCATGCAAACTTCAGATTCATGCTCCACAGATTAAACAGGACACCCATGAACAAACAGAACTACACACAAGAACTAAACACAATAAAACAAAGAGCAGTAGAAAATGGTTATACTACTCATATGGTAAACAGGTTAAAACAAAAAATATGCAGACAGTACAAAAATGAAAACACCACACACACACAAATCCTCACCCAGCACAGAACAACACAAAACACAAACAATGACCACACATAAGACACAACAGAGAAACAACACACACACAAAACGAAATAGCACATACTCACCTACAATAACAAGATTGATCCCAGAATAGGCAACATATTAAAGAAACAGGGACTCCAAATAGGATACAGGACAGAGAACACAACACAGAAAAAGATCAGAACACAAGAAACACCCATGGATAAATTTAAATGGTTCAAATGGCTCTGAGCACTATGGGTCTTAACATCTGAGGTCATCAGTACCATAGACTTATAACTACTTAAGCCTAACTAACCTAAGGACATCATACACATTCATGCCCAAAGCAGGATTTGAACCTGCAACCATAGCAGCAGCGCGGTTCCAAACTGAAGCGCCTAGAACGGCAAATTTAACAGGTCAGGAATATATGAACTCAGATGCAACACTTGCCAGTTGGTATACACAGGACAAACATGCAGAAACTTCATAACAAGATATTCAGAACATCTCAGAGCTTTAAAAAGCAACAGCTCCCATAGCACATTTGCTGACCACTTTATTGCCAACAACCACCACCCAACCACAATAGAAACAGACTAAGAATAGTAAAACCCAGCCACAGCCTATACAGCAAACTAACCATTGAGGAAAACTTACATATACAGAAGGCAATAGTGGAAGGAAAACAGGTCTTAAACGAATACACTACACTCTGCAAGGGCACACTATTTAACACATTAAAGTAACTTTACAAATAAAAACATCATAAACAGGTAAAGGCTACACACAAACACACGCACGCATGCACATACACACACACACACACACACACACACACACACACACACACACACACACACACGAAAAATAAATACACTAAAATCTGCAAAGACGCACCATTTGCACAAAAATAGGAATACCATATAGAAGACAACACACACACCGAAGAAACACACAGAAAAAACACACACAGACGCGCTCACACACACACACACACACACACACACACACACACACATAAAATGCAAATAAAATTCAAATTTGGCGCCGAACTCTCTGGTGAACAAACGAACACTGACTGGGCTGGGACACACAACAAACTACAATCACACTGTGTTCTGGTGTAGTGAAAAGCGTTTTACTACGTTATTTGTAGAAAATACATTGTTATAGCTATGTATACATCACAACATCTCAGCATGATGCGGAGAATGGAAGTGCTTGCCACACGAAAACGTAAGTAAATACGAAAATAGGCGTGAAAACATCGCGAAAAACTAAATTACTCTCTATAAGATGGTTTAACTCTCAGCAAAAAAAAAACTTTCTCGTCAACATCGTTTGATTGCATATGACTAGCTACCTGTAATAATTAACAGATAAGTGGTCCAGAAAATTCATGCTCACCAAATGTAAAGGTATTTACAAAAAGAAACGATCTGTTGTTTGAACTAAAAATGCACATAATTTTATAACCATGTAACAAAAATGTTCACATTGCAGAATAAATAAAAACGAAAACCCACTGATGATGGCACAGTGGTGCCTAAACATGTTTGGGTACTGAGAAAAATGGTGTTTTGCGTAACTGGCGGACCTCAAATCCCAAAAATTTCAGCTAGTAATAGCGAATACTCTGTTCAAGAATCACAAGAGGAGGCGGTGTACTTGGAAAATACCTGGTGATACAGGAAGATGTCAGTTAGATCACATCATGGTCAAACAGAGATTGCGAAATCAGATACTGGACTGTAAGGCATACCTGTAAGCATATGTAGACTCAGATCTACCAGACGGGAGGCCCTAGCCACAAGATATTTCAGAATGTAGTAATGATGAAGAATATGCTGAAGAAGACATTAGTCAGGAATACTCAATACGCAAATAAGTGGGATAAAGAAGTACTAAGGGATGACAAGACATGCTTGAAATTCTCTAGTGCTATAGATACTGCAATAAGGAATACCTAAGTAGGCAGATCAGTTGAAGAGGAATAGATATCTCTAAAAAGGGCAATCACAGGAATTGCGAAGAAAAACAGGCACAAAGAAGGTAACTGCGAAGAAACCATGGGTAACAGAAGGAATACTTCAGTTGATCCATGAAAGAAAGAAGTACAAAAATGTTCCAGGAAATTCAGGACTACATAAATACAAGTCACTGACGCATGAAACCAATAGGAAGCGCAGGGAGGCTAAGACGAAATGGCTACATGAAAAATGAGAAGAAATCGAGAAAGAAATGATTGTCAGAAGAATTGACTCAGCATACAGAAAAGTCAAAACAACCTTCGGTGAAATTAAAATCAGAGATTGTAACATTAAGAGTGCAATGGGAATTCCTCTGTTAAATGCAGAGGAGAAAGCAGATATGAGCAAAGAGAACATTGAAGGCCTCTATGAGTGGGAAGATTTCTCTGATGCGATAGAAGAAGAAACAGGGATCGATACAGGAGAGATAGAAGATCGAGTATTAGCATTTATAAAAGCTTTGTAAGACTTAAGATCAAATAAGGCAGGAGGGATAGATAACATTTCTAAAATCATTGGGAGAAGTGGTAAGAAGATTATTCATTCTGGTCTGTAGAATATATGAGTCTAGCGACATACCATGCTACTTTCGGAAAAATATCATCCATGCAATTCAGAAGACTACAAGACCTGACAAGTGCGAGAATTATTACACAATCAACTTAAAAACTCATGCATCCAAGTTGCTGACAAAAGAACAAAAAAGAAAATTGAGGATGTGTTAGTTGACGATCAGTTTGACTTTAGAAGGTAAAGGCACAAGAGAGGCTATTCTGACGTTGCAGTTGACAATGGAAGCAAGACTAAAGAAAAATCAAGACACTTAATAGGATTTGTCGACTTGGAAAAAGCGTTCGACAATGCAAAATAATTCGAAATTCTGAGGAAAATAGGAATAAGCTACAGGGAGTATACAGCATGTTCAACAGCCAAGAAGAAACAACAAGAGTGGAAGACCATGAACGAAGTGCTCGGATTAAAAAAGATGTAAGACACTGTCTTTCGCCCATACTGCTCAATCCATGCATCGAAGAAGCAGTGATGGAAATGAAAGGAAGTATACTTATAATTCAAAGTGAATGGATATCAACGATAAGATTCACTGACGACATTGCTATCCTGAGAGAAAGTGAAGAAGAAGTACATGATCCGCTGAATGGAATGAACACTCTAATGAATACAGTATATGGATTGAGAGTAAATCTAAGAAAGACGAAAGCACTGAGAAGAATCAAAAATGAGAACAGAGAAAAACACCGATTGTCGTGAAGCAGATAAAATTAAGAAATTCTACCTAGGCAGCAAAATAACCAATGACGGGCGGAGCCAGGAGGACATCGAAAGCAGACGAGCGCTGGCAAAAAGGGCATTCCTGGCGAAGAGGAATCTACTAGTATCGAACATTGGTCTTAATTTGAGGATGTAATTTCTGAGAATGTACGTTCGGAGTACAGCATTGGGAAACCCGGAACAAAAGAGAAATGAAACATTTGGGACGTGATGCTACAGACGAATGTTGAAAATTAGGTGGACTGATAAGGTAAGGAATGAGGAGATTCTATGCAGAATCGGAGAGGAAAGGTATACATGGAAAACAGTGACAAAAAGAAGGAACAAGGTGGTAGGACATTTGTAAAACATCTGGGAGTAATTTCCATGGTGCTAGAGGGAGCTGTAGAGAGTAAAAACTGTAGAGGAAGACAGAGATTGGAATACATCCAGCAAAAAATTGAGGGCGTAGGTTGCAAGTGCAATTCTGAGATGAAGAGATTTGCGCAGGAGAGGAATTCGTGCCAGACCGCATCAGACCAGTCATAAGTCTGATGTGTAAAGAAAAAAAAATTAAGAAAATGTGTTCACACAAATCCAATAACTTGTCCTCTCTGTTCGAAAAGCACCTGTGCTAAGCACCGTGGAAGGCTTTCTCCCCTCTCCCCCCCCCCCCCCCACCCTCTACTCTGTTAAGGTGACTCAGTAGACCTCAGCCCATATTGCCACCAACGTCCTGATAACGCCACGCAATCCACGCCTTCGTCCAAAGCTGGAGGCACCACCTGTGCCGGCACACAACAAGGTTGAACCCGAACTCTACTGAGAAAATATCGCAAGATGTTCAGGAACATTTTCTGACTATTTCGCTGTATGGTGGCTCCTTACAAATTAAGTGCATTTCATTTGGTTTCTTTCCACCATTTGGTCTTTGTACGTGTATTGAACTGAAAATATCTGCAGAACAGTGCAAATGTCGACAGTATGTATTTTGTATCTTATTTGTAAACAAATTTATTGCATTCAGTCAACTGACAACAGTGATGCCCATTAAATTCTTTCCTCTCAAGCTTGCATTCAGTACCGCATGGTTCCTCTCGGTTCGTTTCCCTGTCACTGTTAGATGTTCGTTAACAGTGGTGCACAGCAGTACTGAAACGTGTACCTATGAAGCGAAGGGCGATATGCACCTCGTGTAAATGCAGTGGAGCAGGGTCTGTCAGGTGGAGTTCAACATCTTGAAAATATTTCCCTTGTCTCGCTGAAGCAACATGACTGGGATAAGGGGACTACTTGTGTTTGCCAGAAGTGGTTGTTCGTTGGTACAGATGTTAAATAACACTGGTGTAAGAACCCTTCGTTGTGATAATCCACTTCTGTGACGTCTCCATCGACTATGCTGACCCTGCAAATCCACGGTTACCTTGTCTCCTTAGCAACTAACACTCATGGCCGGCAGAGACATACAAGCAGAATGCCCTCTGCAGTAACCCAAGTTTATGTGCCAGCTTGCTCCGCAGATGAAAAAATTGAAGAAATTATGGAATAAAAGAAATTATTCAGTACACTATGGGAGACAAAAATTTAATAGAGACTGGAATTCTGTACTGAGAAATCGAGGAAAAGAAAATAGGATAACACGGACTGCAGGGTAGGAATGGACAGTTACGCCACTTGGTAGAATTTTGAACAGAACAGAATTTCGTCAGTAGCAACACTATGTTTAAGAATCGTGAAAGAAGGCTGAAAAGTGATTTGAGACAACAGAAGGTTTCAGACAAGTTGTATAATAATAAGACAGTGATATCGAAACCGAAATTTAAACTGCAAAACGTTCCAGTAGCATATATGGACTCTGATTTTAATGTATTAGTTATCAAATGCAGATTAAAACCGAAAAAATGAAGAGTGGTAGAAAATTAAGGGGATAGAATGTTTGAATGTAGCAGCGGCTTTTGAGGAGTTTAGGAAGGGAAATGGGCAACGACTCATAAAAACAGACAAAAGATATACAGTAGAAGATGAATGATTAATTTTGAGAGGTGAAATAATGAAGGCAGCATAAAGACAAGGCGCAGGAGAACTTCTTGGATATCACATGAGGTATTCAATTTAATAGATGAAAGTAATAAGTATAAAAATGCAGCAAATGAAGCAAAGGGAATACAGACGTCGGAAAAGTGAGATTTCACACAAGTACAAAACTGCAAAGCAGGAATGGCTGCAGAAGAAAGCCAAGCTGCAGCATCATATTATGTGACTATAGGAAACTTAGATGCCGTGTGTGAGATAAAGAAAAACGAAGCAGCAGCTGGACGAACATGGAGAGCTCAGATGGCAACCTAGTACTAAGCAAAGAAAGAAACAGGGCTACTGAAAGTTGGAGAGGATGTGGAGAGCGGCTTGTGGAAACTCTGTGCCATGTAACATCACTGACATGTAAATTCACTCCAAAGTGGATAATCTTTGGCCCGGTTGTGAACTGAGAAAGCCGCTCGGAGTGGCCGAGCAGTTCTAGGCGCTACAGTCTGGAACCACGCTACCGCTACAAGTTGGAATCCTGCCTCGGGCATGGATGTGTGTGATGTCCTTAGATTAGTTAGGTTTAAGTAGTTCTAAGTTCTAGGGGACTTATGACCTCAGCAGTTGAGTCCCATAGTGCTCAGAGCCATTTTTTGTACTGAGAAAATACTCTCTATGCTTTCTGGTAGAACTGTCGTGTGTGTTTGTCATGTATGGGTCGTCTGGGTAGAACAGCTCACACACGTCGTATTATGTTTAGGTGCTCCGAGGTGGACGGAGAACCTGTGACAGTGCAAAGAAATTAGTGACAGTGCTAGAGCCAAACACGAACCCCGCTTGCTGCCTGTGGCCACCGCTAACCACGACGCGGATGTCCGTCTCATTGTTGGCGGCGAGGAGGTTGGGGGTGGGTGGGGGCGAACGTCAAAGCGCGGCCCGTGGCGCCAGTGGGAAACTGTCTCAGTGCGCCAGTTCTGGATGCAGCCACTGGCGAGGAAACAACACTACCCCCCGCTCCGACCGTCCGCACTGTCGTTGTGTACTGTCAGTTGTTGCTATGATGGAGGGGGAGGGGGAGGAGGGGGAGGTACGGATGCAGCAAGCAATGAGGGAATGGGAGCCGAGCCTGTAGTAGGTGCCGAGGCCCCGCCCGTGCCCCTGCATTCGATTTGCGACCACCCCAGAACGCCAGCCGAAAAAACGAGACGAACGGCATATTCCTCATCTCACAATGGAGCGCAGTCTTCACGATGTTGACGGGCAACGGCGTCATGATGTGGGATGGCGGCCCCTCGGTAAACCACAGTGTGGAGTGGACCATACCCGGAAGATGTCTGTCGAACATTTATTACCGACAGGGCGTCGGGTCTGGGTCTGTGGGTTCTGACCGTGGCAGTGGCGATGCAGGACCAAGGTCACCAGATGAAGTGCAGGCTGCATCGTGTCGGCGGGTAACGAATCTGTAAACGAAGATTTGACAGCAGGAGCACACACATTAAGAGGGTGAAGTCGGTTCTGGTGCCACGGCTGCAAACCTCCTTGACCCTGTACACAACACACACCACACACGGTTCAGATGCTGCACCCACCGTGGCCCACTCGGGCACTGTATAAAGTCAATCAACAAATTGTGAAATCATTAGCTAGATCTGTGTTCCTTGGGCCCTGTACAAGAAACACGGATGTACTCCCGGGTTGGGGGGAGTATGCGCTGGCCACCGTGGTGGGTGCAGCAGCTGAAGCAGTGTGCAGTGGAACCTTCCGAGGCACAACTCCACTGGGGCGCTGCAGAGAGTAATAGCAGCAAAGCCTGTCCCCGCATGTGGCGGGTTCGTAACTTGTCCATCTGCTGTTTCAAAATGCGCAGGAGCGCTGTGCTTCTCCACTTGAATGGGAGTGAAAAGGCGCACTATTGTTGTGACGGATGCTGTTCGTTGCACGAAAGTCCTCAAATTCTGCAGACACAAATTGAGGTCCGATGTCAGCCACTAGCAATTCTAGAAAACCTTCAGTGCAAAATATGGACAGCAAGGACCGGATTGTTAACGTGTCGATGTCGAATGCATGGGCAAGACAAAGGGAAACTTGCTATATTCATTGACCGCAACCAGCCAACAAATGTTCCATAAGGGTCCAGCAAAGTCCAAATGGACGCACTGCCAAGGCGCTTTTGGTTTTGGCCAATCGCAGAAATGTTGAGCAGGAGGTGCCTCGTGTTCGGCACAGGCATGGCACTGTGCTGACATCTGTTCCACTTGAGTGTCCGCGCTGAACCAAGTGCAGTGCCTGCGAGCTAACTGTATAGTGCGGACCATGTCCTAGTGGAGAAAACTGAGTACACATCACCGTACGTGGCTGTTCCGATTCAGTGCGTATCACCTTGAAGCATGCCAACACACAAAGTATCGGCGAATCACCAGGCTAATGATTTGTTTCACTGCGCGAGGCCAACCTGTGCGGACATAGGGCGACAAAATTAGCAAGTCCGGGCCGCTGCTGTTGCTTGGGTGACCTTCCGGTGATCCAAGGGGAACTGGTGTAGAACATCCAACTCCTGTGCATCGATGTGACAACATGATGCTTCCAATGTGTCAAAGCCTGTATCCAGTCCCAATAAAGACACGAGAGCATGTCTGTATTGGCATGCTTGGATTTGGGCCTGTAAATTATCTCTTACTGAGAATGTGAGAGAATAAGAGCCCATCGTTGCAATTTTTGTGGAGCGCAGATTTTAATAGGTTGAAAACAGACTGTCGTGGTTTGTGGTCAGTGACTAAATAGAATTTCCTTCCATACAGGCATTGGTGAAATTTAGACCATAAATGATTGCAAGAGCCTCCTTCTCCATCTGCGAATAATTGGTCTGAGTCTTGTTGAGAAGTTTGCATGCGAAAAAACCAGTTCTGTAGAACCAATTCTGTGTGAAAGCACCGCGCCAATGCCGTACGATGATGTGTCTATGACCAACAGCTGGTTTACCACGATTGAAATGGACCAGACAACGATGACTGAGCGAAGCGTCTTTCAGTTTCTGAAGTGCACATTCACATTCGTGGATCCACACGAAAGACACTTTCTTGCCCCGAGAATGATGTAAGGGCACCGCCATTTGAACTGCACGAGGAATGAAGTGGGTGCAGTACGTCAACTTGCCTCGTACTGATTGCAGCTCAGAGAGATTTCTTGGAGGTCTGAGGTCACGAGTAGCATGCAGGTGCCACTGCATCAGACGGACACCTTATGAATTGGTCACATGCTCTAAGTGCTCAATTTCGGTCTGGAAGAAAGTACACTTGTCTTTGTTACATTTGAGGCCTGCCTCTAACAGCACTGGGAACAGGTTACGTAAATTACAGAGGCGCTCCTCTACAATGCGGCCTGATACCACAATGTTATTCAAGTGATTTGCACATGGAGGCACAAATGCAGTTAACTGTTCCAGACAGCGTTGAAAGATCGCTGGTGCAAATGCGCTACCGAAAACCGAAACGCAATCGAAGAAATTTGTAGAGTCCCATGTGTGTATTTATCACAAAAATTTCCTGTGACGGTTCACCTAATGGAATCTGTAGGTAGACATCGCGCAAATCGATCTTGGAGAAGTAGCGACCCGCTCCGAAACGTTCCATAAGCACATAAAGCTGCGGCAGTGGGAACGAATCATCAACTACTGTCTGAGGATTCGCTGTCGCCTTAAAGTCTGCGCACATTCTCAATTTCCCTGAAGGTTTCTCCACGAAAACTAACAGGGAGGCCCACACACTAGCTGTAATGGGTACGATGACGCCTTTATGCTACCACTTTGCAAGTTCCTTTGCAACATGCGCACAGAGTATGCATGGCATCGCAGGAGCTCTACAAATGGGGGCTGATCATTCTCTTTCATCGTCTCATTGAGCATAACTGAGCAACACTGTCTTCAGAGTCAAACAAAGTAACTGCTAGCACATTGTCTATACAATACGCAATCCAACCAAGTAAAATAAATCGAGGCCGAAAATATTAGCACCGTCCCATGAACACGAAATCTGGAATGACATGAGTAGTTATTGGGTCTGTACAGGACAAAACAGGTCAACCAAAAAATTTAGGCAAAATTGAGTGAGCAAAGACAAATTGTCCAATTTCATCCCCACAAAGCACATAATTAAAAGGTATAAGCACATAACAAATCTAAATAAGAAAATCTAAATCAAATCGTAAGTCAATAATGTATCCATAGGTTTAAGAACAATGCTCAAATGATCACTACCAAAATTAATGCAATCATGTGGTAAGTCATAGCGGGTCTGAAATAGAAATCAGGTAAGAACAAAAACGAAAATCGTAAGTAAATACAACGACACATCGGTATGAAGACAAAAACTAAAATAAAATGAAGAACTAAGAGTAAACACATCAGAACAGTTGGTCATTAGCCTTCTTCCAATCATTTTTTATTAACAAACAAAACAGAAAACGACGACCCTTACCTATAACGAGAAAGAATGACCAATACGATTTGTGCATTAACAGTTGCTGAAGTCCACAACAATGAAATGAAATCGAATAAATACAACACAATCAAGATGAACAAAAAGAAGGAACAATGAAATAAAGTCGACTAAATATAACTACACACATCAGAGCAACGACAGTACAACCAAAATAAAACGAAGACTCTTGCACACCCCATGGTAAAGATGTGACTGATATACTTGAATAAACAGATACGGATCAAGCAATTAGGAAACATGTAGACATAGAAGATAAAAAAACACACAACAAGAATTAAGACCAACTGATTTGGTTGGTCTAACATGTAACAAGAAAAGAACTATTTTTATCAATGAATCAGGTTTATACTCTTTAATTTTTTCATCTAAACAACAGAATGCTAAAGAATTTAAACGATGGGTTACTAGTGAAGTATTACCATCAATTAGAAAGACAGGAAAGTGTGAACTAGAAAGCAAAGTTAAACAATTAGACAATAACAACAAATATTTAACAAAACAATTAAAATCGAAGGAACATTACAACAGTATTAAAAGCATCATCTAATCCTATCTCTTGTGTGTATCTGTTTTCATTAGGTACTGTATTTGGTGTACGAAACTCACCTAAAATTGATGAAATAAAAAGAAATCAAATCTGAAAATCATTCTCAAAAATGGCAAAAACTTTCGGCGCCATCTGAAGGAAATCCAGGAGGGAATTTTTCCAATTTCTCTTCTATTTCTCATCTTTATCCTCCGGGGCTTTTTCGAAGTCTTGTTATAGTCCAAGTTCCATTGCCAGGTCATCTTCCAGCGACTTGATGGTAGCTGCCCTTCTTGCATCTGTCACCTGTCGTCTTTAATTGAGGGGGCAGAGCTTCTTCAGCAGCAGTGAATTGATGATCGATGAACATGGGTTGGCCGGACCCATCTCCCAGCCTGGAGTGAGCCGGGAGCAAATGAAGTCGTTTGTAGTTTGTATCCTAGTGATAAAGTACATTCTAAAAGCGCTACTTTCAACAGCTTATTCTGAATGTAAATGTATGATTTTCTTTGCACTATTGTATATCATTTGAAGAGACTAAATCTAAACCACATGTAAAGTTAGTATGAATAACGAAAACAACATTTAAAAGTAATTAATTTGCATTAAAAGTGAAACACGATCCCCTAGTAATGAAACGGAAGATACAGTAGTGTCATCTATTGGTGGAAGCTCGAAGCTAGTATGTGACTCAGTGCACGAATCAGCACCACAAGACTGTGCAAGGCCAACAAGGTCACTACCTCATTGCATCACACCAAGCGCTGGCATTACTCCAAGGTCAGCAGTAATCACTTCCTCCGTCCGATTACGCAGCGAAAACGCTGTAACGCCTCTAATTAAAGCACAAACCTTCTTTTATGGAATAGCCCATGGACCGTAGCTGTCTGGTCCCTTTAATCCCACAAACCAACCAATAAAAATCATAAACTAAACTTAACAACTAATTATTTACAATCCCCAACCCATTTTCCTTTTTGTGTAAGTATCACTAACAACAACACCTGATACTAATTTTTCTCCTCAGTCAGAACCTTTTTTCAACGCTTTATCTGTTTCATGTCTCTTGCTTAAGTCTTTGTTCTCGTGATAAACTATATCGTGTTCTTCACAGGCTTCATCTAACTTATTAATTGCCGGCCGGAGTGGCCGAGCGGTTAAAGGCGCTACAGTCTGGAACCGCACGACCACTACGGTCGCAGGTTCGAATCCTGCCTCGGGCATGGATGTGTGTGATGTCCTTAGGTTAGTTAGGTTTAAGTAGTTCTAAGTTCTAGGGGACTTATGACCACAGCAGTTGAGTTCCATAGTGCTCAGAACCATTTGAACCATTTTTTAACTTATTAATTTCCTCATCTCCTCCGTTTAATCGTTCTTCTTGCTTTGTGTTTAGTTCAGACGTTTTATGATTATTTAAAGCCCAATTAACTATTTCTTTACCATAGTCCTTATTTTCCCAGAATGATGGAAGTAACATGTTTAACAATTTTGTTATGTATGATACGCGTTTAGGATTATTAATTACAAAATCGTTAAACTTCGACGTTAACATTTTCATTCTTGCAACTTTATCATTTCGAAACTTATTGTTTCCTGCTTTCTCTTCACCATCAATAACAGCCAGACGATCAATTAAGTCTCTAAAATCGTTCATCCAAATGTATTCGATTGGTAGCTCATTATATTCTTTAACAAAACCTTTACCTCTTTTTGATCTTGGAGTAATCGTTTCAAAACTTGATTCTCAGCTACTATCGTTTCTTTGTTGTTTTCCTAGAATGTGCTTAATTATTGATTTATATTTTGCCCCTCTACTCGATCTAGGCTTCCCACTACAAATAACTGCATTTGATTCAAGTAAGATTTCTGCGTAGTTTTGTAAATCATCATCAAATTTATCATCAAGAACATCCAAAGTAATATACTTTTGGGTAAGAAGATTCATTAATCCGTCAGTGACTTTATATACTTTTCTTTGTACAGTTAAATAATCGTAGTGTCTTCCTCCAATAGTTAATTAATCAAATTTTGCAGGTTCATCACCAACATATTTTTCAGCACCAATTGATTTTAAACCGAAAATTTGGTCATTGCAGTTGTTCAGGTATCCCAGTACACGTGTTCCTATAAAAGTTGGTTTTGGTTTTGGTTTTGGAGTTGCTAGTCCTTGTGATTCGTCATCTTGTTGATAATCGTAAGCCATTTGACTTGCTATGTATTTCATTTCACTTTTCTTAGTTTCTTCATCATAATCAAGAAGCACATTATCTACTTCTGATTCATTTAATGTTCTATTGATTCCCATATCTTCACTTGTATTAAATTGAAATAGAATAAGGTCTTTACTTTTATTCTCAAGAGCTTTATCTAGTTTGCTTTCAAGTCGTTCACCAAGGTTACCAATTGCATTAATCATAGGTTGTTCCTGTTTTTTGTATTTGTGATATTCATCAACTCTTTTGTTTGTAAATCCTCTAAACCTATCCCTTAAATATTCTCTCATTTTAATTGCTTCTCGGGCTTTATTTACATCATAAGGATTCTTCATTTTACTAACCATTTATTATACAAAAAAAAACGGAAACACAACGTAAATGTAACGTAAACGCAGCGTGAAAAAACGTAAACACATTGTAAACGTAACGTAAACGCAACATGAAAAAAGGTAAACGTATCGTAAACGTAACGCGTAAATACGTAAACGTAATGTAAACATAATGCAATCTTGAAACTTTTCTGCTTCTGGTTTCTTCTTCCATAATTAATTAGTGTAAACCAGGTTCTTGCAAGCTTGATGGTTATATAACCATAAAGCACTCATCTTTCAATTGGTCTAACATATCATGAGAAAAGAAGGAATTAGATATCATGTCAAACTTAAATATCAAAAAACATTCAAACAACTAATGGAGGGGGGATTTGCCTCCCCTTTAAATGAACAAACAAAAGTTAATGAAGGCCATGATGTTAAGATATGGTTTAAGGGTAAAGATGTTGCAGCATTAATACCATAAAAGCATAAACAATTTTTTAATTCATTACATAATAAATGGATAGTATAATTGATTTACAAAATAATTTCTTGTCCTACAAAACCAAACACGTGAGGTTTATTACTATTGTTGAAAATAATGATATCTCTCAAGTGTTTTTCAATTATAGACCCTAATCAACTTAGCAATGCAGAATGCACAATATCAAGCTACTTCGGTTTTTGCTAGACATAAAGATAGAATACCAAAAGTTCAAAGAGCTAGTTGTCCTAAACAAAAGACAATACAAAAGAACAATCCAACACTATGAAGACTTGAACAGAAGGTATCGGTTTGACATTCAGATGTTAATCAATGAAAGAGACAAACTTAAAGCACAACTTACACAGAAGAACACAATTATAAATAAACTTAAAACAGATGTAAAAATAGAAAAGCTTAAATGTGAAAACCAGATATTGAAGATGCAAATAGAGGATGAAGATTGTTAAACAACTTTTATGGTTAAAAATACCATAAAAGCACATACAAATTTTAAACTAAAAAGCAGTTACTCACTATCGCTAATTTCTGGTTCTGATTGTTTTTCGTTTGATTTTCCTATAAATTCAATCTTGCGAAAACTTCTACTGTCACTCAAATTGATTTTACCTCCATAGACGAAATATAATTGTTCTTTACTGCTGTTAATTATATTTCTGGTTTTTTTATCAAATGATTCAATGTAACGATCAGGTAAAATTACCTTGTAGTCATCTATGTAAACAATAACCTTAGTACCAATTTTCGTTTTGAGTAGTTCAGTCTTTTTGATTAACAGTGTTTTGTTTAGGGGAAGTTCATTTAGGTTCTTGAATGGGATATTTGGTTTACCTATTTGATTGAGTTTAGTGATAACGGATTCCATGATACTATTTATTACACAAAAATTTTATTTTTCATGTTCAAGGTGAAACTGGTTCTTCTTCTGATGACGTTGCCTCTTCCTCGTGTGCATCAAACTCATCATCAGTATCAAAAAGAACCCTGTTAACAACAATTTCGTTCTCTTCAGGTTCATGAGCGTAAAAACGGTATCTTAAAATGCGTCTACACAATGGGCAGGTATTGTTATTTTGTAACCAGGTTTTTAAACAAGATTCACAGAAACAATGATTGCAAACTGTTTCTACTTTATTAGCATGACGATTAACGAACAAACATATGCTATAAGGTTTTCCATTTTTCCCAACGCTTTTGTACATACTATGGCTGAGTCGCTCGATTACAACATTGCATACCTTGTTCTTACTTATCAAAGCATACCAATTAACTTTATCTGCAAACTCTATAATAAATTAATCTGAAAGTTCTTGATCTTTAAAGTCTCTAATGAACTGTTCACTTAGCTTTTGATTTGACAAACTACATGTCACAATTCGTTATCGTACTTGTTGCTGAAATCTCTTAAAAACTGTTCTGAAAAGTTTTTCCAGCACACTAAAATTATTCGCCAACAGCTTGGTGATTTATATTTATATGCAAACTCTCTAATGAAATCTTCTGACACTTTTTGATAAACAATGAAATGTAACCAATGGAATTCTTTATCTTGAAATTCTCTGATGAAATCTTCATTTAGTTTTTGTGAACATTGAATACCGTGCCAATTGACTTTATGATTGAATTCTCTTATAAAGGCTTCAGCGAACTTTTGTCTGTATGACATTTCTGACCAATCTAATTCGTTCTCAACTTCTCTTATGAAGTCTTCTGAAAGGTTAGGGTATGCTGACACTTTTTTCCATTTAATGTTCTTAGCTCTAAGTACTGTCATTACATCTTGTCTTATTTCTTCATCATCAGTTTCGTTGGGTATAGTCATTAGGAATTCATTAATGGTGTTTTGTTTACTCTGTACCAATGCAATAAGGTTGTCTTCCTTAAGTTTTCTCAGAGTTTTATCGTTCATTTTAAGTTACTTTATTATAAGATTAAAAACTATTTTTAATTTCATTTTTGGTAATTTTTGAGGGCCGAAGGGGGTACCCCATGGTATTTTTAATTATTTCAATATGGAAATATCTTTATTCAATTTGATGGTGCACACAAACATATATGTTCTTTTATAAACACTAATTTTATAAAAGCACTAATATTAAAACGCAATACAATTCTTAAACACTAGTAAACACACACACTTAAAAACTAGCTTGTGATTTGAAGTCATTTATTTTTTTAACAATATGCTACTTTCATTTAATTGTTTTATTTCTTTATAATGGATTTTGTTGATCATGTGAAATATAATTATAATGAATGCTAGTGATACCATATACATCAACAGAACAAAAATTTTATCAATGCATGAATCGATCATACAACACCAACCCATTTATTATTTAGAACACTAATTCCTTATAAAAGCAATAGCGATTTGATTTCTTTGAGTTAATTAATATCCATGTGGTCTTGTGTTTATTCCATCTGATAGTTGATACTACAAGACATATGTTCTTTTATAAACACTGTCTATAAAAGCGCTAATATTAAAACACATATACACATACTTAAACGCTAGAAACACACACACTTAAATACTAGTAAACACAAATTGTTCTTGTTTGATTTCTTCGAGTTAATTAATATACATATGGTATTGCATCGATTATGTTGTTCATTTGTGTTAATATAACTCGTTTGTTGTAATCAATCTTGAATTCTTTTTCTGTTGGTTCGTTAACTAGTTCCTTTATTTTTTGTTGTTGTTTATTTGATCATAATGAAGTGTTACTTTATCTTGTTCTTTATTGATAATGTTTTTCATACTTTCTTCATTGAGAATTAAGGAGTTTTCGTGGTTTAGTGTAAAGCCTTTGATTTTTATAACTGTTTTGTTGTTGCTGGTTTTGTAGTAATAACTTTTAGGTCCTGTTGAGTACCATTCAGTGATGTAGTTTCCTTTACCTAACTCATCTGTCCACTCGCCAAGGTTACAACCTGTTTTGATTTCGTTGTTATTGTCGACTATATAAACCATTGAGTCAGTGTCATAGTAAACCACATTTTTACCTAATTGATGTAACATGTCATAAAGTCTTAATCGTGCATGTGCTGTGGTAAAAGTTGCAATGTGAATGTTTGTAGAGCTATAATTCTCGATGTATTGGCCTTTGTACTTGTAGTTCACTTGAACCATATCATCAGTTATAAACAAACATTCTGATATTTCAATTTAATCGTCCAAAATAAGTTCATACCAGCGTTTTACATCTGTAACATATTCAGTTTGAGCTAGGTTTTGTCTTTGTCCAAACTTACCCCAAAGTGAGTTTAAGCACAACTTGGCTACAGCTCTCGTAGCTGGGTTAGGTTCAATTTTGTGTGGTTCTAAATCGATGTTAAGTGTTTGTTTAATATCATTTATGTAATCCTGTTTTGTTTCATAATCGTTTTGCTATGGTGATATTTCAAGTTTTATTTTCATGAAGTCTCTTATGTAACCTGTAAAGAGTTCGTTGCTTGTTTGTTGGAAATGTTGTACATCCTAAACTTCAATTAATCTGTAACCTTTCTCAAGTGCTTTGTCTTGTTCAATTGTTGTACAAGCACCAGTTATCATTCATCCTTTGTTGGTGTGTTTACACGTTTTTGTTTGGTCAATCATGCATTGGTTACAGAGAGAAAACATTAGTTTGTGTATGTTGTTATCTTTAACAGGTAAAACAGGGTGGTAAAGTTTTCTTGTGGTAGGGCTTTACATTTCACATAACCGAAGAAGTCTTTCAAAGGATACACTTTAGGGTTTATGTTTGTTATTGTTGTTGAGGGGCCGATTGGGAATTGATCATAGTTGAGAACAGTTGGATACAAACTACAAACATCGATGTATTTCATTTTCTTGTTGACAACTTTTAATTTGGATGCATTTGTTCTACCTCCGAAGAATGCGTCTCTAAACTTAAGGCTTTCTATAACATTAGTTTTGTTCATCATTGTTTTGTAATGTTTATCTTTAGTCCATTTACATTCCCAGGTTTCTATAACTTTGTACCCGGCATTGTCGAGTTATTGTGTTCTTAATGTTGTTTTGTAATTTAAATCTTCCATAGTTTCATGGTTAACGTTGTTGATTGTGTCTTCTTTATAGCATTCTTTACAACCATGCCAGAAACAACCATGATAGTGATAAACTGTTTTGGTTGTAGAATCATAGCCATTGACTTTCGAACCACAAATTGTTACTTCGCCATTGTTTAATGCATGTTGAATGTTTGGGTTTTTAAAGGAGTTAAGCCATGTGATCGATCGTTTGGAAAACGTTTAATTTTTGTCTTCTTTAATTACATCTATGGTTTTCCCTTGATCGTATTTTGATCGGTAAATACCCATGCAGACACTAGCTGTTGTTAGGTATTGGAAAGGATCAATGTTAGCAATTTCAAGGAACTGGTTTCTTAGTTCAATACAATCTCTGCGCAAAATTTCTACATCAGATCACAATATTCTTTCAGTTCTTTCTTAAAATCAAATATGTAATTTTCTTGTTTCTTTTCTTTGTACCATTTGAGGAATTTTTCTCTTTGTTCTTTCTTCATTGTTCTTGGTGAGTAGTATTTGGTTGCCGGTATTGGTCCAATGTAGTTTTGATTTTCAGGTGTGTTAAACAGGTGTGGAAAGTAACCTTTCTTTAGTTTTCAAAGCCGAATGTTTTGGGAAACGAAGCAAGTGGTTGTGGAACGAAATTAATGCTGTCAATATCTTTTAAGTTTATTTTCTCTATTTGTAACAACATGAGTTTTGATCCACTGTAAATTGTGTAAAGTTTCAGATCATTTTTTATACAAAACGGAAGAACAAAATGTGAATCATAAGGTTTGGAGTTGTGTGCTATACATGTGTAATTCTTGTGTTCTTCGGAAATTAACCATTTGCAAAAATCATTATTGTTCTCAAAGTAATGTTTGTTACCTTCAAAGTCGTGTGCAACTACATAATTAGCTTTGTGTATTCATGTTTGTTGTTGTACTTCGGAGTCAAAGAAAATGTACTTTTCGGTGTAGTTACAACCATTTATAAGTTTTATGTGATCAATAATATCCTCTTTAATTCGTCGTTCAAATTCGTCTTGTGTTATGTTACCTGGTTTCTTTTTTGTATATAAAGATTTAAGCTCTTTCCAGTTCGACATTCGTTCGTACATCTTACCACTTACAACAATTTTTTTACCGAGACTTGGTTTGTTACAATATTTAGATAACAATAGAAACAGGTTGGTAATCGATGGTTCTTCAGTCATATTACATACACATTCAGTTTCGTCATCGCATCTAAAACCTTTTTGTGGTCGTTTTGCATAAAACACTGATGAGATCCTTCTTTAGCTGTTTTGTTACAATTCTGACAATAGTAATAATCACACGTGTGTTTCTTTGATCGATCGAGAATTTTATTGTATCCATTACACTTATAAATTTTCTCACACACTTGTTTATGGTTGTCTTTGCAGGTTTCTTTGTAGCAATAGCAGTTGCAGTCGTTGCAGTAAATCTTATTTATTTCTTGTTCATCGTGTTTTGGTTTCTTGCACATGTAACAAGCTAATAATTTTGGTTTGCATTCTATGTGTCTTTCTTTAGTGTTATAAGCCTTGTCACACTTGTAGCAGTAATAATTAGAACTGATAAAGGCTTGCATACTATTGATTACATCAAAGTGGTTTCTATTCTTGTACGTATATATTTGTGTTTCACGATTTTTTCCGGTGTAGATGATAGAATTAAAATTTTCAACTCATACTGTTTCTATTCGTACGTCTAATAGTTCTTCACATCGTTTAATGTCTTCTAGGGTAAAGGGCTGCATCAGCGCATCAGGGATTCCGTGCAACAGAGGGTGGATGCATGTATCCTCGATAATGGAGGGCATTTTGATCACTTCTTGTATCAAAGTGTTTGAAGTCATGCTGGTATGTTCTGTTGCTGTGTGTTTCCATTCCATGATTAGTGTGATTTGAAGAGAAGTAATAAAATGAGCTCTAACATGGAAGGTAAGCATTTCCGGACACATGTTCACATAACATATTTTCTTTCTTTGTGTGTGAGGAATGTTTCCTGAAAGATTGGCCGTATTCACTTAAATGGTTGTATTCACTTAAACGGTGGCAGAGATCGTTTGCTAATGTTGTTTGTAGGTTTCTTCCTTTACATATGTATGTAATTTCATTGTCGCTAAGTTCTTTTCCAAGTATATTGTTTGGTTTGTATGTTAGCGCTGTGATGATCGCTCTTGGGCAACAGCGGTTATCTTTATTGTTGATCGAGGTTATACACCGTTTGGTTCTTTTGTCTTCAGTAATATTAAATAGTTTCTTGTTAGTTTTACTACGTCTTGGCATGTTGATCACTTGTATGTTAAAAGTAGTTTCTTCAATGTCAACTGCTTCATCAGAAGTTAATATTCTTTGTATATGATCCAACACACTTCATGCATTAAGTTCGTTTGTTATTGGTGTGGATATTGCTTTTGTCCAGAAACCGTTGTTAAGCGCTGTTACTCTAAGTTTATCACCTTTCTAAAACTTGGAGGTACGTTTAGCTTGATCAATCATTTCATCTAAAGCATTGTGTAGGCGGTTCATGGTTTGTGATATTGTTTCTCCTTTTATGTTCGTTAATTGTACTTTATATTATGTTGTGTACGATTTGAATTTGTGATTGAATAGTGGTTCGGTTGTTTGAATTATTTTAAAGTTCTTCTTCTTGGATTCAAATAATGATCTGTCAAAAGGGAAAGTGTTATGTAACAGATTATTACATTCTTTTCTTGCAATATGTCGAAAAAACTTTGATGCAGGTCCTCCTAGTAGTTTGGTTCTGTAATCATCAGCTATTGCTTTTATTAAATTGGGTTTGTTTAACTTAGAAACTCCTTTTATGTTTTGTTCCTTTGCTATTTTTCTTAGCTCGTCAATTGTTTGACCTTTTATGTCTTGTTCAAAGCGACTTTCATTCATTAAAAATTCTGCAATGTGGTAAATTTGTTAAGATAGTTCTTGTTTGTTAAGTTCGTAGTAATACTTAATTCTGTATATCTTGCCAAATTCTCCTAGTTGTTTCAGTTTATAGTTGGAGGCAAATTTTTTAATGACATGCACATTCATACTCTCATTCATAACTTCATTACTTCCTTCACTTACATTATTAGATATCGTATTTATTATATAAAAAAACTTATTTGCCGTCTTTCAATTTTTATCTTCGCCAGAAAAAAATTAATCATTTTCAGCCGTGTTTGAGGGTCTAAGGGTATACCCTATGACTTTTTTCAAATTTTCTTCATTTTTTTCAAATTTTCTTCATTTTTTCATTTTTTTGCCCATAATTAGTTGTTATGATATTTAGATATAGCTTGTAAACGATTTATTTATTTCGATTTAGATAACTATAGAAAGAGAGACCTGTTTTTGTCTTCATATCGATGTGTTGTTGTATTTACTTATGATTTCGTTCTTACATTATTCTCAATGCCTTTCTTTTGATTTCAGGTCTTTATGACTTAGCACATGATTGCATTAATTTTGGTGGTGATCATTTGCTCTTAAACCTATGGATACATTATTTACTTACGATTTGATTTAGAATTTCTTATTTAGATTTGTTATGTGCTTATACCTTTTAATTAGGTGCTTTGTGGGGATGACATTGGACAATTTGTCTTTGCTCACTCAATTTTGCCTAAATTTTTTGGTTGACCTGTTTTCTCCTGTACGGACTCTATTACTACTAACATGGTCTCCTGCAAATTTTGATAGACGGCAGGAAGGCTACAAGATCGTAATACTGGAATATCCTGTCCATTATATGCTGTCAGTGTGGTTGCTGAGTTCTGTAACTGGAGTTTGCCAAGCAGACCCTAAGCATTATGGTATACCAATGGCACTGAGGCACCCATGTCTAACTGAAACTGAAAACTTTAGCCAGCAATAAAGGTCCACAAAAAGTTTGTTGTAGTGGCGTTGCTTTGAAGAAACTACTGATTCTCTGTATTGCTCAGTTTCACAGTTATGTCCAACACGATCTTCATAGCTCCTCTCAGAATGAGCAGCATGCAGTTGAAAGTTCGAGTTATGGGGGCGTTTGTTCTGAGTGGAAGTCTTTGTCACCTGCAGACAAACAGCTTGAATGTGCGCGTTCTTGCGACATGCAAAACAAGTCGCCTAAGGCGGAGGGCAACTGTCACGTTTGTGAGATTTGAGACAGAGAGGGCGAGATTTCACGCCGATAGGTTTCCGGCCAGGTTGCTTACGTGGCGAGCTGCGGCCTGCTCGACTGGGTCGCTGCGTGTTGGCCTTCGCAGTGACCCTACCAAAGGTGCACAAAGAACCTACCCCTTTAAGACCAGTCTTCAACTTAAGAAATGCTCCATCATACCACCTAGCCCAACATACACACACATTACTAAAGGAAATGTACACTTTTGATACGAGAGTAACCCAGAAAATTCAATGGAACTAGTAAAGAGGATCAAGAACATAGACATACCATACACAGCAAGCCTCATAGCATTTGATGCCACAACAGCATACACTTGCATTCCAATATTCCAATAAAGAAACAGTTAACATCATCATACAAAGACAAAAACAACAAGGAAACACACCAGACTCACACATTAACGAAATAGCAACCATACTCAAGACCTTAACAGCACAAATTTACAACAAAGAATTTTATTCCCAACATGAACGATTGCCAATAGGATCACCATTTATGTCCTCCTAACCAACATATTCCTGAACATCTCACGGAATAAAATCTTCACACGCGTAATAAAACCAAAAAAATTCAATGTTACGTACTGGTATTGTTATGTTGACTGATGAACCACAAAAGCACATAGAAAAAAATTCACTTCACAATAAAAGAGAGGCAGACATTACGATAAATTTTCTGGATCTCACCATACGAGAAACAAACTACACCCATGACTTCACAATATTCAAGAAACCAACAAGCACTAGCACCACCACTCACAATCTGTCGACCCACCCGGTGGCACACAAGCAAGCAAGCTGCAGATTCGTGCTCCACAGACTGGGCAGGGCGCCCACAAGCAAACAGGATTACCCGCAGCAACTAAACACAATCAAACAAATAGCAGAGGGAAACGGTTACAAATTCCATAAAATTTGTAAAAGGAAAAGGAACGATCCACAAAACACACACAAAACCTTATGTAACAAATAACAAGACAACACACAAATAACGAACACACGCATGGCACAACAAGGCAACAACACATAAACAAAACAAACTGGCACATACTCTTCTACAATAATAAAATTATCCACAGAATAGATAACATACTGAAGAAATAAGGACTTCAAATACACTGGTGTTCAAAATTAAAGCAGCAAACCAAAGTTTTGAAGGTTGCATTTATTTTGAAAGGGTACAGTACCACCCGACATTGAAAATAGGTACAACAGACTTCATCATTTTTGTCAGAACAACACATTTTTTTTTGTAAAATAACTCAATTTCAATTAATACAGTGATGCCGGATACCAGTGTGGGAAAGAATGACAATTTATTTATTTAATTGATCACATGTGCACTCCCACAAAGTAAATCCCTACATCCAGTTTGGTGAGATCTGTGAAATGAATGAATGTATGGTCGTCTGCTAACGGCAGATAGTGAATGTGAATATATGATCATCTTTGAGTCGATCCTTTGGCCACCTTTGGTGGGACCAAAGAGATGAAATTTACCAGAGCTTTGAGCGTCTGAAATGTGGCTGACCAATACGATAGCAAGGTGCTTCCCCCACCTCGACACAGGTGCGAGAGGACCTAGAGAACGGCCATATTTCAGCACTCTGCCGCTGGATCTTGTGCTGTTAAGACCTGTTTTAGTTGTGCTCCGTAATGACGAAAGAGTGGAGACATGGTATGCATGTGGAATATTATTTAAGAGTAGTTTGAAATATTAATTTCTCTATTTCAGGAACTTTTGTGGGGAGAATTAAATGTCAGGCAGGTAATATTAATGGGATTGTAGGAATCTTCGGAAGTGACCAACGGTCACAATGAAACCACATGTAGCATTAAGCTGAAATACTTCCGTGTGCTTAAGTTAAGCTGAATTACTAGCGTGTGTACAATAAGTTGAAATATTTAAGAAATAGCGTGTGTACCATAAGTTGAAATATTTAAGAAATGGCGTGTGCAGGACTTGAAATTAGAGACGAGTACTTCCACGTGGTGAGTACTGTGTGAGTCTCAAACTGTGTATGAGACAAAAGATAAAGAGAAGTACTCGTCCATGGTATCAGTTGAGGACTCGCGTGTGTGCTTAATATTAAATTGTGTGATATGATTCCGTGTGACGCTAGATTTAAACTCTGAGAGAGAATCAAGGTGAGTCGGCCGTCTATCCAGCAACGCCACTTGGCTTGCATTGCACAGGAAGACGTGCATATATCTCCAGAGTTCACAGTAGGAAAGTAGAATTACAAAGTGGGGCAGTGTCGTGTGAAACTGGGATAAATATTAATTGAAGTGGGAAAGCTGAAAGTGATAATGTTGTGACTGTTCTCTGTGTAGTATTTCATGTTGTAGTGTGGTGTATGTCATGTAATTTGGGTATGTGTGGTTTTCATGGGAGAGTAGCGAGGTAGTTTCAAAAGATTAGTGGGTTATGCTTGTTCCTTCGGTACCGCTCGGTCTGGACGAAAGTTTCGTGATGATGATTGTGAGAGTCGAAGTGTGAGGTATAATAAAAGATCCACCATCCTATCCAGAAAGTGCACTGTAGCGTTAAAAATAATTACGAGACCATAATATAGAGATTCACCATTGTAAAGCCATGCCCACTGGGCGGAATTTCTCATGTGTTATTGTTGTAGGTTGTAGAATTTGTGTGTTTAGGTTAGAGAAATTATTGGAATAAATAAGATAGTGAAAAGAAAAGGATTGGTAGACTATTCCTTCGAATTGTGTGTTGTCATAATGTCCCGAATTTATAATGTGTGCGCCATTCACATTCAGTGCGGTGGCCACTTGCTGACAAAAGCCGTTAAGTAAAAGACAAAAAGAAAATGTGGTATTGCCAGTGCGTAGTGTACAGTCAGAGTTCTGTAGATTATTGATAGTCAGATGTGTGTTTCCGTTGCATATTAATCATATAGGAGGATAACTTGTAACTTAAATTGTGAGTACGAGAGTTCATGTTACTCGATAAAATTAAGAATGAATCCACTCGCTTGGCAGACCACTCATCTTGCAGGCCTGACTGCTTGATGCCACAGTATGAGCAAGGCATGTGGGTACCTCTCATAATTTCGACCCTGCCAGGATAAATTTTGCCAGGATATTTTGTTGCCAGGATAATTTGACCAGGATTATTTTGCCAGGTTATTTTGCTGTTAGGGTTAGCTGTTAAGATTTTTTTTTTATGGAATGTATTGTGATAGCGCTAAGAAGTGATATTTTTTTCTGTTTGTAATTTCTTTCTGGATTGGTGAGGATCTTTTATTTTTTTTATGTAATTAATTGCTATATCGTCTAAGGCTGGAAGATCGTGGTATAATTTTTTTTGCATAATGTCCGTAGTAACTAGGTCGCAGTCGAAAAGTGTAGCCACCATGGAGAATAGCGATTCTGGGGTGGACGTAGCAGTGCAGCAGGAAGTAGCTGTTGACCATGGGTTAATGAGCGGGGACGGCAAGCACTCAGAAGGGGCTGAATTGTTCAGCGGTGATCCTTTATCCGGCGGGCTTTGTTCACAATCGGGGGCTTTTCCCGACGACGCGGGCGAGCTGGGACCAGGTCAGGTATGCAGTGAAAGTGCAGCTACCCTTGGCGGAGCTACGGTTTCTCAGGCGCACGAGGTGAGCGCGTCGGAAGTAGCAAATTACAATGTGATACTGCAGTTTTTACAGAAGATGGATAGGGAGGCTAAGGAGAGACACAGGGAGTTTATGGAAAGATGGGAAGCGATGGATAAAGATAGTGAGGAAAGTATGGAGACATTGGATAAGGGAAATAAAGAGGCAATGAGGAAGCTACACACAGTTATCGATGAGGGTCTGCCCGCAGTTAATAATCGGTTACATGAGGGGGAGAAGAATCTGGGTGCGTTGAAGGAAGTATGTGACGCCGTGAAAGAAAAAGCTAATAATTTGGAGGTACAAGTATTTGCAATAGAGAGTGATACTACTGAGCGTAGGGACGTGTTGCCGGATGAGCGAATCAAAGAGGTAGTGGTCAGAATGAATACGATTAGTGCAGATGTAGAAAAGATCAGTACAAGAGGCGAGACAGGTTCTGACAGTACGCAGCGAGAGGTTTATGCCGACCAGGAGGAGATACAATCACCATTACAGTTTAAAGAGGCACAATTAGAAATAAGTAAGAAGCATAGTGAAGAACTAGCACAGTTGCAATTAGCCTGCAGTAGCGAAGGTGACACACCACCAGGTAGATTGCAGAGGGAGAGTGAGATAAATTCAAAAAGCGAAAATAGGCAGAAAGAGCAAGACGAATTCACAGAGTCAGAAGAACGGTTGTGTCGGATGATACAGGTGGTAGACTCAACTGGGTATAGTCCAAGGCTGTTTCAATTTCAAGATTCATTACCTTCATCGTGGGGACTGCTCCTCAAAACGAAGTTTGTGTATAACCATTTGAGGGACGAGGCTAGAGCGAAAATGCAGGAAGTTATTAAAGACTGTAGTAGCTATTTAAATGAATTCTGGTCGCAAAGTAAGCAGGACCAGGTTACGCAAAGCATATTGATGATGCGAAATGGTAACGAAGGTGGTATAAGAGATCCAGTGTCGTGCTATCAGGAAATCCTGAGACGAAATAGGTATTTGGATGTGACATACGAACCTGGGGAGCTCATTAGGATCTGTAGAGCGAAGTTGCCAGTGAAATTGCGCAGAGATATAGTGATAGCAGGCAGAGGCTTAGACGATTCTGCGTCATTTCAGCACTTGTTACAAGAATTGGGTAATGAGAGCAATATCGTGAACGGAGACACGACTCATAGGTCAGACAGAGTCGAGGATAGGAACGGCAGAAACTATCAGAATGACAGGAGAGCATGGAATCCTGGTATTTCTTTCTTGTCGTAATAGATTGATGGATAGGAGAAACAAATCCAACATATCAGCCCTTAGCATCTTGCCTTAAAACACATGCAGCTGCCACTGAAAATTGTCTATGCAGCAGACATACTCTACTGATATGTAGGAATGCAAGTACCATACTTCTGATCAGAGAATAAAACACCAGTAATGGAATCTGTTAGGCTGGTCTCTCAGAGCAAAATTTGCGAATTTTTATTTCGAACAGTAATGTAAAAAGGACTGTTTCCTCAAAGAAACCAGTTGCTAAAATGTTACGTAATAATGCCAATAAGTCCAGTTTAATTAGTGCGATTTGACTATTGCAGGTACTTAACACGTAATGCAAAGAGTCAACATTGTGATCGAAGTTTTTAAATTAGATGCCATCTGATGTCATTGTCGTGTTGACAGTTATAATGAGGTGCTGCGTATGGTTGTTCAGAATCTGGTGTTAGGGAAAGAGGCCACTAGCACCAAAGTTTCTAACACTTGGGCTGTCCCATCTCTCCCAGCTTGTATATTCTCTGCACACATTTAATTTTCATGTAAACTTAGATTCCTAACTAGCAAATTCTTTACTGTGTATAGTGGACCATTCAGAGTGAGGCGGATTGTCCATGAAAATGTTGTACTGATTGAGACGAGCAAGGGAAAACAATCTCGTGGGCTTCATCACATTTCTAACATCAAATTATGGAAAAGTTAAGGATAGATCGAAAGTAGGCAATTTATGATAGATAGTCAGTGTATTTATTTGTGGTGTGTTACGTTGTGCAGGGTCAAAATCGAACATAAGAATTTTCAGGCGGGATGTCAGGAAGTGTGACGGAATAGACTGGTCGAATGAGCCATGAACAGGAGTCGACAGAGTGGTGTATGTACGTGTTTCTTGTCATATGAATAAGGATCAAGCAAAAACGACGTGATGATTAATGAGTGGATAAAGATGGTAGATAGAGAAGCGACGTGATAAATAGTAGTGGATAAAGGTGATATTTAAGGAGAGAAGCGACGTGAAGCAGTGTGATTAATAAATAGAGATTCGACGTGATGAAACAGTGGTAAATAAAGGTGAGTATAATTAATAATGTGGAGATGTCTTAGATGTATGTTACAGAGAGGCCTGTGTATGCTGCAATAGAGATTGATGCCAATGGCGAAGGAAGACCAGGAAATGATGGAGTAATGGACGGACGGAGAGCCGAAATACGAATGAAGAGATGAGGACAACTGCACAATGTGAAAGGACATAAAGGGAGTATGAGATCCAGATGGTGAACGTTGTGGAATACTGACGTAAGATGTAGTGTAAGTGTAGATCTAATTCTTACCATAAAATATGCAATTTGGCGAAAATAATATTTTTTTGTTGTTGTTGAAGCCTGGTACCAGTATAACTAATCAAAACGGTACCAAGAATGTGTACAGTTATTTTTCAGGATGAATAATTTGTGTATTTTTTGTTCTTAGATGAAATGTCGCAATTCTAAGTTGATATTTAGCATAAAGTGAATGCAGAGGTAAGCCGATGGAGAGAGGTGCCAGACTGAAAGGACGAATTCGGAGACTGAAATGCTATCTCCGAAACAGCTTCATGTGTTATGTGGTTGAGTGTAAGGGAGCAAAGGTATGGTATGTTGTCGTGAGTGTGGTGGTGTTATGAGTATAAGGGAGCAAGGGTATGGTATGTTGTCGTGAGTGTGGTGGTTTTAAGGTTATCTGACTTCTATACCTATTCTGTTAGTGTATTAATGGATTGAATGAGAAGGAAAATGTGATGTCTGGTGAGTGAGAGTCGTAGAGTAGTGTGATCAATGCGCACACTCCTGTGAAGGGGATGCTACCGATCTGTAACTAAAACATTATTGTGTATTGTTTGATTTGGATGAACCTCGATGGCAGGTCAGGATCTAACATGTGGATGGTACATACGTGTCCTAGAAATGTTGTTATATATAATAAAGTGTAAAATAGATAAAGAGATACTAATTTCAGTCTGTCACAAGCACAAAGGTGCATTGTATGTTGTAGATTTAGAGTCAGCAGTTTCTAAAATGTTTATTGTGATAGGATGTTAGAGTAGTCTACTATTTTATATTGTAATTATGAGTTGTATAGATTGTTTGTTATTCCTTTTGTTTTTTTTACACTTTCATATTTTGTATGAGGGACGACAGGTACAATCAATAGCACAAGTGTGGGCTGTATATAGAAAAGGGATAAATGTTGATGTTGTATGTGTAGAAAACTAGGGTGTATAGTTTTATGTTTTTTAGAACAAAGATTCTTTTATTACCAATGTATCTAATAGATCATACATGTAATCAATGAGTATTTAAATATATCCTTTTGTCTGTAATGTTGCGAGATGCACGGAAAGGTCTGACTGATTGGGTGTCGTAACGCCCATACCGCTAGCGGGCCGAGCTGACGTAGCCATGGCGACGGGTGACAGAGCCGCGGCACTCCCCACTCCACTGCCGGTCAGGCTACACTCCACGCGGCTGGTACAGCAGGTCAACGGTCTGGGGCGACACGCACGTGCCACTGGCCATTCATAAGTTCCGCCACCCTTACGACTGGGGAAAGCATCCCGCGGAGGCAACAGCGGGTGGTTTCTTCTGCTCAACGGCGCGAGCAGCGGCGCCACGGCAGAAAGGACGACGCGCGGCAGAGCCCGGCGGGCATTTGTTACCGGCAACTATTAACTAGTACTGGACTGTGGAGCCGTGAAACAAGATGACTGCGACTTTCCATAAGGTGGAAAGTGAAGGACTGGTGTTTCCACGTTGTGAGTGGTGGAAAAGATTTTGTCTTTAGCAGACAGGACGATCGTTTTGTTTTGTCTTGACCACTGAATGGTGGGATCCATAAACTTTTGGCAGTGACTTGTTAAGTGTGCTTTGTGAATTGCATGTGGGACGCTTGGTATTCTTGAAGAGGACAGTTGTCGTTTGGTGACTAATTATTGTATGAACGCAAGAAACTAGAGTGGGTCATTGACATTTGCGTCTGTAGTAGGAGATATTTCTTTAATTGGTGCAAGAATAAGTGCTGTTTGTTGGAACTTACGACTTTTAATTACACCATGAACTGAAAGGACAGAACCGTGGGTAATAGTAGTTGTAGGGCCATTTCTGGACGACCAGATTCGTGTGGATGGTACGCTGAGAGTAACTTATGACATTCGTGTTTAATGTGAGATACAGTTTACTGTTCAGTGCGTGTTCAAAAATGCCGATTTGAGTGACTTAAAGACTTTCGTCCGGGAAACCATGGGAGAGCTTTGACACCGAGACAGTGTTTCTAGGAAAACTATCAGCAATTTTTTGACCCCAAGAAAATCACAGAATGAAATGTTTCCGTGTGACTTGCAAGATAGGGAATAATGTATTTGTAACTGTGTAAATGTTTTTTTTATATGTTTCATTCCTGAAGGGACAGCAAGTGTAATTGTATTTTATTAACATTTGTGTTTAGAATAGTTAGTGTTTTTTTTGTTTGTTCTGGGTTAACGAGTTCACGTAGCATGTTTATTAGAATATTTGGTACAATGATGCTTTAATTATTTGCCAGTGGCGTAATACTAACATACGGCCCTTGTAGCATTGATCAGTAAGATTGTCACAGGGGACAAGAGTTTGCATTGCACAACAAATATCGGAATTAACTGATGCATTTTGATGTCGTGGACAGTAATGATCTTGTTGGTGTGGTGACTGAAGCCACTTATTTTATTATCACAGTGGTGATATTTCACATTAAAGTGTAACGAAGGCTAGTCGAAATGCAAGTTCTTGTCGTCTAAATATGTAACAATAGAGAAATGAGCAGTAGAGTAAGATACGAGAGCTACTGGTGGATTCAAGTACTTATTGCTAACTATTTATTGCGTGTATTGATATGGAGCCTGAATTCTACATGTAACTAGTGTACACAATTTTTTTTCTTTTGTTGATTTTGTTTTGTATTTAGACTTTGCTGTGTAAAGATTATTACAACGCTATTTATGAATGTCAGATTACTTGTTCTGTGTTTGGACGGTGAGCTACTTAAAATTTCATGAGTACAATTAGTATTTTTCTTATCTGTCATAGAATTAGTAAAGTTTGGATTACTCATAAAAATAACGAAGATCCCAGTAACTAAGCAAATTTTTATCTCAATATTATTTTTTATTTGTGTGATGTAATGTTTTATTTGTCATATGGATTGTTGCAAGCTTGTATGTGTACGTTACTCCGGATTGTGGAGAGGACAATAACGGAACAACTGTGTCAATAATTTGGTAAAGTAACAGCATTTGGTCGTCTATTTGAGGTCACCAGGGGCTAAGGTCTCCTCCTGGTTATTTTGATTACTTGCTACGTTTGTTCGAATACAGTTTTCTTAAAAAAATGTTCGGAACTACCCTCGCATTGCAAGGATAGTACTGTGCCATTTTTTTCTGCATGGGTAGCCGGTGGTGAAAGGGTACAGTACCACCCGACATTGAAAATAGGTACAACATACTTCATTATTTTTGTCAGAACAACACATTTTTTTTGTAAAATAACTCAATTTCAATTAATACAGCGAAGCCGGATACCAGTGTGGGAAAGAATGACAATTTATTTATTTAATTGATCACATGTGCACTCCCACAAAGTAAATTCCTACATCCAGTTTGGCGAGATCTGTGAAATGAATGAATGTATGGTCGTCTGCTAACAGCAGATAGTGAATGTGAATATATGATCATCTTTGAGTCGATCCTTTGGCCACCTTTGGTGGGACCAAAGAGATGAAATTTACCAGAGCTTTGAGCGTCTGAAATGTGGCTGACCAATACGATAGCAAGGTGCTTCCCCCACCTCGACACAGGTGCGAGAGGACCTAGAGAACGGCCATATTTCAGCACTCTGCCGCTGGATCTTGTGCTGTTAAGACCTGTTTTAGTTGTGCTCCGTAATGACGAAAGAGTGGAGACATGGTATGCATGTGGAATATTATTTAAGAGTAGTTTGAAATATTAATTTCTCTATTTCAGGAACTTTTGTGGGGAGAATTAAATGTCAGGCAGGTAATATTAATGGGATTGTAGGAATCTTCGGAAGTGACCAACGGTCACAATGAAACCACATGTAGCATTAAGCTGAAATACTTCCGTGTGCTTAAGTTAAGCTGAATTACTAGCGTGTGTACAATAAGTTGAAATATTTAAGAAATAGCGTGTGTACCATAAGTTGAAATATTTAAGAAATGGCGTGTGCAGGACTTGAAATTAGAGACGAGTACTTCCACGTGGTGAGTACTGTGTGAGTCTCAAACTGTGTATGAGACAAAAGATAAAGAGAAGTACTCGTCCATGGTATCAGTTGAGGACTCGCGTGTGTGCTTAATATTAAATTGTGTGATATGATTCCGTGTGACGCTAGATTTAAACTCTGAGAGAGAATCAAGGTGAGTCGGCCGTCTATCCAGCAACGCCACTTGGCTTGCATTGCACAGGAAGACGTGCATATATCTCCAGAGTTCACAGTAGGAAAGTAGAATTACAAAGTGGGGCAGTGTCGTGTGAAACTGGGATAAATATTAATTGAAGTGGGAAAGCTGAAAGTGATAATGTTGTGACTGTTCTCTGTGTAGTATTTCATGTTGTAGTGTGGTGTATGTCATGTAATTTGGGTATGTGTGGTTTGCATGGGAGAGTAGCGAGGTAGTTTCAAAAGATTAGTGGGTTATGCTTGTTCCTTCGGTACCGCTCGGTCTGGACGAAAGTTTCGTGATGATGATTGTGAGAGTCGAAGTGTGAGGTATAATAAAAGATCCACCATCCTATCCAGAAAGTGCACTGTAGCGTTAAAAATAATTACGAGACCATAATATATAGATTCACCATTGTAAAGCCATGCCCACTGGGCGGAATTTCTCATGTGTTATTGTTGTAGGTTGTAGAATTTGTGTGTTTAGGTTAGAGAAATTATTGGAATAAATAAGATAGTGAAAAGAAAAGGATTGGTAGACTATTCCTTCGAATTGTGTGTTGTCATAATGTCCCGAATTTATAATGTGTGCGACATTCATATTCAGTGCGGTGGCCACGTGCTGACAAAAGCCGTTAAGTAAAAGACAAAAAGAAAATGTGGTATTGCCAGTGCGTAGTGTACAGTCAGAGTTCTGTAGATTATTGATAGTCAGATGCGTGTTTCCGTTGCGTATTAATCATATAGGAGGATAACTTGTAACTTAAATTGTGAGTACGAGAGTTCATGTTACTCGATAAAATTAAGAATGAATCCACTCGCTTGGCAGACCACTCATCTTGCAGGCCTGACTGCTTGATGCCACAGCATGAGCAAGGCATGTGGGTACCTCTCAATTTTGGCACAAAATAGTGTAAACAGGTGATAGCAAAACAGAAATAATATAAAGAATACAGAACGTAAACAACTGCAGCATGCATAATGGCGGACAAAAATGTTCATTTTTTTTTTTTTCAATTTAACAGATTTATCAAACATTCCGATAACTGGTGGGTGTGACCACCTCTGGCAGAAATACAGGCCTGAAAAACGACGCGACATGCTGTGAATGACGTCACCAATCTCATGTTGAGGTAATAACGCGCGTTCTTGCTGCACCACTGCCTGCTAGTCTTGGAGAGTGGCTGGTGGATGCTGACGTGATGCAACCCGTGCCCCTAGTGCATATGATGTGCTCTCTGGGATTCAAATCGGGAGAGTGAGCAGGCTGCGCCAAGCGTCCAATACATTCAGTTTCCCGGGAAACATCAACCACACATGCTCTATGAGATCGAGCATTATTTTCCAGCAATACGAAGTCTGGGCCCACAGCAACTCGCAACAATAGCACCTGAGGTCCCAAGATCTCGTCACGATACCTGACAGCAGTTAAACATTACCGATTTAATTTTACAATTTCATGTAGAGGTGTTCGAGTAGTCATCTAATCCCTGCCCACACCATTGGAGACCCTCCTCGATATCAGTCTCTTTCCACAATGTTTGGGTCCCAAAATTGTGTTTCACGTTCCCTCCAGATGCGAATTCATCGAGAATCATTGTCCAGACCAAATAGGGACTCATCTGTGAAAAGAACATCGAGCCACTGTTCGACCATCCAGGTGGCATGTTGACGGATCCACTCTAGATGTTCCCTTCTGTGAAGTCGCATCAGAGGTACACATACAGCTGGTCTCTGACAGTAAAGGCCACTCTACCGAAGCCTAGTGTAAACCGTTTGCCTCCATACAACACGTCCAGTGGATGCTGCGAGGTCAGATGCCAGTTGACACAGAGTACTAAGGCGGTACCGTCGTGTCTTTACAGCCAAATAACAGTTGTCTCTTTCTGATGTTACACATGCTTGGCCCCACACTTCTTTCAATCTCTATAAACTGTCACCACACCTAAAAAAACAACAGAACAATACACATTAAGCCATTTGGCCACACCAGTATGCGACTGTCATGCTTCCATTCTTGCCACGGCCCTCCACCGCCGAGAGCCATCTTCTGTGGGCCACACTGCACCGTCTGTGTCTGTGTACACAGCGATTGTGGATGTGGGACTACGCGGCCAACACTACCCGTTTTGATAGGTGCCTTGACATTATCATTGACGTGGCTGGCCGTTGACCAGAATGCCATTTGACGTGCAGAACACGATCGTGCGGACATCTGGCTGCCAGTTTGTGTGATTATATCGTGAATCAGACACAGGACGGGGAAACAGTGGTTTGTTGCTTTAATTCTGAACACCAGTGTAGGATATAGGAGAGACAACACAACACAGAAAAAACTCAGACACAGGAGAAATCCATGGATAAATTCAGTAGATCAGGAATATATGAACTGACATGGAACACTTACCAATCAGTACACATAGGACAGACATGCAGGAACTTTAAAACAAGATACTCACAACACCTCAGAGCCCTAAAAAGTAACAGCATCCATAACACATTTGCTGACCACCTAACAGCCCATAATCACCACCCAACTACAACAGCAACAGATTTAAAAATACTGAAATCCAGCCACAGCATGTACCAGAAACTAACAATAGAGGAGAACTTCTACATACAGAGGGTAAACATGTTTTGAAGGAATACACTATACTCTGTAAAGGCACATTATTTAACACATAAAACGACACACACACATACACAGAGCCGGCCGAAGTGGCCGTGCGGTTAAAGGCGCTGCAGTCTGGAACCGCAAGACCGCTGCGGTCGCAGGTTCGAATCCTGCCTCGGGCATGGATGTTTGTGATGTCCTTGGGTTAGTTAGGTTTAACTAGTTCTAAGTTCTAGGGGACTAATGACCTCAGCAGTTGAGTCCCATAGTGCTCAGAGCCATTTGAACCATTTTTTTTGAACATACACAGAAAAAAGGGAAAATTCAAATTCGGCGCCAAACTTTGTCGGGAACAAATAAACGCCAACGGTGAAAGGACACGCAACAATATCAGACACACCACGTTTTGTAAAACCGAAACT
Source organism: Schistocerca serialis cubense (assembly GCF_023864345.2). Classification (NCBI taxonomy): domain Eukaryota; kingdom Metazoa; phylum Arthropoda; class Insecta; order Orthoptera; family Acrididae; genus Schistocerca; species Schistocerca serialis. The sequence continues at coordinate 1,713,963 of NC_064642.1, forward strand.
ACACAAATTACATTTAATAATGTGTGCAGTGTCTTCAGGACGCGAAATAAGAAGGATGAACCACAGCAAAACGCAGGTAATAACAAATATATACACTAAACATTTTGCCACACCAAAACCACATATTTAAAGATCAGGGGATGTGTTAACTCGCAGATAGAATTCACATTTACATCGTTTGGTTTGCAGCTGACAAGTCATCAGTGCAGGATACCATACAGATGGTCCTGCAAAACCATATAACGTGAAATCAAGATAAGAACAAAAATAAATAAAAACTGACTTTAGGCCCCATTTTGTTTCATCAGTTACAACCTAAAAATGTTCACTTTTTACAGTTTTTCAATAAACAAAACCCACTGGAGCTGGCACAGAGTTGCCAAAACTTGTTTGGGTAACAGGAAAAAACAGTGTTTTGGATATGATACGTGTTACAAACTGGACACAATCGGAAGGACCAGCCCCCTTTGCTTTTTCTTTTATCACTCGTTTATTGCATCAGGGAAATACACATTTTAAGACAAAATTTAACTACATGAAATATTGCTCCCAGAAAAGGTTAACATAAGCAGTGACAAAACTTAGTTGTCTTAAGGGTTTCTGCTGGCAACAAATTTTAAGGAGGCAATGTAAGGTTTATATTAATTTAGCTCAAACACGTAGCTAGTGATTGAATCATGACACAGAAACTTCAACAATTTCGGTAACAAATAAATAGTGAGAATTTGTACTCACAGTAACCAACTAAATAACAGCCTTGCCTCTGAATAAGTAGTAGGCCATTTGGAACGAATTAGCAACACCCCGCAACTAGGGGAGCTATTACCAACAGTATTTAAATGTCTTGCTCCCCATTAAATAAACAAACTTACAGTATTTAAATGAATAACAAATCGAACACACTACGCTCCACTCAAACTCTTCAGCGGAAGCCAAGCCAAAATGAAGATTCCATTAACTGACTAGCACTTAAGTTACACTAAAGCTCATCTCTGTGTTCCCAGACACACATGGGGCAAACTTATACAAGGCAAGATTTTGAAGGGAGCACATCAGTGAAACCGGTAGTGGAGCTAACTCGTGCCACTGAAAATTAAGGTACTAGACTGGGGCACAAGGTGGTATACAATGACGTTGCCTTAGTGCTATACTGCACTCCAAAATATTAATTCAAACGGCCAGTTCAAAATTAAGTACACATAAACCAGCATTAATTAACGAGGAGTGACACCAGGTCGCTCGAAGAGATGACAACACTTAATTGAAAAGACAAATGCCGGAAGAGTTTTAACCAGCAGTCACTTCCCGCTATACAGTTAAACATTAACCAAGCACAAGGAAGGAACCCCAAAGAGAAAATTCAAATTAAACCCCCAAAAGATTATAAAGGATGTAAATTTTAAAAAAAATTAGCTCTCCCCAAAGGCAGTGTAAACACGAAGGCCACACTTAAGAGGCCACCAAAATTGGTTGCAAAGGGTCTTATACATTTGCTCCTTTTCTTTAAAGAAACACAAGGCAGCTTAACTTCTGCTGGACGTCCAGTATGGCTCGTGTAGTACACACCGGGCAGCAGCCCAAGTTAGGCGGTCGCAAGGCACAGCGAGCAAAATCAGGAGAGCAGACAGGCTGCCAGCCAACATATATCCTCCATGCTGAACCGGCAGACAGCGTACAACCAACTCCACATATGTGTGGTTGCTTCCACCTTGTACCTCGCGGTGTCTCAGCAGGGAGCTCGAGCAAACGTCAACTGCCACTCGCCCCACGAATGTGGAAAACAACAAGGCAAGCAAAGATAAGAAACATCGAAGGATCGTTAGTGGACATCCAAGAGACTGGCGCGCCAGTAACGAGCGCCACGGTTCAGGATAGAAGGGAGAACCTATATCCACGAATCTTTGTTGTTATTCAACTCAGACAGTATATCAGTTTAGCTAATAACGATGTCACCACATGCAGCTGGCAGCACCAGCTACGTCGCGCGCTGCTCTCGGCACTTGCTGAACTGGCCCAACCACAGCTGGCTGCTGCCGACTGTGGCGTCACAGCCTCTGCCCAGGACAGTGACCACCACATGTCTGCGACAACAGTGTGAACTACTGGCAAACAAGCTCCACCCGCCACCACCCAGCACTACTGCCGGTATCAAGGACAGTTGAGCAACACTGCATGTAACTGACACTCCTGTGACCACCCAAAAGATTCGTGTGGCTCACGATAGGCAAACTGAGCCATGATTACGGTGCAAGTCACCTTGTTTAAAGTGCCAAGGCTTCACCACACGCTTCATCAACATAGAATATTGGGAGGCTCTATACCTAGATCAACTTGGGCAACAATACAGCTTAATCGATTCAGGCTGAGATTTTGTTGTGGCATCCCACACCACAACCACCACAGCCAAAAGCAAAACAGCCATACAGGTCAGCGCTGTGAACAGTTATGTAATCACTGTTTATGGCTCCAAAATATGTTCCTGGCATCTGAGTTTTGGAACGACATCCACATGGAACTTTCAAATTGCAGAGGTTAGCGAACCCATCCTTGGCGCTGATTTCTTCTGCTACTTTGAGCTTCTACTGGATTTATCCAATGGTGCACAACCCAACGCGACACCAGTCAGGTTGTTTCTGGCGTCATTGGCGACGCCCTTTCTCACAAGGGACACATAATCACACCTGCTTCAAGCGATGAATGACAAAGCACCGAAATGAATCAACATTACTATCATCTCCTCAACTGTGGCGCCACCCTCTGAAGGGTATCTGTCGGTGACGGATATAGTTGGGGATCGGTGCTCGTGATGAAGGTGTCCATAAAAAATGAGGTACTTCTTAACATGAAAGGTGGGAAGACGGTATCTGGATATACCTGAAAGGAACATCTCTGATGTTTAGATGAATTGAGTTACCAGATCTGCACATTTATGATAGTTGAGTAAATATTAAATAGATAACTTGGCCATATTTGTCTGTTGCACAACAAATATCAGTAGGACGTCAAATGGAAGTTTGCGAGGCAGTATATAAGCATGTGCTCAGCTAAAAATATCACGTTTATTCAAGAACAGCTGAACAAACGAATAAACTACAGAATTAATAAATGAGTGATGGTTGCTGTTCTTCATAACACTCTCGGATGAGTTTGCAACATTACATTTACAACTGAGTCTTGGAGACCCCAGCTCGATTTATCATTGATTATTAATTACGGAATGGTCGGAGGAATTTTTAAATGGCGGCATTCACGCACATACAAACATATAACGGATATTCAGGACAAATATAAGAATAAAGAGAAACTTCACCAGTATGCACGTGGTTGTCAAACGGTCGTTCCCTTGGTCTGAGTGCACAAAGTAAGTGAACAAGAATAATCGACAAGAATAAACTGTTAATAGTTCCACCATAGAAGAAATTCTGAAACTACTTCAGAAGTTTTACCCCGAGAATCAGTAACTGTGACATGTACCGATTCTCACAATCCGCGAGCACGTGATCGTAACAAACAAAAATTCTGTCTAAAATGAGTGATAAAATACAGAATAACTCACCAAATTCGGGAGAATACATTACTGTGAGTCACGATCTGCGAACTTAAGGCTCTCAGATCCGTACTTAACACATGCTGAGACAACAAAGACATGTGGAGACAAGATTGCGAACTGAAATCGAAATTAGCGACGTTTCAGAAATCTGTTCACTTACTTTATACTCGTGAGATCAACAACAAACTATATCAGACTGAACTGAGAAGATGCGTCACGAGTCCACATGTCTGAATAGAGGTAGAGCAGAACAATGGCTTGCATGCTTGACCAAGTGCAATTGTGTATAAAGTACCGAAATTAACCAGAAATATTCCGTATACCGCGCAACGAGCGATGAGAGCGAGACGTTAATTTTGACTGAAGCTGAAATCTACAAAAATAAGATAGTGAATTAACTTTGACTAGGCACACTCGCACTTAAGTCGGTGTCGTCCGTCTCGCGTCAGCCGGCCGTGCGGTTCTAGGCACTTCAGTCCGGAACCGCGTGACTGCTACGGTCGCAGGTTCGAATCCTGCCTCGGGCATGGATGTGTGTGATGTCCTTAGGTTAGTTAGGTTTAAGTAGTTCTAAGTTCTAGGGGAATGATGACCTCAGATGTTGAGTCCCATAGTGCTCAGAGCCATTTTTGAACCGTCTCGCGTCTCTCGGAACACTGCCAAGCGAACTCTTACGGAACCCACGGGTCCCCTTCCTCCAGAAGTGCCCAGACAACTCCCTGTTGTGTGGTGCCAATCTGTACGAGCTTCGTCCGAGGCGAACAGAAACTTCTTTGCCACGTGGTATGTGCTTTATAGAGTTGGCTATTCTGCCACAGTAGCAGACTACTTTTACTCCCACAGATTTAGATACTGAAATTTATCTTGTACACTCTCGTTCATGCCTTTCATTCATCAGGTGAGAGAAGGAAAGGATGTACACTATGTGATCAAAAGCATCCGGACACCTGGCTGAAAATGACTTACAAGTTCGTGGCGCCTTCCATTGGTAATGCTGGAATCAGTATGGTGCTGCCCCACCCTTAGCCTTGATGACAGCTTCCACTCTCGCAGACATACGTTTAATCAGGTGCTGGAAGGTTCCTTGGGGAGTGGCAGCCCATTATTCACGGAGTGCTGCACTGAGGAGAGGTATCGATGTCGGTCGGTGACGCCTGGCACGAAGTCGGCGTTCCAAAACATCCCAAAGATGTTCTATAGGATTCAACTCAGAACTCTGACCAGGTCAGTCCATCACAGGGATGTTTCTGTCGTGTATCCACTCTGCCACAGGCCGTGCATTATGAACAGGTGCTTGATCGTGTTGAAAGATGCGATCACCATTCCCAAATTGCTCCTCAAAAGTGGGAAGCAAGAAGGCGCTTAAAACATCAATCTAGGCCTGTGCTGTGATAGTGCCACGCAAAACAACAAGTGGTGCATGTCCCCTCCATGAAAAACACGAGCACAACATAACACCACAGCCTTCGAATTTTGCTGTCAGCACTACACACACTGGCAGATGAGATTCACTGGGCATTCGCCATACCCACACCCTGCCATCGAATCGCCACATTGTGTACCGTGATTCGTCACACCACACAACGTTTTTCCACTGTTCAGTCGTCCAATGTTTACGTTCCTTACACCAAGCGAGGAGTCGTTTGGCATTTAACGGCGAGATGTGTGGCTTATGAGCAGCCGCTCGACCATGAAATCCAAGTTTTCTCACCTCCCGCCTAACTGTTACAGTACTTGCAGTGGATCCTGATGCAGTTTGGAATTCCTGGGTGTTGGTCTGGATAGATGTCTGCCTGTTACACCTTACGACCCTCTTCAACTGTCGGCAGTCTTTGTCAGTCAACAGACGAGGTCGGGCTGTTCGCTTTTGTGCTGTACGTGTCCCTTCACGTTTCCACTTCACTATCGCATTGGAAACAGTGGACCTACGGATGTTTAGAAGTGTGGAAATCTCGGGTACAGACGTATGACACAAGTGACACCCAACCACCAGACAATTTTCGAAGTCAGTGAGTTCCGCGGAGTGCCCCATTCTGCTCTCTCACGATGTCTAATGACTACTGAGGTCGCTGATATGGTGTACCTGGCAGTAGGTAGCAGCACAATGCACCTAATATGAAAAACGTATGTTTTCGGGGGTGTCCGGATACTTTTGATCACATAGTGTATATTCTGACATATTGGACATAGATGTATTGAATGTGCATGTGGAGCTCCTATAATTACCAAAAGTCTTAGTAAAATGTGAAGTGAAATAAAGATAACTTACGTTGTGGCCACTATAGACACACTCAGCTGCTAAGTCTTTTCTTATGTAGTTTACAGTTTGCGCCCAGAGCTGAGGTGCCAGAGGTGGCTACATTAAGTTAAATGTTAAGCAAAATTATGAAGAGGCACATGTAGAGACCCTTCACCTCGAACAAATTTTAAAAAACCAGTTTCACTATGTAAAAACCTTCGCACACCTACACAGTCATTAACACACTCCTCACACAAGTTCACCCAACCCTAACGCATCCGACCCACACCTGCACATGTGTGGGTGCCTTTCACTCCTTACCATGCCAGGGCTCCTGGTCCAACAGAGACCTTGCCAGCTTCCACCCGATATACTCCACATGGCAAAAGCAGTGGTTGATGTACTACTAACAGCAGGAACAGTTAGGCCCTCAGACTGCCCATGGGCTCACCCATCAAACTTCAGTGTTTGGACTATCAACCAGGTTATTATCAAATACCAATGCTCACAGAAGATGATCAGAATATAGTAGTAATTACACTGTTTGGCTTGTCTGAATAACCTTTTATGCCATATAGCCTCAAAAATGAAGCCCAGATGTGGCAACGGTTTCTAGACAGTATCCTATCCAAGTTGACCTTTTGATTCGCTTACCTGGATGACATACTCATCTTCTCGCTGGATAATGACACCCAAGATGTTCACCTAAAACAAGTTTCCAATGTTCTTCCCGTGAACAGGACCATTATCAAGGATGAAAAAAATTCGACTACAATAAATGGAAGTTATCTTCCAGAGTCATGATGGAACTCATCCATCAACTGCCTTCTCCCCAAGAATACCAAAAACTATGTCATTTCCTGATAAGTTTCTACCAGATCACATGCTTCACACAGCTACCATGCAGCTCCCCTAACAGAGGCACGAAAAGAGAAAAATACCATTGCCAAACAGAAACCGCAGTGGGCTACTGACGTGCAGACAACTTTCGAACAATTAACAGACTTTCTCACCCATGTGACAACCTTGGCCCATGCACTCTCTCACACCTTCGTCAGTAATGACAGATGTGAGGAACTTTGCAATTGGTGCAGATCTCCAGCACCATACAACTGCTCAGAGTCTTTTCCCAAGAACTCACTGCTTCACAAAGCAAATGGTCAGCTTATGATCATGAACTCCTTGTGGTCTGTGAGGCCAGTTTAAGGATGATTTAAAACATAGACCATTCACTGTCTACATGGACCACCGGCCACTAGCAGACTCAATCCACGACCCACCAAAAGATATGCCTGACACGTTTATGATGCTTCAGCTGCATTGCACAATTCTTGATGGATGTATTTCATCTAAAGGGTGTGGATAACATCATCACTGATTACTTACCACCCATCATTACTCTCTCCACACAAATCGATTATAACCAATTTTCGGAAGTACAACAGGAAGATAAATTCAAGATGTACTCAGTAACAGAACCACAAGCCTCAAGACTGAAAATTACCTCCTACCAGATACAACAAGACAGATCTTGTGATTCATCTCATAAAATCTAACTCATACCCTAGTACCACAGCAGTCTGGAAACCTATTTCCGACCAACTGCACAATTTAGCATATCCCAGCATCCGACCAACGAAAAAACTTGTTACTGACCGTTTTGTATGGCCACATGTCAAGACACACCATAGGGACTGTACGCCTATCTTTATACCTTGTCAGAGAAGCAAAGTGGGATGACATGCACAACCACCACTCAGATAATTTACAATACAAAAAGGGTGATTTCAACATGTCCTCATTGACTTGGTGGGACCCCTACAGTAATCTGAGAGTTGTCGGTACATACTATCAATCGCTGAATGCGTTACACAATGGGTGGAGGCTGTTCCTCTGAGTGACATGTCAACAGAGACAACAGTCAGAGCTTTCATCAACACTTGGATTGCTAGCTACAGTTGCACTGTGTCCATTACCACTGACCAGGGCCTACAGTTCTAGTCTGTTTTATTTTCTGCACTATGCACTCATGTGGCACTCACCGTTACTGGCCTACTGTGTACCACCTACACGTAAATAGTATGGCGGAATGGTTGCACTGCCACCGAAGGCTTCTCCAATGTGTTATGGAGGTTACGGGATTGAAGCGGTGCCATAGGTACTTCTAGACATATGCACCACACGTAAGAGAGAATGCATCTTCTCATTGGAAAACCCACTACAGTATCGATAAACCGCTTGAAACAGGTTTCGATGCTTCAGAACTATACAGCCATTGTGAGCTTGTGGGTGCTATTCTGTCATTCTGCGCAACGGATTAATCTGAGGTGTACCCTTTACCCTGTGGCTCCTGCTGGATGCAATTTCCACCCCCACACTGCTACAGAAGTCAGACAGACGCTCCTAACGTTCTAAAGAGAAATGCCTGAAAAACTTGCAGCAATAAATAACTTCTGCAGTCGTCCACTGTAAAGAAATGACACAAAAATTCACAAAATTTCTTCCGTAACTAGTGGGATACTTGGGTATTGGAGTAGTGCTAGTTAGTGTAAGAAAAACATGAAACTAACGAAAATTATTATTTATTTTGCAAAAATTCTGAGAAATCACAACGGCACTTTTAGTTATGAACTGAACTAGTTATTTCCTGGTTCTTTTCGGAATGTGAAGTTACCTCTTAAGGATAGGATTCGCTAATGAAATTTCTATACAAAGTTTAAGATTGTTATTGACTTCACAGAAAGGCTGAGATCGGCGCCTACTCAACTTGAATAATTATCCATTAGAATGTTGCTAGGTACGGTCGAGGCGGTCGCGTGTGAAATGCAGTGAAGTGTACTGTTGCGGAGGAAATATGGGGCTTGCAAGAGCTGTAGCGCACAATTCCATAATCTGTGATGACTGTTGTCTGCGTCGCTCGCTGGTGACAAATAAGATAACTCTCGTTCTATCTGGATTGACCTTTGCCAATCAAACTCTCCCACTGTGAACAATGCTTAATCACAAGGACTCAATATAGAGTCGCACTCCGATTCGCTCTCGACAGAGGTGCTCTCCCAGTAAAGTACTGAGGAGAGACTTGTTCCTCGCTCTTTGAGTACACGTATGAGCGCACACGCCCTCGTTACGTGTTCTCGCTCCAAGAACGACAACGGGACGGCCCCTCTCCACACCAGACGTGAAGGGGTATATCTTTCAGTCTCTTCCATTACTCCTTCAGCTCAAGGCATCAGGAATATCGTCTGCCAATCAGCATTACTCTTCTAAAACGGGATAGTGACGTTTCGTTTAAGGCAACCAATCCAGAAATCTGTAGTATCGGCGTTTGACGTTTGCTGTCTCCCTGTGAAAACCTGTGAAACAGCAAGCTATGTTTGTAAAGAATGTGTAGGCTAGGCGCTCCCACACAATGTAGCGGTATTTGCTTTTAAGCCGAACACGGGGTCGTTCTCCCCTTTCACTCGGGCAAACGCTGTCCGCTCCAAAGCGGTCGCTGTCCGACGTAGATAGGCTGAATCGTCCTCTGAAGGGACCGGCCTCTCGGCGTGCGGTCCTCCTCTCCCGAACTAAAAGCTCTTGTGACCGTCGGGTCTGGAATGTATGTGTGTACGCCAGTCTCGAGTATTTCAATCTCGGTGCGCTTACTTGTTATTTGCATATCGTTTACATGAACTCATACAACATTGACTTTATCTTATCGAGTTTGGGTTCGAATGAAGCGTCTTGGTGTGTGGAAAATGTTTGTGAGGGCGGAATATGTAAGCAATGAAGGTCAGGAGACCACGACGTCTTACATACCTCCCTCCTTTTGACTAAATCTTTGTCTTGGGGTTTGTCAACGCCGAGGAAAACATTGACAAAGTCAGGCAAAAACTGTTCTTTTGGATTATCCAATAAACTTTTCTCAGCCATTCTTAGCAATTTTGTTTCTAATGATTTCTTTATAGCTATTGTTTCTATTTTTTAATTCTACAATTTATGTTTTGTTGTGAGGCAAATATAGACTTTACAAAGGTTGTTATCCTTTGCCATTGCCAGCACGTGTCTCTGTTTTTCTTTTTTATTTTCAAAAATTGTTTTTACAATATTAATTTTTCTAAACTCGTAAGTGTACAGTGTATTATGTCTTGGTGTGGTTATCTCTTTTCTTCAGTTAGGCTTTGCGTAAATGTTTGCAAAAGCTCTGTTGTGACACTTTGTTTTATTGATTTAAGCATTATCTTTTTCTTTATGTGTCACTGTTTCTTTTTTTTTTGTAAGAATGAAGAAGCCTTTCCTCTTAATTCTATCCTCAGTATTAATATTATTCCCCCAAAAAGATGTTTTTGAATGTTACTTAAAGAAGAAAAATCCTGCATAAATCCTTTTCTAATTTTACATATAAAAGAAATAAATAGACTTTTCATGAGTTTGTGAGATTATATAACTATACTAAGTTTCTTTACAAAAGGTTTTAAGGTATCTATAAATTATGGACTTTATATACATAATAAAAATAATTACTTTTACAAAGAAAGAGAAGAAAACTATCATATTACAAATGTATATAATTTTCATAAATCTACACTTGTTTTAGTACAGAGAGAATATATTTATTATTCGAAATAGTATTTTCGTTTTGTGCTGCTCTGTCAGTTTCTGTGCTTGACGATCTCCATTGAAGTACTGCAAAGCGTCGACTAATTTATATGGGTGTCACAAGTCATGTGAAAAGCACTATAGCATGCGATGCTGGGTCTCATTTGTTGACATCGTCATCATGAAGTGGTATTCTAACCAATGGTTGGTCATGATTGTGGTTTACTGAATATACAGTGATGTCCTTGTACTCCTTTACTGTCACACCTGGTGTGGTATGGCAGTTCGATGATTGTAGTTGACTACCGACGATAGTCACCCAATATTGTGCTGTGACATCTTGGTACCTCACACCTGGTTCGGTATGGCGATTTGATGATGTGGTAGGGAGAATACTGTTCATTTTGCTGAATCTATTTCTAGGTAATGTTGGTTGGTACTACATAATATTCTGTTTGCAGTTCGCTTGTATTTGTTTGACGATTCAAGGATTATTTTTGGAGAGGTGGTTGTGGTAGTTGCCATGCCTCAAAGTTCATGGAAAGACGTTTGTAGCAATTTGCATTGTAGGATAGCAGAGAAAGGTATCTTGCTGTCTTCTACCCTTCTTCATCTTGCATCTTCTGTTCTTCTCTTCTTTCTTGCACTCTTCTGTTCTTCTTGGGGGATCTGACTGCCTTCCCAAATGTTACTTGATGAGTTTGTAGATCTTAATAATTTTTGTACCGTCATTGTCGTCTCATCGTATTATGATTCTCCCCACACTCTTCCGTTGTGTAGCAGTGTCGTGACATATGAAATGTCCATGCTGTGCGTTGTCCTCCTGAAGTCCAGCCTGGTTGCAACCTGCATTTGCAGTGTGGCGTTGGTCTTCATGTTGTTGTTATTGCCCTAAGTGCTTTCTCAACATGTCTGTACCCTCTCCTTCGCTATCTCGAAGCATCTGGCGTTAAGGGAGCTGGTGATTGGTGTTGGTGGCAATGTCCCTCTGACACGTAGAAATACTTGCAATTTTTGTTTTACATATAATTGTTATTTACAAAAAAACTCTGATTTTACATAATGCAAGAATTTTCTGATAGTGGCAAAAATTATTGTGTATATATATATATATATATATATATATATATATACATATATATATATATATATATATATATGATTTCTTTCCTTTATTCTAATTATGTCCTACCACTTCTTTATTCTTTTAATTGCTGTGTACCATTCATTGTTTGTGTGCATGTTGTAGTGTACTTGATACTACAAGAGATTGTCAGTGTGTATTGTGTCTCTTTTTCTTTTAATTATGTTGTTCTGTTGATATTTTAATTTAACTTTTATTTAGTGGTTAGTATAAGATAGGGTGGACGTTAGTTTGCCTAACCTCTTCCGCATTTTTCAAGTCAATCTTTACGTTTTGCAGTATTCGGTGGTCTTATTTCTACTTCTGGGTTCGCTTTGCTGTGTTGTTCTTGTCTCTATGGATCATAATTTCCTCGATAATTATTGGCGCCCTGGTCTCGCCAGTTGCTGTTTCTGACATCCTGATCTCTTTCAAAGTACCCTTGACCGTTGGCATTTTGATTCCTAAACCCACATCCACCACTGTATGAGTGTCCATTACCGTTCCTATTTCGGTACCAATTTTCTGGTTATCGTTTGTATGCCAATCGTCTCCATTGTGCCACTGTCCTTGTCTGTTAAATTGCCTGAAATTATTGGTGTGAGGATTACGATTATTACTATTGGAATATTCGTTCCTAGTCCTCTCCTTTTGCTGTTCCCTTTCCTTTCTTTTTTCTTTCACCTCGTCTTCTTTAAACATATATTCAAGTTCCTTTAAACCCTCTTTGAATTCTTCGGTATTTTCATTTTTTTTCCTACTGTCGCCTGTTGATACTTTACCGGTAATTTCATTCTACATAGACGTATCAGCTCTCCGTTACTGTATGGTTTGCCTAGGCATTGATTCTTTCTGTCCATTGTATCAAAGAATTTTACCACGCTTTTCCCTCCTGAGTTTTCATATGGTGTCATCTGAAGTAACTCGTATTTATTTATTTATTTATTTGCGCCTCCTTAGACCAATATCTTTCGAGAAATGCTGTTCTGAACTGTAGGTAAGACGTACAGGTAGCCGCGATCTTTTGCATCACCTCTGCTACTGTCCCTGACACGTGTGCACAAATGAAGTCAAGTTTGTGAGCTACGCTCCAGTGGTTTGGTAAGCCTACTTGAAACTGGTCGATGAATATGCATGCATGCAAGTTACCGCCTTCTTCCTTGAAATGTTGAAATTTTCCAACTGTAAGGAAGTGGTCTGTATCATATCTACTCATAAATCCGGTTTATGGCTGATTCATGGACTCAAATAATCTTCCACTGCTTGTGTCGTCATGTTTATTCTCTGGTGATCTACTGCCTGTCTGCCTATTCTCAATTTCCTGACTCATATTCGCATCATATCGTATCATTGGTGAACAAAAGTGTTGTTCGTGTGTTTCTACTCTCGCCGTTCACTGTATTGTGCCTGTGATGCTATTATATTGTGTCATTGGATTTACTGGTTCGGTTGCCTGTCTTCCGATTGGTATCGGCTGAATGTATGTGTTCCGTTTTTCTAGATACTGTGCCTAGTCCTGTGGCATGTCATGTATTGCTTTAATCGGGGTTTTCTGTTTGATTTCTGTGCGAGTGTCACGTCTAGCCTTGGTTCTACTTGAACTTTCTTAGACGGGGCGTGTTCGTGTACTGAATTAATGCTCGACGTGTCAGTTGTTTCGCTACAGGTGTAATCGGTCTCGATCTTTTCTTCGATAGTTTGTATCAACTCTGTTCGAAGCTTTTCAAACTGATCTTTGTTTTTAAGTTCTATTTTATTGATCCACTGATCATATTTTTTCAATGCAACCTTTGCGACCTTGCTTTGAATTGCTTGTTCTTCCGAAATTTGTATTGCCATTCGAGTGACTATTTTCGTAAAACGTTCCTCCTTTTTGTCAACTTTTACGATGTCCAATTGCACCTTGTCCACGTCAGTGCGTAATTGCTGCTGACCTTGTGTTAGTACCTGTATCCTTTCTCTAGATTCTTTCGCGTCTTTGTTTATCTGAGTGATCTATCAATTCTACCGATCCCTACTTCCATCTGGATTTTAACCAGTTGGATCTGTGTCTTAATAGCCTGATTATCCTGTTTCAGCTCCTGATACTATTTTGTCATCTGTGTATTCTGTTTCGTTGTCTGTGTATTAATAGTATTAATATCCTGATCCTGATCCTGTTTCGTCATACTAGCGTTCATTTTTTGTAACATCTCCGTGATCGCGTCCTGTCCTGTAACACTACCTTCTGCTGAACTATGTATTCTCGATCTATTGTTTTCTACTCGGTCAGTTACATCATTTACTGGGCTATGCTGCGGCGTTTGTAAGTTTGATAACTGCAATAACCCGTGCGGTCTGTGTTGAGGACTAGTTGCGTTTGTCATTGAACCATTACGTGGCGCAAACAACTCCGCATTCTGCCCTCTCTGTTGTGTATGTCTTGTGTTTGCAGGTACAGTTGCGTCCGTTACGGAACCTCTCCGTGGCGCTCGTAACTCCGCAAAATTCTGTATCTGTTGTTGGTGCGTATTTAGAATGTGTACGATAGGTTAGACGTATTCTAAATGTTCCCCCTCTTCCTCACTGTCTACTTCTCTTTGAACGATAGCTAACTGCCGGTTCATTCACTGTATTGACGCGTATTCTGTCCCTGAATATGCGGCAAACAAACGCGTTTCCTGTGCTCGTTTCGCTTCTAATTTTTGCCATTTCCTACGTGGGCTGCCTATTTCTGGCTCAGAATGTGCCCTACCTGGAATTTCATATTCTGGAAATTCGATGTTCTCGTCCCATCGATTCCCATCTGTCTGATCTGTCTCAATTTTATCCCAGTCTGAGCCTGCTGATTCTGCAGCTCCCCTACTGTCCTATTCTCTGATTCACCGGCTGTCCTATTCTCAGGTTCACCTCCTGTCCTATCCTCAATAAGCTCGTTTACTTGCTGTCTATCTGGTTGATCCTCCCCCATCTTGTCTACTTGCTGTCTCTCACATAACATTTTGGCTTGTGCTCTCGTTAACATGGAAATTCTTTCAACACACCACATCCCTATCTACAAAATTGTACGACCACTTACCAGTTGGTTGAACCAACAAAAACAACAACGTCGTGACTTCTCGGCTAATGTTCTGTCTGCTATGCTACAGTCTCCAGTCTCCACCTGTGCGCTTGCGAAGGGAGAAAAATGTTATTTCTTAATTCCAACTTATATGATGCTGCGTCACATGGCGTCTCTGCGTCACTCTGCGTCTGTGCCTATCACCTGAAAATCCTATGCCCTAACAGCAACACAAAAATCGTAAAAAAATGCAAAATTTTCCAACATAATAACAGAGGCCCTTCCCCTACAATTCTGCTTTCTTCACTACCTGTATCTATTCTGTTCCCAATCTTTGCAAATAGCTATTTAATACATGAAAGAAAGTTCTTCAAAGTGCTACTGCTGCAACCTGCCATACCTAACTATCCTGACACTTTCCTATCCTGGTAGCTTATCTATTTTACCTATCCTGGCAGGGTCGCCATTTTCTGTGAGCGTGTGGGTGCTATTCTGTACAATTTATACGTAAACCAGATGGCAGTTATAAGAGTCGAGGGGTATGAAAAGGGAGCAGTGGTTGGGAAGGGAGTGAGACAGGGTTGTAGCCTATCCCTGATGTTATTCAATCTGTATATTGAGCAAGCAGTAAAGGAAACAAAAGAAAAATTCGGAGTAGGTATTAAAATCCATAGAGAAGAAATAAAAACTTTGAGGTTCGCCGATGACATTGTAATTCTGTCAGAGACAGCAAAAGACTTGGAAGAGCAGTTGAACGGAATGGACAGTGTTTGAAAGGAGGGTATAAGATGAACATCAACAAAAGCAAAACGAGGATAATGGAATGTAGTCGTATTAAGTCGGGCGATGCTGATGGAATTAGATTAGGAAATGAGACACTAAAAGTAGTAAAGGAGTTTTGCTGTTTGGGGAGCAAAATAACTGATGATGGTCGAAGTAGGGAGGATATAAAATATAGACTGGCAATGGCAAGGCAAGCGTTTCTGAAGAAGAAAAATTTGTTAACATCGTGTATAGATTTAAATGTCAGGAAGCCGTTTCTGAAAGTATTTGTATGGAGTGTAGCCATGTATGGAAGTGAGACGTGGACGATAAATAGTTTAGACAAGAAGAGAATAGAAGCTTTCGAAATGTGGTGCTGCAGAAGAATGCTGAAATTAGATGGGTAGATCACATAACTAATGTGGAGGTATTGAATAGGATTGGGGAGAAGAGGAGCTTGTGGCACAACTTGACTAGAAGAAGGGATCGGTTGGTAGGACATGTTCTGAGACATCGAGGGATCACCAATTTAGTATTGGAGGGCAGAGTGGAGGGTAAAAATCGTAGAGGGAGACCAAGAGATGAATACACTAAGCAGATTCAGAAGGATGTAGGATGCAGTAGGTACTGGGAGATGAAGAAGCTTGCACAGGATAGAGTAGCATGGAAAGCTGCATCAAACCAGTCTCAGGACTGAAGAGCACAACAACAACAAACAACCTTCAAAATATCAGAGAGTGTAGTCTAGCCACACGGTGTTAAAATCTTTCTCTAAATGTAGAAATACTGTAAACATAATTTGGTCTTTCTTCAGTCTAGCTCCTAAAGTAAGTCGTATAGTCAGTATGGTCACGAGTGTTTCGAGATTTCTTCGGAACCCAAACTGCTGTTCCCCGACGTCGGCGTCTATCATTTTTTTCTTTCTTCTGTAATTAAAATGTGTCATTATTCTGCAACCCTGACTTATTAAACTGCTCGTCCGATGATATTCGTACTTGCCAGCTTCTGCCTTCTTTGGAACTGGAATTATCAAATTCTTCTTGGAGTCTGAGCGTAGTTTGCCTGTGTCATCCATCTTGCATACCAGATGGAACAATTTTGTCATAGCTAGCTCTCCCGAAGAAAACAGTAATAGTAATAATAATAATAGTTTCCCATCTATACACCATCTACATATTCCTAATTTTCAGTTTTCTTTTCTTTGTTTAGCACTGTCTTGCCATCTGAGCTCTTGATGTTCATACACATAGTTATATGAGTGTAATCCCAAAAGTAAGGTCTCCTATTTTTTTTATAAAATACATAGACCTGTTTATTTCTTCAATGGTTTACATCAGTTTGCAGCTTGAACATTGAGCTATTTTTCGACATAATCACCATTTCTGTCGATGCACTTTTGTAGACGCTGTGGCCGTTTTTGTATGCCCATGTCATACCAGCTCGCCACCATGCTGTTCAGAAAGTTATGAATTGGCGTGATTGTTGCTTGGTCTCAGGTGTAAAGTGGTTTGACCAGGTCTCGTCACCCGTGACAATTGAGTCCAGAAAGTTGTCCTGTTCGGCTGCAAAGCGGTGAAGAAATGCGCGGGAAGCACCAACTCGTTGCCGCGTGTGGTCCTCAGTCAGCATGCGTGGGCACCCATCTTGCGCACATCTAGCGGTAGTTCAATGTTTCCGTTAAAATTTTGTGAGCGGTGCTTCGGGAAACCTCAGGAACGAACGTACAGAGATCATCCGGGGTGAACCGGCGATCTTCAAGAATGCTTTGCTCAACCTTCAACACTGTCTCCTCATTAACTGACAGTCTCCCGCTCCTTTGCTCGTCGTGTATTTCGGTCCAACCAGCTGCAAACTCTGTACACTACTTACGAACATTTTTGACATCAATGCACAACTCACCATACACTTCCGTCAATTGGGGATGGATTTCAATCGGCGCACTGCCCTTTGCGTTCAAAACCCGAGTAACTGCGCGCAATTCGCACTTGGCGGTAACATCCAACGGGAGCTCCATTCTCAACGGCTGCCAAGCCAAGACAGAGCGCCTCAGCGCGGTGTGAACATGTTTACACACAGCGCGTGAAGCACTTTTCATAACAGTGCGAGTTCTGTACTTATGAAAAATAGGAGACCTTACTTTTGGGATTATCCTCGTATATGCTTCTATATCCTTCATTTCTCCTCTAGAATTTCCTGCTTAGCCATTTTGGACTTTCTGTCATCCTCATTTTTTAAACACCTGTATACCCACTAAATTTCGGGCATGCAGCCGCGCAAATAAAATTTCGTCTACTGATATTTCGGCCGCGTATCGTCCGGCCATCTTCAGAGCGAGTCACAAGACTGACTCGCTCTGAAGATGGCCGGACGATACGCGGCCGAAATATCAGTAGAGGAAATTTTATTTGCGCGGCTGCATGCCCGAAATTTAATGGATTATTCATTACGCCGCGAGAAGTTGAAAATGCACATCTGTATACCCTTTTGCCTACTTAATTTGCTGCATTTTTATACAGTTTCTTTCATCAGTTAAACATCCTATGTTGTCCTGGGACTTGTATTACTTCTTGTCTTTCCGCCTATGTTATCCTCTGCTGCCTTCACTATTACATCTCTCAAAGCTACCCATTCATTTTCTGTTGTATTCCATTCCCGTGAGTCAGTCAATCGCTGCCTGATGCTCCCTCTACAGCTCTCAGCTCTGGTTCCCTCATTTTATCCAGGTCCATCATATTTAATTTCCAACTGTTTTGCAGTTTCTTCAGTTTTAAACTGTAAGTACTAACCAAAACATTATGAAGAAAGTATAAATTTGCCACTGGAAATGTCTTACAGATTATATGTCTGGATTACACACTGAGCTGACAAAACTCACGGGATAGCGATATGCAGATATACAGATGGCGGCAGTATCATGTACACAAGATGTAAAAGGGCAGGGCATTGGCGGAGCGATCAATTGTATTCAGGTGGTTCGTGTGAAACCATTTCCGATATGATTACGGCCGTACGACGGGAAGTAACAGACTTTGAACGCGGAATGATAGTTGGAGCTAGACGGATCGGACATTCCATTTCGGAAGTTGTTAGCGAATTCAATATTGCGAGGGCCACAAGTGTGAAGAGCGCTCCGAGAATACCGTGTCTTAGGCATTACCTCTCAGCACGGACAACACGCTGGACGACGGCTTTCGCTTAACGACCCAGAGCAGCGGCGTTGGCGTAGAGTTGTCAGTGCTAACAGACAAGCAACATTGTGTGAAATAAGAGCAGAAATCAGTGTCGGATGTACGGCTAACGTTTCGGTCAGGACAGGGCGGCGGAATTCGGCGATGATACTGGCGCCTCTGCTAACAGCACGGCACCGCCTGCACCGCCCCTCCTGGGCTCGTGGCCGTATCGGCTGGACTCCAGACGACTGGAAAACCCTGGCCTCGTCAGATGAGTCCCGATTTCAGTTGGTAACAGCTGATGGTAGGGTTCGATTGTGGCGCAGACCCCATGAAGCCATGGACCCAAGTTGTCAACATGCACTGTGCAAGCTGGCAGTGGCTCCACAATGACGCGGGCTGTGCCTGCGTGGAACGGACTGCGTCCTCTAGCCCACCTAAACCGATCACTGAATGGAAATGGCTCTGTTCAGCTTCTTGGAGACCATTTGCAGCGATTCAACGATGGAATTTTTATGGATGCCACAGTCGTTCGCGATTGGTTTGAAGAACGTCGTAGACAATTCGAGCGAATGATTTGGCCAGAACGCCCGATATCAATCCCATCGAACATTTCTGGGACATAAGCGAGAGGTCAGTTGGTGCACAGAATCCTGCACCGGCAATACTTTTGCAATTATGGGCGGCTATAGACGCAGCATGGCTCAGTATTTCGGCAGGGGACTTCCAATGACTTATACAGGCCGCTACGCCGGGAATAGAAGGTCCGACACGATATAAGGAGGTATCCCGTGGCTTTTGTCACCTCAGTGTAAATCACTGTTTTACTGTTACGCAATCATTCTGAAATGTTCCAGTGTCTCCAGATCTCTTCCACGTCTACAGCCTTCTTTCACGGTTCTGAAACCAAGTGTTATTGACGATTAGATTACGCTCTCTGTAAAGGGCTACCCCTTTAATTCCATTCACTCAGTCCATTTTATCCTACTATTTTCCTTCTCTTTCTTTCCCTTGTACCGAATTCTACTCAGCCATCACGATTATTTTTTCTTCTCCCTTAAGTATCTGAACAATTTCCTTTATCTCATCACACATCTTTCACTCTTAGGAACTCGTGCTATCATGTTCGGTGTTTGCTTTGTCTCTGTCTTGTCTTCAGTAATGCGTTCACTAGGCTGTCGTAGTATCTTATCCGCATCCCTATTTTCTTATTCATTATTAGGTCTATTCCTGCGTCATCCCTTTTGATTTTGTGTTGATAACCGTGTACTGATCTGACCAGAAGTCCAGTTTTTCATGCCGACACATTTCAGTAATTCCCACTATATTTGAGTCTAACCCACTCATTTCTTTTTTTCAGCACTCTAACCTGCCGACCCGTTTAAGGAGTCTAACATTCGACACTCCAACCAGTAGACCACTAGTTCGATTTTCCCTGTTGACGACATCCTGACTAGTCTCCGCCCTATATCCGAAAGGGGGACTGTTTCACCTCTGGTATATTTTGCTGAGGAGGATGCCATCAACTTCAAGCCATAAAGTATTCAGTGTCCACGACCGGTAATCAAAAAGTATTTTATAGTTACGTACATTACATAAAAATTACGTTGTTTGTAATAGGTATGTATTTTCAGGTAACAAAAGGGCATATCAGCTCACTTCATTATATCGATGAACAGTAGAAGACATACTTATAACAAGGCAAGTTTTTTTTGTTATTCATATACTTTTTGGTTTCATCGACTTGATTTAGCAACTAACTTTCAATAATTTGCTTAATTTTTAGTGTAAGAAAATTTATATAAAACGATTTTCGTGTATCTTTCATACACAAAACATTACATTTGGGAAGGCTCTAATTATTTTAAGTTTGGTTGTTTCCAATTTGCATTACCTGCTAGTTTGGTTTCTTTGGGAAAAAAAAGTGGGTTGTGGGTCATTTTGGCTCAGTAGGAAAAGCGGTGCCTCTCCATTTGAAAAGACACAGATTGCCATAAAATCGTATTTACTTATTATCTCAAAAACATTTGTTCAGAAGGAGCTTTCAAATCAAAAACTTTATTACTGCAAACTTAATTATTATTATTATTGCTGCATTAACTTTAATAATGCAACATAAAAACCAAATTTTTACTAAGCGTGTGACGCAAGTATGATGAGAAAACCACATTTTATTTTATGCTTCCATAAAGTCTACTTCGCCTACGAACTCAGAGACAATGTGAAGTATATATAGGGTGTAAACGATTATTGTTTACAACGTAGCATAGCAGTGTAGTGGAAGTCGAAACAAAGAATTTTATGCAATACACTTGTGGTCTATTAAGTTGGGAACCAGCCACCAACAGGTTTACAAGACTGCATGTGCAATAGCTCATACGCGTCACGTCAGATTTTCATGTTCTCTTCTCCAGCTTTCTACACATCATCGATTGTTTCGCCATTGTTGCTTGCATTAGCTTGTTATTTCTTCATTGTCTGTTTGTTGTATCTGCTCGTAACGGGCAACACATCGTCGTAATTGGCGAGCAGTCTGTACTCGGGACCGGTTTTCCGTGCGCCACCCTATATTATTTCCCTGCGATCAGCCACACAACGCTACAGTTGGCTAAACGAGAGGTTCTGCAGAATCACAGAAATTACTTCTAAAAGTGTGTAAGAATTCTGTAATGAATAAAAACTCTATACTCCAGGGGGGAGTCAAGTGCCCCCTCTTGGTGCCCTCCGTCCTTCACTCACCTACACTACTAGTTTGCAGTTTTTCATAAGAACCATATGCCAAGCACAAATGAACGGTGAACGAGTAAAAATGAACGGTTCCCAAAAAAGAACGATCAGCAGTGAACTAGTTCCCGAGGACGAACGAGTTTGCCCATCTCTAATCACAAGCAACTTGTCTGATGGCTACAGCGGTAGAGCGCAGACTGACGGCCTCCCAGCGCACTCGTGGGCACAGGAACTGCACTGCACCTGCACCACGTGTTTACTTTCATTTGGTTTACTGTGACAGACGTCTGTAGGACTGCTTCTGAAGGCGAGATAGCGTTTGTGGTGGTGTTACCTTGTTACTGTTTGGCCATGTGCCATGCAGCTCACGTCGATGAATTCCGTTCGAAGGCTCTTTCCAGTGCGACAGAAAAATCTATAGGGTCCAATTTAAAAGGAAACTGGTGAGCTAGTTAGGCAGCTGCGGACGTTACAAATTATTCGCGTGTCAGAAAATTAGTCACATTTTCCGTTATAAGTCAGCGAGTCTCTCACTCAATACATTTACTCCTGTGATTTGCCCCTCTTTGTATATGTTTTGTGATCTTCAGTCCACTGACTGATTTGGTGCAGCCCTGAACACTGATCTATTCTGTGCAAGCCTCTTCATCTCCGAAGATCTACTCCAGCTTACGTCCTTTCTCAGTGTAGCTTAAGCCTTCGACTCCCTCCCCACTCAAGCCCACACTTCCCTCCACTTCATTACCAAATGGACTACTCCTTGCCGTCTTAGAATACTCGTATGCCTTATAAACCGATCCCTTCTTTTAGTCAAATTGTTCCATAAATTTCTTCCCTCGCTAATTCCATTCAGTACATTCTCATTAATATCATCCAATCTATCCATCTAGCCTTCACCAGTCTTCTGTAAAACTACAGTACAAACATTTCTGTTCTCCTCTTGTCTGAACTCTTTGTCGACCAAGTCTCTTATCCGTGCAAGACTACACTCCAGACAAATATCTTCGGAAAATACTTCCTAACACTTATATTTACACTGACAGAAAAAATGGCAACACCAAGAAGGAGTTGTGCAAACGAAAACTGGTTGGCGTGTTTCTACATCTGAAAGATAATGTTTATTAAAATTTCGCGCCAGTCGCGTAAGAGCGGCGGTAGCAGCGCCTCCATGAGGACGCAAATCCGGTTTGCTTTTAAGAACAGGCTGTGACAAGGAGGCGGCTCCGGACGGCCACGTGTCACTGCCTGGAGGGAAGACCATCGAGTTCGGCGTGTGTCTCTGGCGCGTCGTACTGCATCTGCAGCCGCAGTCTGAGCAGCAGCTGGCACGAGAGTGACGGAAAGAACAGTTACAAACCGGCTGCTTCGAGCACACGACGTCCTGCAGTGTGCACTCCACTGACCCCAAAGTACCGCCACGCGCGACTTCAATGATGCCAAGCGAGAGTAGGGTGGAGGTTTGTTGTGTTTTCCGATGAAAGCTGTTTCCGCCTCGGTGCCAACGACGGCCGTATGTTGTTAGAAGGAGGCCAGTTGAACCAACCCGCCTGCACGCCAGACACACTGGACCGACGCCTCGAGTTATTTTCTGAGGTGCGACTTAGTAAGGCAGGAGGAGCACTCCCACAAGCCCTGACTGCCAGTTTGTGTGACTCGACCTGTTGTGCTGCCTTTGCTGAACAGCCGTCCAGGGCGTGTTTTCCAACAGGACCACCAGATCTGTTTCCAGCCGAGCACACATGGGACACCATTGGACGAAAGCTCCACCGTAGTCCACCAATAGCACTAATCGTCCCTGTATCGACCGATCACGTGCAACACGCGTGGAACTCCATCCCACAAAGCGACAACCGACACCTGAGCAACACAGTGTATGCACATTTACTACCGCATTCAACATTCTGGCAGTCGCACCGGTTACTAATGCACCAGCATTTCACAGCTGCAGTGGCTTATCTCGCGCCTTCATTTACCAGTCATCTTGCAATGTTAATTACTTAAATATGTTATGCAGTCAACAAATATGTTATGCAGTTAACAAATATCCCTGCTGCTCACAAAGAAACAGAAACTATTTTTGACCCAACTGTGAGAATTACAGCAGAGAAAAAGAAAGAAAGAGGGGATTTCAATAATATCGATGCGCATGAATGAACAGAAATTATTTTATTCTATTTTGAGCTCGAAAATTTCATGAGGGCAAGGAAGCCAGTAGGAAATATCTATCACACGAGTGGAATTAGGCAGTTATGATTATACACAACGATAGAACAGATCCGACACTTTTCTGAGTGGGCGTGCTCGAAAGTAATGCCTTCGAATTTCTTATGTGGAAACCCTTAAAACTTTCATATGAAACAAACATTATTTAACATTGTACATCTTTATTCTACAAAATTGCAGCCCTCACCCGCTAGAGGGCTCCAGATCAAGCGTGTAACATGGCCGTGTCTGACGTCACTACAGATTTCACTTTAATAGCGGTGAAGCGGTGCAGGCAGCGGCAAGGTTGCGGCTCTGACAACGAAGTTAAACATTCTACGGTGACGGTATCAGTAAAATTGGTCTCTCTTTGAAAGAATACGTTTGTTGTCAGAATGACCATGTTGAGAAATAAATACGTGTTTGTATACGTGAGGAATAAAGATGTAGAAAGTTGATCAAGTTAATGAACTTTAAAAAGCTTTAATAGTTTTCATATAAAAAAATTCGGAGGGATTAGTTTTCAGCACACCCTCCTACAAGAAGTTATGTCGAGAGTTTGTCAACAGCTTGTCTCAACTTCGCAGCTCCTTAATTTAATAGTGAAATATACTGGTACGATATGAAATGAAATGATCGTGTGTGATTGTTGGCCAGGAGGCACCACCCGGGGAAGTTCGGCCGCCGAGTCACAAGTCATATTTCAGGCGACTTCCGTGTCGGTGATGATGAAATGATGATGACAGTACATCACTCAGTCCACGAGAGTAGGAAATCTCCAACACGGCCGGGAATCGAACCCGGGTGCGCTGCATGGTAGGCAAACACCACTCAGCTAAGCAGGCGGGCTACTGGTGCGATATGACAATGAGAGATGTGCGTGGACTAGGCTGGACTCTTGTCAGACATCTCACACGTCATGTCTGTGGTGTCGCCATGACAGACACGGTTGCTCAACAGCCGCAGTCCGTCACCGCCCATACGAGGACGCCTCTTCCTAATCTTCAGTGAATCACGATGCGCTACTTCAACGCTGATACAACAGGGGGAAAGGCGACCAAGATAACGACATTTTCTGATCGATATCTCTGATTAACTACAGACTACGCGTTCCGTGGTTGTGTCATTTTTATTACAAGCCTTTAGCAGACTGCAGTTCAAAAATGGAGTACAACAAGAAATATGGAAGTTCGGCCGCACCTTTCTGTACCTTAATTAATACTCGTTGATGGAAAATCAATGGTAATTTCTCCAACAGAGATAGTTCTGATATTTTATTGAACGTCAAAAACGTACCGATGCAGCAGTGATACGTTTCAATTCACGATTAATACTGGGCAGTCGGTCGAGGATATTACATGCGCATTAAGAAAGAAATGATTACAGAACCTAATACATTTTTTTCTAGCAATTTAAAATTACTATACAAACACTGACCCTCATAATGGAAGAGCTATACATATAAGTCTACATTTCTTCTTCTACAAGTATACTCTGCAAATTATTGTGAAGTTCATGGTGCTGGTTCTTCGCATTACAGTTTCCTTCCATTCCGTTCATGCATTGATATCAGGAAGGTGATTGCTCAAATGCCTCTATGCGTGCTGTAATTACTCTGATCTGGTCTTCGTAGTACTTGAGGAATTGATAAATTCAGGGTTGTAGTATATTCCTAGATATCTCACTTAATGCTAGAAGAGGGTCAGTGGGCATTCTGGTCAAAAACGCTGACATCAGCAGACAGTGTTCCTGGAATTCTGACATCATTGCATCTGGAAACGTGCACCAAGGACACGACATTATTGCTCCTAGAATTCAGACATCATCGCATCTCTGTCCCACGAAGACAGCCGCCTCCCCCCCTCCCCTATCCCTCAAGGCTCACGCCACCAGCACCTCTGTCCCCATGCGCCCTTACAAGTCAACGTCATTGTAGTGTCTGCCAATGGCGTGGAAGATTAGATGCCCGCAGGAAATTGGAAATTTGTGGTAAGATCCTATGGGACGAAACTGGTGAGGTCATCGGTCCCCAGGTTTACACACTACTTAATCTGACTTAAGCTAAATTACGCTAAGGACAACACACACCCATGCCTGAGGGAGGACTAGAACCTCCGATGGCGTGAGCAGTGCAAACTGTGGCAAGGCGGCTGAGACCACGTGGCTACCCCACGTGACAACGCCCCCAGATTCATCAATTTGTTTTTTTTTTTGCTTTTTTTATATGAGGCATGTTAAGAAAGTAAGTGTACTGTGACCATAACAGGCTTTGGTTTATTATTTCTTGAGGATTGGCAATAGTGAGTGGTAGAGGTGGGGATTTCCTGACCAGTGCAAGCAACACAGAAACAGACTAGTACGTAAGCTTACATTGTAGGGTCCAGTTACATGAAAGATATACCGCAAGTGTGATCCATGTGTTGTGTTCAAAAATCTGTGTGGAATCTTATGGGGCTTAACTGCTAAGGTCATCAGTCCCTAAGCTTACACGCTATTTAACCTAAATTATCCTAAGGAGAATCACACACACCCATGCCCGAGGGAGGACTCGAACCTCCGCTGGGACCAGCCGCACAGTCCATGACTGCAGGGCCTTAGACCGCTATGATAATCCCGCGCGGCGTATGTGTTGTGATCCACTTCCTACTTGCAGAAGGAATAACACCTACAAAAAAATTTTCAAGAATAAGAACAGTTTATGGTGAAGGTATTATGAACAGAATGAGTGTGTTTAAGTGGTGTAAGGGGTTCATGACCAACAAACTAGCAGAATCCTTTTGATTTTACTGATGAGTTGGTGTAAAAATTCGAGGAAATTGTTTGTGAAGACCGCTGACTGAGAGCAGATAAAATTTCTGCAGTGTTTCCGCAAGTCTCCAGAATTCTCTTACATAAGGCACTCACAGAAACACTGGGATACTGGAAACTGAGTGCAAGATGTGTGTCAAGACAGCTGATAGAACAGCACAAGGAAAAGTTAGGTCAATACCGTCCACAAGTTTCTTGAGCAATTTGAACTGGAATGTAAGTATTCACTGAGCTCTGCTGCAACTGGAGATGAAACGAGAGTGGTTCATTATACCTGAGATAAAAAGTTTGTCGTCGCAGTGGCATCACACCAATACCCCATCTGCAAAAAAGTTCAAAACTACAATTTCGGGCAAAAAAATCATAGCCTCTGTGTTTTGGAACCGGAAAGACATCATTTTGGTCGAATATTTGCCTCAGGAGGAGACTGTCAATGCACAACGATACTGTAAAGCTCTAAAAAATACAATAAGAGCATTCAAAACAAAAGGAGGGGAATTCTAATGAGAGGAGTGTGCTTCTTCCTCGAGAAAGCCGTCCTTGCACAGCCTTAGCCACCAAAGTGCTCATGGACACACATGGTTGGGATGTTTTCACCCCTCCACCAATCCCTCAGACTTTGCGCCTTCAGATTATTATCTTTTCACCTCCCAGGAGCCACATATGAGTGGAATTAAATTTTCAACCGACGAGCAGGTGTAAAAGGAGGTTCTGAAGTGGGGGAAGGATGTGGTGGGAAAGTTCTTCGAGGAGGGCGTAAAGAAGCTTGCATCACAGCTCACAAAATGGAATGAACGAGATGGCGATTTAGTGGAAAAATAGTCAAGAAGTGTATCAACAATATCCTGTAATTTTTTTCAAATACACTCTTTTTAAAAATATATAAAAATCCAGTTCACATGCTTCCTGAAGTTGCCTCGTAATTCGATTGTGACGTTATCATTGTTTGCTCCCTGTACTTTGCCCAGTATGGAGCGCTGTCAGCAGCAGCAGCGAACAGCTGGGAAGAGGAGGGCACTTACTCAGTATTTCATCCATCCATATCTAATTATTATTATAGTGTGCACGTGTGTCATTTGCTTAGGGCTTTGATATTATTTATTGTAACGTTAGCCAATGGGTGTTCCGCTGAGTAGTAGCTTCTCTAGCTAGCATTAGATATGAACAAACCAATTGCAACTTTATCTGATGTTGTTCAAACCTTAGGTAATTGGGCTAGCATGGCTCTGTTTTAAAAAGAATAGCTTAATAATGTCATACGGTCGAGCTGCACTCATTTGCTTTCATGCCCAGCAGCTAACTCGCTGCCAATGATAACCTGAGGCAGTGGTCCTGCTGTCAAATAGCCTATGTGTCAGTTAGAATTGCGAGTTAATGAAGTATACGGATATATCAATCCGGATATATCAAACAAAAGATAAATGATTAATTAATAAAAAGGCTTCTATTCTAATGTCGGTAATTAATATAGGTGACACCAGAGAATTATGTTAAATAATTTTATCCGAGAAAGTAAATCTCATATACACCGTGAGTGGTCCTACGATAACCAGTAATGATACAGACAGCAAATAACCTTATTCAGTAAAGTTGCATTGAGTTACAAGACTGGTAGCAGAATCCCCAAGCTAAATAGTCATGCAAGATGCATGAACAACTAAGAGCAATTCATCATTAGAATAAACAAAATATTCACCAGCTCAAAATATTTCAAAGTTCAGCATGAGGATATGCATGTAGGAACACATAGTCTGTTTGTTCTCAGATCCGTAATGCAAGTGGAAAATTAATGTTCTGCCATGGAACTAATTCAGACTTTGCAGAAGTCCCTTCAAAAGTTAAAGCTAAGTTGTCTGAATAACTCAAGTTACCACAGCCAGGTCTCCCTTCTTGAAGAACTTACCATAAAGTGTCCCAAATAGCTCACTTGAGCACACCACTCAAGAAGTGTCTGTCTCCACTTGAATCCAGTTGTGTTCCACCACTGTCTAACTCTCATCAGCTGAAGACCATCCCTACTAAAATTACATCGTTCTTATGTCATTCACACATGATTTGGCTCAACCTAATCACATTCTGCATCACACTTATATATTACAACAATATTTAAATGAAGAAAAAGTGTAAATTGTCACACTCAGACCACTCACAATCAATATAAATAATAATTTGTTCATAAATAAATAAACCAGCTTTCTTGCACAAGTATCTTCACATTAAATAACAATGAAGTGTCGTTAACCAATGTTTACAAAACTAAAATTCTCCTGAACAGGCCACAAAGGCCCAAATGTTTACACAAGTATTTATATTTCTTTGGTAGAAACATCTTTAGGCGCTCTTTTCAATAGTGGTGTCAGTTAACACAAGCAATTGGCGACTTTTACAATACCATAGTTTTTAATATCGACTGAATCATGTCTAAATTAAGTTATTGGCAAAAATAGTAACACATTCTGTAAATTAGTACACAAGTATGATAAGATATGAGGTATTCATGCTGCATTCAACTGTTGTGTTATTGTGGAGGATACACTGTTCTGACAAACATTTGCATAATGAAAACGATATAAAACAAAATAAGTAAATATATAAAATAGTTATATATAAGTAGGTTTCAGTGATGACAGCTGCCGTGCTATGCTATCATCCAAGATACTGTTTGTTGAAATCAAAGAAGTGTTTAAGAGTTGCTAATTCTAAGGTTTACTGTGAAGATATTCAGTCACTGCAAATTATTAAGTTTTGCAGTTTTTAAGGTATTGAAAATATCATTATTTCACTGGATATGCCGCATTTTTCTGAGATCGCAATTTGATTTTTCTTTCTTATGTAAGTGTGATTCATCACAGAATTTCTAAGAGCTGTAAGTAACCATTCTTCAATCTGTCCTACAACCTCACTACTTCGGGTGCATCGTCTGTCCTCCAGCTAAACGAATAACCACCATTCACATATTCTAGGACTTATCCATTTCCAGCTATGCCGACAGCCTTTGTATCTGTGCAGGGCAGCTGAGGTCACTTTGACTGGACGGTCCGCAGTGCACCCTCAGTCTTGGATCCACCAGTTAGTATTCATCTGTACAAGCAAATTCATCTCCTTCCAATTCTAGGCAGCTGAATAAATCGCCTACATACACGTAACGTTATATGATACAGACAAGGACACTCATATGTTGCACATGTCACAGCACACAGCAGCAGCCACTGTCCACAGAATGCCTGCCAGACCGAATGTCGTTCAGCTACACAATAGTACAGCTGCAGCAGCAGTGAGTCCCTGACCCGATGCTAGGAGAACTGCTGCAACTAGACCCTCAGGTGTTCCATGATGTACTCGTGCCTTAACAACGACTTCAGCCGCTGTCCAGAGGATTCCTGGTGTCATTCGAGTATGCAGTGCCACAGTGGCAGCCACAACTTGAGCCTCAGGCAACTCCCACAAGGGTACTCTTGTTCACCAACACATACAATGTGACTGCACTTGATTATGTCACATGAACTTGAAGTAGTTACAGAAGTAGAAAATGCACAACATATCCGTGCTTAAGTGCAGTATTCGTGGTCGGAGTGGAACTGTCTGTGCAGCATGATGTGGTATATAAAGAAGAACATAACGAACAAATATGACCCATCACACACTCCTATTGACAACTAAATGATAGCATGTAACATGTGCATGGTTGATACGTATGGAGACGTAATGCTTCAGTTAACCTCATGGGGCATGAACCAATGCAAAAAACGATTAAATATTTTGAATTTAGATGATCTAGAATGTAGTCTAGGAGCAGCGTCTTTGACTAGTAATCAAAACGTCCTGGATCCTGTGTTTGAGACCCGCTGTTGCTAAAAATTCTGAATACAAATCATCAGCAATGGCGGCGGAAGATTCCCGGCGTAAGATGTCACCCTCGCTCTGTCAGTGTCCTCATCAAAGAGGGTAGAGGAGTAAAACAGAGGTTCAGAGCGCTCTCTTGCTCTAAAAGGAGGAAGAATCAGCAATAACCAGTGGCATGAGGATGCAGGAGGCAATGGAAAGCACTGCATTAAAGACACATAATGTGTATCCACTGGATATGCGGCCTCTAATTGAAAAGTGTCATGATGATCTCTCCATCGACAAAAGATTCTTGAATAGTCCCCCATTTGGATCTCCACTGCCAAGAGAAAGTGATCATGATAAAAGATTGAACAGTCAGTGAGAGGGTAACATTACATGATCTGGTGCGTAGAATGTCAGAAACTTGAATGTGGTACGGAAATGACAAGGCTCAATCTAGATATAGTTGGTCACACAAGTATAGCATAATATGAACAGCTGCAAAAAATGGTATAATGGTAGCAGGATCTGTTACGAATAGAAAGTTAGGACACAGACTGAGTACTGCGAACAGTTCAGTGATAGGGTTGTTCTCATCAGAATCATCAGCAAAACCAACACTGACAGCAATAGTTCAGCTATTCATACTGAGGTCGCAAGCAAAAGATGAAGAAATAGAGAAAGTATATGAGGATATTGAGAGGGTAATTCAGCATTTAAAGGGAGATGAAAATCTAATAGCCACTGGAGATTGAAATGTCATTGTAGTAGAATGAGTAGAAGAAAGGGCTACAGGAGAATATGGGATTGGTAGTAGGAATGAGAGGGGTGAAAGACTAATGGAATTCTGCAATAAATTTCAGTTAGTAATAGCGAATACTCTGTTCAAGAATCACAAGACGAAGCGGTGTGCTTGGAAAAAGTCAGGATATAGAGGAAGAATCCAGTTACATTACACTATGGTCAGGCGAAGATGCCAAAATCAGATATTGGAATGTAATGGGTACCCAGGAGCATATATAGATTCAGATCACAATTTAGTACTGATGAAGCGTACTCTGAAGTTTAAGAGACTAGTCAGAAAGAATAAATGTGCAAAGAAGTGGAATACAGAAGTTCTACAGAATGAAGAGATATGCTGATTCTGTAGATACTGCAGTGATGAATAGCTCAGTAGGCAGCTCAATTGAAAACGAGTGGACACCTCTGAAAATGGCACTCACAGAAGCTGGAAAGAGAAACACAGGTGCAAGGAAGGTAACTGAAGAAACCATACAGAACAGAAGAAATCCTTCAGTTGACCGATGAAAGAAGGAAGTACAAATATGTTCAGGGAACCTTAGGAATGTAGAAACACGAGTCACATAGGAGTGATGAAATAAACAGAAACTACAGGCAAGCTAAGGCGAAGCGGCTACACGAAAAATATGAAGAAATCCAAAAACAAATTATTGTTGGAAGGTCTGACTCAGCACATAGAAAAGTCAAAATAACATTTAGTGAAATTAAAAGCAAGGGTGTAATATTAACAGCGCAATGGAAGTTCCACTGTTAAACGCAAACGAGAGAGCAGGTAGGTGGGAAGAGTACACTGAATGTCGCTATGAGGGAGAGGACTTGTCTGACGACATGATCGAAGAAGAAACAGGAGTCGACAGGGAAGAGATAGGGGATCCAGTATTAGAGTCATAATTTAAAAGACCTTTGGACGTCTTGAGATTAAATAAAGCAGAAGGGATAGAATTCCATCAGAATTTCTAAATTTATTAGGTAAAGCTGCAACAAAACGACTATTCACATTGTTGAGTACAATTTACAAGATTGGCGATATACCACCAGACCTTCAGAAGAACATCTACCCAATTCCGAAGATAGCAAGAACCGATAAGTGCGAGAATTATCGCACAATCAGCTTAACAACTTATGCATCCAAGTTGCTGACAAAGGTAATACACAAAGGAACAGTAAGAAATTTTGGGGTTCTGTTTGATGATCTCTTTGATTTTAGAAAAGTTAAAGGTACCAGAGACGCATCTCCGGCATTGCGGTTGATAATGGAAGCAAGACTGAAGCAAAATCTAGATTTGTTCATAGGATTTGTCGATCTACAAAAAAACGTTTGACAATATAAAATTGTGCAAGATGTTCGAAATTATGAGAGAAATTGGGTTAAACTATAGGGAAAGGTGGGTACTATACAATGTATTCAGGAACCTAGAGGGAATAATAAGACTAAAAGATCAAGAACGAAGTGCCTGGATTAAAACAGGCGAGAGACAGGAGTGTAGTCTTTTACTCCTACTGTTGAATCTATACATTGAAGAAGCAATGACGGAAATGAAGGAAAGGATCAAGAGTGGGTTTAAAATTAAGATGAGATGTTATCAATGATATGATTCGCTGATGACATTGCTATCCTCAGCGAAAGTGAAGAAGAATTACAGGATGTGTTGAATGGCATGAGCAGTCTCAAGAGTACAGAATATGGGCTGACAGTAAATCGAAGGAAGACAGAAGTAATGAGAAGTATCATAAATAAGAATATAGAGAAACTTAACATCAGAATTGGGGATCATGAAGTAGATAAAGTAAAGGAATTCTGACTGCTAGGCATCAAAATAACCCATGATGGATGGAGCAAGGAGGTCCTAAAAAGCAGACTAGCTCTGGCAAACAGGGCATTCCTGGCCAAAAGAAGTCTATTAGTATCCAATATAAGCCTTAATCTGAGCAAGAAATTTCTGAGAATGTACGTTTGGAGCTCAGAATTGCATGATAGTGAAACATGAATTCTGAGAAAACAAAACAGAAGCGAATCGAAGCATTTTAGATGTGATGCTACAGCAGAATGTTGAGAATTAGGTGGACTGGTAAGGTAATGAATGTCGAGGTCCTCTGTGGAATCGACGAGGAAGGGAATATACATGGAAAACACTCTCAAGAAGAAGGGACAGGATATAGGACACGTGTTAAGACATCAGGAAATATCTTCCATGGTACTACAGAGAGCTGTAGAGGGTAAGAATGAGATTGTAACACTTCCAGCAAATAATTGAGGATGTAGGGTGCAAGTGCTATTCTGGGATGAGAAGGCTGCCACGGGACAGGAATTTGTGGTGAGCTGCGCCAAGCCAGACAGGAGGCTGACGACACAAAACAAGAACACAAAAACTGTGCGTTAGCAGTTTCTACAGACAGACTGGGCCGCGGGTGTCCATAAATTAGAACCGCATGCTACCACATTGTAGAGAGTTTGCATTCCAATATAAAGACAATAGAATAGTGTATGAAAGCTTGTATTCAACCAGTTACAAAGATTGTAAGTGTTGAGCCTGTATACTTCTTACTTGTTCCCACCTACTTCTTCTTCTTCTTCTTCTTTTTCCGTCATGCATTAGGCTTTCCCTCAGCCTGTTGCAGCTACACTTGGTCCTTCCATCGTTTTGCAGGTCTTCCAATGCATATTTTACCTTGCAGAGTATATCGCCAAAAATGTAATGGTAATCTTGATTTGTACATTGGTAACAGATGGGATATCCATTCTTGTCAGTATTCGCCAACCTTAAGGCTTATATCGAAAATATTTAATTCCTTTCTGATATCTGTATTTCTTTTGTAGTCTAGCTTACTGTATCCTGCTATGTACCAGAGGAATTTCATTCCACTGGCTAGTAATCTTATTTTATCTTTCTTTTTCATTACCCAAGATTCATTTCCATATAGTAAAGTTGGTACTGACATAACTTTATAAAAATTTAGATATGTTTCTGTTCTCACTATACATTGGAGGGCTCTTCTGATGTTGTTGTTTTGGTCTTCAGTCCAGGGACTGGTTTGATGCAGCTCTCCATGCTACTTTGTCCTGTGCAAGGTTCTTCATCTCCCAGTACCTACTGCAGCCTACATCCTTCAGAATTTGTTTAGTGTATTCCTCTCTTGGTCTCCCTCTACGATTTTTACCCTCCACACTGCCCTCCAGTACTAAATTGGTGATCCCTTGATGCCTCAGAATATGTGCTACTAACCGATCCCTTCTTCTAGTCAAGTTGTGCCACAAACTCCTCTTCTCCCCAATTCTATTCAATACCTTCTCATTAGTTATGTGATCTACCCATCTAATCTTCAGCATTCTTCTGTAGTGCCATTTAAATGGTTAATTTCCTCAATTTTGTCTTTTTGATATTGGTCTCCCCTGTACAACAGCATGGACCCTAGAAATTTGAATCTATCTGCTTGTACTATAATCTTGTTGTCTATAATTATTTTTGCTCTTATTGGATTTTTTTCACAGAAAGTCATGGCTTTTGTTTTTTGTATTCATTGTGACATATTATATATCTGTCATGTTTGATATATTTCTTAGGCAGCTCTCTGCAGTCCATCTTCATTATTCGAAATTAACACTTGGTCATCTGCGAATAACAAAGTCATAATGTAAACTTTTAGGTTGAAGTTATATGTATAGTTCTTCAGTTTCATTCTCCATTGCCATATAATGTCATCAATAAAATTTTAAAAAGCAGTGGAGAGAGGCTGTAACCTTGTGGAACTCCTAATTTAATAACCTTTGTTGTTTCTTCATTATCCCCAATTATTTGGATTCTTGTATTAGCATAGAACTTTTGAACTACTTGTACAATGTGTATTGGTATACCTCTTCTTATTAAAATTTCCCACAATAGCTCTCTATTTACTTTATCAAAAGCCTTTACTTAAGTGACGAAAAGGTTGTGTGTTTCTTTATTCAATTCCTTACGTTTTTCTATAATTTGCTATAGCATAAATATATTGTCTGTACAGCTTTTCCCATTTATGAACCCATTTTGTTCTTCTGACAGCAGGCACTCCATTATGGATTTTAGTCTTTCAGTTATTATTCTAGTGTAGATCCTATATGCCATATGTAATAGTAATATGCCTCTCCTTGTATAATTTTCGAGTTTTGATCTGTCTCCTTTTTTGAATATTGGTTTTCTAAGTGAGATCTTCCATTCTTTTGGTATTTCCTTTGTTATCCAGCAAAGATTCAAAAATCTGAGGAATCTTTCTTTAAATGCTCCTGAAGAATATTTTATTAGTTCGATGTTAATGTCATCACTTCCTACTGCCTTTCAGTTCGTGTTCAAGATCATCATTTTCTGTGTTCATCTCATCAGTCGTCATTTCCTTGTAATAACGCAGCCACTCTTTGTTCTTTATTACACTGATATCTACCACATCCTTTTCCCTGTTATTCAAGTGTATTACCATTTTATATACAAGTGTTTGTCTCCCATGGGCATCGTTTTCGATCCTGGCAACAAAGTTATCCCAACCATATTGATGAAACTTCCTGCTTAGTTTTTCCACTTATACTGTCTGCTTCTTGTATGCTTCATTGTTCTTCTGTGTTGGGTGTTTTAGGCATTTTTTATATAGTTTTATCTTTATTCCAACATTCTCCTCAATTTCTTTTGTCCCAATCATGTGGCCTTTTCTCTTCTTCCTCTGTTTAGTTTTACCTAAAGCTTCACTGGTTGCAGTTCTTAATCTGTTCTTAATCTGCTCCCACTCATTTTCAGTACTCCCTGATTCTGGAACTGTGCCGATTATTGTGTTTAAGCGTGTTTGATAAAGATTGTTGATTAACTCCTGTTCTAGTAAGTAGGCTTTATATACCTCCCTTGGTTGTTCTCGGGATTTTTACGTGTTTTGTGCCATCTCTGCTTTAGGGTCACTTTTGCTTGTAGCAGGAAGTGGTCTGTGTTAATATCGTACCTTTTATACACACACACATCCTGAAACAGAACAGCTGTTCTTTGGTTTGCTACGAACTAGTAAATTATGTTTCTAAATCCTCTGGCATGCCGTGTGTATTTGTGAATGTCTTTGTGTTTAAGGAAAGAGTTTAATATTCTTAAGTTGTTGAAAGTTGCAAAACCTCTTAACATGGTTCCATTGCTGTTGACTGTACTCTCTCCAACATATCCATCTATATTATCTATTCTTTCCCTTCCTATTCTTGCACTGTAGTCTCCGCCAATCACAATATAGTCATTCTTATTTATCCTATCTAGTGTTTTCTCTATATCTTCATAGAACGTCTCGCTTTCCTTCGTTCTTCCTTCCTCTCGGGCATACACTGCTATACAGGTTAGATATCGCCTAGAAATCTTACATTTTATGCTGCATATCCGCTCGTTTATCCATGCATAGCTTACCAATCTGTTTGTCAATTTTTTTATTTATTATTATGGCAACCCCAGCTTGTGTTCTTTTGCTTTGTTCTATTGCACTGGATATCACAGTATAATTTCCTATATCTTTAGTTCCTTTCTTTTCAGTTTCTGTGATATCACAACTCTTCTTTTCTAATATTTTATGTAGTTCTCTTTCCTTTGTCGATATCCCTCTGACGTTCCATGTTATTAAGTTTAAAATTTTTCCTTTTCCAGTTCTCGTATGGTTTTCCACCTGGCTTTCCCTATGCAGCTTGCCAGTAACTTTTTATTTCGTCTGACCACCTTACGAGGGCTGTGCAGGTATAATTGGATAGTGGGGCTGCCACTTCAAGACCTACCGATGTGCCCGATTTTCTTGTAGTGGTTTACTCCCCTAGGAAACCTGACTTCTCTATGCCTCTAGAGCCCTCACTGCCCTATGTTGTGGGATACACTTCGTCTGGCTCCTCCGACTTGGGTGGCCCTTCTGGTAGCTACACAACCCTCGGCATAGCTCTTGACTTCATTGAAGCACGCAAACCTTCCTGCCCCATTAAGGCAGCGCCCCCTGGGAGGGGTTTCCACCTACAATAACTAAAGGATCAGTGACATAGCAAATTAACTTGTGGTTTATTATCATTTACAATACTTTTTCGAAGTTATTTGCAATACGTTTTTCTTCAAAAGCAAATGCTTATAGGCAGTGATACATCACACTAGCACATTTCATTCCTCTATACTAGCAGCGTCTGATTGCAGAGATACATCATAATGTCAGATCAGGCAGCAGCAACTAGCCGAGATAGAAGCAGCAACGGGGAAGCAACCGATTTTGCAACTTTTAAGAGTTTCTAACCAGGAGCGAATTGTATAATTTCATGTGTGAGCTTTGAGTTTCTGCATGATAATTTAATATTTAATAGACACATTTCTCGCATTTTCGTTAGAGTTGGAAAATAAACCGATTTTCTGACATATTATAAGTTCCAGATCAGAAGTGAACTGTTTAGTCTCACATTAGTGCTTCGGTACTTCGGTTTTTGAATCTCTGCTTGTTAATCTAATTTATTAGACACTGTTCTTGCGTTTTTGTCAGGATCTACAGTAGAGTTCCACAGCATGTGTCAA
Organism: Schistocerca serialis cubense; assembly: GCF_023864345.2. NCBI lineage: Eukaryota > Metazoa > Arthropoda > Insecta > Orthoptera > Acrididae > Schistocerca > Schistocerca serialis. Next base: position 1,751,315 of record NC_064642.1, read on the forward strand.
TAGTTCGTTTGTCTGAACTGTATAGTTTTCCACAGTCTTTAGTATGAATAGGGGTTGTGATGGTTGTGTGCAGGTGTGAGTCGAGGTGGTGACACTTCGCTTTCAGCTCCAGGCTGTGATGGCTTCAGTTACACAGCTTGAAGCTGCAGTGCACAGGCATCACTGTTGTGGGCCGGCTGTGGGATGCTAATGGAGGTACAGCACGCCCGAGTCCTCCAATTGGTTCTCACCAGTGACCAGCCCAGTTACTGCTCGCACTGAGGTTGACTCTTCACCTGTGGTCGAGTGGGAGGTCGCCTCAGTGGCAGGCGGTGAAACACTTCCCAGGGGGCAGCACGTAAGGCATCCCCCATTAGTCTGACAAACAGAGTCCAGGTGCTGTCTGTGCCTGACACTGTCACCCATCCAGATGTACTCGCCTTTCTTGTTTCAGAGGAAACCTCTTAGCATGCAATATTTGGGCAATCACAAAGTGTAGCGTTATTGGTAGTTTGGAGCTCCAATATTATGGGGCCCCTTAGAGACATGGCTGCCAAGAAGGGGAAGAAAGCCAATGTCCACTCTGTGTGCATACCGGATGGAATCATTCCAGACATCGATTGGGTCCTTCCAGATGCCATGCAGGCAACTGCAAGTGGTGGCTTACATCAGTACCAATGATGTATGTCACTTTGGATTCGAAGAGATTCTCTCTGGTTTTGAGTGGCTAAAGAAGTGGTAAAGACTCTCAGGTTTGCTTACGAAATGAAAACAGAGCTCACCATTTGTGGTGTAGGTGACAGGACCAATTCCGAACCTTAGCTACAGGGCCAAGTGGAGGGACTGAATGAGAGGCTCAGACAGTTGTGTGACAGTGTAGGCTGCAGATTCCTCGACTTACACCACAGGGAGGTTGGGCTTCAGGTTCTGCTGAAAACGTCAGGAATCCAGTACAGCATGAGGCTGCTACACAGCAGCAGGGACTGTGTGGCGTGTATTTGGCGGTTTTATAGGTTAGAGGGTCTCAGGAAAACACAAAAAGGGTTCAGGCTGAACACAGGAGAAACGTAGATTCAGGAACCATCGTATAACGGTTGTAAATTGTACACTATGTGATCAAAAGTATCCGGACACCCCCAGAAACATACGCTTTTCATATTAGGTGCATTGTGCTGCCACCTGCTGCCAGGTACTCCATATCAGTGACGTCAGTAGCCACTAGACATCATGAGGGAGCAGGATGGGGCACTCTGCAGAACTCACGGACTTCGAACATGGCCAGTTGATTGGGTGTCACTTGTGCCATACGTCTGAACTTGATATTTCCACACTCCTAAACGTTCCTACGTCCACTGTTTCCGATGTGATAGTGAAGTGGATACGTGAAGGGACATGTACAGCACAAAAGCGTACAGCCCGACCTCGTCTGTTGACTGACAGAGACTGCTGACAGTTGAAGAGGGTCGTAATGTGTAATAGGCAGACATCCATCGAGATCATCTCACAGGAATTCCAATACGCATCAGGATCCACTGCAAGTACTATGACAGTTAGGCGGGAGGTGCGAAAACTTGGATTTCATGGTCGAGCGGATGCTCATAAGCCACACATTACGCCAGTAAATGTCAAACGATGCCTTGCTTGGTGCAAGGAGCGTAAACATTGGACGACTGAACAGTGGAAAAACGTTGTGTGGAGTGACGAATCACGGAACACATTGTGGCAATCCAATCGCAGGGTGTGGGTGTGGCGAATTCCCAGTGAACTTCATCTGCCAGCGTGTGTAGTGCCAACAGTAAAATTCAGAGGCAGTGGTTTTATGGAGTGGTCTTGTTTGTCATTGAGGGAGCTTGCACCCCTTGTTGTTTTTCGAGGCACTATCACAGCACAGGCCTACATTGATGTTTTAAGCACCTTCTTTCTTCCCACTGTTGAAGAGCAATACGGGGGTGGCGATTGCATCTTTCAACGCGATCAAGCACCTGTTCATAACGCACAGCTTGTGGCGGAGTGGTTACACGACAACAATATCCCTGTAATAGAATGGCTTGCACAGAGTCCTGAGTTGAATCCTATAGAACACCTTTGGGATGTCTACAAAGCCGACTTTGTGCCAGGCCTCACCTACCGACATCGATACCTCTCCTCAGTGCAGCACTCCTTGAAGAATGGGCTGCCATTCCCCAAGAAACCTTCTAGCACCTGATTGATCATGTGCCTGCGAGAGTGGAAGCTGTCATCAAGGCTAAGAGTGGGCCAACACCGTACTGATTCCAGCATTACCGATAGACAGCGACACGAACATGTAAGTATTTTCAGCCAAGTGTCCGGATACTATTGATCACAGAGTGTAGCTGTGCTGGGGAAGTACCAGAGCTTCAAGAGCTAATAGAAGACACTGATTCTCGTTCCGAAAGGATAGACTAAACACAGTTGCTGGTGGCGTGTTTGTTGCTGTTAGAAGTAGTTTATCTTGTTGCGAATTTGAAATAGATAGTTCCCGTGAGTTAGTATGGGCATTATTGGCAATCAAAATAAAAAAATAATTCGATCCTTTTACCGATCTCCCAACTCAGATGATACAATTGCTGAAATGTTCAAAGAAAACTTGAGTCTAATTTTAAACACATACGTGACTCATACTGTCATGGTTGGTGGCAACTTTAACTTACCCTCGATATGTTGGCGAAAGTACATGTCTAAATCCAGACGTACACATAAAAAAAATCTGAAATTGTGCTAAATGCGTTCTCTGACAATTATTTCGAGCAGTCAGTTTACGAGCCCATGCGAATAGTAAATTTTGTGAAAACACACTTGACCTCTTAGCAACAAATAATGCTGAGCTAACAACAAACATCACAGGTTAATGAACACAGGATTGTTCTAGCGAGACTGAATATTGTAACCCCCACATTCTCCAAAAAATAAAGGAAAAATATAGCTATTCAAAAAAGCAGATGAAAATTCACTTGACGCCTTCCTGAGAGACAATCTCCACTCCTTCCATATTAATAATGTAAGTATAGACCAGGTGTGGTCTGAATCCAAAGAAATAGTGACGGCAGCAGTTCTGTGATTTATACCAAGTAAATTAACAAATGACGGAGCTGATCCTCCTTGGCTCACAAACGGGTCAGAACACTGTTACAGAAACGACGAAACAAGCAAGATAAATTTAAACAGATGCAAAATCTCCAAGATTCTCGATCTTTTACAGAATTTAGAAATTTAGCACAGAGACAAATCTGAGCAGCTGTCTTAGGTTTTTTGTTGATGATGCTGTCGTTTATGGACTAATAAAGCTATGAGAAGATCAAAACAAATTGTTAAACGATTTAGAAAAAAATATCTGTATGGTGCAAAAATTGGCAATTGACGCCAAATTGCGAAAAGTGTTAGGTCATCCACATGGGGAACTTCGGTTACAAGATAAATCAGTCAATACTAAAGGGCGTAAATTCAACTAAATACCTAGGAATTATAATTACAAACAACTTAAATTGGAAGGAACACATAGACAATGTTGTGAAGAAGGCAAACCACAGACTGTGTTTTATCGGCAGGACGCCTAGAAAATGTAATAGATCAACTAAAGAGACTGCCTACACTACACTTCCCCATCCTGTTTTAGAATACTGCTGCCCTGTGTAAGCTCCTTACCAGACAGGACTGGCGAAGAACATCGAGAAAGTTCAAAGAATAGTGGCACGTCTTGTATTATCGCGAAATAGGGGAGAGACTGTTACTGAAACGATACAGGATTTGGGGGTAGATATCATTAAAACAAAGGCGTTTTTCGTTGCCGCGGGCTCTTCTCACAAAGTTTCAGTCACCACCTTTCTCCTCCAAATGGGAAAGTATTTTGTTGATGCCAGCCTACGTAGGGAGAAACGATCATCATAATAAAATAGGGGAAATCAAAGCTCGCACGGAAAGATATAGGTGTTCTTTTTTCCGCGCACTGTACGAAATGGGAATAACAGAGAATAATTGTGAGGATGGTTCGATGAATCCTCTGCCAGGCACTTAAATGCGATTTGCAGAGTATGCATGTAGATGTAGATAATACTATTGGAGACGATGAGAATGTTTTTACATGAACAATACTTAAAAGACTAACTGCATTTGATTGCTGTGATATATCACCATCAAAATAATACTACTACAATAGATTTTATATACAATATTTACATTTTTTTATACATGATTAGCAGGTTATGATTGGAGAGATACATCACACTAATACAAAGAGAGGAGGAGAAGTATGTTACACACAACATTAACACAACAGTAGCTGACTGCTATGGTACATCACACAAATAACACTACCAAGGACTTTTTAATATACAATATTTATGCTGTACAGGGACTAGCAGCTGCAGGTGAAAAAGAAACAATAACACTTACACACAGTCATACACTCTCATATATAAGCAAACATAGTGTGCAGAAAAACGTGTACATAGTACACATAATAATAGACGATTTGCAAGCACAGATAGTGTGCAGTCATTTACATGCACACACACATACACAAAACTATGACAAACGCTCCATCATTGTATTCCACACACACAAACACACACAGACATACGTGCAACACAGTTATTCAGGTGAGTGGTGTGAGAACAGCAAGGTCCCAGACCCGTCTGCAAGATGAAGTGTTTGTCATCATGGTGGTAAAGACTGATTTCAGTTGCAGTGCAGTATGCATCTCATGGCCTCATGAAAGACTACTTGGTGCACCATATGTAGAGATGCACCATATGTAGAGATGCATCACTAATGAGTAAACAGTCCTTTTGATCATAATAGCCTGTGAGGCTCACATTGGATGCCCTTAGCCCATTTTTGGCTGGCACCAGCACCTATATGGTATACATACATTTTTGATCTAAGCCCCACAAGCTTCACAATCTGCAAGCCTTTTGCATCGTCATTCATCAGGCGTATAACCTGCTTGCGTGTTATGTCATAAGGAAGTGTTATGTCATAAGGATTATTGGCCGCATATCCAGATGTGTCGAATTCCTCAGAATTGTGTCTAATTACTTCATATGGATCTCTGTATTCATGTATAGTACCTTGAGATTAATGAAGCTTGGTTCTGCAAACTTGTAGGAGAATTGATACATCTGGAGTTTTGAGAGCTATTGGTACAGACAGGCTTCGCAAACTCCACAGAAACCTTATCCATCTCCACAGTGACTAGTCCTCTGTTGAAGATTGTGGCCCACTTAAACCTGGCTTGGCCCGGCTACGTAATCTCTTGTGCCACAATGTCCACCCCAATGGTAAATTAAATGAATTTCGTGATGGTTTATAACATTTCCCATGGTTTTTCCTAAAACTGAATCATTCATATATAGCATGAAGTCTGCTCTGTTCTGTGCATATATATAGAACCAATCAAATTTTGTCACTAAATCACAACAATAAATTGCCATTAATATAATATTATAATGTTAATTCCATTTTCACTATTTTTCTGAAGTCGTAATTTCATTTCCCCAGTACCATGAACTGACGAAATAGTTTATAATATTTTTCCTGGTACAAATGACTAATACACACGACATTCTGAAACACTCTTCATGTGACTGATTTCTTCAATGAATAGTATAAAAACTTCACACAAAACAGTGTTTAACGTTCACACTATATATATATATATATATATATATATACACTCCTGGAAATGGAAAAAAGAACACATTGACACCGGTGTGTCAGACCCACCATACTTGCTCCGGACACTGCGAGAGGGCTGTACAAGCAATGATCACACGCACGGCACAGAGGACACACCAGGAACCACGGTGTTGGCCGTCGAATGGCGCTAGCTGCGCAGCATTTGTGCACCGCTGCCGTCAGTGTCAGCCAGTTTGCCGTGGCATACGGAGCTCCATCGCAGTCTTTAACACTGGTAGCATGCCGCGACAGCGTGGACATGAACCGTATGTGCAGTTGACGGACTTTGAGCGAAGGCATATAGTGGGCATGCGGGAGGCCGGGTGGACGTACCGCCGAATTGCTCAACACGTGGGGCGTGAGGTCTCCACAGTACATCGATGTTGTCGCCAGTGGTCGGCGGATGGTGCACGTGCCCGTCGACCTGGGACCGGACCGCAGCGACGCACGGACGCACGCCAAGACCGTAGGATCCTACGCAGTGCCGTAGGGGACCGCACCGCCACTTCCCAGCAAATTAGGGACACTGTTGCTCCTGGGGTATCGGCGAGGACCATTCGCAACCGTCTCCATGAAGCTGGGCTACGGTCCCGCACACCGTTAGGCCGTCTTCCGCTCACGCCCCAACACCGTGCAGCACGCCTCCAGTGGTGTCGCAACAGGCGTGAATGGAGGGACGAATGGAGACGTGTCATCTTCAGCGATGAGAGTCGCTTCTGCCTTGGTGCCAATGATGGTCGTATGCGTGTTTGGCGCCGTGCAGGTGAGCGCCACAATCAGGACTGCATACGACCGAGGCACACAGGGCCAACACCCGGCATCATGGTGTGGGGAGCGATCTCCTACACTGGCCGTACACCACTGGTGATCGTCGAGGGGACACTGAATAGTGCACGGTACATCCAAACCGTCATCGAACCCATCGTTCTACCATTCCTAGACCGGCAAGGGAACTTGCTGTTCCAACAGGACAATGCACATCCGCATGTATCCCGTGCCACCCAACGTGCTCTAGAAGGTGTAAGTCAACTACCCTGGCCAGCAAGATCTCCGGATCTGTCCCCCATTGAGCATGTTTGGGACTGGATGAAGCGTCGTCTCACGCGGTCTGCACGTCCAGCACGAATGCTGGTCCAACTGAGGCGCCAGGTGGAAATGGCATGGCAAGCCGTTCCACAGGACTACATCCAGCATCTCTACGATCGTCTCCATGGGAGAATAGCAGCCTGCATTGCTGCGAAAGGTGGATATACACTGTACTAGTGCCGACATTGTGCATGCTCTGTTGCCTGTGTCTATGTGCCTGTGGTTCTGTCAGTGTGATCATGTGATGTATCTGACCCCAGGAATGTGTCAATAAAGTTTCCCCTTCCTGGGCCAATGAATTCATGGTGTTCTTATTTCAATTTCCAGGAGTGTATATATATATATATATATATATATATATATATATATATATATATATATATATATCACAGCCAATAGAAAAGTAGCATCGGACCAGATCAGTCCTACATGTAAGAGAGAGAGGAGCAGAGTTGGGTTTCATTGTGATCAGACACATTGATATATGCTCCACTGAAAATTACTAATTTTGTGATATTTTGGTTCCAAAATGTTTGAGAAGTGCCTTAAAAAGTGGAAGAGAATTCGAGTTAATTGATGGGGTGAAAATCGGAACGTTTAGTGACATTTAAATCATTTATTACTGCTTGGCCTGCTGCTTACTTGCGAACTTGAACGTTTGTTCCGTGAGAATAATATTAGCACTTGAACATTTTGTTCTGTGAGACTAACACTACCAACATCTGAGTGAGCAGTTCTAATGTTTGTACACTTTTGGTGAAGAATTACCATAAACTGGCTATGGTTACGAATGAGGTGTGCATGTGAACTTTTCAGAATATGTACAGTTTAGAGTAAGACTTTGTAGTGACTGGTGTATGTATGCTTATCATCATCGTAGAGTGAAACATTACACATGAATATTTTCATCTAAATATTTCCATGCACTGCTAAATCAATTTTAGTGCATTTTGAAGGTTATTGTGTGTACAGCTGTTTTTTATAGCTTTATATGCCCGAGAAACGCATGCCAGTACCTTCAAGGAGGTGTGCGTGTTTAGGAAGAAATTCACCACCAGGTGAGTGGAACTTTGTAAATCAAACATGTAGCATCGCCACAACTTCTCAAGAGAATCAAATTCAAATGCATCCTTACAGTTTCTATATTTTGGAAATTCAATGAGCTGCTGATGGATTTCTTCTGAAACTTCTCCAGCTTTAGTGCTAAAACGGTTCCAAATAAGATTTGGCCAACTTTAAGTTATGTTTTGTTATATTCTGGGAAGTAATGATTGAGTTCATCAGCCAACATTTGCACATGACTCTTGATGTTTTCTTGTACGTTTTCTCTAAGGCATCGGCCACCGTGCGGGCGGCCGCACTTTCAAACACGCGCTCCACCAGCTACGGCACTGCGTTTGCTACGGCCGCCACCTTGGCGCGAGAGAGCTGCCATCAACAACGACGCCGCTGCCATGAGATGCAAGCATTCCCCTTCGGAACTCCAGCGGCAAGTGTACTCGATTCGAACAGTGATGCACTGACCCCATTTTCCATGTTTACAGTTGCATAACATTTACAGACTTTCATATCTTCTGAATAAATGTTGTATTGCAGAGTGACAGATTTATAAATCGGTTGTGTCTGTACATATTTCTACATTCAAATCTACTGTTAGCAACTGACGCTGTAATCAACAGCAACAAAGTTATGTATAGCAAATGACACTGCGATAAACAGCAATAAAGTTATGTATTGTTTTTACCATTTGACGTTAGATGTAGAATAAATTATCATCTGAATTCTCCGATCATGAATGGAATCTGTTCCTCGCTCCCATATCCGGTAAGGAACCACAGAGTATGCAAAATAAGACATAAAATTCCCTAATTGTGTCACACTTTTTATCATCACTGAGTGCTTTTAATGATGTGAATGCAGAGTAACTGTTTTCGCCAATTTTAATTGTCTACAACTGAAGATAGCAAGGTCAAAGTTAATAATCATTTGCAATGCCTTCTCATTGTTGTTTCTAGGACCTTGCAATTGCAAGTTCAACTCACTCAAGTGTGTGAAAATACACAAAAGATAAGCTAAATGCATCTGAGATGTCAGATCAGAAAACTGCTGTAGTAAGTCTTTTTTTCTCTTCTACTAACAACTTAAACTCTCCTCTGAGGTCATATAACATTCCCAACACATTACCTTTAACAACCACTGAACTTCTATGTGAAAGAGAAGAGTCTTATGGTCAGAGTCCACTTAAGTGCACGCTTTTTTTTAAAGGTAACATTTACCACATTATGGCCAACTGCTCTGGAATATAAGGACATTCAGGAAGAGTCTTGGAAGCTAACACATGATTATGTATGATACAGTGTGTTGTTAATGCCAAAGGATTCTTCTATTTTGTTAATGTCGCTAGACTAGAATGTTACCTTAGCATAGCTGGAACGCCATTAGTACAGAAACCGACGAGCTTTTCCCAGATAATGTTGTGTTTCTGAAGATATTTCGGTGTTATTTTGAAGATCTACATCTACATCTACATTGATACTCCGCAAGCCACCCAACGATGTGTGGCGGAGGGCACTTTACGTGCCACTGTCATTACCTCCCTTTCCTGTTCCATTCACGTATGGTTCGCGGGAAGAACGACTGTCTGAAGGCCTCCGTGCGCGCTCTAATCTCTCTAATTTTACATTCGTGATCTCCTCGGGAGGTATAAGTAGGGGGAAGCAATATATTCGATACCTCATCCAGAAACGCACACTCTCGAAACCTGGCGAGCAAGCTACACCGCGATGCAGAGCGCCTCTCTTGCAGAGTCTGCCACTTGAGTTTATTAAACATCTCCGTAACGCTATCACGGTTACCAAATAACCCTGTGACGAAACGCGCCGCTCTTCTTTGGATCTTCTCTATCTCCTCCGTCAGACCGATCTGGTACGGATCCCACACTGATGAGCAATACTAAAGTATAGGTCGAACGAGTGTTTTGTAAGCCACCTCCTTTGTTGATGGACTACATTTTCTAAGCACTTTCCCAATGAATCTCAACCTGGTACCCGCCTTACCAACAATTAATTTTATATGATCATTCCACTTCAAATCGTTCCGCACGCATACTCCCAGATATTTTACAGAAGTAACTGCTACCAGTGTTTGTTCCGCTATCATATAATCATACAATAAAGGATCCTTCTTTCTATGTATTCGCAATACATTACATTTGTCTATGTTAAGGGTCAGTTGCCACTCCCTGCACCAAGTGCCTATCCGCTGCAGATCTTCCTGCATTTCGCTACAATTTTCTAATGCTGCAACTTCTCTGTATACTACAGCATCATCCGCGAAAAGCCGCATTGAACTTCCGACACTATCTACTAAGTCATTTATATATATTGTGAAAAGCAATGGTCCCATACACTCCCCTGTGCCACGCCAGAGGTTACTTTAACGTCTGTAGACGTCTCTCCATTGATAACAACATGCTGTGTTCTGTTTGCTAAAGACTCTTCAATCCAGCCACACAGCTGGTCTGATATTCCGTAGGCTCTTACTTTGTTTATCAGGCGACAGTGCGGAACAGTATCGAACGCCTTCCAGACGTCAAGAAAAATAGCATCTACCTGGGAGCCTGTATCTAATATTTTCTGGGTCTCATGCACAAATAAAGCGAGTTGGGTCTCACACGATCGCTGTTTCCGGAATCCATGTTGATTCCTACATAGTAGATTCTGGGTTTCCAGAAATGACATGATACGTGAGCAAAAAACGTGTTCTAAAATTCTACAAGAGATCGACGTAAGAGATATAGGTCTATAGTTTTGCACATCTGCTCGACGACCCTTCTTGAAGACTGGGACTATCTGTGCTCTTTTCCAATCATTTGGAACCCTCTGTTCCTCTAGAGACTTGCAGTACACGGCTGTTAGAAGGGGGGCAAGTTCTTTCTCGTACTCTGTGTAGAATCGAATTGGTATCCCGTCAGGTCCAGTGGACTTTCCTCTATTGAGTGATTCCAGTTGCTTTTCTATTCCTTGGACACTTATTTCGATACTGTGATGTCGTTTCCTGTCCCTATAGAGTCAACAATTCTCCTTTGATTATGATGTCATTGTCTAAAAAGTGGAGAAAACGGGTAACTGATAACATTTAGAAATGTCAGTCGTTTCATTACATTGCAAAGCAATTCACAGCCATTTTTAACTCTTGAAAAAAGTTTCTCCTCAATATCGTTCCACGTTAGTTCAATTCGAACTTTTACCAATTTGTTTGATACAGTCTTTTTCCAACCTTAAAACTTCTTTGAAAGGTTTTATCAAACAAGGTTTCAGGAGTGTTTCTCCTATGGTGTGTGCTCTTTTGAGTGCATATTCATTTTCTCAAACGACACTACTAATGTTTTCGCCAGTGACCCAGATCTTGTATCACTTGGTCCGTATTTCACTTGTTTCAGATTCTCTAGCTTTACTTCAAAGAATTCTAGTGGTTGTTCAAAGAAATTAGGATGAACCATTTCTAAGTGGCATTTTTATTTTGCTGGCTATAAGGATCGTTTACAAGAACAGTTGTGCATATACCGCTCCATGGTTTTATTTCTCCACTACTTCATATCAAACTAAATCTGAATTTAATGTAAACTACTGTCACATTTTGTCTTACATACTTGTTTCTGAAAATAAATCGAACATAAGATTAACTAGCTAAAGTGTATAAATATTATATTTTTCATAACGAAATAAAAAATAATATAATAACAAATACTTACATAGGATATAATGTCACTGTTTTTATTTACAACTGTTCTTTACTGTGTAGTATGATATTCTAATTAGGTAGTCAAGGCAGCTGTAGTGAACTTTATGTAATACGCACATACATGGGTATACTTACACATGCATTTGTTTTTGTAATATCTAGTTTTGATTATAAGAGTTTAACAAAGTAAAATGTTTAGATACCTCTTTCACATAGTCTTAGACTGATAAAAATATTGAGAGCTAACTGTCACTTGAGCTACTGATGCTATAAACCACTAAACATCCAAATAGAACCACTAACATTGCTGAAGAAGACAAAAGAAAGCAATCTACAATTGACTGGCTTGTTTGTGCCATGCTGTGATATGGATCACTTGCCCTCCACCCAGCCACCTGCACTCATCACACCCACATGCCGTATAGCACTGCATCACTTCTGTAGCAAGGAATTAATAATTTAAAATGAATAAAAGTCATAAAATTAAAATCTGCAAGCCAACCTGCATACCTATATAATTAATTTTTATATCAGTATAATAGTTTAGGGAATAAGAAGGGTGGGGATTGGAACAAGAAAATATTTATTAAAGATCTTGGACCACAGTGACTGGTAGTATGATACCCTATGTAATTTTCTTTCTTTAACATGGTGATGTTCTCACTGCTTTGTGAATACTTTTTCATACACTGGAAGACGCAATACGCTGCAGCTGCATGGGTGAACAATGTTACAGAAAGCGGTATCTTGTGGACGTCCAAGAGTATAGACACTGACTTCATGGAACTGGGGCTGCTGTAGCGTCTGCACAATGGTTCTTTTCTTCCAGTTTGGCGATTTCATGTTTGGTCAGCTATTGGAATCCTCGAAATGGCAGAGAGTGTTGCAAGGCATGCCCATAGAGATTGTTTACATCCAAGTAAATGATGTAACTCAGATCATCAGATGGCTTGTAGTAATTCATTCAGACTATTATAAGATATCAATGTAGAGTATAAATTGGCACTTTGCTTTAAATCTCCAGAAATGTAAAATTCTGCACTACAAGGACTCCACACAAATCTATTCTGCACAGGTTTCTTCATCTCCAAATAACTGCTGCAATCTACATACACTGGAACCTGTTTGCTGGTTTCATGCTGAGGTTTCTTCCCCACAATTTTTACCCAACAATACATCGTTCCACTACTAACTGATGCCTCATGATGTGCCCCTCAACCAACCCTTCTTTCAGTCAAGTTATGCCATAAATTTTCTGCCCTTTTTCTTGTATTAAATTCAGTAACCCTTTACTAGTTATTGGATCTGCACATCTAATTTGTAGTTATGTTCTGTAGCACCACATTTCGAAAACTTCTATTGTGTTCTTATCTGAACTACTTATCATCCACATTCCAACTCCACATAAGACTACACTCTAAATAAATATATATTATATTCAGTGCTAACGAATCCCTCTTCCTCAGAAGTGCTTCATGTACTATAGTCATTCTGAATTTTATATCCTATCTACCTTGGCCATATTTTAGTACATCAAAAGCAAAAGCTCATCTACTAATTTCAGTGTGTACTCTAATGTATTTCCTACAACATCACCCAATTTAATTCGACTATATTCCTTTACTGTTGTTTAACTTTTCTTGACATTCATCTTACAACCTCCTTCGAGACACTATCCATTCCATTCAGCCGTGATTACAAGTTGTTTGCTGTCTCGGACAGTATTACAGTGTCATCAGAAAAACCTCCAAAGTCTTTATTTCTCCTCTCAGAAGTTTACTTTCTTTCCCTACTTAATGTCTCCTTTGTTTTCTTTATTGCTTGTCCAATGTACAGACTGAACAAACATTGGCGATAGACTACAATCCTGTCTAACTCCGTTTTAAAGTACTGCTTCCCTTCCATGTCCTTCGATTATCATAACTGCTGTCTGGTTTCTATACAGGCTATATATAACTATCCACTCCCTGCCTTTTATCCCAAAATTTCAGTCCAATATATGTTGTCAAAAGGTCCCGCTAAATCTGCAAATACTGTAAATGTAGGTTTACCTTTCCTTAACCTATTTTCTTAGATAAGATGTAGGATCATAAATGCCTCAGGTGTTCTTATATTTCCCCAAAACCCAAACTGATCCTCCCCATTGTTGGAATCTATCAGTTTTACATTCTTCTGTAAATAATTTGTGTCAGTATTTTGCAACTGTGGCTCTTTAAACTTACAGTATGATAATACTCACAAACATCAGCACTTACATTTTTTGGAATTGGAATTATTACATTCTTCTTGAAGTCTGAATATGTTTCGTCTGTCTCATATGTCTTACACACATTCCTTTTGTCATGGCTAGCTCTCACACAGAACCCAGTAATTTTCAGGGAATGCCATCTACTTGATTCGACATAGAGCTTTCAATGTATTCTTAAATTCTTGTCATTGTATAGTATCTATCATCTCAATATTATCTACTTACTTGTACTCTTCCCACTCTATGGTATTACTTTCAAGGTCATTTCCCTTGCAGACCCCCTATATTGAACCTCGACTGGGTCTGCTGATTTTCACAAATGAGTGGGCATGTGGTGTACATTGTACAAATGTAAAGAATGGCAGCTGACTTAGTGTTACCAGGGTAAACGCATCTGAACAAAATCACAGTTTAATCTTAGTTTAATTAAACAATGAGAAGATACACTTATTTTATATGGTCTAAATCCATGTTTAATTATATAAAAATAAAATTAACATTCATTGTATCACTACGTTGCTGCATATAAGCATTACCTCACACTAATGACCCACTCAGAGCATTAAACAGTGCATGTGCATCAAATCCCAGCCAAACGCTTGTTCGATTACTAATAGTCTCGTATACAACTGCATCATTGTGGGATTGTGCTGCTAGTGTGGCATCTGGGTCATTTTCTTGCACAGGTTGAAAATTTTTTCTCACCTATTTCACTGTATGTTTTATATTACTACTTCTCACTTGGACTTATGACAACAAAACTTATCACTGTGTTAGCTGAAGCAATAACGAGGGAATATATGTGGGATCATGACTGTAAAAAAACAATGGAACAGTACATGACAATGTTATTTGTCATTGGCGCACACTATACATAGGCGCACATCCTCGTGGGTTATTTTTCTCATCTTTTCAGCCTTTCCTTCTTTGCATAGTACTGGATTACTGTCTGAGCTCTTGAAATTGACACAGTTGTTTCTCTTTTCTCTATAGGTCTCTTTAATGTTTCTATGGGTGGTATTCATGTTTCCATTAGTTACACATGCTTCTACAGCTATGCACGTGTCACTATCCATTCCTGCTTAGCCAACTACAATGTTGATGAGTTGCTGTTGGAATCAGTCAGCACATACAAATAGATACCTGAATGCATCAAACTGCAGGGATGTGAAATAAAATGACTGTATAGGCTAAGTTGTGTGTGAAAAGATGGCAGACTCAGCTCATTGGTAGGATACAAGGAAAATGCAGTCAGTCTCCATAGGGAATTGTTTATAAAAGACTCAAGGCCAATTCACACAGGCTGTCAGGGAAATGTCACATATCAGCACCATCCTATCAGGGCATATTAACACTATCTGTCACGTCACGTCATGTGTCAGTCTGCTTAGCCAAGTAGTGAATGGCGAAAGTGATATTATGATTTTCCGTCTATGATACAAAACGTCAGAGTATAGAATCGGACTTGAGAAATTAAGACTCTTCCAATATAGCGTCTAGCGTAAGTTGCCCCAGTGTTTTAGCTAATAAAAATCAGGAGAGGGTGTTCAGTATGTTGAAATCTTAAAGTCCATAGTAGGAAAGAGTGTATTGTGTGATATAGTCTTGAAGTTAAGTGAAATAGATGATGAGAAACTCAACAAATTAAAAAAATACCCTGTGAAGCATCAACATCGTTTCACAAGGTAATGAAAGAAATAACGATCATAAAACAATGTTACTGTAAAAGATGTCGTACTAAGGATGTAATGTGCATAACATGTAAAACAATGTATCACTACATTTGCGTGAATGTAAAGCCTAAACAAAAATGCTTGATGATAAATCTGAAATTATGTCAGTGTTGCTGTATTTCAAGAGATTCATGGTTTAGAATGTAGATGTGGGTTGTTACTGCAAAGGAAACAACAAAATACAGCTGAAGTGCAAGATGGGTGCCTCAACCAACTAAATACATCAGTTAAATAATGTAACCATGTCATAGAACTATACAGTTCATTAAAAAGAAGCTTATAAACTTACAACTAACTACAGAAAACAGTGGTGAGGAGTTAATACCTACTACTCATATGCTCTGTGTAACTGAGCATTGGTTCAGAGATAATTAAATAATTTGTATAAAGCCAGACAGTTGCAAGTTAATATCATGGCTCTGCAAAAAGAATTTAAATAATGGTGGTAGCTGCATACTTGTTAAAGAATGCATTGCCTGCCCTGTAACTGTAAGTCTAATGGAAAAATATGCAACTGAAAAACATGTTGAGTGTAAAGGCACTAAAATTGAAGTGCAAAACTGAAGAACTAGAAAGCTTACTTACAACTTGTAATTTGCATAACACAATTCAACAAACTAGGATGTATAGAAAGACTCAAACTGCCATTAATTACATAATTACAAATATTCTATCTATTAAATATAAATGCCTTGTAAAAGACATGATTTTATTAGATTAAAATTCTTTAAAAAAAAACAAGGAAATCAAATGCTCTCGATTTTATCACTCACAGTGTTATTCGCTGTTCTGATGTAACAAACCTAAAGATTAAACTATGAAATAAAAATTGTCCAGAAATGTGCCTATGTAATAGTGTTAATGACAAGTATAACAGTTTCCTAGGTATCTATTTAAAAATTACTGAAGTGTGCTTGCCAAGAAAAACTAAACCAGTAAAGAAAAGGTGATGAAATCTGCTATGGCTTACAGAAGGACTATTAGCGTCTTGTAAAAAGATGAAACTTCTTCACACAATTTGGAAACCTCCAGATAAACGTGTTCACTTTGTTGAATATTACAGAGCCTATAAAAGGGACTTACAATGAAACTCTAATAGTTGTAAAAAACTGTGTAATGTAAGTTGTTATCACACAAGCGACCAATTAAGACAATAGCACATGGACGATCATAAACAGAGAAATGGGAAAGTCATCAGCAACTAACAATAAAAAATTAAATGTAAGAGAAAATACAGCTCTTGCAGAACATCTTGTACACTTAGCAAGAGTTGTAACCAATATTTTAGTAGCATCTGCTAAAAGCTTACACACAGTAACAGTAGTTATTCTCTGCAAGCCCAAAATCCACTCTTGAATTAATAAAACTCACCCAGAAACTCATGTTACCTGTATCCTGCAACTGAACGAAAGGTAAGAAAAAATAAAATAGAGCCTCCACACACATAAAGGGGCTATAAAATAAAATTGTGAAGCTAACTGCTTAGAAAATTGCTAAAGCTCTCTGTCATTCAGTCGATTCACGTCTGGAAAAAGGAATTTCCCCAGACTGAATGAAAAGAAAGCTAAAATCTGATCAGATAATTTCGGACCATTCAGCCTCTTGCTCATTTTGTCAAAGAAAGAATAGCATTTGTTAGGTTAATGACATTTTGATAAAAACTGTATCATAAGTTGTAGGCATTTTAGGTTCCAGAGAGGAAAGTCTAGTCTCAGCTGCATTTGAACTTATTAATACAATTTCAACAGGCTTAGATAAAGGCCAGATTACTGCTGGTGTGTTTTGTAATTTATCGAAAGCCTTAAACCTTGTTAAATACCAAATTTTAAAAATGAAATTGTGCCACTATGGAGCTAGAGGAACAGCACTGAGTATCAGAAAGTCATTACTGCAGAACAGAAAATGAGCAGTGGAAGTGTTGTACAACCAAGGAAAACACCTATCAAAACCACAAGACACAGAACTAGGAGCGTCACAGGGAAGCATTGTAGAATCTTTTCCTTATGTATGTAAAGGGTTTCCTTCTAACACAGAAAGTGAAATGATACTCTTTCAGATTGTGCAAATTACATGACCCTGAGACTGAACTTAGAGAGGGCCATAACTAAAAGTAATCAAACAGATGAAATGCTCACTCATAAGATTCTAACTTTCTACAGTTTATACATATACAAAATAATTCTGCTCCTCACTTGGAATCATACAGTAGTGGAAATCAGTATAAAGACAGGGTTCCTACGAAAGTAATTGTAGCTTGCCTGAAGCACACTGTATTGAATTTGTTTTGAAAGTAGTAGATACATGTGAGATGTAAACATCAGGACAGAATTGCATAGTTGCTTTAACAACTCGAATAACGAAATAAGGCATTTTCTGGATGGCAATTGGTATAAAGGCATGCACTGATCTGTTGTGTTATTGCATTGTTAATACTTTGTCCAACCTTTGTACTTCATAATTACCTCAGAAATGCTTTTCAGCGTTGATTTTATTATGATTTATAGTTCTTATCTCCCACCCTTCTTGTATCACTCTTTTCAACTTGCATACGACCTCAAGTAGCCTTCATTTGCAGTAAACATTGTAAATCACGTTTTCCATGGCATTCAGATCTGGGCAACATGTCGGCCTGAGCAAGACATCGATGTCTTTATCTTGAATCACTTTTTGGCTGTAGAAGAAACATGTACAGATGCATTAGCTTGTTGAAACATTAGACTTTCATCCTCTAGGTCTTCATACATTCTAATCAGTTCTTCCTCTAGTATTGCAGTGTGCATTGATCAGCCAGAACATTATGACCACCTACCTAATAGCTGGTATGTCTACCTTTGGAACAGATAACAGTGGGCATCTCAGTCTCCCCTTGGTCAAAGTCAGATAGATCATTTCCTCATTCTACACATGGACAGCACTCTCACAGATACTACACGCACCATGATGTGTTTCACTGGCAATCATTCCTCACCAGGTGACGCTGCTATCACACGGATTGGTTTATATCGACAGTAGATCAGTGGTCATAATGTTCTAGCTGATCAGTGTACATGTGGTGTTCATCCTAGTGTTCAACCAAGCAATGTGTGATTTACCTTTAGGGCAAAAGGCGGCTCAAATCACACCACTTTTACCAATACAATTTGTGCTCATTCTTACCTGATGCTCTATTCTCAGATCGTGCCAATTATGTTGAAATCTATCTTGCCTGTCTAAATTAAACTTGTTCTCATCACTGTAGATCATTTTATCGCATTATGAAGTCAGTGACTATATATTTTTCAGCAAATTCAAAACTAGCCCCTTTATATTTGGTGTTAGAGCAGTTTTCTACAGTCGTTCTTGAAAGCAAGGTGTTTGTCATAGATGACTGGCTGTTGCTGCCAATTGTAAATCAGCAAAAAGTTGAGAAGAATAAAGGTTTCTGTTTCTTGCTTTGCGCAAAAGTATCCCTTTTGATACTTCACATCATTTTCTACTATGCCCATATTTTCTGTTCTGTCCATATCATACATCCAGTCTAACACCATTATAAATCACTGTACTTGAATGGTTCAACTTCTTGGCGATTTAACGATTTCAGGCTCCCATTTCCTTGAAAGCAAAGATTTTTGTTTTTTCATCAGATGAGAACTATTTTCTGTGTGGCATTTTCGCATTTGTGGTTTATGTACACAACATATACACTGGCACTAACGGTGTCTGTTTCCTATCTGCTCTAAAATCACTTACACACACACTAACACTGCCAAGAACCACTGCTTTTACACCTGTGCCACCTGAATTGTTGATGTCTTGATATATACTGTACTAATGACATACAATACAATACCATTTGATTGCATGTACTTATTTACTTAGTCCTTTGATCATATGTAGTAGAATAAACAAGATGATGCTGGGCTTAATTCTAGTCATTACAGTATACAGTTTTTCAGGATTATATATAGTAATGTGTGTTATACATTACAGATTTTACAGCTCTATATATTTATTGCAGTTCGAGTGTTCATTTACTGAATAATAGCAATGGTAGTATAGATATTCTCTAATAGATCTTTCAAAAGTCTTAATATCTAGTATAATTTTATATCATTTGGCAACTTGTTGAATAATTTTATTCCCAAGCACCTTGTATCTTTCTGATATAAACTAGTATTAGCTGGGAGTAAATGCAATTTACCCTTTTAATCTAGTGTTGTGATTATGTAAGTCACAATTTTTTCTAATACTGTTATCATTTGCAATTACATTTCTTTTAAAATACATTAGCATATTGTGGGGCAGCGGGTGGAATTAAATGTTATTATTTAAATGTTCCTATCATTTATGCTGTTGTTTTGCTGTTCTCAACACTGGCTCTCTAACTACAACTTTGGCAACCAGAAAGAGATTATCAAAATATGAAGCCTGTAATTAGAATTCCTAGTGCCCACTTCATCTGAGAAATACACTTATAGCTACAGCTCATAGCTCCGAGGAATTAGGAGATTGTCTGGGATTCATAATCAAAAACGATCGTGGAAAAAACGTTCACTGTATTCTGAAAGTCAGAGATGAAAAAAAAAGAATCCACACAATCTGACTAACAGAGCAGTTCAGAGTCTAATGCGCTGATGCAACTATAACTGTCCAAATTAAATGTTTAAGTGAATGCTCGCCATAATTTGATGATTAGGTTCATCAAACGCCACGCTAAATAATGATAGAATGTCTCTCCCGCGGCGGCACGTGAAAATTCGACATACACAAACTGAAGATAGATAATTAAAGTCATCCCAGAATTAACACTTCACTCGAAAATGATTTCATGGTTACGCGTATCCCGAGTAACTTAATACGGCATCCGAGGCTGTTTATAGCAATGATACCGACGCGACGCGACTCCCGACACAGATGGTGTGCTATTCAGCGTCTGGAGAGAACTGGGGCCTTTCTTCCTCGCGCAGCGTTCTTATATATAAAGCCGCGGTGCGGACGGCTAAGAGAACGCCTGATCAAATCGGCTCTCCCGACTAGCCGCTAGGCCAGTAATGCACCACCTTAAGTTACCAAATAAATCATAGCTTCTTTTGCTGATGGCCGATGAAGGTCTCAACTTTCATGTGCAATCAGCACACAGGTACATAATCATAATAAAAATCTGACGTGGCTAAGTCAATTATTTTGGGCGAGAGAATTAATTTAATTACACTACACGCAGTAGACGAGCTCTGAA
Organism: Schistocerca serialis cubense; assembly: GCF_023864345.2. Lineage (NCBI taxonomy): Eukaryota > Metazoa > Arthropoda > Insecta > Orthoptera > Acrididae > Schistocerca > Schistocerca serialis. The sequence continues at coordinate 1,772,013 of NC_064642.1, forward strand.
CTTGCCCTTTGGAGATACGCTATCGCTATAGTTTTATGGTTATTGAGTTGAAACTTCTCACATCTTTATGATTATAGCGGATCTCCATTCTACTTAAATTTAAACATCCTAGCCTTATTTATTAGCCTACTTAATCTATCTTGCTTCCTTAAGTTTTAAGACAAAAACCAGAAACTCATGAATTTCAACTAAAATTTTAATTTATGGGATCCAGAATACTGTTTCTATTAAATTATTATGAAAAAGGAATCTAAATATAAATTTTTAAGTTTCTAGCTCTTTTCTGTTGCGCCAATGATTTTTACAGAAAAACATCCAAATTTCGAAAATGGTTAAAGTTATCGAACTGATATTCAACACATATTAATTTAGTATTACTCCTGACATGCTAGAACCGTTTCAGGTTATTTACTTGATTAGTTACAGCGGACTAGGCTGGCACACAATGGAAAGACTGATGAGAATTTTATAAGGCGTGAGTAGGCTGCTTCCCTTCAATATTAAGAATAAATATGCAATTTAGCGGTAGCGCTTTCAGTGTTTTAAATATTTGTTTATGTGACTCTCTAGTTCTGCTCCCTGTATTAATCCTAATGGTTCTTTTTTGGATTCTGTAGGTCCTCAGAGCTCCTCGTCAATACCCCCAGAATATGAGTCCAGATTTTAGGTGTGCAGTAAAATATGCATAATTGGCAGACATTAGAGCCTGTTCATTTACTTTTAGAGTCCTTAAGAGATAGGAGCCTGTGTTCAGCTTGGCATTAACATGTTCAATATGTTTATCCCATTTTAGGTCGCTTTGAATCCAAATCCCAAAAAATTTTGTTACCTCTTTATATGTGTGGGGTTGTTGGTTGATGGTGCAAATTTGGATAATGTGGCGTATTGTTTTGAGAGTTATGGAAATTTAAAGTTAATGTTTCTCTAATGTTTATTATAAGCTGATTCAATGCAGACTATTTACTTAGTTGATTTGTAGCAGAGCTTGCTTTATGTTCCATATCATCATTTTTGCTGCTTTTACTAATGTTGTTGTGTCATCAGCACATCCAGTCATTGATATACACTCCTGGAAATGGAAAAAAGAACACATTGACACCGGTGTGTCAGACCCACCATACTTGCTCCAGACACTGCGAGAGGGCTGTACAAGCAATGATCACACGCACGGCACAGCGGACACACCAGGAACCGCGGTGTTGGCCGTCGAATGGCGCTAGCTGCGCAGCATTTGTGCACCGCCGCCGTCAGTGTCAGCCAGTTTGCCGTGGCATACGGAGCTCCATCGCAGTCTTTAACACTGGTAGCATGCCGCGACAGCGTGGACGTGAACCGTATGTGCAGTTGGCGGACTTTGAGCGAGGGCGTATAGTGGGCATGCGGGAGGCCGGGTGGACGTACCGCTGAATTGCTCAACACGTGGGGCGTGAGGTCTCCACAGTACATCGATGTTGTCGCCAGTGGTCGGCGGAAGGTGCACGTGCCCATCGACCTGGGACCGGACCGCAGCGACGCACGGATGCACGCCAAGACCGTAGGATCCTACGCAGTGCCGTAGGGGACCGCACCGCCACTTCCCAGCAAATTAGGGACACTGTTGCTCCTGGGGTATCGGCGAGGTCCATTCGCAACCGTCTCCATGAAGCTGGGCTACGGTCCCGCACACCGTTAGGCCGTCTTCCGCTCACGCCCCAACATCGTGCAGCCCGCCTCCAGTGGTGTCGCGACAGGCGTGAATGGAGGGACGAATGGAGACGTGTCGTCTTCAGCGATGAGAGTCGCTTCTGCCTTGGTGCCAATGATGGTCGTATGCGTGTTTGGCGCCGTGCAGGTGAGCGCCACAATCAGGACTGCATACGACCGAGGCACACAGGGCCAACACCCGGCATCATGGTGTGGGGAGCGATCTCCTACACTGGCCGTACACCACTGGTGATCGTCGAGGGGACACTGAATAGTGCACGGTACATCCAAACCGTCATCGAACCCATCGTTCTACCATTTCTAGACCGGCAAGGGAACTTGCTGTTCCAACAGGACAATGTAGGTCCGCACGTATCCCGTGCCACCCAATGTGCTCTAGAAGGTGTAAGTCAACTACCCTGGCCAGCAAGATCTCCGGATCTGTCCCCCACTGAGCATGTTTGGGACTGGATGAAGCGTCGTCTCACGCGGTCTGCACGTCCAGCACGAACGCTGGTCCAACTGAGGCGCCAGGTGGAAATGGCATGGCAAGCCGTTCCACAGGACTACATCCAGCATCTCTACGATCGTCTCCATGGGAGAATAGCAGCCTGCATTGCTGCGAAAGGTGGATATACACTGTACTAGTGCCGACATTGTGCATGCTCTGTTGCCTGTGCCTATGTGCCTGTGGTTCTGTCAGTGTGATCATGTGATGTATCTGACCCCAGGAATGTGTCAATAAAGTTTCCCCTTCCTGGGACAATGAATTCACGGTGTTCTTATTTCAATTTCCAGGAGTGTATATTAGGAAAAGAAGAGGTCCTATTACTGACCCTTGAGGTACCCCGTGGGTGACTGGGCATTCTTCTGATAGGTATGTTGAGATTGTTTGTGTTTTTCATCTACATATCTAATGCATACTTTCTGCTTACAGTCACTGGGAAATGAAGAATCCATTCATTTTCTAATCCCATATTGACATAATATTCAAGCTTATTTAGAAGAGTTATATGGTTAACCATGTTGAAAGTTTAGTTAAATCTAAAAATATACCTGCTGTTCCCTATTTTCATCAACAGCTTTTAAAACAGTGGTTAAGCATTCATAGATTGCCATCTCAGTTGATTCCTTACTTCAGAAACCATGCTGAGAATTCGCTGATACTCCATTTTTGTTTATAGAATTTGTTAACTTATTGTATATTATTTTTTACAGCACTTTAGGAAAACAGTATGTTAATGAAATGGGGCAATAGTTTACCACCTTACCTTTGTCACCAGCTTTGAATATTGGAATAACTTTTGACGTTTTTAGCTAATCAGGAAAGATGTCTGTTAGTGTGAGGAGTTACATATATGAATGAGTGGTTCGATAATGTATTGGAGGGACAGCTGTAAGAATCTGCTGGGATGCCGCCAACTCGTGCTGGGTATGTTGGTTAGAGACCTGTAACAGTTTTGATTGTTTCCTCCATCCTCAAATGATCCACAAACACTGATAATTTACAGCTGTTGATCTAATTTCCTACTCACTGCTGATTTCCAACAAAATTAATTTTCTTTTTATTAAATTTTCAGCTGTTCCAGTGAAGTAGCTGTTGAATATATTTGCTGTTTCACTTGGTTCAATAATCATTTTATTGTTATGTAACAAGGCAAGATTCTCATTGGTTTACTTTTCTTGCCTGTTTCCTTATTTATGATGTCTCACATTGCTTTTATTTCTCGTAGAATTTTTATATTCCTATCGATGTGCATTCTTTTTGCCTGTTATATAATCTGTCATCAAATTTTTGTATATGTTTTGTAGTGGGTGTGCATATCTGCAGTGACATTATTTTCCTTGCAGATTTGGTGCAGTTCTCTTTTTTCTGGCAAGAAATTCTAGTTACCTTAGTAATCTAGCCATTGCCTCTTTCATTCTTTCTCATATTTACAATTTTTAGAGGAAACGCTGTATATTGAATTTTGTATTCAGGCTTTGCTTTTCGTAAACAGAGCACCAGTCTTCATTGTGCAGTAAAGAATTAAATAAGTTCATCTTTTCCTGATAGAAATCCTACTTTTAAGCTTAAGTATATTGCTGTTTGCATGTTCTCCATTAGTGGTGATGGCCATTATTAAGGCTTCATGGTCACTGAAAGCCATATGAAATGGTTTACAGACCACTTCGATTTCTCTTTATCTGTCAGGATTTGATCCAAGGCTGTCTGACTTGTTAATGTTATTCTCGTCGTAATGTTTACCATGACAGTAAGATTATGAGATTTGACTAGAGTGGCTCTCTGTTTACTATTATTGAGAAAGTCGATCTTAAAGTCACCACAATCATAACATAATTTCTTGCTGCAGTTACTTTATTTATGAACCATTTCATTTTTTCTAGGAATACCTCAGATTACCCTGATGGGGACCGGTACACTGAAGGTGTTATCAATTTTAGTACTGAAACTTTTATTGATGCCATCTCGAAGTCTTTTTCACAACTTTTGTGGGTATTACACAGATCAAAAAAAGTTTTGCATCACCTCAGTTCCGACAGTTACTGAACCAGTACAGAAAATTGGTATAGAGATCAACATAACCATCATCCCGCCGTTTTTATTCCTAATGAAAACCAGACATTGCATGTTGTACCACCATACAGCGAGACCTTCAGAGGTGGTGGTCCAGATTGCTGTACACACCGATACCTGTAATACCCAGTAGCACTGATGCATGCCTGTATTCATCGTTGGCATACTATCACAAGTTCATCAAAGCACTCTTGGTCCAAATTGTCCCACTCCTCAACAGCGATTCGTCGTCTATAAACAGCCCTTTTCAGTCTACCCCAGGCATGTTCGAGAGGATTCATGTCTGGAGAACATGCTGGCCACTCTAGTCGAGCGATGTCGTTATCCTAAGGAAGTAATTCACAAGATGTACACGACGAGGGCGCGAATTGTCGTCTATGAAGACGAATGCCTCGCCAATATGCTGCTGATATGGTTGCACTATCGGTTGGAGGATGGCATTCAGGTATCGTACAGACCTTATGGGGCCTTCCATGACCACCAGCGGCGTATGTCGGCTCGACATAATGCCACCCGAAAACAGCAGGAAACCTCCACCTTGCTGCACTCGCTGGACAGTGTGTCTAAGGCATTCAGCCTGACCGGGTTGCCTTCAAACACGTCTCTGATGATTGTCTGGTTGAAGGCATATGCGACACTCATCAGTGAAGAGAATGTGATGCCAAATCTGAGCAGTCCATTTGGCATGTTGTTGGGCCCATCTGTACCGCGCTGAGTGGACCTCGCCATGGCTGTCAGGAGTGAACCTAAACATCACGCAGCCTATTGCACACAGTTTGAGTTGTAACACAATGTCCTGTGGCTGCATGAAAAGCATTATTCAACATGGTGGCATTGCTGTCAGGGTTCCTCTGAGCCATATTCCGTAAGTAGCGGTCATCAACTGCAGGAGTAGCCCTTGGGCGGCCTGAGCGAAGCATGTCATCGACAGTTCCCATTTCTCTGTATCTCCTCTATATCCTAACAACATCGCTTTGGTTCACTCCGATACGCATGGACACACCCCACATTGAGAGCCATTCCTGGCACAAAGTAACAATGCGAGCGCGATCGAACCTCAGCATTGACCGTATAGGCACTGTTGAACTGCAGACAACACAAGCCATGTACCTCCTTCCTGGTGGAATGATTACAACTAATTGGCTATCAGACCCCCTCCATCTAATAGACGCCGCTGATGCGTGGTTGTTTACATCTTTGGGCGGGTTTAGTGACCTCTCTGAACAATCAAAGGGACTGTATGTGTGATACAATATCCACAGTCGTCTACCGTCGAGAGTTCTGGGAACCAGTGTGATGCACAACTTTTTTATGTGTGCCTTAACTATATCAGTAACTTCTATATCAGTCATGGCAAATATGGCTACTCCCCCATAGTGACTGCCCAGCCTACAATACTAGTCAATCAAAGAGAAATTTTGTAGGTAGACAGATTTTATTAAGGTTCCATCCTCAGAAAGACACATTATAGCAATATCTTTTAGTTGATGCATTATTAGTATATTTAAACCATCAACGTTGTTATATAGGGACTGAACATTTTAGTGAAAGATCTTCATTCCTGCACTAGTGGAAATAACTACTGTACCACTTACCTTGCTTTAAATGCTCATCTTTTTGTTGTAGCTGATGCTTTTGACAATAAAAAATCCCTCAGATGACTTGGCTGCCTTTTGTTCCTTCTAACTGGGCATATGGAACCACCTCCTACTACAAGGGAGATTGGTGCTGATGCTACAGTGGTTGTATTTGCTGTTGGTGACATGGTTTTTGATCATTGTGGTGTCATTGCAGATCCTCTAGAGGTTTCTTCTGACGCTCGAGTGGTTGTTTCCATTGAGATTGGAGGTCTTGCAACATTATATAACTCTTCAGTCACTGGGACAACATTTTTGACAAAAGAAACAGGTTTACAGTTGTAATGATTGACTTCTTGCTCTCTTCTTTCTTCAGTATAGTTTGGTCCAGTTCATTGTTAATTCCTTGGATATCTCCTTTCTTCTTTTGTGTTGTGCTGAACCACTGGTCAGTTGCAGTTTGCATTGATCTGATGGCTTTCTTTCCCATCTATTCGGCCTTTTTTAAAATCCACTTGTGAGGTGGCAGAATAAATGGTCAGATTTGCACCTTACATCAGACCTTTACAAATCACAATGAGAAGGTGAAGATGACACCTAACGTAAATCGACAGTTATGAGAACATTTGCCTACTAATATGTAATGCAAAAAGGGATGGCAGTCAGTCGACGGTAATTTACACACCATTCTTATACAATGCATGTCTTTGAGCAAAGGTAGAACAGGGAACGCAAGTCGAGTAGCTTTTAGTTTCGAAAAGCCAGCTCCACAACGGCCTAGCGAAACCGCGCTACAGGAGTAACGCTGTCGACCACTTAAAGGGGTGGCAGGAAAGCGGACAGCGACCCTGGGCCAGATGATTCAAGCTGGAGGGCCGCCTGTAGCGAGGACATCAGTACGAGGGCAGAGAAGCAGCTTTAGAAATCTGCGATTCGAAATTCCAACGGGAGACGAACAAAAGCAAGTGATGCATTTTCGTCCAGCGAGTGCGACACATGCACAGGTCAATGTACTTTAGGCGTCTAGAACGGGCACAAAAGGTCTGATTGGCGGAAACTCACTAGGAAGGAGAAAACTACCGAAGTTTTGACGCAGTTTGATAGAAGGGACGTTGCGAGACGGTGTTGGTAAAGGGTGATTCTACAAAATGAGAGGATCGCTCCTATTGGTCGAAAAAACCGAGACATGAAAAAGGAACCCAAGTGGGCGGAGGCAGTTCTGCCACGAGTAGGACAAGAGAGAATTTTTGAAAGGGTACTCTTCTCTGAACTGGCGTCAAGTGCAGAACATAGCGCTTAACGATCAGTACGATGCAGAGAAGAAACTGGTGTGGACACTGTCTTCACAGGGACTGCACTCCAGCTAAATTTAGCTGTAGGAACGTTTATCTCCGACTGTGGAGAAACGAACTAGCCAAATTAGTTAATTGTTCTTGCGAGAACTGAGAGGCACTATAATAAGCATGCTACTCCAACCACGTGCGTGTATAGCGTCACATAATAAGACTAGGGCTAAGTACATGTTTTCACGCATAACGAGAAACATAGGGAAAGTTTCTGCTGGAAGGTTCATCAACGGCCACATTAGTTTTGTAGGAATTTCAGTGGGAGAGAGTGGCCTTGCAGACAGCAACACATCGCAGCTTAAGGTAAATGCCGCGTGCAGAGGCGTAAACTTTATTGGTTCACCAGCTTGCATCCACTGTAAACTCGAGCAGCCTCGGGTAAACTTGCATTCAAATTTGTCACTTGACTAACCATCCATCGTACACTTGATTGTCATCCTAAATAGTACCAAATTTTGAACCGGAATCGGACGAGTTTAGTAATACTGACCAACATCATAATGTATGTGAAGGAGCGATTCTGTAAAGAAACGTCCAATTAAACTTTCATATTATTTTGCTTAGGATTAATGTAAAGAAACTTCCAATTAAACTTTCATGATATTGTGCTTAAGATTAATGTTCTTTCAAAGAGTTAATATTTAACATTGTTGTGTATAAACTTATTTCACTTTTTGATGTTGGCAAGATTTATTATCCATTGCTCTGTTTTTATGTTGGTGAATTGAAAACTGTGTGAAGAGCTGTAATTTGGTGAGAATTATTGTGACATTAAACTTGTCATTTCACCTCACACAGTTGTTCTCAATTCAAGGATAAGTAAGCAAAAACAACAAACCCCCGTAACCTTACACACTGATCGATTCTAGTTTGTACTGTTTAAGGTAATGTCTTTCCTGTGCCTTCTGCTTTCTCCTTTTTTATTTCCTTGTCTGTAGTTTCTGACTCTTAATATTGAAACTCGGGATTTTGAATTTATCTTACTAATAAGAAAACCCAGTCTTTCATATATATGTTTCTTGCCCTCTCCATCTAAATGGAAGCCTTGTGCTGTA